>NW_024466218.1:5000000-5625000 GCF_017591425.1 Ochotona curzoniae
GCCCCGCTTCCCTTCCAGCTCCCTGCTTGTGGCCTGGGAAAGCAGTGGAGGACGGCCCAAGGCTTTGGGAACCTGCACCCGTGCGGGAGACCCGGAAGAGGCTCCTGGCTTCGGATCGGCATAGTATCGGCCCGTTGCGCTCACTTGGGGAGTGAATCATCGGACGGAAGATCTTCCTCTCTCTCTCTCCTCTCTCTGTACATCCGCCTTTCCAATGAAAAAAATAATAAAAATAAATCTTTAAAAAATATATATATATAACTGTATATATATATGAATAGTTATATAAAATATATAAAGCTTTTACTTTTTGACTGTTGAATGTTATGATTCATGCTGAATTAAGACTGTGATTGTACAATACACTGAAATTACACCTTTGCAAAGTTTAATAAAAAAGGAGGGGTATTGAAGTAAGAAGAAAGGAAGGGACGACACTGTGGTTGCGTAGTTAGAATTGTACCTATGGAATATATAAAATCTGTGCTCTTTATTCATATATTTTAAAATTATATATCCCAGGTAATGTGGACTATTACATTTCAGAAATGTAATGCACAGTGAATACCAATCATTTTCCCCCTTTACAGCACCATTAGAATTCTGTTCACATCATCAACATCACACACACACACACACACACACACACACACACACACACACTTTATTTTTTACAGGAATGTTGTATACTCTTTGTGCTTGCATGCTCTTGTCATAATTCCTAACGTCACCAAAAGGATAGGTCCAGGATGGTGGTATGGCACGTTAAGCTGTAGCCTATTACACCAGAATCACATTGCAAAGCAGCAATTTGAATGCTGGTTACTCCACTTCCAATGTATTCTAGCATGTTCACTCTTATATTGATAGTTCTTAGATTGTATTACTGGAGACGCCAGCACTGTGACCTAGTGGATTAAGCCTCTTCCTGTGGCACTAGCATCCCCTGTGGGGACACTCCACTGATTGCTTCACTTCCATCCAACTACCTGCTAATAATGCTCCTGAAAAACATGAAGAGCATGAACCGAAGTCCTTGGACCCTACATCCACATGCAAGACCTGAAAGAAACTCTGGACTGGCCCACCCCTGGCCCTTATGGTCATTGGGTGAGTGAACGAGCATATGGCACCTCTCTCTCTCTCACCTAGCTTTTAAACAAGTAAATAAACCTTGAAAACTGTTTACTAATTTAAAATCCTAATAAAGCAACCCAAGCTAAGGAGTAAAGTGAATTGTCAAAATGAATTCAAGATGATCAAATATAAGGCCTGATATGAGATTATTCGGTACAAAAAATTTCATAGAGAACACAAATATTACAAATTTCCCTAACACAAAGTAATATCTTTAATATCTTAACACCAAAATATCATATGGGTGATGCCTGCTTATTCTTTCTTACAGTTGCTTCTGTTGCCTAGCTACTAGTTATTTGGTTCTCCATAGGGCTGTTCTATAAAATTTTATACTGTGAGATCTTTAACGTGAATCTTTGCTTTATAAAGCAATACTCATTGCCAAGTCCACTCAACTCCATGACTTCAGTGGATAAGAATCAATTCCACATGAAATTGGTATGCATGCCATATGGGAATTGACTGATTAAATATCAAAGAAATGGCCAAAGTCATGTGGTTTTAGGTTGCACATTTAATCTTCATGCCCTATCCAAACACATTCCTCTACTGATCTATATAGAAATCTTACCATTCTCTTAAAAGCATAAATCACTTAAAAACAAACACACCCAAGGACAAGCAATTTTATATAAACTCTTCCTCCAGTATATGGATGGAAATGAATCAGTTGAGCATGTCTTATTGAAGTGTGAATGGTAAGAGGAGTCACAACACGTACAAACCGCACATGAGATAAAACTGTATAAAGGAACTGAGTTGATCAAAAGTAGAATTTTACAATTGACTGTTTTTTGGCCTTGTTTAAAGGGTTTACATGATACTTATGTTCATTTCAAAGACAATAATAAACAACATCATGCCTGTCTTAGACACTTAGATATTTAAGCCATAACTACAAATTTCCTAAATTCCCAGAACAAAATATTGGAAATATCAGAAATATTGACTACTTCAGTTATTAAAAATTACTTAAAGTACAAGAAATCTAAAATTAGTCTTAGATTCAAGTAACAACATTTCTTTTGGGGCTTGATTTTCTTAATAATAGTATTAATTTCCCTTTTCCCTGAATCCCTTTAAAATTATTTCATTTTCTGAAGGTGAAGAAATCTTAAGAACTTCACAGAGCAGATTTGGGAAGCACAGCAATCCTGCCAGCCTCCTAGGTAAAGAATTCAACAAATGCAAGTAGAAAAGGTACCACTGTTCCTCAAGAAAATAGACAAGGGCTGTGAATAATCAAATCTCTAATTAATTTCCCTAAATGTTTCTGTCCAGTTTGTTTCGTGTGGTATAATGCGCTTAGCAAAATTTACTACCTAAACTATTTTTGAGTACAGAGTTCAATGGCATTGAATACATTCAAAACCTGCCAGCATCACCACTATCCATTCTCTGCATTCTTTTCATTTGCAAAATGGAATTGCTTTAGGCATATTTAAAAGAAAAACAACTCAAGTATGTCCCAGTCCTCGCTCTCCCCAGGCCCTGACAATCACCACTGTACTTCTGTCTTTATGATTCTGAGTAAGTTACATGGGTGAAATCAGGCAATATTTTTCTTATCATGAATTTATTTCACTTAAAAGCATATCCTCAAAGTTCAAACATACAGTAGCATGTGTCAGAATTTCATTCTTTTTGAGGCTTAACAAAATACTTTTTCCTGAATATTCCACATTTTGCTTATTCACTCATCTAAATAGTCCATTGTGCCGTTTCTAGGTTTTACCCACTTTGAGTAATGCTACTGTAAATAAGAGCTACAGATATCTCATGGAGACCTTTGTTTCAATTATGTTAGGGTAAACAGCTACAAATAGAATTTCTGAGTGACATGACAATTGCATAGTTTTGTTTCACAAACCTTTTTCACAACTGCTGTCCATTTCCATTTCTGCTAACAATACTCGGACTTCACAAACACTCGACTTTTTCATAAAAATCCATTCTTTCCTGTTGTGTTCTAGAGGCTCTCATGCTGAATGTGAGCCAATGTTTCATTGTGATTTCAATTTTCGGTTTCCTGATGGTTAGCAAGGTTGAGTACCTTTTCATGTACTTATGGGCCATAAGCTTATCTTCTTCACAGAAATGCCTACTGACATCTTTCAGCCACCTTCGACTACAGTTCTTCAGGTTTTTCTTTTTTTCAAGTTTTTGGAACTCTATATATTCTGAATTTTTATCCCTCATCAGATATTTGATGCGCAAATCTTTTCATACAGCATCGTGTTGGCTTTTCATTAGGTTGATCTTGGGGGTTGTGTGTGTAATTTTAAATGTTTATTTGTTTTTTAAGTGTAGGAATGCAATGATCGCTTTGGGATATGGTTGTCATTTTAGCCCACATTTATTCTCCAGTGCAGATGTAGTTTTGTGGTCTTTCCAATTTTATTTGTTGAATATTATAATTAGTCAGCTTGGGTTTTGATGTAAATTTTTTCACATTTCTATTAAGTCAAAATTAACTTTTTAAATTGCTTTATTTTGACAATCTTTATGTAGTTGATTAGGGCATAAAAGATCAAGGGCTACAGGAAAGTAGGTAAGACTATTGTTTCCACATTATTGCTTTTTTTTTTTTTTCTGTATCTGGAGTAAAGGGGGAGATAGGCAGGAGCCCCACCCAGCCTCCCACCCATCCCAGGTCCCCAATGTGGGGCATGCTCCGAGAGTCCTGCTCAAGTGGTTTTAATAATTCAACAGTTCTAAATTGCTGCCAATCTCATCATTCCAAGCACGATGAAACCACTGCAGAATCTACTGGTTGACATAGTCCACTTTAGAGTCTTTCTTTGCCCAGATTTTCATTGCCAACACATGGCAGGGGTAGTTTATTGATTTGTTTTGTCTTCTGTCCTCTGTTGTGGTACCAAGTGTGCTCTGCAGATTCCGATGCACTGCCATATCCTCAATGTGCACCTGGATATGCTGTCCACTGCTCTGTCTGAGCCTCTGAGGAGGTTCAGCTTTGACATTTGCACTCATTGGTCAGACCATGGAACCTGCACCTGACCCTCACCTGACCCGCCCCCTGTCCTGGTTCCTGTGCTTACCCATATGCACTGCAGACTTGTCCAGTCAATTCCACATCCCAATTAGCACGCCTGCATGTCAATGGGCATCGAAGCCTAGTTCAACCCAACCAGGTCCACTATCCAGCACACATACATGCCAGTGGGTACAGTTCTTTCCAACCAGGTTTGCCCCAGTCCTGGTTTTCATGCTTTGCAATAAGAATGATAACCCGAGAGGGAGATGTCTACTCTTTCCCTCCTGGGCCCACCCTCAGATCATGCACTTCCCCAGTGGTTCTGCAGTTTAATTTGAAAGAATTAGCCCTTAGTGCCAGCATCGCCAGCTGATGCTACAGCAAAGCCCAAACAAACCTCACCCATTCTGATTTATGCTTGCACCAGAAGGGACAGTCAACCAAGCCTGGCTCTTCCCTGATCTGGCTCACATGAGGCTCACAGGTGTTGTAGCCCTGCCAAGTCTGGTCAGCCCCCATCCCAACTGCCGCTCTCCAGTGGGAGTGGTGTTCCAGCAGTGGGGCCCTCCACATTCTCCCCACCGGCTTTACCCACTCCCTCCCTGGTTCCTGTGTATGCTGGTTGGTCACTGCAGCCCAGTCTGGCATGCCCCCCTTACCTTGGCATTTGCCAGTGGGTGCTATAACCTGGCCAAGCATGGCCCATGCCCAATTCCAGCTGACACTGCTAAGGGTTAGTCTAGCTCAGCCTAGCAGGCACCCAATCCCAGCTGTTTGTGTACTGGTATGTGTTATGACCGAAACTGGCCCAACCCATAGTGTGCTAGTGCTCAGATTCGCCAGTGGGTGATGTGAACTGGTTCAGCCTAGTTCACCCCTGTAACTTTTTTCTTTTACTGCCTTTGCTCTCAATGTCTTTTCCTCAAGTGGCCACTAGAGCTAGGACTGTGTCAATTCAAAGCCAGGAGCCTGGAGCCTCTTCATAGTCACCCACATGATTGCTGGGTACCCAGGCTTTGGGCTGTCCTTGGTTGCTTTCCCAGGCCACAAGCAGGGATCCTGTTGGGAAGGGGAGCTGCTGGGATTAGAACTGGCACCCATATAGAATCCCGGCACATACAAGGTAAGGACTTTAGCTGCTAAACTACAGCACTGGGCCCTATGTCATAGTATTTTGGTCTCACATTGAGGTCTCTGAAAAATTTGGAGTTGATGTTTATATATAGTTTAGCATTCCCCTTCCCCTCTTCATTAATTTGCATGTGAGTGTCCATGTGAGTGTCCCGTTTCCCCATCCATCACCATTTGTTGAAAGGACTATCCTTCCCTCATTAAAGTCTTCCTACTAGGCTAAAAGATCATTTCACAGTAAGACTTTATTTTTGGTGTGGTTATTCTAATCCAATGATTTGTGCATATGTATTTATGCCAGTACCATGATTCTTTGATTATTGCTGCCTTTTATTAAGTTTTTAAATTACACAGCATGAGCCTATAATTTTTATTGTTTTTTAAATTTGTTTTAGTCTCTTAGGTATCTTGAGACTCTCTATGAATATTAAGGTGAATTTTTCTGTTTATGGAAAAACTGGGACTTTGATCAAAGTTGGCATAAAAACTGTAGATTTCTTTGGCTATGAATGACATCTTAATATTGAGTCATTTAATTCATAAACATACGTTTCCTGTTATGCATTCATAAACATACGTTTCCTGTTATGCATTCTTTACTTTGGAAGTCTATTGTAATTTTGATTGTGTATAATTCCATTTTTTTAAATTTCCTATGATACAGTTTTTAGGAATAAGGATTTCCACATCTAACTTTTTCTGCATTCTCCTCTGCCACCATTTTCCCTCAAGCTATTAAAGAAGATGGTAACAGTTACAAGGCCAAAATTCTGCTATTTAAGTGTATCATGGCGTTGTAGGTAGGTAAACAGATACACGCATATATTCTCATAGATAAACCATATAATGGAGACTAGTGTATCAGAAAGTAAAGATATATTGCAGTAGGCGTGTCTCCTTTTGAAAAAAAAAGAGGACTCCCAATGAAACCGTTAAATGATTAATTTTAATTTTATGTTAGTGATGTTATTATGAAGTTTTTTCAAATTATTGTCACTGTATAAAAACTTCAGCTGCTTTGTGTGTTAGCTGTCTATACTGCTACCTCTATACTGCTACCTTTTAAGCATTTTTGATGAAATTTTTGGAACTCCCTTCATGTACAATCAGTTTGGAGGAGTTGGCAATGTGGTGTAACAGGTTGGAGTTCCAGTTTGAGTCCTGGCTGGTTTAACTTCCTGTTAATACAACTGGCAAGACAGAAGACGGAAGGCATTCCCAGGTGCTTAGGCCACAGCCACCATGTAAGCGATAAGGATGGAGCTCTGACTCCTGGCTCGTTCCTCCTGCCCAGCCCAGCCCTGGCTATGGTGGGTATTTCTGGATAGATCTGAAGAACTCTCTTTTCTTTGTCTCTGCCTCCCTCTCTCTCACTTTTACTCATGCTTTCTCTTTTAAATAAGTAAGTAAATAAATAAATAAAATTTTAAAAGAGCATATGGAAGAGAACATTTGGCATAGAATTTAAAACATTAGTTGGCATTCCTGCAATGAGTGGAAGGATCTTGGTTAGATTCTCTGCTCTAGCCCTCAGGATGTAAATCCTTGCAGTAACCATTGCTGTCCAAAGCATTTGGTCTGTGCTATCCCCAAAAGATCTAAATTGCTTTCCCAGCCCCTAACTTTGGACCCCTGTCCAGTAGTTGCAGCCATATTGGAAGTAAAGTAACTGATGGAGGGTTTTGATTTTGTTTTGTTTTTTTCTCCTCCTCTGTAGTGGCCTGGGTTGAGCTATACCAAACCTAGGAGCCAGGAAAGCAATGCAGGTATCCAACCTATGTGGCAAAAATCCAATTGCTTGAGCCACCACCATTGCAGATATCTTCATCAGCATCTTAACTACAAGGCTATATGTCAGTTGCTTATCATCTTTTTTAATTTCCAGGATTGCCAAACAATCCTGGAAACATTTCCACTTTCATTTCTGGTTTTAGTAATCTTCAGTTCTCTCCTTTTCTCAGAGTCTATTGAACTAAAACTTCATCCATTTTGCTGAAAGCCTTTGGATCCACTAATTTTCTATATTTTCTTAAAGTTTTCTGTTTTGTTTTATCATTCTGATTTCCTTCCTTCTGCTGAGTGTTTTACTTGTTCTTTCTTTCCAGTTCAGTTTGGTGGTTGAATTGAGATAAGGAGTTTTTTGGTTTTTTTTTTTTTTCTATTTTGTTTTCAATGTAAGCATTTACTGCTATCACTTTTCCTCTTTATTGTGCTTTTGCTGTGGTCAACAAAGTTTGATATATTTTCATTTATCTCCAAGCGTTTTCTCATTTCTCTGTGGTTTATTCTTTCACACATTGATAGCTTGAGTGTTTTTATATTTTTGCATATTTTACAGTTTTGCCTCTCTTCTCTCCATCTACCTAATATTGTCATTGGGAAAGATATATTGCACAATATCCATCTTTTCACTTTTTTTTTTTTTGAGACTTTCTTTGTGGTCCCACAAGTGGTCTGACCTTGGGACTCTACCATATGCAGATGAGAAGATTCTACACACTCCTCCTGTTAGGGAGTCTTCTGCATATGCCTATTAGCACTGTTTTGGTTTCTTGCTCTAAGTCTCACATTCATTCTTTGTCTTCAGAATGGTTCCTTTATTCATTATTGAGAGTGAGTTATTGGAATCTCCAGCTAGGATTGCAGAACAGGTTCTGCCTTTAGTTGTGATATCAGTGTATGCATCCTTGTACTCATTTGGTTGCTGCTTGGGTATACTAATTTCCACGTATTTGTTTTCAGTTGACTGTTGCTTTTCGTTTGTGTACTCAGATCTTCCTTCGAGTCCTTCTAGTGCATTTTCGTTTCACTTGCTGTGTGTTTCAGATCTAGAATTTCCTTTTATCTATTGATATGTCCATTTTTTTAAACATCATTTTCTTAGCTTTTTCCACACATCTTTCTTTAGTTCTTTGTTCATTTTTAACACTGCTGCTGCAAAGATTCTGTGTGACAGATCTGTCATTATGGATGATCTGCCATTATCATTTTCAGAGAGTTTTTATTGGTTTATTTAGATCCTTCTTATTCCTGTTTCTTTTTATAGCCTATAATTGCTTTTGGTGGAACCTTGATGATTTAAATATAAAAATGTGGAAAATTAGACTCTCTACGCTCCTTGCCTACTTTCATTTCTTATTGTTGTTTTATTTTTATTATTGTTAAAAGAATTTGCTTATGGGATTACTGTAAGACATAAAGATAAGTCTGGCTTTTTTCCAGATATGTACTTTTTCTCTGGGTGCATGTAGTCATTTGCTAATTTTGTCTATACAACAGTACATTTTAAAGGTCTTAATCTTTCATTTCTGGCTTCGAAAAGAGGAAAATGAGATAAATAGAAGAGCTTTGATCCTTCAACTTCCCGAGTTGTCATGTGAGCCAGAGGAAGAGAGATTTGTAACAATGTGGAAAGAGGGTATGAAACCTATTAACTTCTAGTATATAATCAATTCTCAATTTTGTAAAGATCCCAGACAGTTTTTCAAAAATAACATTTAAAAATATATCTCATAAAAGTTTTGTTACAGCAACTAGTGTGGCTAATAATCTCACAAAACCTGGAAAGATGTTATTTCCATGTCCCTACTCCTACTTTTGTCATTAATTGACAAAATTTCAGTGGAAACCTCTGATGTGCCCAAAATTATTATTTGCTATAAAATTTCTAAGTTTGATAAAAAAAAAATGTCCTTTCTACAAATCCTGGCTCTTAAAGAAGAGCTACAATTTAGCTTGTTGATGTTGCTATGTCTTTTAGAAACACATTCCTTACAACTCTCATCTGGGGAGCGTTTCACTTTTATTTCAATGGTTTTCAATTTTTTTGGATTTCATAAGGCTTGCTAGGGTTGCTTTTATTTTTATTTTTAATATGTGGTTTCTTTTTTAAAAAAATATTATTCTAGTGGGAATACAGATAATAGCTATAAATAATTGAATAAAAATTAACAATCCAACCTCACCTAGTAAATTTAAAGTAATATTATTATTCAAGTTTAAATAATATTCTTAGCCAGTGGCTTGACAAAAGTACAAAACAAAGGATAATTTTTAAAGTTTTGTTTATTTATTTATTTACTTGAAAAGCAGAGTTACACACCAAATTAATGCAGGCAACTCAACACCAACTCTCCTGAACCAAATTCTTTATGAATTCAGATTCAAATATGGTGGAAGACAGCAGAAGCTTTAGGTTACCTCATTTAAAACTTTGGAATTTATCACATCTGAGTATTTGAACTCAGCTCTCTAAGACAATACTGACCACACCTTTTGTTTGTTTTATTCTCAAGTGAGCCAATATAGTATAAATTTTGTTACTTGGATTCAATTTAGATAGCAATTGCTTGCCACTGGACACATCTAACTTGTACAAATATTTAAAAGAAATATGTCTTAAATAGCAGGACAGTTACAGATCCTAATCTTGAAACTTGTTAAAGAGAAATGACCTTGAAAGAGCACCTAATTCATTTCCTTACTCTCTAGCAAAATGACACATGTACTGTAAACAATGCATGGAGATTTTTAATAAATACAATCTATTGCTGATATATGCTTCGGGGATTAATATGTGTAAATTACAATTATGGAAAAAATTAAAGGAAAAAACAAGTATTTGTTTTCAATGCCTTGTGAAAATACTTTGCTTCTCTTTTTGAAAGGCCATTGCATGTACTTTTGAAATTGATTTTAAACAAAGCTAAAAACTGCTTTCATGAGAATCTCTGAAAACATCTGCTTTTTTAAAAAATTGTTTTCAACTATTTTTTAAAAATTGATAAAACTCTTATCTGTGATGAATATTTGTGCTTTTTTTCTTATCAGTGCTGTGTAGAAGAAAAATAAGTTCATGGAAAAACACAGCCTTTCCAGAACTATAATGACATCATTTCTGACATTATCAAAGGTGCTTCCAGCAAACACTCGTCCCATAAACCAGGGCAATGTCGGTGTTGCTGTCATGAGAGTTAAGAGCAATGATCAATGCTCAATAGATACTACAGTGTTTTATAAAGGGTAAAACAAGAGATTTATTTATGATCCTAATACAAGGCTATATAATAAACAAGAAGGGATGAGACCTATATAAGGATCATAGCACATTTTGTAACTTAATATTTCATTATTGTCAACATTCATATAACCGTGCAAGTGATTGTTGAGATCAGACCTTCTCTAGATAGTATCTCTAGTCTTGAAAGAAAGCTTATTTCAGACTCTAAATGGGGATACCAACACTAGAAGGAAACATTAACAAGAAAATGACTGGGGTCCACCCCATACACATTCTTTTTTTCTTTTTTAACTGTAAACATTTTAATTCCCAAAACAGAGGTGTGTGCAAGCGTGCTGTGCTACAGGGGGAAGTCACTCAGCTCAGAAGACAAGCAGGCATCCTGGGAAGCTCATGGGACTGTGTGGAAGAGCGCCAGGGAACTCCTTATGGCCCATACACATTCCTCCCACATTGTAGCCTGAGAAGGCTCTTTAACTAACACTCTATAAAGACAAACAATAGAGGAGGGAGTTAATGAAACATAATCCCTTCACTTTGTACAATGCACAGCTAATATAGTTAATACATACATTAGTGTACGTGTTTGCGTACTGTGCTTGTGTCTATATGTCTGTAACTATTTTTCTAGCATATCACATTGAGGGCAGTATCACAGACTGTTTATCTTATAATTCCCCAGACCAGAAATGCATTCTGGCACTACATATATAACAAACACCAGTCACTGGAATGAATGAGCAGAAATAAAACATTACGATACTAACATCTGTTAGGAGCCTTTAGATTTTGTATATTATTGTCTGAAGTTAGTTTCTCCAGATTCTACACACAAAATATTTGGCAAATAGAAATACAGTTGAAGAATCAAGAATTTGACAACATTTAGGATGCTCACATTTTTTACTGTGCCTGGGCTGAAGTTCCAGCTCCCCTGTCCATTCATGTTTCCTAATGATGTTCACCCTGAGAAGCAAAGGATGATGGTTCAAGTCCTTGGACCGCAGCCACTAGTGTAGAAGAACCGAGCTGAGTTCTCAGCTCCTGACCTTTCCCTGCCTTGACTGTTGTAGGTGTTTGGAGAATAAATAGATGAATCAACAGGTTAAGGTTTCTCTCTGTAAATCTGCCTTTCCGATAAAAATATGTACATCAGTAGAGAAATCTGAAAGAAATCCAAATAGGCCTTTAACCAAGATAGAAATTCTATTAGTAATTAAATTCTCCCCAAATGTGAAGCCCAGGCTCGCTCCATTGTTCCATGTTATTCCTCTTGTTGATTGTACTGCCATGAATATAGGGATACAGGCTGCTTTCTCAGTATAGAGTAGTAGAGTGGTTTTTCCCCACGTCCTCTCCAGAAGGTGTTGTTAGTGGATTTCTGCATGTAGGCAGATCTCACTGGGTTTAAGTGGAAACTCAATGTGGTTTTTGTTTGTATTTTCCTTATTGCTGGGATCTTGAGCATTTTTCATTATGTCTGTTAGCCAGTTGACTTTGTCCCTTTGAAATATGTCTGCTAATTTTGAATTTTGAATCGTGTGGTACAATTTTGTGTAGGCTGGGATTCCCCCCAGAACTCCCACCCCCATCAGATTTTTCCCATTTTGTTACAATAGTGTAGTCTTACATAAGGAATCATAATTCCATCAGTCTCTTATTTAAGTGTACCCTGACGTTATTAGTGCACACAATATCAGACAGTCCAGCATCCCATTGTCTACACGTGTCCAAACGTTTCATTGGGATTTCATCTTTTGTCTGGATGCAGGGATGCGTGTTCCATTATACCCTGACGTCTGTATATGATAGACCCCAGTACTCCCATTTCTTAACTCACTTGTTTGTTTTGCCATTGTTGGGTTTCAGGAGCTCATTGTATATCCTTTATGTTAACCTCCTATCTGTTGTATAGTGTACAAAGATTTTAACTTAATTGTTCAGACACCAATTGACTGATCTCTGCCCCACATATAAGTATCTAATCCCCGTTCATATAGACCCTGGGAGGCAGTGGAGATGACTCCAGCATTTCAGCCTTGTCATCCACACAAAAGACCTGGAATTAGTCCCCAGCTGCACACTTCAGCTTGGTCCAGCCCCAGTCATAGTTTGCATCTGAGGAGAGAACCAGGAATGGTTTACTAAAATAATTTATCAATGAATACAGCATAGAAATTGTTCTGCTACATCCTAAGTAAGATGCATGCTGGTTGCGATTCAATTTTATCTGCTCAGATATTTGGAGTATTGCTGAAGAAACAGTATTCTACCTTCTGGTCTGCTAATAGGTCGATTAACTTTGCTTGTGTTCTCGGCTGGGAGCAAGATCTGTGATCGAAACCAACAATGTCACAATTATCCGCTCCTTGGGCAGTAGTTTTTCTGAGCAGGATAATGTCAATGGCTACCCACAAAAGAAAAAGAAAAGAGAGAATTGTGGCGTAAACAACTCACTGAATGAACAGGACCAATTTCCTATCTATTTGTAAAGAATTTACCCGATCAAATTTGGCCCTTCAAAAATGTGTGCTCTGTCTCAGACTCACTTGAGTCTTTCCCAGCTAAGTCCTTTCTCCTTTGCAGTGTTACACATGGGTTCTTCAAGAGAGGCCAGGTAGCCTTTTTTCAGCCACTTGTTCTTACTCCGCACCTTGCCTTGTAGGGGTTACGGTGTTTCCTTTCCTTGTGTCTCTCTCTTCCTACTCAACTCGGGAGCAGAGATACCCCCTATGTACTCGACACTTCAGTTCCACTGCCGTAGAGTGGTATTATCACGAAGACTTCATGACTTACACTGTCTGTACATCTTCTCAGACATCCGTGATTTTTGTGTTTGTAGATTGGGAATTTTCCCTCCATGTTTTAGTATATATAATTAATAGTTTCCCCCAAGAATCAAGAAACAAGATAAAAGCTGCTCTATTAGACTATGTTTAAAATCATCACAAAATAGAAATGAACGCACATTTTTTATCTTACAAAATCACATCAATCAACTCTGGGCTACCATACGCATATCTGGCTAGCTCTTAATAATGTGCTATGTGTGGATGGGATTTCTCCATCACTTTAATGTTATGCAAGCTTTAATAGGAATTTGAGATAGAACAAAACATTGGGTATTGCCTGTTCTCTAGTCTACTTAGCAATGATATTGCCAAGGTCTGAAGGATAGATTTCTCTTCTCATGCCATTCCTGAACAAAGTTTCAGCAACACTCTCAGAGTCATAAGCTTAAAGTTCAGTCCATTATCATCGGTCCTTTCCTCCCTTGCAAAGCTGTATGGCACCTGCTTGTAGATACCCAGCACACACAGTATAGCTAATCAACTATCTGCCATGATCTGAGGCAGAATTCGCTCAGATCTCATCCACACTGAGCTAGTTACTAACCTCTCCTCATGCTTTCACCTCTGCACAGTTCTCACTTACTTTCCTCAAAGTCAATTTTACCATAACAAAGGATTAGCAAAATAAGGACAGTTTGCTTTTGACTCTACAATGCTGACCTTTCTTTTCTGAGATCCAAGTGGTGAAAGGAAATGCTTCTTTTTATTTCTGTCCACACACTTGCGAACCGTTTTTTAGAGAAAGAGATGGAATAACCATGTTGTAAAAACTAGGAATCAACAGATAAATATGTTAAGCACCAGTTCAAGAACTCATTTAGGAGGCAGCAGCCTTAGCATATGGTTTTTTTTATTATTATTTTTGTTTTTCATGATACAATTTTATTGGCTCAGGGGTTTTGCCTTCCATCCTCTCAATTTTTGCTGCTCCCCTCCCCAATGTAATACTAAATTATGACAGCAGCATAAGTTTTCCGCAACAGTCATAAATTCATTATTTAAGTGTATAGTGACACTCTTGGTATAGATAATAGTAGAAAAAGTCCAGCATCCTACTGTCAAAATATATTTAGCAGTTTCATTGGGAGTCCATCTTTTATTTTGAAGTGGAGATGCATACTGCTTTGTATCTTCACTTCTTAGTATGCTAGTCTCCATCACACAGTTCCTCTAGCTGAATATATGTACATGCACTTTTTAATATATTTGTCTTTTTGTGATTGGCTTATTCACTGAGCATGATGGTCTCTAGTCGGGACCACTTTATTGCAAGTGGTAGAATTTTACTGTTTTTAATGGCTGAGTGGTATTTCATAGAGTAGATTTACCACAGTTTCTTTATGCAGTCTTCTTTCTTTTTTTCCTTTAAGATTTGTTTTATTTTTATTGGAAAGTCAGATATACAGAGAAAGTCAGCTATATGGAGAGGAGGAGAGACAGAAAGATTTTCCATCTGTTGATTCTCTCCCCAAGTGACCGCAATGGCAGGAGCTGAAACAATCTGAAGCCAGGAGCCAGGAGCTTCTTCTGCATCTCCCATGCAGGTGCAGGGTCCCAAGGCTTTGGGCTGTCCTCGACTGCTTTCCCAAACCACAAGCAGGGAGCTGGGTGGGAAGTAGGGCCACGAGGATTAGAAGCAGAGCCCATATGGGATTCCAGCACTTACAAGGCGAGGACTTTAGCCACAAGGCTACAGTGCAAGACCCTATGCAGTCCTCTTTCAATGGCATCTGGGTTGTTTTTGTGTCTTCACCATTGTAGATTTTGTTGCTGTAAATATAGAATTATAGGTCACATCCTCATATTTCATTTCCTTTGGATATGTTCCCAAAAGTGGATCACAATAGATCATTTTTCAGTTGTCTCAGCACTCTGCATACTGACTCCCATAATGGCAATACACAAAAGTAAATACTGACAGGCTATCCTTGAAGGATCTAGCTGTGACAATTCTATACTAGCCATTTATTAGTTCATTTTTTTAATACGAAAGTATCCCAACAATAAAAGCTTTCTTGTGGGTCTAGACACTGCTCCATTTGTTTTAGATCTCAAGAAGACCTCATAGAAGAAGATATGTGTAAGTTAGAGGGATAGGATAGTGAATGAATTGAAGAATGCAGGAAGAATTCATGTAAAAAGGCAGGTTGTGGCTAAAATATAGAGCATGTTAGAGTAGAACCCATTTCACTCTTCAACAACAGCGGAAGTGATGAGTAAACTTTACTGTATTGCATAGCTCAATGATTAAAGATGGGTCATTGGAGTAAAATTAAGTTTTCAGTTTTTACCAGTAAGTAGTTTGATGATCCTGAGTTAATTGTTTAGTGTCTTAAAGCTTCAGTTTCTTCATCCATGCCACATAAAATACTTAGTCATTGCTGCATGTATAGTGGTGATCCCATAAGATTTCATTGGAGCAGAAAATGTCATATGGCTTGTGACACTGAGAATATCTTAACATCATAGCACTGTGCATTTTATCTACTGTGCTGCCAGTTGCAGGAAAAAAAGCTACGCAATTATGTATAGCACATAATATTTGGTTATGATAGAAAACAAATATGTTGTGGTTTGATGTATTTACTGTATTGTATTTTATATAATTATCCTAAAGGCTTATTTTATTTGCCTAAAAACAAAGCAAAAAAGAGACACAGATGAGAGAGAGACAGACAGAGAGAGAGAGAGAGAGAGAGAGAGAGAGAGAGAACTCATTCCTCAAGTGTTCTCAACAGTCAGGGCTGTGATAAGCCAAAATCAGAAGCCGTAAATTCCATCTGGCTTCCCACATAAGTAGAAAGTTTCCAGTCTTTTGGCCTTCACCTGCTACACCCAGGAGGCATCATCCAGGGTGGTCAGGACTCAAACTGCTACTCTGATATGAGATGTGGGCATCCCAAGTGTCAATTTAGCATGCTGTGCCACAACACCTGGTCCATCATTATTTCAGTTTGCTGCATCCATTTTTTTTTCAAAGAAAAAGTTTCCTGTAAAATCCATGACACTTCATTATACTAGCAGAAACCTCATACATTTTGAGTTTATTCTGTCACTTTATTGCATATATAAACATGTAGACCAATTAGCCCACACTATCTAGATTTGTATAGGCAGAACCCGGAGTGTTCATATAATGACAAATCACCTAATGACAGATATTTCAGAATGTATCTCTCTTGTTAACACAATCATGACTGACTATAGTGGTTGCATGTCAAAGGTTTGTGACAGCAATTAAATAAAACAATGGAAGATGACGTGGAGATTGGTAATGACAAGAACTCAAGGAACATTATAAGTTAAAATTAAAATATTCAAAGACTTTTAGGACTCTCATAATTCACCTCGTGTATATTGAAATCAGTTCAAACATGTCTATTCTCTATGATGGTGACAGAAGGGATTTGGCACCCTATTCTGAGCGTGTAGTTGAGCATTGTGAGAAAGCTTGCTGTAGTTGTTCAGCAACTTCTGCGACTGTGTTGGCCCTTCTAACAGGCACATCGCACTGACAGCTTATATTTAATCAGAAAAAAATCATCTGCAGGTCTTTTCACCTATACTGCAACAGTCATGCCAAGCCTCTTGAGACCTGTCCTCATGTAATTATTTTTCTCTGTACATACAACCCTGCATCATCTCTGTTAATTTCATTTTATTAATTTCAATCAAATTTTTGTTAAGCTCTTTCTAGAGTTCTTAATTGTATACAACGCATTAGTTATGAATCACCTCAAATTTTGATAAGTATTGAACTCATCAGTAAAAATGCCTCACTAGATTCGAAAATAAAGGGGCCCTAATGTATTTGCTTTCTATGTCCCTTCCAGTTGATTAATTCACTAATCAGCATAAGTAGGTTCAACTGAAAAATTCAACTAGCTAAAATTTGTTTGTAAAGCTCTTTTATTTATTATTTGTCTATTTGCAAGCAGACAAGCATAAAGAGAGAGGGCGAGAGGCAGAGAGCATGGACGCTCCCATTTGTTTGGTTACTTCTCAGACAACTGCAGCAATCAGTCCTGGGCCAGCTGGGGCCGAGAGTTGGGTACCCAATCGTGGTTTCCCACATAGCTGACAGGAATGCAAATAGTTGAGAAATCACCTGTTGCCTTCCAGTGTTTGCATTGGCAAGAAACTAGATGGGAGATAGTTCTTACCTATGAACCCAGGGACTCTGATATGGGGTAGGGCTGACCCACTTGGCAACTGAATTGCTGCCCCAATAGTGTTTCCCCACATTTGTCCTGATACACCTAGATATTTCTTAAAAGGTTATCTTAAAACACCAGCTCAAATAATCTGCACAATTGGGACAGATTTTATTTTCTCATTATCCACAACACAACAATAAAGAAGCTAGGACCCCATGATTCTGTATTTGTAAAAGAGTATTGGTTCTTAGTGGCCACTTCTGTCTAAGCATTCTCAATATAGCTATTTAATAACCATTCTTTTACCAAAATTTCTACGGTGCATATAGGGGAAGATGTCATATCAGGATAGATCAGCCAAGTTTTCTTCATAAGAACTTCTCCAGGAAAGTTGACATGATTTCTTGAGTCTGAGGATAGGTAGCATAGCAATGGAGCAGAAGACACAGCAAAACTTGTAATCAGAGCTATTTAATCAATCATGAAAGGTATTTTTTTGCAAAGCCTTTTTGTGTCTATAAGGCAGATTATGTTTTTTTTAATGCTTTGTACCTTTTGTTTTAAGGCAATTTTAGTATATTTTACAAGGCAGAACATATTCTAAGGCCTTTTTGTTTAATGTTTTATGTGAAACTATCATGTCCATAAACAAAGAATACAGCAATTAATTTTGTTTCCTGAAGTCATTTCATTTTAAGACAACAGCTGGAAATGCCACTATTTCAAAAAGGCATCACCAATTAATGGTACATACACACACACAGAGTGGTGAAAATGCTACATTTGCATTATGCCCAGCAACAGGAATCAAACCTCTTGCTACAAAATACATCACATCAAAGAAGCTGAAAGTGGCCTTCCTAGATGCTGACCACTAGTCCTATTTGCAACTTCTTGTCTCAAATTTCTTGTTCTAAACGGGTTTCACAGGGCAACACTTTGGCAACTTGTTCTGTCACCTCTATTGCAGTTTATCCAATAAATTGGGTCAATATATTTCGTATTCTCAGTCTTTTCTCCTGGTTCGACAGGATGTTGGAATCATTCCAGGCCTGCTGAGTCCCTATCCTGGTGTCATTGAAATTTTAAAAAATCAGAGAAAAAAAAAATGTCTTTGGGTAACTCAGCTGACAGAGCCATGGGCAGCAGCTGGCCAGGGCTGTGTGGTGCTACTCACATGACCGGACTGACACAAGACTGTTATTTCACAATTCACCCTGCCAGCCCAGTCACTCCATCTTCACAAGCAGTCCTAGCACTACAGGGTAAAAATAAATACAGAACAGGGTGGATTAGCACACCCCTGGACGGTGCTGTGAATATACGCAGAACTACAGTGTAGTTGATTCTGCCTGCCAGGGTCTAGAGGAATTAATCAATCCTGATTTCTTCTTCTTTTTATGTTTTGTCATGTAACAGAATGTAACCCCCAAAATCAGTTCTCTAAAAGGGAGCTTGCCTTAGGTAATATGGTTCTTTCCAAGAAGAAATCTTCTGAAGATAGTGAAATTGACTGCTAGCATCAAGCATAGACTACTGAAAGTCAAAAGGCAAAGGGCAGAGTTCCCTAGTAAGTTACAAGGAAAGAACCTTGCTTTGAAGTATTTGAACTTCTCAAAAAGCTACAGAAGCTACTTTCCTATGCAGTAGCCTAGGGAGGGTATAATTCATCCGAAGAGCTTCATTTCAGAGTTGGAAAAGTAGGAGTATAAACCTATCCAACTTGGCATGAAAAAATATAAATGGATCTGAATTATTGAAAGCAAGTAGGCTCTAACACATTAGAGCCAAATCTCAAAGTGCTGGCACCCTCTACAGAAGCAGGAAATCTAAGGCATTATCTTATGTGCCATTCTTTCTACTCCACTTGAAGGCAACCCTAACAACAAGATTTATGCTTAGGAGATGAATACCAGATATGAACACCATAACGAGTGAGCAGGCATATCTTTGAAGGTTGGTATGACAGATGCTTACAAGAAAATAAACCTGCTTATATTTTGAAATTCTGGTTTCTCTATGTTTTTGCTAGGTAAAGAGTTTCATCATGCCCTAGAGTAGCACAAGGCATTTGAACACTGAATTTAAAATAAGAGAGCAAATTGCTATAAGGCAAATTTATCTCTACCTGTATTTAAAGCAAAAACAGCCTCATACCAGTAAATACGAAAATACCTGTCTCCATCAACAGCACAAGAGACCCATCAATTTGCATCACTGTTCTAACCTCTCCCACATAGGTCCTAAACTCTGTCCTCATACCACAACATACGCGAGATATTATCAAAAGTATGCTTGCACTCCCCCTGCACATGGCGCCCAACTCTGTCGCAGCTTTCAATGGTGGAAGTCAGGGAGCAATGCAGTATTTCATTCATAAATTGAAAATCTAGTTGTCAGCTTTACAAACCAGGAGAACTAAAACTACTGGAGAAATTCAAAATTGCATCAGTTGTCGATGCAGTACTGATTGTTTGGAGTTATAATTTTCCAATGAAAACTTCATAGGAAAAATTCTGTAGGAAAACTAAAACCAAATTACAACCAAGTCACAGTAATCAAAGAGACATAATGAGACTTCTTCTACGCGAGTGCCTGGGTTCCAGTCTAGCCTTTACTAGTGACTGCAGCTGATGCAGACCCTGGAAGACAGCAGAGTCCCTGATGCACACATAGGATAACTGGAATGAGTCCATAGTTCCAAGCTTTGGTCATGGCTGTTGCCGAAATCTGTGAAATGACTGAGCAGATATTATCTCTTCCTCTCTCTCTCAAAATAAAATAATTAAATAATATATAAAACAAATAAACCAAAAGAGGTAGAAAGTAATATTTTAAATGCCATGATAAAAAATTCACTTACTATATATTAAATCTTCTTATGGTCTCTCTGTAGTGAAGAAATAGTGGTAGTGAATAAACCAGTGGGAAACATACAGAAAGTGTGAAATAAACTAAAATACACTTGAAAATGTATTAAATCATATTCTTACGGTAGCATTAGGGGAAAGGTGGGTTTTTATTAAATCATGATTAGAAAACTGAATTGCTAGCTGAAAAAAATTTTAAAAATGGTGAGAATTTTTTTTTTAATTAATGAAAAAGATTACCTATACAGAAAGGTATCAATCAGGCTAGACCTTTAGTAGGGCCCCAGTGGTCAAATCAGTCTCTTCCTTTAAACTCCCTTATCAGGAAGCCCCCGGTGCCCTTGGTCAAGAATGGGCTACAAGTATAGAGAAAAGCATGGGAAACCTCCACTCTAAGTGGCTGAGCAAACACTTTAACATTTGGTACACATTTCAGAAGACCCCTGAGGCTGCCAACAGCCAAGAGAATTTGCCAAGCAATATTTTTATTTTCTCTGTATTACTATATTGTAAAAAATATTGGCAAGTCTTTCTTTAAAAATTATTCATTTTAATTCAAAAGGCAGATATACAGAAAGAAAGAGAATCAGAGATAAAGATCTTCCATCCACTGTTTCACTCCCCAAGTAGCAGCAAAAGCCGGAGTCAATTCAATCTGAAGCCAGGAGCCTGGAGCTTCTTCCAAGTCTCCCACACAGGTGCAGGGTCCCAAGGCTTTGAGTGTCCTCTACTGCTTTCCCAGACCACAAGCAGGGAGATGGATGGAAAGTGAAACAGCCAGGATTAGAACCAGCGCCCACATGGGATCCTGGTGCATGCAAGGCTAGAACTTTAACCACTAGGCTACTGTGCCAGACCTGAGAAGTCTTTCTGTAGATGTTACTCTAATGCTTTTTTCCTGCACTTGTAGAAAATATGAAATCTGCATCAATTTGCCTTTATTATATTTATCCTTTGTTCTTCATCCTAGATATCTATAATTTCTTTCTTATTTAATATCCAGACTTTTACCAGATGTTGTCTATATTCACTCTTACTGTTACATTTAACAACTCATGAGCCATTTGAGCCTGCAGAGTTTATTCCTTAATATGGAATGAATTTTCTGATAATATTTCTGCGTATTTCTTCCATTCCATTTGTTCAGATTCTTCTTCAGAAAAATAAATGAACAAATTTCCATGTTTTTGCATTACTATCTTATTATTTACTAATTTTCATTACACTCAGGTGATGTTTAATAAAGAAATGTTTCCAGAAATGTGTGTTGTGATCAGATATGCCTTGTAAGAAATAAATTATATACACAAGTTGTGTCTTTCCATGGCGTCAAGTTTAGTAACAATTCCCCCATTAGTTAAGCTACGAGCTATATGAGCTTCACCAAGTATGTGACCACCTGGCTACCTCAGTTCACTCATTTCTAAGAGAAAAATGGTGATGCAACTTACAACATGCATCCAGAAGTATGAGTAATTTAACATACAACATGATATGAAAGAAGAAAATAAAGATCATGAGCCGTGAGGCAGACAGCCAGTGTTAGTCCCTGCAGAGGTCTGCATGTTGGGCCTCATTCTGCGCAAGAGTCAGCGATGAAGGCAGCAGAGCCTTCCGCTGCTGAATGCCGAGTCATCAAAGATGTCGTTTGAAATGGAGAGTGGTGTGACTGGCCTGGAGGATCAGCGCTTTCATCATGCACATCCAGGTGTGGTTAGTTACATTTTAGTTTTCTTTAGTTGCATATTTGGACTACACATGGTTATGCGTTAAGGGACACAGATAAACATGAAGATGTTTGTATTGAAGACATGGAGACTTCACTTACTTCCATTTTTTTGCTTACCATGGAGTGGATCTGACTCTAACATATACAGGTGTTTTCATTTTCATCATTGTGTGAACATGAGTGGCATAGGGAAATCATTGCACGTAGCCTCTTGGTGCAATAAAAAGACAGGGTAAACACAAGATGTGTGAGGAGGCTGTTGCAACATAACAGCGTATTGATTGTAGTAAACTTTTTTATATGTAAGTAGAAGGAGTGCTCTCTAAAATATTCATGAAATACAGTAAAAACTCAATGACACTGTCATTATCACTGTCACTTTCTGTCACCGTGTTTGTTACTAGTTTATAAGATGAGAACCACAATAGGCTATGCCAGTCTTGCCAAAGATATCTAAATGGGCAAAGGTTTACAAATTATAATGGTCCTAATATGTAGGACTTAGAATGAGGCCAGAAAATTTTCAGGTCTATTTAGCCATACTGAGCCACCATCATTTATGTGGTCCACTGTTGACCAAAACATTGCTATATGACATAAACCTCTAACATTTTCACTTCCTTTTTTTCCTGTTGTGGGGAAGAGTAGCTTGCTCCAGGCAGTATCTGTCTATGGCACTTGACAGACCTGTTGTATAACTTGATCATTGACAGTTGCAGTCTTGTTGTTTAGTTGATATACAACTTCTAGAAAAATATATCTGGCTTTTAAATACATTTAATTGCTGTTTCTAATCATCTTTGTATTACTTTTCTTTTTTTATCTCTCCTGGTTTGTGTGTTTTCATCTGTACCATCTTATAGCAGGTCTTTTCTACATTGACAGCTATATCTAATTGTAGAAAATTTGATGCGGTTTGGAATGTTATACTGACCAAAGTTATAAACTTCCTCAGCCTCTTAACTACTACTAATCCACCTGTTCAGACACCAACACATTGGTGTGTGTTTTTCATATGTGAGAGTTCCATTCAGACGTCTGTTTCATCCCCTGCCCCTCACAGAGGGAAATAAATAATCTTGGAATCTTCCAATCTCTTTCAAAATCTTCAGTTTCCCATTCAAACTGAAGTTGGACAATTGGTTGACTTGCTGTAGTTTCCATTAGCAAGGAGCCTGCGGAATTTAGAGTAAAGATTATAGTCCCTGAGAAAATTTTACCTTTCAGTGTTTCCATAAGCATTTCCAACAACATTCCAGTCCCAGAATCCTAGAGCTGTCACCAAATCCCTCCCAAAACCATTGCTATGTTTATAAAAGAAGAAATTCTGTCAAAGTCTTTGGCACTCACCCTGTATCTGGCAACAACCACTGAAATCTACACTTTTTGTCATGTCTACCCTCCGATCCTACTCTTTCCCCTTCAAAATGTTATCATCAACAGTGCCAGAAAAAAAAAAAAAAAGCAAAACCCTGATGCTTTAGGGACCTGTTCTTACCTTTTTCAAAATACAAGCTCCTGAGCATAGATTGGTGTTTACCTGACACTCAAGCGCACATATTGTCCACTGCAAGTCACTGCATACAAACTCCTGAACATCTTTAGGACAAAGAGCACATTTTGTTTCCATCTTCAATGTGCTTTCACATTGCTGGAAAAATGATTGTTCAACGTTGGCTTGCTGATTTGCCTGCATGAGGAATCAGTGGGGTGGAAGGGGCCTGTGACTTCCAACAGCCAAGTGTTTGGGACCCATGTTTCAGAGGTGCCTTCATTGATTATGGAGATCCTTAAATTCTGATGTTCAGATGATTATATCCTGCTATAAGAAAAAGGATGAACTCTGTTTTTGTTTTGTGCCACTTCAGCAAAATGACAGAGAGTGGAAGAGAAATTTGCCTCATTTTTTCTGGAGGCTGGTCCTAGCTTAAGGAGTCTTAGTGAGTGAGAGTTTTGTGCTGTACTGGAATACAGCAGAGGGCATCGGCTGGGTGCGACAAAGTGAGAGGAGACATGGGAGAATTGGATTTCTTTTTTTCAGCAGTCTCACTGTGACTGGTGGAACCTGACTCCACAGAAATGACACGCATGCATCCCTTACAGCAGAGACCTCATGATCTGATTACTTCTTGACATTCCCACATCTCAATGACGTTCCATGGGGGGTTAATGTTCCAACACATGGCCTTTGGAAAACACAGAAAACAAATAAAATTATCCACATCGCACTACAAATGCCAGCTTTTCATATCATCTGATTGCAGTGGATTTGCTGTTTCACTGTCTTCTAAGGAGGTAAAAGGATCAACGACAGTGAGGGACCTGTACAGACTGTTGTATGCTATGATTGGAAAGAGAAGTATGCCTGGTCATCCCATTGTATTCTACCCAACTGCCAGTTACAGAAAGACCTTTCCTTTTGAGTGACTTGGCTCATAAAGTCAAGTCCATGGCTGGCTGTTACAGAGAACTTTCTGCAATGATGGACAGATTCTACTGCTGTGTATGCTATAAGGCAGCTGTATAATTATTACGTATTTGGAACATATCAGAATGATTGAGAAGCTGAAGTTTAATTAGTGTTAATTTAAATAACTTCATATATCAACCAAAATCAAAATTAAATCATTTGATCTCTTTTGCTCAACTTTTCACCCTTAAAAAATAGCCTCACATTTAGATCTAAGAACCTTTAGAAGCTTCTTCTGTGGAGCATTTGAAGTAAATCATTGTCTTTCTAACCGTTTTTTTTTTTTTTACAAAAGACACTTTTCTAGGTCTTAAATAACTGTTTTGTGCTGTAGACATAAATGGAAAGTTAAAGGAAGCTTCTGTCCTTTCCTGAGGTTTCTATGTCTTGAACAATTGGGCTACATCTTATGGTCAACTGTGAGTCAGCTGGAGGACACAGGCAACCTGTCAGCTGACAAGAGCTTTTTGAAAGAACTGGGATATTTGATCATTGCTTTGTCTTTTTTTTTTTTTTCCTTTACAGTGACTTTTGGCCTTGGAGTTCTATCACCAATGATCTCAAAGATTTTCTTCCTTCCTTTCCAGGAAATGAATGGTTAGATTCCTATAAAAACAAACACTAAACCCCATGCTGTGCTTTTCAAACCTGTGAGATGCATTTCTACAGCACAATCAAATTCTAATCTCATTTTTTTCTATAAAATAGAGCATCTTCACATGATCACATTCAGTTCTAGGCTTTAAAAAACCACTTACCTAATTACCTAATGGTGTATGTTACTTACACCATGGCTAAAATTAAAGGGATAATAGTGTTCATTTCACATATCTTAAGGAAAACACGATTACTCCCAGAGAATATTGCTGTACTGTAGTTATCACATCATCATTTCATAAAGAGCAGAAGAGACATATGAGAACTAAAAGCTAATTGGATGTTTGTGTGAAGCCCTATCTGCAATCAAACTCAGATTTGTGCAGTTCAAATTTTTTCATCTCAACCTTAGACTTCTCTCTATTTAAAGTCAGAATCATAAATAATTCTCAATTAGCCCATAGTATGTTTTACATCTATAATTTGTACTCAAAGACGCTATCACATTCAAAAAAAATTTTGACATTAATTAACTGATTAGTTGTATTATAATTAGCCGTATTCTGCTGTGAACTCCAACAGGTTGATTTATTGAAGCAGATGTTTATGGGACAAAGCAACTATTTTCTTGTCCAATCCTGATTTTGTCTATTGGAAAGGAGCCCAAACCACTCCTTTCATGGTTTACAATCATCTGTGCATGAACATAGCTGATAGTCTCCCAGGTCTCTAACCATAGATCTGGATTCATCATTGTAAACATGGCTATACTCAATGTGTATTCGTGCGACAGAATTGGGGAAGGCTTGTGCCTATTTAGGGATCCTTTGGATTCTTAAGAAGAGAGGAAGTTGTTTCTCTTTTGAGAAACACCTTTGAAGAACCATACCAGCGGGAAATCTCAATTTTAAATATCCTGTCTATGTTTTTCCTACGTCCCCAACACATCTCTTTCCTTCTGATTGTGCTTATCCTAGACTTCATGCCATTTGTCACAATGTCTAAAATTTGGCCAAATAGGGTTTCATTTCAGTTGATAATAATTCTCTCTTGAAGTTGAAAATAGAAATGTTTTATCTGTCACTTCTCCTAAACCTTCTCATACTATATAAGTGAAATTATATTTTTAATTTCTGGGGTATTCTGGCTAATTACTATGCACAATAAAGCAGATTTATTATAAACATTGCAAAGTGTAGGCTAGTGATGCTCGAAGTTTAAGACATGAAAGTTCAAAATCCCAGCATTCTAGAAATGAAAGTTTTTGTTTCAACTCTAAAGATTATGATTCATTAGGGTTGTGTTGGCTCCAGGAATCTGCATTTTTAAAAAGATTTATTTACTTGAAGTTGTAGAGGAAAAATTACATATACAGAGGGAGAGGTAAGGGGATTTATATAAACAGAAGCAGAAGTGATGAGAATCTCCCATCCCCTGGATCACTCCCCACATTGCCATAACAGCCAAAAGTGAATTATGGCCACAGTCAGGAGCCAAGAACTCCAGTCTGTCTTCAGTAGGTGGCGAGCCCAAGTACTTGAAATGTCTTGGACAACTTTTCTAGGCATATTGGCAGAGAACTGGATTGAAAATGGAGCTGCTAAAATGAACGGATTCTCATGTGGGATACTCATGTCGCAGAGAACTGCCTAACCTGCTATGCTGTAACACTGGCCCTGAGGCAGCACTGGCCCTGGGCACAACTCACCCCTGGTCTTGGGCAGCTATGCTGTAACACTGGCCCTGGGGCACCACTGGGCACCACTGACCCCTGGTCTTGGGCAGTGTTGGTCTCTGGGAATCTGCATTTAAATCACTATTTCTAGACAATTTTGTCACCAAGTTTTTCAATGATTGGATTTGGTGTTCCCTACAAATATACTCCATACAGTCAGTACCTCAAAGATAGGCCTGTACATCAATTATTTAGATAAAGTCAGGAAATTTGGCTCTAGGATACCTTAGTGATCACAGAGAGAGGATTTTAAAGTTGGGTGACTATTTGGCAAATCAGTGCAAAGGGCATAACTGATAATGTCAGAAACCTAGCAAGGTTAGATTTTTTGCATAGCCTGGAATCTCCGTTATGTGATCTGATCAAAATTGGGTTAAATAATTTTATAGATTAGCTTAATTATTCATCTATAATCTTAAACGTTACTTCAAAGGAAACTTCTAAAAGTATAAATAGTCCAACCATCCCTTTCCAAATAAAGAAATTTAAAGCATACACAAAGAAGCTTGCAGGCCAGACAACATTCCAAGGGAAAAATAATTAACTATATTTTCAAGAACCAACACATAATTTGACTGTTTTGTCCACCCCAAAAATTACAGGGATCAGGAGTAATATATCAGGAAATTAAATTTCTGTCCTAGAATTTCTCAAGTCTTCATAGTTGTTCCTTTGAATGCTTCATCTGAAGTGCTCTGTATTTCCAAAGTACAACAAAAGTCATAATCAGATACATAAGTACAAAAAAAACCCTACAGTCAGCTGTGAATGAAATATAGATTACTCATCCCCTCCTTTCCCGTAGAACAGGCATATGTAATGGCTTTATTCCTTTGCTGTTGGGAGTGTGGGCTGCAGACTTTCAGCATAACCATCACATGGAAATTTGTTAGCAATTCAGGGTTGTGGGCCCTATCCCTAGACCAACTGAATTCAGATCCGCATTGCAGCAAGTTTTCTGGTGACTTATGTGCCCAAACACTTAAGCAGCACCATTTTATCTAACATCATGAACAACCAACAACCGCTGAGCGTTGCTCAGAACTGTGGAAACTTTTGACGTTGGTGATACTAAGTATTTTAATCTGGATCTGAAGACATGCACAAAACTTACGACTTCAGAATTCATTGCTTTGGAAGTAAATTGATTTTTAGAAATGACAGTTTCCATTAAGTAGTTACATTATTGCCATTTCAATTCCTACAAAGGACCCTATAAAGCAAAACAAAAATCCTCAACTCAGCTTTTTGGACTCATGAGTGGATAATGACAGAAAGCATTTTCCTGTGTGGAGTAGGAAAAGGGTCACACTAGTAGGGATTTCTAAAATACTTCTCCATAAGAACATAACATAGTAAATCAACGCCTCAGCCACCCTCTCCAGATGGGAGCTCTAATTAGACTCTGTGGTGCTTGGCCATTTCCAATGCGATTTCAGAGGGAAAAAATGGTAAATGGAGTATCTACGAGACTCTAAATTTGTTCGCTTGTTTACTAACTCCAGAAGCAAATTTTTATATATATTTTTTCAATTTCATGAAACTCCACTTGAAACATCCTAAACCACACTCAATGAAAAATATATCATCAAAATTGAGAAATGCATACAGGAAATGTAAGAAACAGATAACAGGGCTTATGTGTATTTTTATTGTCTCTTTCTACTTTAAATCATCAGTTTCATTTTGTGTTTAATCTCTTAGAAGGTGAGTTCCAGATGTTTCAAACTGAGATTTGTTTTCTCACAATTTTTGTTCTTTGACCATTTGAAGTAAGTGCAGGGGCTAATTTATCACAGATCAAGGATAGAATTCTTGTCCTTCAAGAAATATTTCCTTTACTATATTCCTGAACAGCACACCTTACCCAAGTCATTCAGTATTGAAAATATTCACAGATTTTTTAAGTTGCATTAAAAAAAGCATAGGGAAATGAACACAAAGCTATCAGGCTAATCAAACCTAAAGCACATCCCTTTAATGAATTCATGCTGCATGCAATAAAAGGCTTATTTTTATTCATCATAGGAAAAATGCTATACAATGCTGATGACCTAATTTCTGCTCCTTTAAATTATTCTGTCTTTGATTCACTGCTTTTTTATTGCTAACTTTTATTATTCCAGTTTGTGATCATCTCTCACTTTTTAGAACATTTTTTAAAGATTTTTACTTTTTTTTAAAATAGTCTATTTTGTAGTATTTTGGTGTTTCCTAATTTACAAAGATACGATAGGACATAGGTCTCACACAGGTAGCATTTGACCCTATGGAAATGCCAGACATTTGGCAGAAAAGATCATTAATAGTATTAATCTTTGAAAAATAAGCAACCTTACCTAAATATTACATGTTGAGTAATCGGAGACACATGTAGGTGTTCTCATTTATATAATTTGAAATTACCACTCATGCCACATGAATACATATATAGTTTGGCTGACTGAGGGTATAAAGAAAGCTAGACATAAATCTTTTAACATAAGGAATTTAACTTGATTTTTAGGACTACGGTTGGTTGTTAGGACCTAAGTGCCTAGTTACCTTCGTAAATATAAAATCTGAGGTGTATAATTCCTGCAGTACAAGTAGCATGCCTCATTGTCCATCAAGAAGCTTAATGTTATCAAAGTATTCTAGTGATAATGAAATTCAAGACTCAAAGGACACTGAGAATATTATTCCATATAATGTATTATGCATCAATAGTTCCAGGCAGGCAAATCCTCCCAACCTCTCAGGTCTCGACAACAAAGTTAGTGAAAAGAATATTAACTGATTCAAGAAATAAAAAAGATAAATAAAAAAGGGAAACCAAAGGCGTTACAAATACAGACCTCTCCTTTCCCCCTTTTGCCAGTCACACTTGCTGTTTCTCCCATGTAACTCAAATCTACTTTATGGAATTTCCTTTACTTCCCACTTTCCAAATTTATCTTTCATTTGCTTCCACATCTTTTTTCCTACTCTTAATTTACTTATTTTTATTCATTAGCCATAACTGCTCAATTCAAGATCAGAGAGAATGGGCAGATAATATGCCTCAGCAGCTGGCTGCCATTTGGAATGCCCACATCACTTATTTTTCTTGCCTGGGGTAAGCCCTGCCTCCAGCATCCTCATAGCTTCCTGCTGGTGTGCACCCTGGCAGGCAGCACATGATGTCTCAAATAGTTGGGATCCTACAACTCAAGCGGAAGATCCAAATGCAGTTTCTCCTTCTTGGGTTCAGCCAGGCCCAGCCTAAGCTGTTGTGGGAGTTAAGGGGATAAACCAATAGATGGAAAATTTCTCTCATTATCATTCAGTTTTCCAAAGAACAATAACAACAACAACACTTTAAAAATGAATGTCAGAGGCATAATTGTAGTCATTCAGTTATCAAATCATTTCTTTATTACAGTAGCATTCCAACTTCAACCCTAATTTATATTTACAATGCACATACTATTTTTGCTACACACAAAAACTACGGCCAGTAAAAACGGATTTTAAGGAAGATTTGCTGAGCCCTCCTTTTCTGAAATAGTGGCTAGTTCTCATTTTAAGGGAGATTCACTGAGTCCATTATTGGGAAATAGTCACAATTCTAAGTTTTGTTTTTTTTTTTTCTAACATCCGAACTACACCCTAATCTTTAAAATTACTTCCCATAAATCTCTTTCATATTAGATTATATTGGACAGGCATTCTAGGCAGTGTGTGATCTTTTCATCATTTTTTAAGAAATAAAACAAACGACGTCTATTTATTTATCCTGGGAGAGATGCACTTCGTCCCTCCTGTACCATATGAAAAATGAGCTCTTAGAACCAGATAGAAGAACAGAAATCAGGCAAATTTAATTTCAGGCAAATGTAAAGAAATTTGCATAGCTGTGCTGAAATAGTAACCCCAAAGACATTATAGTAGTACTGATAGAGTTTTTTTTCCAACACCAAGGTGGATGATGAGTTTCCTGGCTGAGACACGCTACATGTCAAATGCTTTAACAGATGGACTTCTAAAAACAAAGAATTTGTCTCTGAATATCAGGAATTTTCTATCAAACTAAGCTATGTTCCCAATTTTGTGGAGACGTACTAGTGATTGTCTTTTGACTGTGCAAGCTCCTTTCATTGAAGCCACACATTCAGAAAGATTCCTGCTATTTTTTTCTCCTGCTTCTTTCTGACTCAAGAGCATCCCGAATGTGTCTCCTGACGGCAGTGAGTATGAACACATGTCAGTTCATCCTCACAAATGCCAGGGTCAAATTTATGTGAAATCGCTGCAGGGCTGTATAACATTGAAATGTTTAGAAATAACAAATGTAAGAAAAACACGCATGTGGAAGGCTCTGAAAATTTTGTAAATAAATTGTTTGCAAAGTATCGGGCCTTTTAATCTTTTGCACTTTGTTTTCATAAGGCCTTAATATTTTAGAGAAAAGCGATGTTATAGATATATAAGCATACATTCAACAAAACATATACCCACGTGAGTGTCAACATGTGCATGTACCATCACTTGATACATGTAAACCATTTCCATGCGAGTGCAGAAAGGAAGCTTTTCTGCGCTCTCACCTCTTGGTTAAGACCTCAACTCACCTCCCATGCTCTCTCTCCTGAGCTCTCACCCACTGCTCCCGCACCTCTCCTCAGAGTGAACCGAGAAACTGAACATAGCAACCCAGCATTATCCCCCAAGCAATCATGCAAGTAATATGGATCACAGGAAAAATGTTTTTAAAATTTCTCCCTCTTCACTGCCATATAATGATAGTGTAATAAGTCCTTTTATGATAAAGAAAAAACTCAGTCTATACTTAGTATTTGAGAGAGAGACAGAATATTTAAATAGTCTATTTTTTAGGATTCAACAAACTTTTATAGCCAGACCTGAAGTTATACACTGACTCTATGTTTGAAATGCTTTCCCTAATATAGCTTAGAACAAATGACTTCCAGATGAGAGCCAAAACTCAAAAATAGTGCAGAGAATTCAGAACTGTTCAGTTGGATTATGAAATTTGTAAGCTAAGACAAAAGGAACATCCAAAGTCTGCAAAAATCATAAATCTTTCATCTCTTTACTCCTTTGAGAATGCTCATCATAGAAACTGGAATTTCGGTCAATTCCTAAAATAACCAAATATTCCACTTCTTTGAGAAACCTCAGTAACTAAGAAGAAATGTACCTTTCTTCATGTGACACAGCACAAAGTTCAAAATGAAAGTTTGGAGCTAAACTCATTAGCTGGATCAGCTGGGGGCTGATTGGAGTGGATCCTCTGCCTTTCTTCTGTTAGGCCATTCCTTTCAGCTTTAGATTTGTTTCTTGTATTACCAGATGTATGTTCTCCGTCTGCCATGGGAAGGAGAAATATAGAAAGAGTACATATGTTTTATTCTTTCACAGAATGTTCTTTTTCAAGAACAGATGATAGTACAGAATACATGAAAGCTTCAGATTCAGTTTTTGGTGAGAAATCCATTCCAATTTAAGCTCAGTGAATTTATGAGCTAGTTTATCAATACAGGAAGCATGTAATATGGAAGTTGAAAGATAGGAATTTTGGTTTTGGGAAAATCGGGATCTGAAATACAACTTCAAATGCCTACCGACAAGTAATAAGCTATCTGAGCCCCAATTTTCTCCTTTGTCAAATGGCAATAATGCCTGGTTTTCAAGGATGTTGGGAGGGTCAGGAATAATGAATACAAAGTTAACAATACAGCTTTTGACACATGATAGGTAGTCACTGTAAGATGTTTTCGTATTGCTAATATTAATGGAAAAAATGCAACCACATGCCTGTGCTCATATTTACACAGCTCTCCTCCAGAATCAAGGGTATCAAAGATTCATACAGAATTTCTATGAGTTATCTATATTTTTGCTTTCATGAAGTGGCCTCGTCTTGTCTTTTATTTGAGAATGAATTGGAATTTGATAATCACAAATATCAAGTAAATGGGAATTAACCAACTACTGGAACATGAATCAGCAAAGTCATGCCTACCATTTTGGTCTTTAGTCCATTTTCATATACAGTATTTTTTGACAAAATTTATCAAATTTTGTATATAAAGAAATAGCAATACATTTGAATCAATGTGAACATATGCTTTGAATTGTGTTGCAATAAAGATAGACATTACAGGAAGTAGAACTTTGCTATATCTGCTCCTCTTCTTTATTCCTTTTTCTGTTCTTCTTCCCTGCTCTTGTCACTGGATGTCCCACTTGTATCCATCCTGGAAGTTCTACTTAAGAGCTTAGCTGTTCCTTGAAGACTTTTGGAGTAATTCCTTCTGCTTTTATAGCTGTCACGATAATAGAGCTGTACGTTTTAAAGTAGTTATTAATAAGCAAGCATGAATGTCTCACACATGCAGTCACAGAAACCTTAGAATCACTTTTATCTTCATCTTTAATTGCAACTCATCTAAAAAACACATCTGCTGTTATGTTTAGGCTAGTCCCTCTCTCACCCCCTTAATTCAGCACCTTCCGATACTCCCCACTCCTTAACTGACTTATCTAAATTTCTGCATGGGTCTTCCTGCTCATTCCTGCAGCTAAGCATTATCTGTCCACTCTGTCTCCAGAATGTTCTTCCAAAGCGTGAATCTCATATCACCAACCTTGTACATTTTTACCTCCTGTATGCTTAGTTAAGTGCCATGCCAGATAGCACATTCCTTCATGAAAAGGCATAGTTAGTCTTTACATGCTCACCCTCTTCAGCTCAGCACCGCTACTTGGCAACTGCATATTTGTCTCCATTTCAATCTGTGTTCCTCTCACAAGACACCTGAGGCTGGTTGCTTGATAAAGACAGAAACTACCTCAGCTCACAGTTTTGGAAGCTCAAGAGCTCGGCACCAGCACCTGCTTGACTCTGGTCACTGCCCACAATGGCAGGCAGACAAACACAAACGATCACAAGGAGAAGCAGAAGCAGGAAGACTCACTCTTCTTGTAGCAACCTGGTCTTGATGGGCAGAATCCACTCCTACCAGACCCGATCCACTCCTATCAGACCCGGTCCACTCCAAGACAGAGAGACAGCTCATGACCTAATCACCTTTCACAAGAACCCAGTATCACTATGCTGAGGACTATGGCTCCAGCACATAAACTTCTAGGGGTGAATTATATCCAAATCATAGCAGGAAGGTAGGCAGTGAACTGATGCTTTTAACTTCAACTTCACATTTCTTTTTTATATATAATTTTTGTTAATAATCTTACTTAGTTGATTAGGGTACAAAGGGTCAAGGGCTACAGGAAGTGGGTAAGACCATTGTTTCCACACTAATATCATCATTTTTCCCCTGTATCTGGGGACAGAGGAGAAACAGAGGGAAAAGCCCCACCCAGCCTCCCTCCCATCCAAGATCCCCAGCGTGAGGCATGTTCCAAGGGTCCTGCTCAAGAAGTTTTGATAGTTCAACAGTTCTGAATTGCTACCAATCCTGCCATTCCAAGTGCAATGAAATCTATTCAGCATCCACTGGCTGACATAGTCTCTTCATGGTTGGGGTTCTGAGCTCAGTAGTTCAACTGGAGGGATTTCCAAAGAAACTTCATCTAAGGTGATCCCAGACCTGATTTTTGTGTGTGCTTGCCAGTACAGGGCATGGAATAATCTGTCGCCCCAGTCAGTTTATGTACATGCTGGTCGTTGCAATTGCTGGGTTAGTTCTGTTTCCTGCCCTGTTGAACTGATGGGTGTTGTAGCCTAGCCCAATCCTACCCACTTCATACTTGGTCCTCACACAAACCAGTGGGAGCTGCAGCCTAGTCGGGGCAACTCACCATAACCCCCACCAGGCCTGCCCCCTACCCTGGTTCCCAAGCATGCCAGTATGCACCCAGGCTTGTTCAATCTGCCCCACATCCTATTTAGTTATCATACATGTCAATGGGCATTGAAGCCTAGTTCAACCCAACCACCCGACTATCCAGCCCACACACATACTAGTGGGTCTCTTTCTGTCTAGCCACCCCTGCCCCTGTGCTGGTTTTGGTGCTTTCCAGTGGGAGTGGTAACCCAAGAGGGAGGTGCCACTATTTCCCTACTAGGCCACTCCCACTCCCAAATAATGCGCTCTCCAGGTGGTTCTGGAATTTAACTTAACAGAATTAGCCCAACCTGGCTTTTCCCTGATCTAGCTTACATGAGGCTGAAAGGTGTTGTAGCCCTGCCTGGTTTTGTCTAACTGTTCCGACTGGTGCAAGTAAAAATTAGAGTGGGTGAGGGTTGGTTGGGCTTTGCCGCAACTTCACATTTCTAATCTGAAGATCGTGGGCAGCATTTGGTGCAGCACTGAGTATCCCGCAGTAAGCAGAGGATCTCCCACATACAGATCATGTGGTGAGCAATCACCTTCCTTATGCACAATATGATCTGCTCTGACAACTACTCTCGTCTCTTACTTCTCCCCACACATCAAAAGTCCCCTCGGCCCCTTTGGCTCAGAGGACGCTGTGACTGTTGCATAAAAGCTCTGCATCTTTTTCTTGTTTTGTTAATAATAATAACAACAACAGGATGAGCAGGTATCAACAATTTCAGACATGCAAAAAATAATTTGATTTATTATAATTAAAATCAGTCTTCCAAATGGAGCCGCATTCTCCGGTTGGTAAAACTTACTATCAATCAAAATCCACCTCCCTTTTACTGAATTTTTGAGACTGACACTAAGTTCTGAGCCACTCACCTGATACCAGGCTTCTGGAAGGGACAGCTGTTCACTGATGGTTATCAGTCCCTGATTGTACTGTTGATAACGGACCTGCTTGTGCCTACACTTTAGTCATCCATCAGCAGCACCGCTGACTCTCACTGTCGTTCTCACGTCTCTCGTGGCTCAAGTGTTAGTTCTGAGACTTCCTCTGTGCATCATTCCGAAATTCTAAAACACTCTGACATTGTTGCTTACATTTCCTTGGTGGTGATTTCTTCTCTGGTGTCCTATAGTCTCTCTCAGTGTAACCTTGCCCACGCATGGACACCGGGTCCTTTGCAGAGGTCTATCTCCTCTTTGCTATCTCAGACTTAACCATCACTTTCCACATGACTAAAAGTAGATCAATGTCCCTTCTGAGGGACACACATTGAATCCTCCTCAACTTCCTCTCGTCTGCCATCCTTAAGGTTTTCATAAAGCTTCAATCCTTTAGTGTCTATTCGGTTTACACTCAGTTATTTTTTCTCTTTCTGTACTCATGCCTGTAACAAAACTTTCCAATAAAGCAGTGAAAGCAGCAGCCTCACATCTCTAATTGGGAATAGTAAAGTGATAATAAACAACGCTGGAAGTAAAAAAAAAAAAAATACCTCTTACATTTCAAAATAGTGCAGTCGTAAAAATAGCTAACATTTATTGGGTAAGTTCGACAGCTTCATCCTCACACAATTTACAGTCTAGATCAGTCAGGGTCCCAGCAGGGAACAGATGGTGCACTCACAGAAGGATGCTTTGAGTGAGGCTTAATAAAGGGAATATTTGCAAATGTGTGGGCAGAGTGTAGATAAACTAAGAGAGCTAATGCAGCCCCCGGGGCTAGCGATAAGATAGGGAGAGTTAGCATCCCTAGGCCCAAAAGGACAAAGAAAAGGGGTCTAAGCTGGAATCCACAATTATGGGCATCCATCACCTTGAGGGAGACATGGAGAGCAGGTGTTTAGCCTAGCCACTAAACACCAGCATCTCATATTGGAGTATCTGGGTTTTATACCTGGCTTTGGCTCTGATTTCAACTTCCTGCTAATGTAGACCCCGGGAGGTTGATAACAGCTCAAATAATTGAGTTCCTCTCGAGCATGTTGAGGGCCTGGGTTGAATTCCAAGCTCCTGGGAGATCCGTAATTGTAGTGCATGTGGGTCAGTGTTGAGCTGCAAAGAAAAAAATCAGGAAAAATATAGAGAAGCTCCACAGGGCCAAATAGTACATATAGATGTGGATGCTCTAGAGGGAACTCCTAGCATTCTTCAAAGTTCATCTTTGCCTCAGACAGCGTGGGCTCCCATAACAAAAACAGCATGGACCAGATGACTGAAGCAGTGTCCTTTTATTTCTTCACACTTCTGGAGGCTGCAAGTATCAGCAGCCCGGAATCCAGAGAAAGGTTCTCTCCTCAGCGGGTAGCTGGCCACCATCCTGCCGTAGGCTTTCAAGCTGTTCCTTCTTCTTAGGAGATCACTAATCCCTTTGTGAGCATCCTAGCCTCGTGATTCTCCTTAAGCCAAAATGGTCACACTGGAAGTGAAGAGTTTCAACATAGTAATTTTTATTGGCCGCACACACACATGAATTAGTTGACAACAAACACAGATAGTGCTTCCTCTGTGAAGACAGTAAGTTCCTCCCTTTTTCAAACTTCTTGCTGCAGTAGTTGTGTATATATTCCTGACCATAGTGCATGAAAACCCTGTATTATCGTCCAAGTGTAATATCTTTTTCTGCCACTAGATTTAGAATGTAAGAATCTGGGCCCAGTGCGATAGCCTAGCGCTTAACTTCCTTGCCTTGAACGCACCAGGATCCCATACCAGTGCTGGTTCTAATCCTGCAGCTCCACTTCCCATCCAGCTCCCTGCCTGCGGCCTGAGAAAATAGTCTAGGATGGCCCAAGACTTTGGGACCCTGCACCTGCATGGGAGACCCAGAGGTGGTGGCTCCTGGCTTCAGATTGGCTCAGCTCCAACCATTGTGGCCACTTGAGGAGTGAATCATCGGACGGAAGATCTTCCTCTCTGTCTCTCCTCTCTGTATACCTGCCTTTCCAATAAAAAATAAATCAATCTTTAAAAAAAAAGAATGTAAGAATCAGAAAAGAAAAATTATTTTTCCCTCTGTGCTCTTTTTTTCTGTCAACAGTAACAAAATCTGAAATATAAAATACAGATTTCTGGCTGAATGAGCACATAAATGAATGAATGAATGGCTTTCCTCCATTGCTCAGCATTAAAATCCCTAAAGGACAGTTCATTCATTATAAATGAACCAAACCCTGATGCTTTCTTTCTTTTCCTAATGAAAATATATGTTGTTTGGGGTTGCTTTGTGGCTTGGCAGGTAGACCTCTGCTTATAATGCCAGCAGCCCGTAAGGACACTGGTCCACATCCAGGCTATGTTACTTTCATTCCAGCTCCCTGCCAATGGCCTGGAGAAGCAGTGTAAGATGAACCAAGTAGTTGGGCCCTTGCCAGGAGTTGAAAGAAGAAGCTCCTGGCTCTTGGCTTCAGCCTGGCTGAATCCTGACTCCCAGGCATTGTGGCCCTATAGGGGGTGAACCAGCAAATGGGAGACTCCCTCTCTCTCTTTTTCTCTCTGTTTCTCCCCTTCCTCTTTCTCTTTTTCTTTCTCTCTATCTGTAATTCTGACTTTCAAAATAAATCCTTAAATATATATGTCTGTGCGTGTTGTTTAACCATGACATTCTGCTGGTAAAACGTCAGCAGTTGTCAAATACAAACTGACTTGCTGTGATCTTGTGAATTTTAGGCATAGCAAGAAGCAGAAGGGGAAGTTTTTGACAGGGTGACAAAATATATACCGTCTATACTTGCAGCCACGCATATCTCTGGATCTCCCTAACTTGTCACTAGAGAGCTTACATCCAAGAATGAGGAATTGAACATGAATTAATTCATTAATTCATTGATATGAATTTAACATAAATTCAGCACAAAACTCATACACACAATTTTGTCTAGAAATATAGTACAACTTACTGGATTTTTCTTTTGACAAGATAAATGTTTCTGCTTTTCAGCCAAGAGAATATACATACATAAGCTGTGATTAACGTTTAATTATTTACCTCATGCTGAAATACAATACAGATGTGCTGCCTGTGTTGGAAGAATAGCAGACTTCCCTGGCAAAACTGGGGCTCTGATATGGAGTTGCAAACAGATGAAATATGGGTACACTTTTTTCCATGCAAAAGTATAGTTCACAAACCCTGAGTGGTTCACCCAGTTAGATCACTTGTTCCAACTTACTGTGTGGCCTTTGTATGCCAAGCAGAAATAGCTAGGGACCTGGAGATTGTGTCATATTTTACAAATGCAAATAAACTCCCTAATGTAAGCATCTTTTTTTTTTTTCTGGTATCATCATTATCCTGCAAATGTTTTGCTCTCATCATTATCCTACAAATGCTTTACTCACTCAGTCACAAAATTATTTTTAGATCTTTAATACTAAAAGCAAATTAAAATTCTGAACAAGGCATAGGAAATGATGAAAACCTTAGGCTATAGTTATTAAACATTTGTATACTAAATATTACTTCAAATTTATTATAGAAGATACTTCTCCAAAATTAACCAGATTATTTGGGAAATGTAACCTTGTAGTTTATATAAGTATATTATTTCATAAGTCTACTGAAGAGCCAGAAGGATTAGTCTTTATGAAACTTGAGACAAAGAACAAGTTACAGAAGCTCTTGAGCTATGTTCAAATGTTTAAAGAATAAGGGGGAAAAAAGCAAGTTATATGATAGTAAAACTAATTTGCAATGATTTCTGACTTTAACAACCTATTGGGAGAAATCTCAAGAGAACCTGGCATATTTCCTGAACGGTGAGAGATAAGTCCTTTCCAGCCCTAAGTAGCTGATGAGCATTTATTTAATATTAATTCAAGGTGTAGCCCAAGTAAAACAGAATTAGTGATAGCATTTCTATAGAGAAAAAAAAAAGGAAAGAAGAAGAAAGGCTAAGTGGAAAAGGAAGACAAGGTCTACATCTTAAATATGCACATGAAAAACATCAATTGACATATAAAGGAATGCCAATTAAGCTCACAGGAGATCTCTCACTGGAAACTCTACAGTCAAGAAGAGAATGGAGTGACACATTCCAGATTCTAAAAGAAAAAAATTGTTGACCTAGGATAACATATCCAGCAAAGCTCTCTTTCATCTTTGAAAATGAAATAAAATCTTCCACAGTAAAGAAAAGTTAAAAGAATTTGCCTCTTCCAAACCTGCCCTACAAATGATACTTCAAGATGCTCTCCTGACAGAGAAGAGGAATAGCACCAAACAAAACCAAAGGCAAATGTGAAGAACATCCCATAAAATGACAACAGAAGACTAAACCAATGAACAACCCATTCCTAAAATGACATGACCAAAGTACCATCCAAACATATTAAACTCTGAATATAAATGGCTTAAGCTCAATCAAAGGTCATAGATTAGTACCCTGGATTAAAAAAAACAAAACATCTATTTATTGTCTAGAAGAGACACACTTTACCAACAAAAATCAGCGGAAACTGTATCACATGGGTTTTGCTGTTTTCTGTTAGTTTCATCTCTTCAAAACACTTTCTTCTGATTAAATTCTTCAATGACCCATAGATCATACAATAGCATCATTTTCTTCGAGAAGGTTCTTGATTTTCATTTCTTCAGTTACACGTTAGTCATTTAGTAGCATGTTATTTAACTTCATGGTGCTGTTAATTTCTTTTTTCTCCCTGATGTTGATTTTGTTTTGTGGCTTTTCATTTAGAGGGATGTATAGTAGCTGTGTAATGGAGACTGTCATATCTAGTAACATGTTATTTAACTTCATGGCATTGTAAATTTCTATTTTTCTTTCTATTGTTGATTTTGTGTTCTGACTTTTCATTTAAGGGGATGTACAGTAGCTGTAAAATGGAGACTAACATATCCAAATGTGAGGATACAATGTAGTATGCATTTCTACTTCTAGACAAAGATGGACTTACAATGAAACTGTTTACTATATCTTGCAATAGGATGCTGGACACTTTGCCATTGTCCATGCCCTCTGTGATGGACATATGACTGTGTATGAAGAACTGTATTTTAGTAATGATATAGAGGAACTAGGTGAGGGGGGAGGAAATTGGGGAGGGGATAAGGAAAATGCCAGGAGCCTATGGAACTGTATCATAAAATGATAATAATAATAAAGTGTAGAAATTAAAAAAAAAGATGGAATATCTTCCTCTCTGTCACTTCTCCTCTCTGTATATCTGTCTTTGCAATAAAAATAATTAAACCTTTTTTTAAAAGATTAAAGGATATAAATTAATATTTTTTCATGTGGAGATGTGAAAACCCAGAACAGCTAACACAACTTTAAAAGGGAGTGAGGTTGGAAAAAAATGACTTCAAGAATTACTAACAAAAGTAGATACACTTTCCAGATAAGTTTCTCCAAACATTACCTTATTCAAATCCTTTACTAAAGCAAAAACAAGACCAAGGTAGCCATTTCAAAAATCTGTATTTGAGTAACTGTATATCCATACACAAAAACAAAATGAATCTAGATGCCTACTTCGTAGCCTTCACAGCTTCACAGTAAATGCAAAATGATCCATAAACTGAAATATAATGCACAAATCTACAAAACACACACATAACAAGAGGAAGTCTAGACATTCCTGGATATGGTGTTGACTTTTTAGATAAGGAATCAAAGATATGATACAAAAACATTAAATTAAGTTTCATTATATCCAAAATTTGTTCCTTGTGAAAGATAATGCCAAGGGAATTGGAGACAATGTACAAATTATTCTAAATGTTTGCAAAAGACACGTCTGATAAAGCTCTGTTATCTGAAATAAAGAGCGAGTCCTTCCAAGTCAACAATAAGAAAATGAAAATCCTGATTTAAAAATAGGTCAAAGACTTGATTAGACACCTCATCTAAGATACTATGGTGGCTACTAAGAACAAGAAAAAATATTCTACAATACATAGCATTAGAGTTAACTTTTTTTAGGAAAATTTATTAATACAAATAGAACAGATTTTTTTTGGCATTTTATAGGTACAGTTTCAAGATGACCACACATCCCTTACTGCCTTACTCCCCTCCCATTCTCCCACCTTGTCATCAGTTTTTGAAAGAAACAGCTTTAATCCATTCTATAGTCCAAGGCTTAGTTCACTAGTACCCTTAATATTTAACAAGAACAAGTAGGAAGACCACAGTTCTATCGAGTAGAACCATAAGCTAAAAACAATAGTCATAAACCAAAATGATCATTTCATTTCTATGCAAATTCCCATATTATATATCACTTTCTGCGTATTAGAAAAAAAATAAAATCTTTGTCTTTTTGAGATTCTTATTTCACTAAGCATAATTGTTTACAAATGCATCCATTTTACAGAAGAAATGTTTTTCTTTTTTTTAAAGATTTATTTATTTTTATTGGAAAGGCAGATACACAGAGAAGAGGAGAAACAGAGAGAAAGATCTTCCATCCTTTGATTCACTTCCCAAGTGGTCACAACGGTCAGAATGGACCAATCCAAAACCAGTAGCCAGGAGCTTCTTCTGGATCTCCCACGTGGGTGCAGGGTCCTGAGATTTTAGGGTGTCCTTGACTGCTTTCCCAGGCCACAAACAGGGAGCTAGATAGGAAGCAGGACTGCAGAGACAGAACCGGTGCCCATATGGGATCCCAGTATGTGCAAGGCAAGGACTTTAGGCACTTGGCTACTGTTCCAGGCCCCGAATTTTATTCCTTTTATGGCTTAGTATTCAACAGGATGTATATAAAGATATAGATATGGATGTAGATAGATAGAGAGATTTTATTTATTCAGCCATCAGTTAGTTGCTAGACTCAATCTGGATGGATTCCATATCTTAGCTTTAATGAATAAGCATGAAATTTTCAAGTAACTCTCCTATGTGCTGGTTTCATTGTGTTCAGGCAAATTCCTAGTAGTAGAATGGATGGGTTGCATAGCAGATCTACCTTCAGATTTTTGAGAACTCACCATGCTGTTTTCCATAATGATTGGGCTTATTTACATTCCCACCAAAAGTCGATTCAGATTCAGTTTTTCCGCATCCCACATCCTCATCAGCATCTACTGCTGGTTTTGCTTTGTTTGGATGATGGCCACTCTAACTAGGTGAGGTCATAAATTCATAAACAATTCATAAATGAATTGTTGGGTTTTTTTGTTGTTGGATTTCTGCAGCTCTTTATGGATCTTAATTCTCTCATACTGTGATTTGTCTCTTCACTTATGGATGGTTTCTTTTGAAGTGAAGAAGCTTCTTGGCTTAATGTAATCCAATTTGTCTATTTTTTTGCTTTAATTGCCTCTGATCCAGACGCCTTTTCAAAATGTCTTGGCCTACCCTTATGTCTTGCAGACTTTCCCCAAGCTTTCGCTCTTGTAATTTGATTGTGTCTCGTTGCAGAGTTGTATCATGCATCTATTTAAATTTGCTTTTATGCAAGATTATGGTCTGGGTCTTGTTTCACATTTCAACAAATTTAGATCCCATTTTTTCAGCATCATTTGTTGTAAAGACTGTTCTTCCCTAAGGAAGGGTTGATTTTAGGTCATTTGTCAAAGACTAGTTGACTGTCAGTACGTAGATTCATTTTTGGGGTTTTTATACTCTTCATTGATTCACGTCTGTTTCATGTCTATTTTTGTGCTAATACCAGGCTATTTTGATTATAACTGCCCTGTAGTATGTCTTCAAGTCTGGTATTATCATGCCTCCAGCTAACACATAATATTGGAAATCATAAGAAAGTTGGATAAAAATGTCCATATTAACAAAACCAATTTATGACTCAATGCTCAAACTACCAATGACACTCTTCTCAGATATGGAAAAAAAACAATGTTAAAATTCATATGCAAACACAATAGATTCCAAATAGCTGAAGTATTATTGAACAACAAAACAAAGCCAGAGACTACAAAATTTAAATGTTAAAGTGCCACAGTACACCCATGACAATGACCGAAATTTAGTCTACTGTTAATATCAACACTGGCACAGCTGCAGTGTAAGGAGACTCTCAGGCATTACTCACAGGAATGAAAAACCATACAATCACCCTGGAATATGGTTTGGCAGCCTCTTCTAAAACTCAGCATATTCTTCACATAAAAGTGAGCAATTACAACCCTTATCATCTATTCAATGGAATTAAAAATCTAAGCGCACACCAAAAACCTATATATGAGTGTTTGTAACAGTTTTATTCAAAATTGCAAAAACTCAGGGGCAAGAAAAATATCCTTCCATGGGAAAATGGATTACTAAACTGTGAAATCACTACACAATGGGATAGTACGCTGTGCTTAAGATAAATGAGCTATGAAGCCATAAAAGGACATGTAAGTTACAGAAAGCAATCTGAAAAGGTTCCGTATTGTATGAGTCTGATCATTTGATAGTCTAGACAAGGTAAAACCATGATGAGGGTATGAATATGAAGGATGTATACTAGAGCACAGAGCAAAGGCAATGAAACCATTCTGCATGACACTCAAATGGTGGGTTCATGGCACTATGCACTTAGACAAACATCCAGAACATACAGCACCAAATGCAACTCTATGTGACAAATGCACTCAGCTGGTGGGGAGCATTGAAAGTGCAGTGGGTAAAGTAAGTTTGAGAGCTGAATCTACCAGTACATGAGAAATACCTGTATTTTCCATTTAATTTTGTTGTCAACCTAAAATTTCTCTAAAACAATGCTTTTCTTAAAATTCAGCTGTATGTCCAAATATATACTCTTTGTTATTTGTTTTCCTTGTAGAAGTGTTAGTTCTTTATTGCTTAATAGTTACTTAGAAACAGTGCTGTGTTTCTGAATATTTCACACTAGCTAGATAGTAGCCTCAAATAAGAGGCATACGTTATTGATTGGCTACACCCAGACTCATCAAACAAGAAACAGTTTTCTTTCAAATTGTTTTGGGTCATCTACATGTCTTTGCCTAAAGAGAAAGCATCTTTCAAATGTTTGGTTATCAAAGAACCAATTACATCTTGAAAAGAAACCGTGAAAATGAGTTAGTTAATTATATATCTGCCACAAGTTTTGTGTATAGAACAGAATTTTTATCAGTGGTTATGAATTATTATTACTTTATTTATTCCCCTTCTTGATAGCACATGCTTCTACATACCAGTAAAGTTAACATAAATAAGTACTGAAGAGAAAGTGTACTATATAAAAGGATTCACAATTAATAACATCCATGTACCTTTTTTTTTTAAAACCTCAGGACCACCTAAGGTCACTAGTCCTGGTGAGAGAATACACACTTCATCGTTTCATAGACACTGTTGCATTAACGAGTTGGCAAATGACCAGAGATTGGATTTAAAATGCAAAAGCCTCAACATTGACATTGTTAATTCTTTATGTTCTATTTTCACAGAAACTACTGCCTTCATGTTAAGTGAGTAGACCATCTAAGAAAACCTAAGGGACTAGTGTTGTGTTTGGTGACACCAGCATTCCATATGGATGTCAGTTCATACATGAGCTGCTCCACTTCCCATTCAGCTAATGACCTGGAAAGAGCAGCGCCCCCTGCCATCATGTGGGAGGCCAGGATGGAGCTGCTGGCATCTGGCTTCCTACTTCAGCCTGGCTCAAAACTGATTGCCATATGGAGAGTGAGCTAGTAGATGAAAGATCTCTCTCTCTCTAACTCTGATAGTCACATACACAGACGAATCTTCAACTCAAAAGGCGAGAAGAAAGAAGGGAAAGATACAGGTTCTCATCGGTACTCTAGCATGATACTGCCATTGCCTTAATTAACAAAAACTATCTTGGAATGTCTCTGAAAGCTACTTGAAAGCAGTTGAGTGTGCTGAGAGTACACAGATGTAAACTTCTCACTTAGGATGCAACAGATCATGTTTATTAAAATAGCTATATTCTAAAAACAAATTGGTGGCTGAACTTCATGCACATGCACATGCAGACCTTACAATGCACAGGAATAAGGAGAAGGTCTGCAAGTGATTGAGCTCCTTACACAATGTGCTTCTTCTTCACATCCTCATGTCAACCAGGCTCCTTACGGCACTGTGCACCTGTGGCATTAGAGACATTCCAGAAAGAACAATGTACTCCCCAGAGGGGCATGGTCGTGTTATACCTACACAGAGCTGACCGTAAAGCTTCTATATCCAAGTGAGCTCTTTCTGACTGGCATTTTTTAAAGGATTTTTAGGAAAAAAATATTCATTTTTTTATTTTTATTTTGAATTTTATCGTACAATAGAGTCTGGGATTCCTGCCGCCCAAATTCCCACGCCCCCCCAACTGATTCTCCCTATATTGTTACAATAGTACAGTCCTTCATAAGGAGTTAAAATTCCATCAGTCTGTCTTTTAAGTGTACCCCAAAATTGCTGGTACAGACAATGTCAGACAGTCCAGCATCCCATTGTTTAGATATGTCCAATGATATCATCGGGAGTCGATCTTTGGTTTGGAAGTAGGGATGCATTTTGCATTGTACCTTCATATGTTAGTCTCTATTACTCCATCACTATACATTCCCTTAAATGAGAAGCCATGAAATAAGGTCAACAACAGGTATTCATACACTTACATTGAAAAGGTAGCACAACAGAGAAGCAGAGACAGCATCTAACATTGGTTCATTCCCCAGCTGGCCACAGTAGTCAGACTCCACTGGCCATGGTCCAGATGTCCAGCTTGATCTCCCACCTTGGTGGCAGGGCCCCAAGTATTTAGACCATCTCCTGTTGCCTTCCAGATTCAACAATATTCTAGAAACTGGGTCAAAAATGGAGCATCCAGGACTTGAACTGACATTCAGATATGAGATTCTGGCACCACAAGTAGCAGCTTAATACACTGTGTCACAATGCCAACTCTCTGTCTGTACTATTATTATCTGCTTTATACATTTGAATTATTCATTAAAACAGATTCATACAAAACATAAAGGAAGGCTTATTAAATTTTTGTTTCTAACATCACACATAAAGCCTAGCATAAAGATATTCAGAATGTCTTGCTGCAATTCACCCTGTTGCAGATTTATTGAGACCTGGAAAGCTTTGACCAAACCAATGTCAAAATCGTAACATTTCCATGTATGGTTCCAAGCCTAATGTGAAAAATCATGCTTAGGAAATATGAGCATGCCTGTCATGCACGTAGCACTCCCCAACACATCAATGACCTCCAGCATCCTCCAAAAAAGACCAAGTTATTTATAGTAAGCTGTTGAAGGGTTATAAGGGAAAAAAAATGGAGTTGCTTTACACCCAACCCAAGAAGAAGGGAAAAAGTTTACATCTTCTGGAATTCGGGGAAAATAATATTAGGAATCTTATATGTACATGATAACTACAAAACAGATGGTACATCACCACTAGCACTCACATGACTAAAGAGGAAAACATTACACCGTACTGCACTGCTGCAGACGGTAGAGCAAGGGCACACGTGAGTTTTTCCCCAAGAGTTAGGTGAAGTCTTGCAAGACATTTGGCATTTGTGTAGGAATGACCGATACATTTTCATACGCCCTAACTCCCGACACAATGCTTCAAGAGCACTTTACTTCTAACATCATATATGTGGGGACTTTCCACATTAAGCAATTCTCCTTTTTTCTGGATACTAGGTGGATATTCTACAATTCTAACTATGTACCTATCCGCCTGGAGTTAGTGTCAGAGCCCACAGGTAAAATAGTCATCATCAAAAGACATGGGACTTCAGAGATCCGAAGGGTTTAAGGAGTTGTGTATCAGAAAATGAACCCAAAGTTCCAGCATTAACTTTTTACTATCTTAGAGGACATTAAAAAGTAGAAGTAAAGACGCAACGTGACACATGCAGAAGTCCAGAGGAGACCAACCACATTTTAGAAATATTTGATTGGAGCTCCTTATCAAGGAGTCTCAGAAAATGCATGAAGACAAGAGATCAGGAGATCCTCAAAGCTGAATCCAACTTAAATGTGTTCACCAAGCAAGAGTATGCTCTTCAATTGCTTCCAGACTTGACTAATGGGATTGCTAACAACCACTGTAAGAATGCACTATAGATTTTCCAATCTAAAGTAAATCATAAACTGGAGTTGGAGTTCCAGAATTTAAATTATGATGTGAAACTGACAGCCACTTACTAGGATATCATTGTTGATTCAGAAACTAATTGTAAGATTCAGTTCTCTCTTATAATCTCAGAGTTATTAGAAAAATCTAGGGAACCAAATTGATATTTTATCCATAGGCAAGAAGTCCCTTGTCTATTCACAGGAATTAAATGATTCATGGGGGAAAGTATTTTCTTTTATCACTATATTGAATTCAATATATTCAATATGCTTATTAGAATTTTGTGATTGTTCCATTACTGTATACATGAATAAATTAAGTCCTAATTAAAGACTTCTGGCATTGTCAATGTGGAAATCACTGAAGCCAGATTGTAATGTAATGAAGTCAAAAATTCCTACAAAATTGGCACCTTTACCAGGATGGCTGCAAACTTTGCAACCAATAATACAATCATACTTTGAGAGAGCCAAAATTATTTGAACTCACTTCATTAATTTAGAAGGAAACATCTCAAAGCATGCAGTGTAGAAAACATGGGCACATTATCAAGTATTCTTCTAAAAAAAAACACTTTAATGTTAGATTTTTAAATTAAGAATTGATACAGCGAGGTGAATGAAAGGAAAAAATATGAAATGGAACCATCTGCTAATGCTTGTTATTAAGAAAAGTTGAACAAATTGAGATAAAATTAAGGGAATAAGAAACAAAATGGAAACTATTAGCTGGTTGAAATAAAAAACAAAATAGAAGAGAAAAAATCTGGAGGAAAAGTGATATGTCAATTAGTTTGCTATATTTTACCCCATCATTGTGTTTCTATTTTGGTTAAAATTTGCTTATTTGTAATGCTATATTCTCTGGCACCCATTTTCTTTTTTGTTTGTTTTAGAATTTTTTAAAATTTATTATTTGAAGAGCAGAGTTACAGAGAGAGGAGAGAAAGAGAGAGAATCTTTTATCTGTTGATTCATTCCCCAAATAGCTGCAATGACCAAGACTGAGCCAGACCAAAGCCAGGAGCCTGAAGTTTCTTCTAGGTTTCCCACATAAGTGCAGGAGACCAAGCACTTGAGCATCTTCTGCTACTTTCCCAGGAACGTTAGCAAGGAGCTGGACTGGAAGTGGAGCCGCAGGACTCAAACAGGTGCTCATATCGGATGCTGGAATTGATGGCAGAGGCTTAGCCTACTATGCCATAATGCCTGCCCACCCCAACAGCCCATTTCATTTCTTACATCTTAAAGATTCACTTGCCTGTTCTCTTAATGTGCCCCTCTCCCCCCGTTTTATTCTCTGTGCTGGCTAACTAATATTCATCCAGACTTTTGTTGCAGAATTTATCATATAACAAGAACAAAATTATTCATATTTAAGTATTCCCTATTTTGCCTATACCCTCTCCTGTTCTCATTTCCTAACAACGAAAGATCTCACAGGATTAGGTCTGGGACTACAACCTATAGCACAGACTTTAAGTAGAGACTGGCTTCTCAAGGAAAGAATGAATGTATAGGACCTGGTTGTAGTCCCCAGGATCCTTCCTCAGTTGGGAATTTCAGAGGTGGCTTTGGGAAACAAGGCTGTAGTCACAATTACTTGGTGAAATGAAAAGATTGGAATAGCAGCATGGATGGAAAAGAGGAGCAGAATCTGGACAGTTGCCACAGAAGAGCAACTCCGGGGTTTCAGCAAAGAGAGGTTTATGTTTGGTGGGCCAAGAAATGACTTTGGGGCAACTGTACGAGCTTTGAAAAAACACAGGACCTGAGAAATGAGGAAAATGGGTGTTGGGAAATGTAATTGGGTATGAAGCTTTTTCTACTAATGTTCCTAGCAAAGTGAAAAGTGGCAGGTTCTATCCTTACATAAAAATCACTGTTATCTGCCCTCTTGTATGGTTTAACAAAAAATGCCAGATGGCAGATAGAGAGTGCGATACGTCACGGCCATACACTCACACCAACAGATGAAACAGACCTGATAATGACTCTCTGCCTTGGTCCTGTTCTCAGCCAGCCACTGATTTTATGCAGCAGCAGGAATCTAGTTCTGTGTCATAGGAAACCTGAGAAGGATCTCTCTCTTCCTAACTAAAAATGTAAGCCTGTTTTTAAAAAAAAAAAAGCTCATTCCTCCTTTTTTCCCCCCTCATTATTTCTGCCTTGAAATGAAATTGGTGATTGAGCATGAAGCATGAATACTAGTCATTGAAGACGAAAGCCAAGAAAATTTTAGAGATTTAAGCACTGTCTTGTTTGAGTACTCAGACGCTGCCTGTGAGCATTCCTTTAGTGTTCTCTATGGTATGAGAACATAAGCTGCTGTTGATTTCACACTGTACGTGGGTGTGCTATTATTTGTCACTGAATGCATTCTCAGCTAATCAAGTAATGATCTGATATTTGATTACTAGACTGTAGTTTTAGGAATAGATGGAACACAGCTTCAAGCCAGAACTGCCAGTAACCCATTAACATAATTATTACAATGCATCATAATTAATTATGTGCACTTCTGTATCCCCCCCAAGTTATGAGATCCTCAAGAAAAGAAGAATCAATTGCAGTCTAAAATGCACCTATCTCCAGTCTTATCACAAGCACACGGCACACTGTGGACACACACTAAGTACTGTTTGAGTGAGGGGTTAAAATTGAGGTTAACCCCAGGATAGAGTAATAAAAAGGCTATCAATTAACAGACAAGCAGATTTTCAAAAGTCAATTCAGAAATTCTTACACTCAGTCAATACCATCTGTCATTTGAGAAATATGAAACTTGAAATAATTTTAATTTTTCTAAGTCTACCTTCCTGTATTCTGTCCCCACTCAAACTAATCCCCATTTAGAGTTTCTTCAGTGACAATTTAACCCACAGGAAAAAAAAGTCTGGCTTATAGCATGCGTTCTAGATTCAGGATTATATATTTTTCTTATATGACAGGATGCTTGAATCAAAATACTGATTTGCACATTCTGCATAAATTTACATATTATTTTCAAGCATCTTTAACTCCAAGCTTGTGAAATAAAGACCAATTACTTAATTAGTGCAACCTACTGCAGTTGTATTTCAACCCAATATTCGCAGATGACACAGAGTATATTTTTGAACCAAATAATCACATTCCAGTTCAAAAAATGCAGACACTGGAAGATAAATAACTAGAAAAAGAAAGAATCTGACAACACTGGACTCCCAATACGATTTCAAATTTACCATCAATATTGGAAGTCTTAAACTCAGAAATGCATATGAGAACTGTTGAAGATCTTAATGTCATCAGCATCTGTCCTGGTACAATAAGAGAGCTAGTTTGGCTAGACAGTGGTACAATTTACACTCATACTTCGTTTCACAAGTGATTCTGCCAAGTATAATGGAAGAATTGGGTTTTCTCTCCAGATTACTACTGTAATTCCATCTATGTTCTCAGTCTACAGTAATATTCACTTTCTGTAAACTATTACTCTTGCAGTTCCTATTACAAAATTTAACACCCAATTATTCTATCGTTATTTTCACTCCCTAATTTGATTGCTGTCTCTACCAACGCCAAGATATTGTCTGTGCTTCTGTGGTTCCTATTACTTCCTGCAGTGTCCCATAAATGTTTCAACCAGAAAATACTACGGGCTTGTCAAGAATAAAACATTTAGAAGAGGACATGTTTTCATAGAGAAAATTTAGTCTTATTCAATACGACTTAGAATACTGGCATGCTAAGGGAAAAGACCGTGGCACCCAGACCCACGGAAAGATCATCTGTGTAAGCAGGCCGATCCTGGAAAACCCTGAAGAGAAGGACTCCAGAGCTCCAGGGGACAAAGGGAATGATTAAAACCTGTGAAAGAAAGATAAGGCACAACCAGAAGTTATGAAAAAAAATGTAAATAGGTATTCTATAACTGAAGCATTTATCTAAAATTAGGTACCTCCATCTATTCAATGACAGAAAACAAAATTAACAAATTAAAGACAAACTAAACATTGCCAAATTGAAATATCAAGGGAAAAAATAGAGAAATGTGCACAGTACACCTGGGGCAAGGGAAAATACAAAATATATGAAGTCAGAGTACAGGAAGAAGATGAAGAAAGAATTAGGGTAAAACAAATTGCTGTAGAAATAAAACTGAAGAGTTTTTACAAAAAACACCTAAAAGACATAAGCCCACAGAGTCACAGACTTAGCAAATTCCAAGTAGGCTAATTACAGAGAAAGCCATGACTGGGCTCATCTTTGTACGTATCTAAAAGTCAAAGAGAAAAATCCTTGAAACCGACAACAATATTCCAAAGTCAACTATATGACAGATTAATTTCAGCAGTAATCAACATCTCAAGAATAAAATTGTCTTCAAAGATAGGACAATCGGGTGACAGCTTAGTGTTAAGAGAAATAGCTGCGAACCTATTATTTACTAAGCTGATCAATGAATTTTCTCAGAAGAAATTAAAAGGGGTCAGGCATTTGACCCAGCAGTTCATTCGCTCTTCTGGAAGCCCCTGTCTCAGATTACAGCACCTGGCTGCAGTCCAGCTGCTGCACTCCCCAGCTCTCTGCAGATGCACACTCTGGGGAGAGAGCAGAAAGCACTCCAGTTCTGATGGAGTTCCAGCCTCCTGGCTTTGACCCGGCCCATCCCTGTAGGTTGCAGGTGTTTGAAGTGTGAATCAAGGAAGAGAAGTTCTCTCTCAATTTGTCTCACTGTCTCTTGCGATTTCTCTTCCGAATAAAATAAAAGTAAATAAAATGCTTCAAGATAAATCCTTTTAAATAAGATAAAAGAGGTCTGTGTTGTGGCAGAAGAGTTTTAGGCACTTCTTGTGGCACTGGCCTCCTAGATTACAGAGTCAGTTTAAGTCCCACTGCTCTCTTTCTGACCAGGCTTCTTGCTAATATGCCTGGCACAGCCACAGAAGCGGATCCAAGTGCTTGGGCCCCTGCCACCAATGTGGGACACCAAGATGGGGTCTGGGCATTCAGAAAATGGGCCAGTGGATGGGAAAGATCTCTGCTCCCAAACTCCCTGCACACCACTCTGCCAGTCAAATAGATAAATCTGATTTTTTTAATGGTCTTATTTTTTAATGAAAGAATTCATTGGCAGGAGACCTCCATCTGAAAGGGGTTCTTCAAAATAAAGAAAATCTTGTGAGACTCAGAGCAAACAAAAAACATAATATTGAAAAATGATTAGAAAATAAACATTTTAAAAGCATAAATAGACATTACCTACATACACCATATTTATGTTGGGGTGTAGAGTGTAAAATACTCCACAGGGCAAAATAATGAAAGTGATGTGAGAGGTTTAGGCATAATTAAAGAATTAAAATATTTTAGAAATCAATGGAAAGTGAACAATAAAAATTGAGATTTGCCTAAACCCAAGGCAAAGACACATACTGAAATCTTGAGATGATCAGATGTTTTTTAAGATCAAGCTAAGAAATTGATAAAAGGGAAAACAGAAACATAAAAATATGGTATTGAAGAGCATACAGAACAACTGCTGAATCTGATCATACGTTGATTGACAAGAAAAGAATCAATCATTGGTGCTTAAAAAGAAAAATAACTAAACCTCAATTGGAAAGATAAGCCCAAAAAAAGTCATATTTCTGAAAATAAAAAATACTAAATATTCCAAAACTCAGAACAAGAATTTCAGGGGAAAAAAACAAAGTTAGAAAGTAACCCAAGATGAGTAAGAATGACTTTACAACATATACAGCCTATCTATACAACCTAACTATACAACCTATCCAGGTGTGGCCAAAGTAGTGTTCTGACAGAAACTTATGCATTTGAGTGTTTTTAAAAATACTCAGTGAAACTTTCATTACAAGAGTGATATGAGCATTAAACAGGTAAAAGTGTAAACAGGAAATTTCAAAGCACAAACATTAATTAATAAAATCTTTAAAAATTATGCAACATATATTGAACTAAGATTCAGTGCCCATCCACATGTACAACAGCTGAATGGGATGGGGGTCAGACTGGACCAGTCTGCTGTACATACTGGCAAGCATGGGAACCAGGGCAGGGGATGGAGTGGTAGGAGCTATTGCAGATCACTCCTACTAGGCTGCAGTTCCCACTGATTTGCGAGGGAGTTGAGTATGTGTTGGGCAACATTGGGCTGCAACACCCATTGGTTTGTATAAAAGACAGGGCTGGAGACAGAGACCCAGCAATTGCAACTACCAGCATATGCGTAAGGTGACTGGAGCAACGGACTGTACCGAACCCCATATTGGCAAGCACACACAAGAATCAGGACTGGGATCATCTCAGACAAAGGTTCAAGTCCAAGCTTCTCCATTTCCAACCCAACTCCCCACTAACAGCCTGGGAAGGCAATAGAAAGGGAGACAGATGACACTCCTGGCTCTGAGCTTTGGCCTGGCCCAGCCTTGACCACTGTGTCCTTCAGAGCAATGAAACAGGCAATGGAAGATTCTCTTTCTCTCTCTCTCTCTCTCTCTCTCTCTCTCTCAGATAAACAACTAATTCCTTTTTTTAAAATATCAAATCCTTTCTCCATAAGACTGAAGCTAAGATAAGCATGTTCACTATCACCATTTATATTTAATACTGTACTCAAAGCAGTGGCCAGGGAAAAAGAGCAAGATAAAAGGAAAAATCTTTGAAAGGCATAGTGGCATCAGCATTGTAACAAGCAGATTAGGCTGCCACTGATGATACCAGCATCACACATTAGAGTCCTAACGAATCTGCTTCTGCTCTCACTTCCTGCCAGTGTGCCTTGGAAGGCAGCAGAACAGTCCAAACACTTGGGCTCTGGCCATCCCTGTTGGAGACCAGGATGCAGTTCCTGAATCCTGACTAAGGCATAGCTTGACCCTTACTACTGCAGCTGTTTAGGGAATGGACTAGTAGTTGTAAGATCTCTCTCTGTGTTGCTCAATCTTCCAAGGAAATACTTGCACCTTCTTATTTGCAGAAGATAGGATTAAATAACTACAGTTTCAACAAAACAGACAAATAGAACAATGGATTATTAAAAAGTCAACATAAAATTTGTTGAAATGAATAGATGTGTAGCAATTCGTTGTAATGAGTCAGAAATAAATAGAGACATGTTAAAAGATATCTGGGTTGATGGATAACATCATATATTCAAGAATAAATTAATTTAAGAGGTGATGACTGCTACACAGAAAATTGTAAAATTTTCTCCATGAAATCATACCTTTATATACAAACAAGGAATATTCTACACTTACAGACTAAAACTCAGCATTTCAAAACATCAGTATTCACCAAACTGTTCTATACACAGCCCAAACCAAAACCCCCATAATTTTTTGTTTAAAAAGAAATGTTAAGACACAGAGATTGCCAGAGCATATATTTTTCTAAATACTGAAAAACTTGTAAAACCAATACCATAGTCATTAACATAATCTGATATTGTACAAAATAGATTAGTGGAAATCTGAAAGAACTAAGTCAAGAAAGAGACCTATGCATTCCAGCCCTACTGATTCATCACAAGGTGGTTTTGCCACTTCAAGTAGGGGAATAAAAGCTTTTCATTAAGTGAATTAGAGATACATATTTTAAGTGCTTTGACCGCTACATAATAGCAAATATAAATATCCTTTCCTGATGGACAACAGATATTAAGAAGAGAACTAAAATGTTAAAAAAAAAATCTGGACAAAAACAAAGGCAAGTCATTCTCTTAGTGTAAGCAAAGGTAAACAGGACATAAGGATTTTTCTAAAGATTTATTTTATTTTTATTGAAAAGTAGAATATATATAGAGAGAAGAAGAGACAGAGAGGAAGATTTTCCATTCGTTGATTCATTCCCCAAGTGGCCTCAACAGCTGGAGCTGTGCTGATCTGAAGCCAGGAGTCCCACATGGGTGCAGGGTCCCAAGGCTTTGGGCTGTCCTCGACTGTTTTCCCAGGCCACAAGCAGGGAGCTGGATGAGAAGTGGAGTTGCAGGGATTAGAACCGGTGCCCATATGGGATCCCAGCAAGTGCAAGGCAAGGTCTTTAGCCACTAGGCTACCACGCTGGGTCCAGGACATAAGGATTTTTAAAAAAACAACATATTAAAAAATGCAATAAACATATTGCATCAAGATTCAGATCTTGTATTCAATAATGGATACCATGATGAAGGAAAATAGTAGCATGGGAAAATATATTTCTAACCCATATACCATAATAAACATAGAACTTGTATTTAAGATATTCTAAGAACATCATGAAAGAAAAAAAAAGCTAGCAACTAGGGAGGAAAAAAAAAACTAGCCAGAGTCAAGTGCAAACTTCATGTACAAGGCTATAAATGATCAATCAACATTTTGATGTGACTTTCTTTCATTAGTCTTCAGGAAATGCAAATTAAACCACAATATGACACCAGCTTACCTCCATCAGAGCGGCTAATGTTTTAAGTTAAATTTTAAAAAGTTGTTAAGCATTGACAAGATTAAAAAGTAACCAAAATTCCTGCTGACCACCTGGAGGAATATAACTTGGTACAATGACTTGAGAAAAATGTTTAATCACACATATTAAACATATGCATTTGCTTCTAGAAATAAAAACACAAGAGAAATGGAAATACTCATTTTTCAAAAATGGGAAAACACAAGAATGTCCATCATAGCAGCACTTGGAAGACTCTTAAATGTTCATCAGCAGTAGGAAGGACAAAAAACTGTAGAATATTCACCCAGTAGAAACCTCCACAGTAATGAAATCAGTGCAATACAAGTATGAGTACCACAAGCAAAATGTTGGCAAAGGAAGTCAGACATCCAAAAACATACTACATTTTTACAAAAGGCAAACATGAGGGTATGAACCTCCGTGTTCCCTTTGGTGAACCAGTAAATGGAAGGAGAGCTGAGAAGAATTCTAAAGTCTTGTCACCAAGTCTTTATTTTCTTAAGATTTATTTATTTGAAATACAGTTACAGAGAGAGCAAGACTTCCCTTCATCGGTTCACTCCGCAAATGACTGCAACACCCAGGGCAGGGCTTGGAACCCCAGATAAGTCTCCCACGTCGGTGCCGGCGACCTAACTACTTCCCTTGTGCTCTCAGGCGCATTAGCAAGCAGCTGCATTGGAAGCAGGGCAGCCGAGAGAAAAACCAGCAGTCATCTAGAAGGCCAGTATTGCAGGCGTGCAGGCTATGGCTTAACCAGCCGTGCACCACGCCTACCCCCATGCTCTGCTTCTTGGACGAGGTTCTGACTATGCAGACATGTTCCCCTTCTTAATCATCTATGGATCAACTTTTCTGCTGTGCGTGCTATACATTGTAAGAGATTTAGAATATCAATCATGGAACACAGCTAATCTAACATCACATGAATAACAATGATCTCTAAATGAGAACATGAATAAATCATGATACTTGGTTCGCTATAAGTAAAATTTATTCATAGAATTTATATATTTATTATTGAATTTAATTCACACAAAAGCCATGGAAGTTGAGATTATTAATTCAACTGCTCAAATGAAGCAATTGTGGACTGAGTTTTTAATATCTGTCAAGAGCATTTAATTAATGGTAAGTCTTCTAATTCGAAGACCATGATCTTCCTACCCTAATTTTTTTCCCCCAAAGTTGTAATATTTTAGAGCTAATCCACATTGCAATAAATCATAGTATAGCTTTCCTATCTTCCATTCCTGCAGCAATTCTGTAGTGTGGCCTTGCAGGAGCTCTGCTCACAGCCTTTTGACAAAGACTTGATTTCTGTCAGCATCCTGATTCGGCCTTCACCCTGCACTGTGCCTCTATGCTGCTGCAATCCTTTCAGACCAGCCCTATAGAATTATATATGGGTGACTTCGATACAACAGAAATGTCTATCTCACAGGCACAAAACTGGGAGGTCCAAGAAGAAGCTGCTGGGAGGAGCGGTTTCTGGTGGACCCTTTCCAGATCATGTGTGACCTCACGTGATGGCCAGGCAGATGTGTTCACTTGGGCCCTTTAGAAGTGCAATAATTCCATGGATATGGGCTTTGCTCTTGCGCCCACATGACCTCCCAAGGCCCCACCTTCTATTATCATCAGCTTGCAGGTTAAGATGTCAACATGCTAATTTGGGGATGAACACAATCAAACCACAGCATTTAACTTTCCTGGAGTCTTCCCTCCACTGCCACCTCAGCTAAGCCTGACTTACATTTGTCAAATTACAGCCTGCGCTCATCTTCAGGCTCCATTCTCTTGCTTCACTTTCACTTCACTTAACTTTTGCTCTGTTCCTTTGTATATGTATCACTTCATAGCGCATTACAGAAGTTGCTCACTTTTATAGTCTAATTCTTATTACTAGGCATTCCCCTTGTAGAAGAAAAAAAACCCTCAAATTAAGAACCTGGCTTTAAATTGACAAATTTCCTAGAATAATAATTGGTACATTATATATAATAGATCAGCATCGAGAGAAAAGGAAATTGTAGTTTCTGGTGTGGAGAATTAGGGGGAGGATGCCTGGCTGCTGCGAAGGTGAGGTGGGGTGGTGAATGAATGTGCTGCTAATTGGCGTGGCCTGCCTCCTCTCTTTCCTCCGGAGAACGTTCACACCGTATGGCACTGATTGGGAAGAAGGAAGGACAAAATGTGCTGTCACACCATTAGGCACAAGGTACAAATTGAAAATATAATAATCTATTCTAATGCAATTACAGTGGGTGGCATGTTTTGAGTGTTGATTGTGTCTGGTCCTTTTCATGAATTCCCTCTTTCGTCATTCAAACTTCTATGTGATAGATACTATCATTATCCCAAAGCTATTTAAAGTATATTGTCCTTGCATTATACAGTAAACTTATTGCTTTTAAATTTTACAGAACTAAAGCAAAGCAAAGATAAGGTAACATTAATTAGGGGCTGGTACAATGCTTAGCCCACTAAGACTCTGCTTGTGGAGCTGGCATCCATTACGGACACTGTTTCATATCCTGGCTCTTCCATCCCTGATCAAGCTCCCTGCTTACGATCTGGGAAAGCAGTGGAGGATGGCCCAAGTCCTTGGTCTCCAGCATCCACGTGGGAGACCCACAAGAAGCACTTGCCTCTCAGCTTTGCAGTGGCCCAGCTCTGGCCATTGTAGGCTTTTTGGGGAGTGAACCAGTGGATGGAAGAGCTCTCTTTTCTGTCTCTCCCTTTTTCTCTCTGCTAGTCTAACTTCCAAGCAAAATAAATAAATCTCTTTTTTTAAGGGTAACATAATTGGGACTCAGCGTGACAGCATAGTGGTTAAAGTCCTCGCCTTGCACACACCCTGATCCCATATGATCAAAAGTTCTAATCCCAGCGGCCCTGCTTCCCATCCCAGTTCCCTGCTTGTGGCCTGGGAAAGCAGCTGAGCACGGCCCAAAGCCTTGGGACCCTGCACCTGCATGGGAGACTGGACAAGCTCCTGGCTCCTGGCTCCTGGCTTCGGATGGGCTCAGCTCCAGCCGTTGCACTCACTTGGGGAGTGAACCATTGGACGGAATATCTTCCTCTCTGTCTCTCCTCCTCTCTGTATATCCGCCTTTCCAACAAAAATAAATAAATCTTAAAAAACAAAGGTAACATAATTGGTCATGATGAAGGAGAATTGAAATGCAGACAACTTGATTACAACACTGATACTCATCCTGCTCAGTCCCCACGCTCGAACACACTGTTCACACTACCTGTGCTCAGACTTTGCACAAATACACTTCACTGTAGTAACTTTGGGTAGCAGGTATTTCTACAGTTGTGTGTTTGGTTTGGGACTAGGGAGAAATGAATGCTACTTAATGACTGAAGTTGTTAACTCTTCATGGCCCACGCCTTTCCAATTTCACTCCTTCCAACCCTGAGAAGCAACAGGGAACCTGGGACAACGAGCAAAAGGGCAAAGTGGATTGTGGTGAATCCAGGCCCAAAACAAAAGGGGCAAGTTTTTGCTTTTGCTCCAAGTTGGGTTTGTGGTTTTCTGGCAAGTAGTGATTGTTTATAGGTCTGACTACTGTAAATGCATCAGTTTTTATCACGCTCCTACCCTCACCGCAACTTAGGCCCGCAAGCACAAAAAGTTTTCTCAAACCACAGACATAAAACTAAAGCTTGGATATACAAATCAAATGCTTCTTCCCTTGACCTCAAGAACCTTCCCTAACTCCTTCACACCCTTCTTGAAGACAGCATGGCTGAGCTCTGGGCCATTGCAGCCACTTGCAGAGTAACCAGCAGACAGAAGTGTTTTTGTTTTTGTTTTTGTTTTTTTCTATATATATCTCTCTCTCTTCTGGAAATCTTCCTTCCCAACAACAACAACAACAACAACAAAAAAACAAAAACAAAAAAACAAAAAAACCTGAGAAATAGGAGAACTAATCCTTTGTGGTAGCTGGCAACTTTGGTCATCCATGTAATCACATTTTTTAAAGTTTCATCTATTTTGTTTGAAATGCAGTTACAGAGACAGAAAGCAACAGGGAATGAAAGAGAAAGGAAGAGAGACCTTCCATCCACTGGTTCACTCCCCAAATGGTTTCAATGGCCTAAGCTGGACCAGTCCAAAGCAAGGAGCCAGGAGCTTCTTTTGGGTGTCCCAGATAGGTACACAGACCTAAGGACTTGGGCCTTCCTCCCATAGCTTCCCAGATAATAAGCAGGAAGCTGGATCAGAAGTGGGACTTTGGGGCCTGGCACGATAGCATAGTGGTTAAGGTCCTCGCCTTGCATGCCCAGGATCCCATATAGGCACTGGTTCTAATCCCAGCATCCCTGCTTCCCATCCAGCTCCCTGATTATGGCCTGGGAAATCTGTCGAGAACAGCCCAAAGCTTTAGCACGCTGCACCTGTGTGGGAGACCCGGAAGAGCTCCAATTCCTGGCTTCTGATTGGCTCAGCTCCAGCCATTGCGGCCACTTGGGGAGTGAAGCATCAGATGGAAGATCTTCCTCTCTGTCTCTCCTCCTCTCTGAATATCCGCCTTTCCAATAAAAATAAATAAATCTTTAAAAAGAAAAAAGAAGAAGAAGTGGGACTTTCAGAATTAGCAATGTGCCCTTAAGGGGTGCTCGAGCCATCAGTGGAGGCCTGGCCTTTAAGCCACACTGCCAGCCACCTGTTTATTCACACTTGAGGAACTCTTATCTTCTCAGAACCTTGAGGATCCTTTTCCCCTCTCTCCTCAACACCAGCGGAGTATTCTCATCAGGAGCCAACCATGCAGGGAATTTTTACCAGCAACAGTACCTTATCTAGTTATTTTGCAATTTTTCCTGAATGGTGCTTAGCATGATTTTTGAAACAAGGCTGGGAAAAGGGGAGATGAAATCAAACATGACTGTGGAAAGTACAGAGTTTAGAGTGTAGTGGAGGGGAAACTAAAGTGGATGAAACTGTTAGCCTCGGCAGAATCAAACCAGAGGGAGTGGAAGAGGCTGAAGAGTTCTTGAGCTGTTCTGTTTTTAAAGTTGTCTGTGTCGCTGTTGTGTCATAGATTTCTCCATCGTCCCCATAAACATAGTACAATGGCACTTGTCTTTTTTAACTTTTCATAGAATTTTACAAAGTGTAAAAATGACTCTGAAACGTGCAGAACAAAAGAAGCTTCAATCACTATGCAGGATTGCTGTGCAAACGTGTTTAAGACAAAGAATCTCCTATAACAGCCTTATGAACGTTTTAATATCTTAAACTATTAAACTATAGTTAAAAGGCAGGTGCTGTTTAGCTTTATGTACATTATTATAATATATTTATTATTCAAGCAACTTTACAAAGCTGGGTTTATTTTATGAATGAGAAAAGTACTTCTTAGCTCCTGGCTTTGGCCTGGCTTAGCCATGTTTTGTTCTGTTTTCAAAACTTGTTTATTCTTATTGGAAAGTCGTATTTGCAGAAAGAAGGAGAGACAGAGAGGAAGATCTTCCATCTGATGGTTCACTCCCCAAGTGGCTGCAACAGCTGGAACTGAGCTGTAGCTAAGCTGATCCGAAGTGAGGAGCCAGGGGCTTCTTCTGGGTCTGCCATGTAGGTGCAAAGAGGAAGGCTTTGGGCCATTCTCAACTGCTTTCCCAGGCCACAAACAGAAAGCTGGATGGGAAGTGGAGCAGCTGCGGCAGGAACCGGTACCCATGTGAGATTCCAGCACATGCAAAGTGAGGATTTGTGCCACTCGGCTGCCTCCTTGGGCCCTGCCCTACTGTTTTAGGAATTGAGCGAGTGAACTAGCAATTGCAGCTCACTTACTCATTTACATTCATTTAATTTTCCATGATCTTTTTACTATACTCTTTTCTATGTCAATGTATTGCTGATACGTTTCAGCAAAACTTAATGATTGAGAGCAATTAGCACCAGAGACCGTGCTAGATGTCAGGAAAACAGATATTGTCTGCAAATCTGGGCAGCACACAATTCAGCAGAAAGACAAAATCATGTCACTGCCATTGGCTATGACAATATATTGCTCCTTTTCAAACTGTACATTTGGAATTTTAAATAATGATTGCTACAATTGGTTACAAAACACAATAGGATATATGATATGAAAAATGGCCATTTTTCTTGTTCTTGGGTAATTGTAAAACTTGAACATTTGTTGGATTAGAAATTTTAAACTATAAAGTATATTTCATCTCATGACCTCTAAAAAGATGCATGTTCCAAAAATGCATACCGCGGAGTTTGGACATGCTGCTTTAATCGATCATGTCACAGAAAACTATTCAATCAATGCTTGATGAATCTATAAACCAGCCCATGTAAATAAGTTGTCTAGAGTGCTAAATAACTCTGACTTGCATGCTTTCACCTGCCACACAGATGAAAATTGAAATTGCTCTGAAGTCCCAGAAAAAGAGTGAGGAGAAAGTACTTAACTAGCTCCATTAGACTGTCTTTTTTGATTAGCTATGTCTAAGTACGTCAGCCAGGTTTAATCCCATGTCTGTTTGGCTCCACTTCTCTCGGCTTGTGGTGCTTCATCTGGCACAGAAGTTCCTCTCAAATTACTTTGACACAGTCATTTTTATGTTTTCCAAAACACATCACATCTGCAACAGTGATGTAGTAGCTGTTATCTTGACGAAAGCCGGGACCTTCTAAGTAGCGTAATCAAGAATGCACGCGCTAGGGGCGTTTGGCAGCTCACAAGGTCCTTTCCCTGACTCTCAATTCTGATCCATCTTACAGATTTTGTTTGGCGTCATGTTGAAAGTGAACTATAAAAATGGCATACCATCCACTCAGGAAGCTTTCTTCTCCTTCTTAATCCAATATTTCCTACTTTGGAAGATCAATGATTCATCCCCAATTAGATGTAGCAGAATTCTTCTATTTCCCTGGTGTAACTATTCAAAAATGAGTGCCCAGAATTCCATATATGAAATGATGAACTGTTTTCTTGGGAAGTTGTCACTCTTCAGTGTTAGTTATAAAATCTATCACTGGTATTTCCATTGTGACTTAAGAAAATCATCCCATCATGTTTGCATCGTGATTGTCCTCTACCTTGCAGCTTTCTTCGGTTGTGGATACTTTTTTAACTTTAAGATTGGAACAGCTGCAATCACATGGAACTGAACTCAGCTTCTGTTTCTATTGCTGCAGATTGTGTGAGCTTCAGCAGTTTACCCACATTCTCTCTGTCACGGCTTCCGTATCAATGAAATGAGACCAGTGCTTGTGACAGATGGCAGTCAAGTTCTGTACACCTCTGACATTTAGCAAAGCTCTCACACTCCTTGGTCCTCCTCCTCTCCTTGATTCTCTCATACATGCCACAACACGTATGAAGAGAGCACTGAAACCACAAAATGTGGTAGAATGGAAATGCATTGTTTTTACTACGTTCTGGTTCTCAGGAAAATTTAGCCAAACTGCTGGCATGTACTGTACACTAAAAGTCACAATTTCCATTGAAAGATGCAAGTTGTGCAAGAAGTTAGCTACTTTTCCAACTTTTCTAAAATTTTGTCTTGACGGGCCCAGAGGCGTGGCCTAGCGGCTAAAGTCCTCGCCTTGAACGCACCGGGATCCCATATGGCCCCCGGTTCTAATCCCGGCAGCCCCGCTTCCCATCCAACTTCCTGCTTGTGGCCTGGGAAAGCAGTCGAGGACAGCCCAAAGCTTTGGGACCCTGCACCCGCGTGGGATACCCGGAAGAAGTTCCTGGATCCTGGCTTCGGATTGGCACAGCACCGGCCGTTGCGCTCACTTGGGGAGTGAATCATCGGACGGAAGATCTTCTGCTCTGTCTCTCCTCCTCTCTGTATATCTGACTTTGTAATAAAAATAAATAAATCTTTAAAAAAATGTTTTTGTCTTGACAAATGATATTTCCCTGTCCAAGCCTCTTAACAAAATAATATCTAAGTCACACATCATTCACATGGTGGAACTGATAATAAAATGTTGTTTAATATTTAAATAAGTTGTTATAACAGCATTTATTTTGTTCCACTCTTACCATATCCACTGTGATAGCTTTCTTAATCATGCTATAGGTGATTCACAAATTAACTATGTAATTTCATCCCAGTACGTTGAAACTGTAAGAATCTGGTGTGACTACCCAGAGCTCTAATTCACTGTTCAGTACTGGGAAAGAAGATAGTATTGTATATCACTATCAGAAAAAGTGATCAAAACCTAAGTATGATTTATAATGAATGAGTATTCCTTTCATGCTATCATAAAATCAAAATAATTTTGGATCTGAGACATTTTATGCTACAATGGTTAGCAATGTCTTTGTGGGCCAGGCATGTCAGCCTAGCAGCTAAAGTCCTCATCTTACATACTCTGGAATCCTATAGGAGTTCCAGTTCGTGTCCCAGCGGTCCTGCTTCTCATCTAGCTCCCTGCTTGTGGCCTGGGAAAGCAGTCGAGGATGACCCAAAGCCTCAGGACCCTGCACCTGCATGGGAGACCAGGAAGAGGCTCCAGACTCCTGGCTTCATACCTGTGCAACTCTGGCTTTTGTGGCCATTTGGGGAATGAATTAGCAGACAGATCTTTTTCTCAGTCTCTTCTCCTCTCTGTATATCTGATTTTCCAATAAAAAATAAATTTCTAAAAAAAATAGGTAAAAATTCTTTGATATGAATACATATGCAACATTTTCCAATTTGGAATCCAAGTATGCTCTGGATTAACAATGTGTTAGAATTTGTGTCTAGTTCAGTTAAGCTCATATATTAAGATACTGGAAGAGTAACATAAATTTCCAAGGAAAAAATACATTTTTTTCTATACTGACTCTAATTGCAGAATATCTGGAAGCAAGTAATCCATATTAGTGTTCACAGAAACACTATATTCTTTGTTTTGCTGATAATTGTTGCTGTTTTGAGTAGAAAGTTTAAGTTCCCATACATGGCGCACCCTGCTCATATAAGTGCCTCCTTCACCAAACTCCCATGCCACAGTAACATGTTGCTAATATATACGGATAATTGCCACTCAACATATGTTGTTTGCATTAAGGTTTACATAATGTTATACAATATTTGGGTTTTCACAAATATACTCAAACAGATCCATCTACCATTATAATACTACATGAAACCACCCATGCCTGCTGATATCTTGGCCACACCTTCAAGTGGGTGGCACAAGAATTTCCCAACTGGATAAGAGACCACCAATTTCCCAACCATTTCCCAACTGGATAAGAGACCACCAATGGGGAACATCTTCCTCACAGCTTCCCACTGAAATGAGAAGGGGTCAGCAAACACTTAACATCCTAAGACCCTTCCAAAACCTCTGGTGTCTCTCTCCTGCCTTCCTTCCAAGAGGCACCCCATCTCCCGGCCCTCTCCTGGGAGGTGCTTTCCCCCTCCCTCTTTTTTCAAATATTCGCCAGGTCACTTTACAAATGAAACTCTATGACCAATTCCAGCTTTTTTATTTCTATAGTAAACTGGGGGAAAGACTCATTGAGCTTTTCTGGAAACAGCATACACAGTATTTCCAGCGACCTAAAAATTCCTGCTCAATCTATTTGTCGCTCCTCTCTTCCTCCAGCCCACAGCAATCACTGACATTTTACTGTCTGGAAAGCTCTGCCTTCTCCAGAATGTCACATGGTTGGAATCACACAGTGTGTAGCCTTTTCTGATTGGCCTGGTTCACATACTAATACGCAGTTATGTGTCTCTATGCTTCCTTGTGGCTTCATATCCCATTCATTTTAAGCATAGAATAATATTCCACCATCTATATGTACCACAGCTTAGCTGTCCATTCATCTGCTAAAGGACATCTTACTTGCTTCCAAATACTTCCATTTATAAAGAAAGCTTTTATATGCATTTATATGCTTGCTTTTGAGCATATACCCATTTCTTACTCATTTGGAAAAATACCAAGGAATATAATTATTGCATTGTATGTTAAAAGTAGGTTTAATTTTGTAAGAAAATGTCAAACAGTCCTCCACAAGTGCTGCTCCACACTGTATTCCCACCAGCATTCATTACCTGCTGCCTGTTGATTTACATTCTCACCAGCATTGAGGATTGTCATTGGTCAAGATTTTGTTCACTGAAACAAGTGTGCAATAGTATCTCCCATTTTAAACTTCATGTATTTGAAAGATAGAGCAAGAGGAGAAAAAGAGGAAGAAGAAGAAAGAGAAGGAGGTGAGGGGGAGAAGAGGAGAGGGTAGGGGAGAGGAGAGGGGGAGAAGGGAGAGGAGAGATACAGAAAAATATAAATCTTCCCTCTGCAGGTTCATTCCACAAATGACTCCAACAGCCAGGAGCCAGGAATTCCCACACTGATGGCAGGAAAAGCACTTAGATAAACTTCTTCTGCTTTCAAGATGTATTAAAAGGAAACTGTCTAGGAAGCAGAACTGAGAACAGAACAAGGAACTCTGTTACTGAATGCATCCGCTTAACAAGCTGTGCCACAATGCATATCCTGGTGTCTTTGTCCACATTTGAAACTCCATTATGGATTGTGATGTGGGTCATCTACTTTTAAAAATATTTATTTAATTGAGAGGCAGAGTAACAGAAAAAGAAACAGAGACAGGAATTTTCCAGCCATTAATTCACTCTCTGAAATGTCTGCTAAAGCTAGCAGTGGGCCAGACCTAAGCCAGGAGGTAGGAACTCCATCTGGGTTTCTCACAGGCATGGCAGGAACCCAGCAGCTATCATCTGCTCCTTCCCATGATGCTTGCAAGAAATTGCATTCTCAGCAAGAATCAGAGTAGTCACAACTCTTAACGTGTACTGTAATTAGAGTTGTGGGGACCCCAAAGGAGCAGTTTAACCTAATGAACCACAATGACCAATCTAAAGAGTATGTTCATTTATCTACAATCAGTATATTTTCTCCTATGAAGTGTCTACTAAAGTCTTTTATGCACATTTTATTCAGCTTTCTTGCTTCATATTGTTGAGCTACACTTATTTATCTTTGGTAACTATCCTTTATCGGGTATGTCTTTTATAATTATTTTCTGCATTCGGTAGTGTGTCTGTACCTCTCTTAACACTGCCTTTTATAGGGATATTAAAAAGAAGAAGATTTCTTCATTTCACTTGAAAGCCATAGCTACAGAGTCAGAGAGAGCGGGGAGACAGAGAAGGAGATCTGACATCTGCTGGTTCAGTCGCCAAATGGCCACAACGGTCATAGCGTGGAGCTAGGAGCCAGGAAGGAGTTTCTTCTGGGTCTCCTATGTGGATGCAGGGTCTTCAGATTATTGGGACATCCTCCACTGCTTTCCCAGGCCACTGCTGGAAGTATGAATTGGAACTGGAGTACCCAGGGATTGAAGCAGCATCTATAGAGTGCAGGAGGATTAGCTTGCTATGCTACCACATATGCCCTGAGCATCAGTTTTTTAATTTACATATGATGTCATTGATGCTTTACTGGAAGACCCATTATCATACCCCGAGTTAGTTTGACTTTCTCTTATCTAAAAAATTTTTATTAGAGGTTGGCATTTTACATTTATGTCTGTTGCCTATTTTGACTTAGTTTTTGAGAAGTATATACAGTCTGTTTCTAGATTTTTCTTATATGAGGTGTTCAATTGTCCTAAAACCATGTACTAAAAGATAGTTTCTTCCATAGTATTGCCTTTCTCTTTCATCAAAGAGCTATTGACCATATTTATGTGGGTCTATTTCTGGGCTTTTTATTTCCTTCCATTGATGTATCTGTCTATTTTTCATCAATATCACATTGCCTGGTTACTGAAGATTTAGCAAAGTCTTGAAATGGGATACTCTTAGAAGTCTTCCAATTTTGTTCTTTCTCAGCATTTACTTTGCTATTCTGGTTCTTTTGCCTCGCCATGTTCATTTGCCATCATCTTGTCAATATTCACAAAGTAATTTCCTGGCATTTGGATTGGGATTGCACTGAATCCATAAATCAACTTGAGCAGAATTGACATCTTGACAATTCTGAGTTTGTCTATGTGTGAACACAGTCTTTTTTAGTCCTTTGGTTTCTGTATCAGCAGCAGGAGCTTCCTTGAGCTTAGCAATGCTGAGGCTCAGTTACTTCATCTGAATGTGAGAGCTACTTAATGTTCAAAACTAGACTTAAAAACAGTTTAGAAAAGTAGAATGTGCTTTTAGATTAATCAGTAGTAGAAGTTTAAAATGCAAATGGCCAGTGGTAAATGAAAGTAGCAAATGGAAATAATAGAGAGCAGAAGAAATAGTAGCATAGAACATAGCCAGTGGTACAAACAAAAGGTCAGTAGCCCAGTTCAAAGGTTCTAGATGCTAATTGGGAAAATCTGCTTACCAGCTGTTCAACAATTTTGGAGTAACTATAAGAATAATTTATTTTGAACCAAGATAGAGTGCTCTAAACACTTTGTAATTAGGATATAAATTATTTAGCAATTTGGTGATATTTGGGAACATTAGAATTCAAGCTTTTATTGGGGTCATGAATTTTTCTATTTTATTCACTGTTAATACTTAACCATGTAGGGCTTGGCACAGTGGCTCAAATGGCTAATCCTCCCCATGCAATTAATGGGATCCCATATGAGTACCAGTTTATGACCAGGCTACTGCACTTCCTATCCAGCTCCCTTCTTTGGACTAGGAAAGCAACAGAAGATGGCCCATAGTTTTAAGACCCTGCACCCATGTGAGAGACCCAGAAGTTCCTAGCTCCTGGTTCCTGGCTTCAGATCAGCTCAATTCTGGCCATTGGGCCATTTAGAGACTGAGCCAGCAAAAGGAAGATCTTTCTGTCTCTCCCACTCTCTATAAATCTGCTTTTCCAATAAAAATAAATAAATCCTTAAAAATATTTAATCTAAAATGTGTTATACATTCAAATAACATTTATTACATGAATGAACACACAGAAGAATGAATGAGACAGTGAGAAGAAGCTACTTTCAGAAACAGGAAGCATTCATACTTTAACCTGAGTGGAACAAAATTCAGCATTTATCATGTCAGAAAGAGGATCATACTTCTTTAGCCTAGGAAGTTTCACAGGTGTTAGCAAGTTGCTGACTGATAGCAGATAACCCACCTATAAGTTTGTCTGATCCATCTTAGAAATATAATACTCCAGAGGTGACAATTAAAAGTAAAAAGCAACTAGTAAGACAGATCCTTTTTTTCCCCTCTTGTGTTTCATTCCAGTCCTAATGCATTACCTGTTGTTGGCTTTTGTTCCATCCATTACAAGTAAAATGGTTTCTTAACATCTGACTGCTTCCTGCCTTTGAATAGCAATGATAGCATTGATTCCAACTCAGGATAATCACTTTCCTCAGGTTTTATCTTCCCTTAATTTTCCTTATTAAGTTAAAAAGGAGGAAACTGTTTTAGAATAGTAAAGCATCAAGCTATTCCATACAAAAAAGTATTACAAGTCTTCCACACAATAGCCAGCCGAATGATGATATTTCTTAGCAATAACACGGCAGAAAATCAGCATTTTGTTAGAGAAAGTCTAAAATGGGTTATTACTGGCATTTAAAGATTTAATCCTAAGCAATTCAACGTTTTAAATAAAATTCACATTTTAAAATTACAAGTGCTCATTGAATTCTAAGTGAAGATTCATTAGTTTTGTACTAAATGTGTATTTTCATAGTCATACTTCCACCTTAGAGAGGAACAATTGAAATGATTCAAAGTATTCCCAGGATTTTAGAGCAGAAGGAAGGAGGAGATATACTGTGTTTGGGGATATCACGAGGCCTCCCTTTGCTTCAAAGGAATGGTTTTCATCAAAGCTTTCCCAAAAGAAATGGTCAAGCAAGTAATGATTTCCTCTAGTGTGCTTCCACAGAACTAATTACTATGAACTCAAATCTGAGTGCACAGGCTGGCTGCAATGTTTCCACTCTGTGTTTGGCTTGTAACAGCCTCTGTGCCCAATCTTGGGCCAGCGTAAGCAATCACACCCCATTGTTCTACCCATTGGGAACATTATCAGCTCTATTTTTAGTAACTTCAGTGGAAAAACATTCTTCTTAAAATCTAAGTTTGATTTTAAGAAAGAAAAATTTCTAAGGACGTTCACTTAGATTGCTAGGCAAACGCCCCCTGCAGCTTCGACTTACTGCCTCTCACAATACCCAATCTCATATTGACTCATGTTTTTCAATCAAAATGCAGAAATAATTTTACTTCTCCTAATGCTCATTTTAAATCCCCTTAAGGGTTGAGTCATTCATGTGCATGCTAACATGATTAATCACATATAGAATCTAAGAAAAAGCTGAAGTTTTGTGAACAGAAATGGAGAAACACGTTGACTCTTCCAGTATCAACGTAGCAGTATGATGTGGATATGGAAAAAAACCTTGCTAACAGGTGTTGCAGGCTCAATCTTTTATATAAATCCCCATGAGCTCTCATTGTTCTAAATTCGAGGATACTAAAAATAAAGCCAAAACTTTCTCTGATGCTTAACATAAGCCTTATCACTCAGGGAAGGGATTTGGACACTAGCTCCAGTTATAATTACTGCATTACTGACTATATCTTTCTGGGCATCAAGTTATAAGATTATAAACTATGACTTGTGTAGAAGGCCCTATTTTTTATCAACCTATACACCAATAAACAGATTTTTCTTTATTTCAGGAACAAGGATTTTACTATTTGTTTTGCTTTGTTTTTCTTTATATTTATTTCAAAGTCAGAGTTACAGAGAGAAAGGGAGAGACAGAGAAAGAGAAAAAGAGACGGAAAGATTTTTCCATCTTCTGGTTCACTCACCAGTTGACAACAATGGCTGCGTTTGAGCCAGGCTGAAGCCAGGAACCAGGAGTTTCTTCGAGGTATACCATGTAGGTAGCAGAGACTCAAGCAAATGAGCAATTATTCATTGATTTCCTGGGCCATTTGCAGAGAACTGGATAGGAAATAGAATAGCTGAGACAGGCACTGGTGTCCACTTGCAATGCTGGCATCTCAAGCCCTGGCCTAATTTGCCACACCACAGTATTGGCCCCTTTTTCTTTTTGTTTCATTTAAATTCTCACGATTTTACATGACAAAGAGAGCTTCACTGTGTTTTAAATAAAGTGCACTTATTGACTGATAAATTTAAATGTAAAATACCTGCAGACAGATCCATGGGTTGAACTATTTTGTCCATGATTGACTCTGTCTCCCACGTCTGCTTTGATGATGTTGTCTTATTCGACAGGTAGGTTCTCTCTGTGTGATGGGTCCCAGTTACTTGAAGCTTATCAACATCTCACAGCTGAGGAGATGGCATCTCTGGTTGCTGACTCTGTTTCAATTGCACTAATTAATAATAGAATTTTGCCATATGGAGTAGCTAGCTTTTTTTTTCAACATGTATTTGTTGATTCAAAGGCAAAATGGCAGACACACACACACACACACACACACACACACACACACACAAGCAGAGAACTTCCATTCACCGGGTCAGTTCCCAAATATCTACAAGAGATGGTCTGGAGCAGTCCAAAACCTGGAGCCCAGAACGTCATCCAGGCATCCAATGCTGATGTCAGGGACTCGAGTGTCTGGCCTGCCGGCTGCCTTCCCACACGTGTTATCGGGAAGGTATACAAGAAGACGAGGAGGTGGGACTTGAATCAGCAATCTCATATCGATGCAGGTATACCAGGAAGGGATACTATAGTTTAGAATTCCTGCAGTCATGAAAATCCTTGCAGTCATTCCACTGCCTGATTCCAAAGCCACCTACACATTTTAGGTATTGTTAGAATAATCACTGGCATGGGTGATCCATCTTCTTTTATTTGACTGTGTTCCTACAGAAAGGAGAAATTTGTCATGGGGCAGCCATGCGAACAGCGAGAATGCCATATGAAAATGAATACAGAGATCAGGTGATGTATGTATCAGACAGCGAATACCAAAGATATTCAGCAACTCACCTGGAACTAGGACACATTGGTGCTAAGCCTCTTCCAGAACTGTGAGACAATGAATTGCTGTTGGTTAAGTCACCCATTTTGTGGTATTTTGTTATGGCAGCCCTGGTAAACGAATATGCCCATTTTCAGAGATCACGATCTGTGCCAGTTGTTTTTTTTAAGCACAACATTATCATCACAGATGCAGCAGCTTAAAACAACATGCATGGCTCTTCTCACATTTGTGGTGAATTAGCTGTTTCCGCAGCATCCTCCGTAAGCCAGCCGTCAGGGGATTACCAAGAGCTCTGTTCCATGTATCATTTTTTCAAATATGCATTTTTGATGAATTTTTGAAGACTCCCCCCTAGGCACCAGTTTCAGATTTTTGTACCAAATAAGCATGTCTTTAATTCCATTTCTATGATTAGTTGGAGTATCCTTGTATTATATCTACATACACAATACACTTCAAAGACAATGAAATAATCTTACATTTAAACAATTACATGTTTGATAAAAATGAAAATGAAAATATCAAAAAGGAACGGATGGCCTTCTGGCTTCCATAATTATCATGATGTTTCAACCACTAAATGAATTAATGTTTCCCTCTGTGAAGTGAACATCTTATTTTTCTTTTGATGTTTTCAGTAAAACATCATTCCTGCCATCAAAAGAGAAGGAAAAAAAAATAGAAGCAAATAACTCAATAGAATATAATAAGTGATAAAAGCATTAGAAGGATTTTTGTCATTAATTTTGAAGGAAGATAAATTGCATCATCTTAATAAAAAGCAAATTCCTCTATTGCTTTTTCCCAAGAACTGGGAAATGAACTGAATGTCCCCCTAAAACAAATTATCCTCAAATAGCAAATGATTGTTGCAAAAGGACACACCTGTGTAGCTATATGCACATGTATTTATGTAAATATGCGTGTGAGCGACATTATGGATGCTGTTCCATTTGTTTTTCTGAATGATAGGGTCTTTCAAAGCCATAGTAGAAATAAATGGCACCAGAACTATTAGGGATGAACCATCCTTCAGAGAAATAGTCCCACATTGAGCTATTATTTTGTCAATTACACTACAGTTTACTTAGGCAATGTGGAACAGTGAAAAGTGCCATAGTTGGTGACTTGTCCCAACAGCAACTGCTATAGTCAGTATTTTATATCCTAGTGCTCCTAAACATGTCAAAATGAATTTCTCCCAAAGCCTGTGTGTAAGACCAGAATAAACTAAATAAAAATAACTGTCTGGAGACTAGACCTCAATCATTTTCTCTCCTCTGAAAAGCATTAAGCTGCTAAAATACTATGTTATCTTAGTTGTAATTTTTGAATCCTCACCATTGCATGTAACTGTCTGAGTTACAAGAATTTCTTTGCCTCATCCTTAACTTTGTATAAGGAGATTGAAGGAAAATATGCCATTTATCTTTCTGTAAGTATGTTTTACTAAGCAGACCTATGGCTAATTTGGAATATATCAAAATTTTCCGTTTGTTTCTCTTTAGTGAGGTAATTGCAATAAACCCAATAGCTCTATTGCTTCAATATATTAAGACAGAAAACAGAATGAAATCCATGTATTTGCTGATTTGAGAAGCTTCCTTAGATAACACGCCTTCATTTTCCTATCCAGTCTATCTACTTACTTTTTGATTACATCTTATAAATATAATATCTGTTATATTGGTTAAGAATAGCATGTTTGTGAGGGCCCACTGATTTTTATTGTATAGCAGGCCATCAGCTACCACAGATATAACTTCAAACATTTTAAATTATGCTTGGGAACACCGCTGTGATCTGAAATTAACTTTTTTAAATTTGCAAGGAAATAAAACACTTAAAGTTGATGACAATGTTCATCCGACTTCTATTCATTTCCACCTAAAATAATGTTCATACTATATAAACTGTTAATTTAGTATAAACGCAGTAATTCAATTTTCTTAACACATTAATACACTTGCACAGAAAATTGTTGTGCTTATATACAAAAAAAATTAAGAACAAAAATTTGGCATCTTTAATTGAAGTTTCCAGAAAGGTATCATGAACAGAAATAATTACACAATAAATCATGAACTACAGCATGGAATAGATGAACAAGTAGGCAATCAAACCAAAAGACAGTCAGAAAGATAAAAACACGTGAACAAAACAAACAAAAGTTAAGCAATTAACCAGAATCCAGTGGTCCATCTCTCTGGCAGCTGTGCACAAGGGTGAGCTGCCACATCTGACTATTGTGAATATCCTTCAACCATTTCTGTGAAACACAAGACTCAACAGAGTTACCAGATGTCAGGGGAAAGCACACCTTACAACAATCTTCATTTTTAATCCAAAAATAAGATGACACAGAAACCTGCTTATTCCAAATAATATTGCAATAAAATATTAAATTCAAACTGTGGGTAAACATGGTTAAAGCACATTTTCAACACTAAGAAACACATTCTAAGTTAATTTAAATGACAGTAAAAGTTATTAGATTTTGATAAATGTGTACAGCCTTTGCAAACATCTGAGCACAATACACTAGGTTTTGCCCTGGGTAATGATTATGTCAGTCATTTTTTTAATACATGAAGTAAGGCAAATGACATAACAATTGAATATCTCCTAGAACAATAAGCCACAAGTAGAAATAAAATGAAACAAGTTCCATGGTTTTATTATCTATAAAGACACAAGTTCAAGAACTCTAATTGGCAATTAGCAGTCAGCTAAATATTTGCGTATCATACCAACACAGAAGTATAAGTTAATTTTAATAAAATGAGGCTACTGATACCATAAATCAAGTATGAAATTCGGGTAATATGATGAGCTAAAATATAGACCAACTCATGCCTGCCATCAACATTTCTTTAAAATTTGTTTTTTTGAAACGCAGAGCAACACAGAATGAGAGAGAAAAGCAAGGACAGGGAGGGAGATATTTTTTAAAGTCATTAAATGCTGGAATATTCTCTGAAACAGCAAGAAAGAAAATAGGGTGAGGACACATTTATATTAATACATTAATATATTAATATTAATGAAAATATTATTGGACTCAAAGGGAGAAATATACTGTAGTATAATAACAGCAGGGGTCTTAACACCCCACTAACCTCAATGGAAAGATTGATGAAAAAGAAATTCAGCAAGCAAACAACAGAATTCACAGAGACAATAAAATAAACAGACCTAATTGATACCCACAGAAACTTTAATTCTGCAGACATGGAGTATACATTTTTTCATCTATACACGGGATCTTCCCAAGGATTGAACATCTTATGGCCCCCAAACAAGACCCAGCAATTGTTTTAATGCCAGAGGAATGATTTATTTTTTCATTGTATAGATTTTAATTTTTATCATTTTTACATATTTGAATTGGGGTGAGAAGGGTCAAGGGCTAGAGAAAAGTGGGTGAGATCACTGTTTTCACATTCTCTCTTTTCCTTCCTGTATCTGTGCTGGTGGAAGCGGGTGGAAGAGGAGAGCATCTCCAAGGGTTGTACTCAAGTAGTTTTGATAATTCAACAGTTCTGTATTGCTGCTGATCTTGCCATCATCCAAGTACAATGAAATCTCCCCAGACTCCACTGGCTGACACAATCCACCTTTGAGTCTCTATTTGCCAAGGTATTCCCTGCCAGCTCTAGGCTGGGATAGTTGATTGACTTGTTCTGTCCTACTTCCTCTGCTATGGTACCACATGTCCTCTGTGGGCTCCAATATACTGCCAGATCCTCCGTGTGTATCTATATATGCTGTCCACTGCTCCATCTAAACCACAGAGGAGGCCCAACTCTGACCCATGCATTCCAGTCAAATCGTGGAACCTGCAATTTTCTCCATGGTGGGAATTCTGAGTCCAGCAGCTCAGTTAAGGGGATTCACAAAGAAACTTCATCTGCAGTGATCCCATACCTAATTTTTATGTGCGCATGCCAGTACAGGGTCCGGCATAGTCTGCAGCCCAAATTAGCTTATGCAGATGCTGACAGTTGCAATTGCTGGGTCAGTTGTCTCCAGCTGTCTTTTACACCAATGGGTGTTGCAGTCCAGCCCAATTCTGCCCACCACACACTCAGCCCCCACACAAACCAGTGTGATTTGTAGTGTAATTGGAGCAACCCTCAATAACCCCCACCAGGCCTGCCACCTACACTGGTTCCCATGCTTGCCAGTATGTACAGCAGATTGGTCCTGTCTGTTTCACATCCCATTCAGCTCTCACATATGTCAATGGGCATTTAAGCCTAGTTTGACCCAACCAGCCCCGCTATCAAGTCCACAAATGTGCCAGTAAGTACCACTCTGTCTGGCCATACCTGTCCCAGTCCTGGTTCTTATGCTCATCAGTCAGAGTGGCAACCTAAGTGGGAGGTGTCAATGTTTCCCTAATGGGCTCACTCCCATTCCTGGATCTTGCACTCTACAGGTGGTTCTGCAGTTTAGCTCAACAGAGTTTCCCTTCATGCCAGCATCTGCCAGCCTGTGCTGTGGCAAAGCTCAACCAACCCACACCCCCTCTGGCTTATGCATGTACCAGTAGGTACAGCTCACCCAGCCTGGCTTGTCTCAGATCCAGATTACATACAGGCCAACAGGTGTTATAGCCCTGCCCAACCTGGTCTGCCTCCAATCCCAGCTCTCATGCTCTCCAGTGGGAATATTGGCCCATCAGGGAACCTCCCTGCAGCCCCCCTACCAGGTTCACCCACTCTCCCCTGGGTCTCACATGTGCTGCTTTGGCACTGTGGTCTGGGCTGGTATAGCCCGCCTTACTTCAGCATTTGCCAGTGGGTGCTGTAGCCTGGCCCACACCATCGTGCCCCCAGTTCCAACTCATGCTGGTGGGGGCTATAGCCTATGCAGCTCATTCAGCCCTCAGTCCCAGCCCTAATGTGAACCAGCTGCTACTGGGGCACAACGTTGCATGACCCACATACCATTCTGGCCCTTTTGTTTGCCAGCAGGTGATATGAACTGGCCCAGCCTGACTCGCCTCAGACTTGAGCCAAAGGTAAGCCCATGGGTACCATAACCTAGCTGGGTCTGGGCTGTTCCCTTTCTTGATTCTTACACTCACCTGCAGGGACTGTGCCCTGACAGAGGAATTCTCCAAACTCTTCCATCAGAACCTTTCCCAATGCAGAACTCATGCACACCGGTGGGTCCATGGGCCAAATCTACGTAGTTCACCTCCTGTCCAACAGAAACAGTAGCATTTCCTGACTGGCCCCCATCCATTTTGGTTCTTATTGCTGGCTACTCTAGCCCAGCCAAGCCTAGTCCACCCCCAGCACAGCCCACACAAGGTTCAACAGAGGCAGAGACCTAGCCTAACCTATCCTACACCCACCCTAGTTCTCATGATCACCAGAGGATGCTGGAGTCTAGCCTAGTCTGGCACACCCCACACCCAGTTCACACCTGTGCCTAGGGAGACTACAACCATATCCAGACCAGACCACAGCCCTCACTCTGGCCCCTGGCCTACCAGTAAAACCCACAATCCAATCAGGGTGTCCTCTTAGCTCCCCAACCAGACCTGATCCAAGGTACAGATCTTACACATGCCAGTGGTTACTCTGACCTAGCTAGCTTGACATAGTCCCTCCCTTGTCTTGGTCTTTGTCTTCAGATGCTGCAGCCTGGCCTGGCCCTGTGGGCCCCAAATCCTAACTCTTGTTGGTGGGTGCTGGAACCTACTCAGTCTGCTCTCATCCCTGGCTCATGCAAACCAGTAAGTATGGCAGCCTAGCCCAGCATGACATGCACTCCATCCTGGTATCTGCACTTGTCAGTGGGTTATGATTTGCTCAATCCCACCTAGTCTGCCTTCTTCCAAAACCAACACACATATTTGCCGACAGATGGAGTTACCCTTCCCAGACTGCCCAATACCCAGACCTGGACCATGAGCTCATTAACAGGAGCTATGAGCCATTAGGGGAAGTTTCCCAGATTCCCCAGCTCAGGCTATTTCCAGACCCAGATCTCATGAATGGCAGCAGGTACTTGGCCCCTACCTAACATGGCCCACCCATCTGTCCCAGCCTTTGCACGAGCTAGTTCGTCCTGGCCTGCCCCACACCCTGTTTTAGGGTGCTCATCTGGGTGCTGCAGCCTGGACCTGCCCCACTTGTTCCCAACCCTAGTACCAATGAGCATTGGTGAATTCCATGGTCACATTTAGCTCAGCCCATCACCATCCCAATTCTCAAGCTAACCAGTGGGACTTGTAGTTTCATAGGGTTAGGTCCTATGGAACTACATATCCCTCCCCCCACCACACAGAATCGACCCCCCAGACCTCGTTCTCTTGCAAGCTGGATGCTGTCATGGCCCTGTCTAAAGTGACACGTTCCCTGATCCAACACTCACTGTCAGGTACTGGGATCTAGCCCTGTCATACAAGCCCCCAGCCATAGCTTGTGGGTGCACTGGCAAGTGGAGACCAGCCATGTTCCATGCTAACAAGCCAAACCCGGGACTTCCATGTGGGCTGGTGCTTCAGTTTGACCCATAAAGATCTTCAGGTCTTTCCCTTCCAAACCACCAGGTCTCCATCCCCTTGCTTCCTTGCAAGTACAGTGGCCCTGTGGTTGGGTGTCAGAATTCATTCCTTACCTACACATATAGTGGCCTTATCCATGGATGTCCCTAGGCAGTAATTCCATATCCCTCAAACCCCAGAGCTCACCACCGTCGGTCAGCCAGAAGGTGACACCACAAGCCCAGGACCCTCTCCTCACCTAGTAGTACTGGATGGGGAACCAGGATGCCTAGCAGGAAGCCTGGGTTGACATGGGTTCCCCTAGCCACAGCCACATGGCTGGGGGATCCAGACACCCAGCCGTTGCTCAGACTCACCTTGACTCTGCCCACCAACATGGTGGCAGTGGGCAGATCATGGTACTGAGCATGCCCAGAGCCGTCCAAGATCTGTCCCCAGCATGATCACTGTGTGTGGAGGAAATTCTCAGACCTTGGCCTTGCACAAGCCCAGGACCCTCCTCCTACCCAGTAGTGGTGGATGGGGAACCAGTATCCCCAGCAGGAAGCCTCACCTGGCATATGTGGCTGGGGCATTCAGATACCTGCCCATTGCTCAGACTTAACCCAGCAAATTTTTAAATATCAAAAATATACCACACATCATGGAATAAAACTGGAGGCCAACAAGTAAAAACACCCCTAGAAAACATGCAACTACTTAGAATCAAAACAAAATGTTGCTAAATGAACAATAGGTTATTGAAGAAATCAAAAAGGAAATTAAAATCATCTTGAAATGAATGGATGCATCAACACAACATATCAAAACTGATGGAACACAGTCATGACAGTGTTGAAAGTAAAGTTCATTACAATTAGTGTCTATGTCAAGAAAGTAGAATGGCAATGTATCAAGATTAACAGGGGGCAAAAAGCCAAATAATCAAAATAAAGGAGGAAATAAGTCAAATAAAGACAAAAGAACAATACTTAAGATCAACAAATCAAAGAGCTAGTTCTTTGAAAAGAAATCTACAAAATAAATTCCCACAGGTCCAAATAATCAAAGAAAGAGGAGGGGGGAGTACAAATCAATAAAACTAGAAATAACAATAACTATTACAAGCAACTATACACCAACAAATCAGAAGACCTAGTAGCACCTAATATTACATCTCCAAGCAGCAGAATCTCACATGGGCACAAGTATGTGCCCCATCTTCCACACTTCCAATTCAACTTCCTGCTAGTGGCTGGGGAAAGCAGTAGAAGATGGAAGTCTTGGCACACTGAACCCATATGTGAGACCTGAAAGAAACTTCTGGCTTCTGGCTGAAGATTAGCTTAGCTCTGGCCATTGTAGCCATTTGGGGAGTGAACTAGCAAATGAAAGACTTTTCTCTCTGTTTCTCCTTCTCTGTAAATCTGCTTTCCTAATTAAAATATATATATATGTAAATCATTAAAAGAAATTTAAATAAACCTATGACCAGGATGGAGATTCAATCAGTAATGAAATCTCTCCAAATAAAGAAAATCCCAGGCTCAGACTACTTGACTTCACTGCTGAATTCTGCTTAATGTTTCAAGAATACTCACCCCAATCATCCACAAGCTATTTAAACTAACAAAAGAGGCAATCCTTTCAAACTCTTTCTATGAAGCCAATAAACGCTAATGTAGACAGATACAACAGAGAAAGAGTTGCAAAAATTCTCAACAAAATACTTGCCAACAGAATACAAAAATATGCTACAAGAGAAAGACTTCTTGGAAAAGACACCAAAAGCACAGGCAGTCAAAGCCAAAATAAATAAATATAAATAAATATCTACTACGTTCCCAATTTAGTTTGAGTACATCAAACTAAAATCTTCTGTGCAGCAAAGAAATGATCAACAAAGTGAAGAAGCAACCAACAAAATGGGAGAAAATCTTTGTACACACTACACAACCAAGAGTGGACTGATATCCAGTATTTACAAAGAGCTTGTGACTGTTGGTGAATGACTACATTGTTGTAATAATATAGAGAAAAATGGTTGGGGAAGAATGTGTAGGAAAATAGGGGAGGTGAAAAGGGAAATCCTTATACCTATAATACATATCATGGAAACAATAACAATAAAAGTACGAAAATGACATATTCCCAAAACATACTTTCTTCTCAGAGTTGAAACAACAGGTGAAAGATGTTTATCTCCTTCACATTGTGTTATACTCCTTAAAATTACTTGAAATCCCCCAAAAATGAACATTAGTATGAATCTATAAATTGTTCAATATTTTACCAACTTGTAGCAAGACTGAAGATTAACCTCCAAATATCTTTCCTGAACTTATGTTCTGAGTCAGCAAAGCATGAACAATTAGGGAAAATGTAATAGGTACGTGGCTGATTCATAGAAAGAGAGACTCATGTTAATCTCAAAGGTTAAAACCTCTCCACAAAAATGATGTTCATTAGCAAAACCTTAAGATTTTGACTAAGTCAAAGGGAGAAAAAGAAACCAGATAACTGTAAAAAATCACATATAAATAGGTGAGAATCACATCAGAGTCGTGAGGCTATAAAGGAAGACATCAGTATTGCCAGGAGAGAGTCAAGTAGAGCATCACCATCTACTTCCCTTCCAGAATTTTGTCTAACATTGACTCAGTCTATTTCTGGAAAAGACACATGCATGAGACAGCGAGGGAAGATGAAAAGCTCGCCTAATAAAACCCATTTTCATGGTAACTAACCCACTCTCAGAGAAGTTATATTGGTCCCATGAGTGTGGAGTCCCCACAACCAGACCTGTTAAAGGTCCCACTAGTTCTCAGTATTATTACACTGACAGTTAAATTTCAGCAGAAGTTTTTGCAGGGACAAACCACATCCAAATCATATTATGCTAGTACAGAAAATGTTCAGAGGGCCCGGCGCGGTGGCGCAAGTGGTTAAAGGTCCTCGCCTTGCACGCCCGGGATCCCATATGGGTGCCGGTTCTAATCCCGGCGGCCCCGCTTCCCATCCAGCTCCCTGCCTGTAGCCTGGGAAAGCAGTCGAGGACGGCCCAAAGCTTTGGGACCCTGCACCCGCGTGGGAGACCCGGAAGAGGCTCCTGGCTTCGGATCGGCATAGTATCGGCCCGTTGCGCTCACTTGGGGAGTGAATCATCGGACGGAAGATCTTCCTCTCTGTCTCTCCTCTCTGTATATCCGCCTTTCCAATAAAAAAAATAATAAAAATAAATCTTTTAAAAAAAAAAAGAAAATGTTCAGAAAGACAGAGAAAAATTCAAAGGCTCGAGTAAAACATCCCAAAGTCAATGCAAGAGTCATTGAACATACTCTCTCATTAATCATACAGCCTACCCCCTCTGTAATTTCCCTAAAGGATGAACACTGCACCGTGATAAGAAGCAAACATCAAGTTATAACCAGGAAAAATACACCCATATTACTTAAAGGGTAATATATACCTCCTCTTTTGGCAGAAACATCAAATGCACTCTAAATTAGCTAAAAACTAATGAAAAAAGCATCAGCTTTCTTTTCATTGTGATTTTCAAATTAGAAGTGGGTTGCATAAGCAAAGAAAGGATAGAAAGCTATTTGGCTTTTCTGTAAGTGAGGCTTGAGACCATTTGGGAAAGCCTGGAAGGTCAACAGACAACAATATGGTGAACATTAAGTCTTGTAGTCCTGCTCTTTCCCAGAGATGTTCCGGGGGACCCAGCTTTCAGAGTCACAGGTGCCACACCAACCAGCTCTTGTTTGCAATATCATATGCTTTAATAACAAAGCATACGAATTAAAAATCACAAAATCCAAGATTTTAAAAAGCAATATAATAGTGATCAAAGGATACACTACAATTATATTAAATAATGTTAATAATAAGCTGTCATGCTAAGTATAGATAAATGTTGCAGTTCCTTGGTATAATCAAAGTGGATACAATTAATGATCATCTATTAGAGATAATGAAGTGACCAACACCCTCTTTTTCACTTTCTAAAAGACAAACCCTCTAATTACATAGCACACCCTGTGGAGAAAATGCATCAAAATCAACTTAGAGAAAGAGTGCTATCTATTAAAAAGCAGCACTATGTTCTACTTCACAAACAATATCAAATATTAATTATGATTTTGGAGATTGTTATATTTTATTTATAGTAGTGAAAAAATTTTGACAAAAAGTGTTTGTATAATGCAAGACTCCAATCAATGGTATACATAATTATAAATGTGAAACACATTTTTGCCCTTAATACTCCTTTTTTTTTTTAATATTGACTTACTTTTGTAGGGAAGATTTACAGAGAGAAGGAGATACAGAAAGAAAAACCTTCCAACCACTGGTTCACATTCCCCAAATGGCCACAATGACCAGAGCTGAGCCCATCCAAAGCTAGGAGCCAAGCGCTTTTTCTGGGTCTCTAATGCAGGTGCCGGGTCCCAGAGCTTTGGAGCATCTTCTACTACGTTCCCAGGCCACAAACAGGGAGCTGGATGGGAGGTAGAGCGTGCAGGACACAAACCGGTGCCCACATGGGATCTTGGCACATGCAAGGTGAGGATTTAGCCACTGGGCCACCACATTGGGCCACGACCATTAATACTCTTATGGCATAGTCTTATTAGGCATGTGCATAAAAATAGTTGAAAACATATTTTTAAATAATTTCAGATTATGTAACAATAGATTAACATAATGTTTACCAAGAACAATACAATTCATTACATAAAAGGTAGTCAACATGAGATTGTCATCTTTGTTTAACAACAAAGATGAAGTAACAGCATAATGTTGATAACTTTAAAGTTCAAGACACATCTGGTTCATTTTTAGTTGTGTGAAGTTTATAAGATATTCTGTTAGGACTGTTCAAGTGTACATGACAGAAATCCAATTCAAGGTGCCTTAAGCAAAAAGATAATGCACTATTTCAAATAAGTAAATAGTTCAATTTCATGGTTCAAAAGGGGTTCTTAGATTTTAGAAGTCTTAATCTACCTCTTAGCTTTATTTAGACTATGTCTCAATGTCAAGTAGTGTACCTCTTCTTTTACAACATCCATCTTTACCCAGTCCTCTACCTAACTATTGTATGAGGAGTGCTCTACTTAGAAATTGATGCATATGTACTAATATGGTAGAACAAACAACAACAACAAAAACAGGAACCAAAAAATCCCACACACTGTTGAATAAATAATAAACATGTACTTACAAAAATATAAGTTTGACTATTTAAACTATGCACTATGAAACACTATTTATAAAGGAATGGATAAAGAAACCACATATAAGATATAGCACATTATAAGACATTATATCATATAGTTACATATGATTATATAGTTCCATTATACCTTGACTGCATGGATGAACTTAAAGGGCATAATGTTAAGTGATATAAGTAGGCATGGAAAGACAAGTATACATTACATCAGATATATTTAGAATCTGAAAAAAGTCAACTCATACAAGCAGAGAATAAAGAAGCTGCAGTTACCAGTGTTTTGGCGTTTGGGAAATATGAGATGTTGGTCAAAGATTAGGAAGACTCAGTTATGCAGGATAACTATTTCCAGAGTTCAACACAGTGACTGTAGTTAATAAAACCCTTTAATTGAAATTTACTGAGAGGGTGAATCTTAAGTCTTCTCACCACACAGAGACACAGAAAGAGAGAGAGGAAAAGGAGAAAGATGGTGAAATGGGGGCCGTGCTAAGTGATAGAAATGTCAATAATTATCCTGACTGTAGTAGCTGCCTCAGAATGTGCATGTATATCAAAACATCATAATGTGCACTTTAAGTATGTATCATTTTCTTCATTAATTATACAATAAGGATGACAAAGTAATGTGCACCTATCAAATATTTCAGAGCCAATATCTACTGAAGGGAGAAGCATGAATGTGTGAATAAAGAAAAAAAGGAGAAGAGTGAAATGAAGCAAAAGAAAGCTACAAAGAAACAACCCAAGTTTTGGCTGCGGAGTGAACCTAAGTCCAAAGAAAGGGTTTGGCAGATCACAGATGCTTGTGGGTGGGACAATATCACAGGGCAGTCACCCTCATCAACCTCCTGCACATGTCCAAACCAATTAAAAGCACGGGTGTTTGTCACTTATATTCAGGCTACAAATGATCTGTAATAAAGTGAAAAGTTTGGCAAACAGTATTCTGAATATCAATGTTCTGAAGTAGACTCTTTATGCGTGGCACATACTTGCAATGAAAAAGCAAGACTGGATTTGAACTATAATACTGCAATAAGGTGGAGTAATCCACCATGGGGAGAGGGCACGGGGAGGGGATGGGGGAACATCAGAGCCTATGAAACGATGTTATAAAATGAAATGCAATAAAAAAAAAAAAAAGAATTTGCTGAGGACACCCACATCTCATGCTGGAGTGCCTGACTTCCAGTCCCAGCTCTGCTTCTGATTCCAGATTTTCTCCACTGCATACCCTGAGAGGCAGTGGATGACTGCTGCCTTGCAGAGTCCACATTGGCAGGAACCTGAGCTGAGAGTTGGACCCGAGTATTCCTTTGTGAGAACAAAACAGAAACTTGACTGCTAGGCCAAAAGTCTACCCTAAGTCCTTTATTGTATAATCACATACAGTTTTTCTTCTCTTCCAACTTTTCTGATATACCTATGGATAAAAAATAAATATAATTAAGGTACACCACATGATGTTCTGATATACATTTTAATTGTGAAGTACCACAATCAAGATTATTAACATACTCATCTTCTCTCATAGTAATCATTGTTTGCGGGGAAGTGTGTTTGTGATAACACCATCAATTCTCCCAGAAAACTTCAAGGGTACATCACTTACTTAACTTCACTATATGTATATCAACTCACATGTGATCATATTGATTCCAAATTGAAATCAGTTATAATAGAAAAACAAAAATGAGTGGCAGTTCTAGCAACAAAGAGCCACATAATGGCTTCATTTAAAAATGCAATCGTGCAGAAGCCTACCCATGTCTGAAAGATTATCTTTTATAGCAAGTGCTTCTTAAATTTTAGCACCAGCACCATTCACCTGGGGACCTGCAATGGCGCTGAGTGTCTGCATTTTTAACGAGTTCCCAGGTGATGCCTAAGCTGCTTGACCTTGAATTACGTTTTGAGCAATAAGGAGATCTGTGTTTTACTCCATGATAAATGAGCTGAAAACTTAATCCAATGAGAATAAAATGACTAACAAAGAACTGTAGAACTTTGAAATCAGAAAAGACTTCTAAGAGATCTCTTTGAATTTACATTTATACAATTTTCTATTGCAATATAAAAATATGCCCAAAACTGCTAAAATGTGTGAATCATACCACATTTTAAAAAATCATAATAAAATGATTAAACATTTATTAAAATCAGAAGAGGAATCACTCTTGAAGCTTATTTTATGTCTGCACATTTCTTTAGATTGTGCTGAATTTTTTAAAAAGTCAGTAAAAATGGAATGCTTTATAATTCCTTCAGTCAGTCCTCAATGTTTTGGGTTACTGCTCAAGAAAAGAATCGGTAAGACTTAGTGCGATAACATCAACAGAGAAGGGGGAGGGAACATCGTCCTGTTATTAAATTCCGGAAAGCACTCTTATTTACCTCTGAAGTGATACAATGAAAAGAAAATTAATTAAAAATCACCAAGAAAGAAAAAATATAAAGATATACCCACTGAAACAGCCATATAGCTAGAATGTCATGATGTGTAAAATAAATTACTAAATGTATTAAATTCCTTGCATTTGAGATTTAATTCTAACTACAAACCCTTTTTCAAATGTTAATGTTTTCTTTTCCTAACATATTGGTTTTTTCCCACAATATGCCAGTGCCTACAGTCTTAGAAAACACAGACATCTAAAACACATCTATCTACTTCGTTGCTTACTTATAAACACCTTTCATTTACAATGAAATAATAATCTGAATAAATTAAAATGAAAATATGTTTCAAGTGGCTGGATCCACGCCCAAATTGTAGCCTAAGAAGCTTAAACTTGCAAAATAAAAGAAATACCACGTTGTATTTCTATCTGGTTCAAAATATGTATATTAGCAACAATATTGCTTTTGTTTCAGGAAAACCATTGAACTGAGAAACTTCCAGGCTTTGAGATTATTAAAAAAGATTGTTCAATATGTGGCTGCTTTGATCCCACAAAAATTCCACTTTTATTTGCCAAGTTAAATCTTCCAGCAAATTGTTGGCAGTGTGATGTTGGATACTCATATCACAATAATCCTACCCAAATAGTCATGTTTGATTACTCCTTGTTCTGGGCTGAGAGGGAAGACTCCAATAAATTCCCACTACTGCTTTCCAAGCCATACAGTCGTCACTGTAAACAGAAAAGAAGAAGACAAAACGAATGCCAGCATGAGCACACCTTTTGTCCTGAATGTTAAATTCTGAAATACAATAAATGCATGTAAAAAAAAAATCCAAGCACAACTTGCATTTTTTTGAGAAAGTATAGAATCAGAATATATCACTAAGAACTCTCCCAATCCTTTGTATGGGAAAAAAACAAATATTTATTTTTCAGTGAATGCAAGAGTGCACATATACAATTCAGTTAACTCTAAGCATCTTTCACATGCATGGAAAACTCCCAGAAGTGGAAGGGTATTAATCACTGCACAGAAATGAGTCGGCAATGGAAAGAAACCATAGCAAACAGATGATCCATTAAAAATACTTCGGTTTTGTTTCATTTCTCATATGGGCTTAGCTGGTATAAATGAGAAAGAAAATAATCAGGTCTTTTTAAGGATGAAAGTTTATTTCTCATTCATACAATCTCACAGTCTGGGCTTAAGTGGGGGTGGTTCTGCTCCAAGCACGGTGATGAAGCAGCCTTCCACCTCATGCTGAGACACCGTCAGCATGTTATCCTGAGTCCAAACCCCAAGATGAAGGCACCATTTACAGCTCAGGCATCCTAAAGGAGCAGAACAGAGAGGGCGATCTTTGATTATTAAGAAATGACTAAGACCTCAGCCCATCACGTCTGTTTAACTTTTTGTACTTCACTGTAAGGTAAACTAGAGAGATGACCATTCATGGCTTTCACTTGCCAGGATAACAGATCTGTTTGTGCAACAGGGAAAACAGATATTGGAGAGCAAGTTATAGCGTCCATCACTCTGTCCTTTGGTGATCAGGTTAGTTTTTCCTGCTATCGAATCAAGATGCCAATACCCTTCATGTGTTGAGGATCAAAAGAATAACAGACAAGAAAGTATGATGTAAAAAGAAACATATACATGCAAGAGAGTAAGCAATGTCAGTTATACTCACATTTTACTTACCAACTAGGAAAATATAAAAGGAAGCCATGAAGATAGAGAGTAATTTACTGACACCCTTTTCGAAATAAGAACACTACTTCTCGGAGTTTGAAGTTTAGTTTAGTTATTTGTGATGTGCTAGCGTCCACAGGTAAGTTTAGCGTGTGGACGCCTGTGTCATAATTGCATGTGACATCTATTTGCACCAAAATATTTCAAATGGAATGCAAAACTCGGTCCTTCCCGTGGGAATTGCAGCCACACAGACCAATCTGATTCCAACACTGTGTGCCAACAGCAGTGATCAACCAAGGAAATAAAATGGCTATTGGTTTGATATGAAAGAAATGTGTGAATTTAAACAAGTGTTAATGCCATTAGCAAAATTACATACATATTTTTAAAGGGGAGGCTCATTGTAAGGAAAGAAATTTATGCAAGCAAGTGCAGCATTTTGGTATCGTGCTTCAAAAACATCCAGATGCCATTGGCATAACTTCTCTAATACTAAAATATCAAATATAAAATTTCTTGCAATGTTAGAAAAAGATCTGTTACTCAAATCTCTCCCACCCAGCTGAAGTCCCTGAAATCGCAGCTCAAAGTTTAAACAATAGAAATGCAAAAACGCTTCAAATGATTTCATGTAGTGAAGGCCCAGTTTTATGTCACAGCAGGTTAAGCCATAGCTTGCATCCATATCCGAGTGCAGGTAGGAATCCCATTTGTTCCGCCTATAAACAGACTGCCTTGCTGGAGCATCTGGGAGGCACACCAGAGGATTGCCTACGTGCTTGGACCCCTACCACGCATACAGGAAACCCTAAGGCATTGAATTCCATTCCAGGCTCTAGCCTGGTCCAGAGTTGTTCATTTGGGGAATGAGTCAGTGGATGGACAGTCTCCTTTCCCCTTCCCTGTCCCTTCTTTCTGTTGTGTTGCTTTCCAAGTAAATAAATCGACTTTAAAGTTAATCTAGGGCCCGGTGCAGTAGCCTAGTGGCTAACATCCTCACCTTGAACAAGCCTGCATCCCATATGGGCGCAGGTTCTAACCCCGGCAGCCCCGCTTCCCATTCAGCTCCCTGAGTGTGGTCTGGGAAAAACAGTCAAGGACAGCCTTAAGCCTTGGGTTCCTGTACCTAAGTGGGAGAGCCAGAAAAAGGCCTGGACTCCTGGCTTAAGATTGGCTCAGCTCCAGCCATTGAGGCTGCTTGGGGAGTGAACCATTGGATGGAAGATCTTCCTCTCTGTCTCTCCTCCTCTCTGTACATCTGACTTTCCAATAAAAATAAACTAAATCTCAAAAAAAAAAATTAATTCAGTGGGAAATTCTCAGATAATCACATGCATTTCACATGAAAAAAAAGTGGAGGAAAAAAAATCTATGTATATAAATCCTATATCAATTATCTATTGGTATAATATTACTTTATAGATGTAAGTTGTTTCTTATCTTTACTAATGAACTGGTTTCTTTAAGGAAGATGAATATATGTGCAGTAAAAGAGGCTTCCAGTGACATCAGGGTTTTTTTTTTAATTTATATCTTTTTAGAAAGAAAATAAATGAATCCATCAAAGCATAAAAGTATTTGCCTTAGTATGAGAAATTTTGAGGATTATTTTTAAAAAAGATTCTATGTCCATATATATTTTCCTGGATGGATATTAAAAACTAGAAGGATAAAATGGCAATATTTTAAACATTAGATACTCTGGCACTACTGAGTTAGTTATTACATTTCATGACATGATTAAGCATTAAAACATCCAGGACTCAATTTTGTTGAAGATATCTTGCTAACTTGACAGTAAAATTAGAACTTTGAGGCCAACTAGAAAGTCATCTTCGTGTATTGCTTTACAGCTTGATAGATGCTTTAGCAGAAAACATTTGCATATCCAGGTTAATTTTGTTTGATGATTGTATATGCAATCTGAATACATGTAAACTTTCCTATTTATATTTTAACGTAACTCAGAACATTTTCCCAGATTAAATATTTCTTAGTCAGATAACCAATTTTACCATATAGTTTTGTAAGTTTTATTTATTTGTTTTCTGGACTACAGTTAGATTCTTAAAGTTATTTACATAACGAAACTTAAATTTTAAAACTTGGTAATAGCTGGCGTTGCCTAGACAATGCTATAAAGGATTTTTGTGATAATGAGACGGACTGAAGATCTCAGAGAGGAAAACTGTGTCCCCCCCCCGTCCCCTCCCCCTCCCCGCCGCTGAAGTCTCTGAGGGTGCAGCTTAAGGACATGCCAATTTTTAGCAAACTGGGAACACACTTATCCTAGGCTTCTCTCTGTGAATGCCCACCTCTATTTAGGCGTCATGATCTGCTAGTTTCTTTGGCACCGGAACACTCACTGGCACAGTGAGATGCAGTAAAATGCAGTGATGATGAGGAAATTGGTCTTTATATCTTAAATGATGTGCACTGTGGGATGGTCCCCAATGAGAGGGTACCAGGCACTGAGCCTTGACAAGAGCAAGCACATGTGAGGTGACTGACCCGGTGGGTAAAATGGGGTGCCTTCATATTGCAGTGTCTGGAGTCTCATCTCCGCTCCCGATTCCAGCTTCCTGCTTATGCACAGCCTGGGAGGCAGGTGGCTGGTCCTTCTCACCCTTGGAGAAGACCTGGACTGAGTTCCCAGTCCCTGGCTTTCATCTGCTCAAGCTCGAGGCATTGTTGAGCTTTGATGAAATGAGCCTACGTTTCTCTGCCTGTTTGTCTCCTTGACTTTCAAACGAAAATATAACTTGAAAATAAAAAGGGAAATGAAAAAAACACATGATATTAAAAGAGAAGAAACTTGTGAACAACAAAGAAGCTTAATGAAGACAGAAAAAAACTGTAAACGATGGCAACTTGCAGGGAGAGGATTTGTGGAGGAGGTAAGAAAAATCCCAGAGTCCATGGAATTCTATCATAAGATTAAAAATAAAATAGAAGGGAAAAAAAGGCAAAAACCTGCCAAAGAGAACTACAGCTAATTTCACAATTGTGTCAAAAGCCTGAATTTGAGATACCATTAAAGAAAAGAAACCAGTTTTGGTTTTTTTTAAGTTTTCCATGGCTGTCGTTGCAGCAGATCAGATTAAAACCTGAATGTGAGGCCGGCGTGCCATCTGGGTGCTGGTTCACGAATTGGCTGCTCCATTTCCAGATGAGCTCCATGTTAGTATACTTGGGAAAACGGCAGAAAATGACTCAAGAACTTGAGCTCTAGCACTTGGGAAAAGTTCCTGACCCTTCTCCTCAGCTCAGCCCAGTCCTAGCACTGTAGGCATTTGGGGTTTGAACCATCAGATGGCAGGGGAAAAAATTAAAAAAATATATATATATATACACACACACACATATATGTATATATTCTCTCTATATATAATTTCTATATAGAGAGAGAGAGCGAGAGACCTGTGTGTGTCCTCTCTCTGTAACCATATCTTTCAAAAATAAATAAATATTATTAAATATGCTTTGCAAGCTACCAACACCCTCAGGGCACAGCCCAGCACTCTGGTAGGTGGCAGGAGATAATGGTAAGTGCTAACATAGTGGTAAATGGGTCGGGTAGATGCTTAATCCAGCATCCTCCAAAGTCTACTTTGGTACACTGATAAGATGCTTTATTAAAAATCATCAGTAGTCAAACAGCTTTGAGATATTTAGTATTCTATACATCTGTCTTAGAGACTCATAATTTCTTTTGGGATATCAGGGACCTCCAGAAAGTTCATCAAAAGCTGCACATGAATTTAAACATGTTTTACCCCTCAAATTCATCTTTTAATTGTTTCCCATGAAATTTTTGAATTGCACACTAAAGGTTTTGAAAAGCTTTAGTATTGAGAACTTTTTTGAAAACCAGTATTTCCCAGAACCCTTAGACCTCACAGAAGATTTTTAGCAACACCAATGAGCATTTTGCTGGAAATGTTGAAATGATTATGTAGCTCCTCCCACCCGAGGCAGTGCATATGTACTTCTGGTTAAAATTTTTGATAATACAAGATGACTAATGTACACTGTACCCAGTAATGTCAGCCACACAATTGTTACATTTTAAAATATACATCTTTATCTTCAATATCCATTTAATGGAATTGTAGTAGGAAAGAGAGTGTCATATTGATGTTACTTAAAGCTCGAAACCTCTGTATACTTGAAAAATTCTGCAGCAATTAAAAAGCATTCCCAACAGTGAGTGGTTGCTTGGCTTATGAGCTGAACATAGATTTGATGAACTTAATTATCACAATTCCACTGGGACTCCTCAAGGGTGGCAAATTGTGCTTATGATCACAGGGATCTGGCTTCTGGCCCACAGGAAAATGAACGGAGGTGACTCATGGTTGACAATAAGCACAGAACCAATTATTAAGATAATTTTATAATTATTGAAGTCAAACTCAAACCAATAATGCAAAAAAATTGGAGTTCTGTGTCAAACCTTTTCTAAGTTCATGTTTTCTGAATTTCTATCAAGGATTGCTCTTCACTCTGAACTTTGAAAACTGTTGCCCTGGGTTACAAACAGAAGCTCATCTGGTTGCCTCATTAACACATTTTTGTGGATACATTGGAATTTACCACTTAAAGAGTTACAGAATTGAGTTCTGCTGCAATAAAGTACTTGAGTAGTCTGTAGAGTATATAAATTTGCAATTTCTTTCTAGATCAAACCTGGAACGATGAGCATTTGGACATGAACTGGCAAAGAAGACAATGGGGAAAATGAAAGATGAAGAGGAGATAATAAAAGGAAGAATGGGAAAATGAAGATCAATATTTAATACTAAATAATTTTGCTTCTGCTTTGCTGCCAAGTTACTAATGAAAGAATACTTCCAGAAAACTTTCAGAGTATGTTAGTGGCTATGATGCTGAACTCATTTAAATTTCTGTCATTTAATAATTAATGTGACATGATAGAGTGTGAGTGCAGGCTCGAAGCTAAACAGAGCTGGATTCAAATTTTCAGTTTCAATTCTCTGGCAGCAACATTTTCGGAATCCATCCTATGTCTGGGTATCCTGGAAGAGGCTGCTCATCACAGACATGCAGGCAGTCACTCTCCAGCCACACTTTCTCCTGACTTCGGACTCTCTCAGTCATTCCTATCATACTCCTCCAGGGTCTTGTGTTCTGGTTTCTGTTTTGTTTTATTTTGTTTCTGGTTTGTTGTGTGTGTGTGTGTGTGTGTGTGTGTGTTTCCTGGTGTCTTGAATTTCCTCATGTGTTTCTGTGTCTGCTTAACACAGTTAGGTATTTGTGCTGGGAGGGCAGTGAATGTGCTTGTCGCATTCACCATATTAAGATGGTAGATCATTAGGCTTAGTGAAATAAGCCAGTCTCAGAAGGACAAATACCACATCTTTTTTTTCCGATAGGTGGCAGCTAATAAAACACACACAAAGCAATCTAGAAATTAATGGTCACTTTGGGGTAGGGTTGACATTTTTAGTCTGTGTTTATACTCCAGTGGAAATGTGGTCTTGTGGTCTTTTTACTTGTTGTTTGTTGAATATTACTGGTGGCTAATTAAGTCTGTGGATTTAGAGTGAATTAAATTTATGACTGTCAATACTGCTGAACAAAGGGAAAGAAGGGAGGGAGATTAGAGGAAAGCAGAGGAACAAGAGAATGTGATTGTTTTCTTGGAATTGCATAAACAAATTTATAAAAGCTGTTCTCTTTTTGTTAATAGAAAAGCAGAAAAAAAGATTTTAATGATGATAGACCTGCAGTAAATTCTCATTATGTGCTGCTAAAAAAATATATATATAACTTAACCTTTTAGATTCTATTTTTTTTTCTCATTAGTAAAATATTGATGTAGAAGAAATAAAGTGAAAGATGAGTAATATGGGCGTGGTACAATGGCTCAATGGTAAATTCTCACCTGCAAGTACCACGTTCCCTTACAGATACCGGTTCATGTCATGGGTGCTCCACTCCCCGTCTAGCCCCATTTGTTGCCTGGGAAAACAGCAGCGGAAGGCCCAAAGCCTTGGGACTTCCACCCAAGTGCAGACCTGGAAGAGGTTCCTATCTCCTGGTTTCGAATCTGCCCAGTTCGGCCATTGCAGTCAATTGGGGAGCAAACCAGTGAATGGAAGATCTTTCTGTCCGTTTCTCTTTCCTTCTGTAATTCTGATCTTCCTCTTCACTAAAAAATAAATAAATAAATCTTTTTTTAAAAAAAAATGAAAAATACATGCATGTATCGAATCAAACATGTTAATTCCCTTATCCACGTCTTGCTCCACTAATATAGAACATTGAAAAAGACATAGAAATGAGGGAAGAACATTGAAATAACCGGAAATCCATTGCTTTATGTATTAGTTAACCTTATATTGCTGCCACAAATACCTGGAGGAGTTTCTTAGGAGGGAACAAGAAAGCAGTCCACGGCATCTTTCTTCTGGTGTCTGACAGGCATGGGAGGTAGAACCCAGGTCAGGGGTGGGTCACATGATGAGTCAGGATGCAGAGAGAGGAGAGAGCTGGACAGAATGCTATTTCTATAACCAGTCTTCTGTGTGTGCCTTCCGAGGGCAGATATCCAATAAGACCCACCTCTCAAACACCGTATGGAATCAAGTCTCTACCCTTCATCCATCAGCAGTTAACAGTAACTCAAGACTGTTAGTAACAAAACTCATTGGAGTTTTAACTTTGGCATGAGCTGGGAAGCCAAGTCATGCTCAAAGTACAGAATTGCCTTTGGACTTTTGTAACAGTGCTTCTATATTTTTTTCACAGACCCAACATGCTTTAAAAATTTTTTTCCGACAGCTTGAATTTTTTCCAATTTAAAAATAGATTAGAATGGCTTATGCATTGTTGCATATCTGTGTATATATGTGTGTAGATGTATATCATTTGTATGATTTATTCACCAATGTAAATGATTAGGATAGGGTCATGCTGACATAATTGATATCACATAGCTAACATTAAACAGTGGTATGTACAACCAAATAGGTAAAAAAAATGGGGAGAGAAAAGAAAATTAAGCGAGTTAAAGATAAAAGTGTCCTTATCTAACCATGAAGAAAATGTTTTCAGTTCAGACTCCTCTCAGAATATTCAGATTCCTGAAAAAAAATAGAAGATACAACTCTGTTTCCTCTGAGCAGTCTAAAGCAAAGGGGAAAAACCCAACGAGCTAGAAAATCATGTCAGCAAGAGATCCTTCAAGACCATAAGTAATTAGGGCTGGCATTCGAGGGATGATACCTCTCTAAAAACCTCCCAATGATGAAAACCTAGTGTTCAAAGTGAATTCATTCATTCATTCATTCCCTGTAAATAGTTTAAAGTCCTGAATCTAAAAATGATGATTCTGCCAGACACATATGGAAAACAAACACTTGGTAACAGGAGAAAATATGTAATATTTGACACAAGAAGTAATATACAAGGAAAGAAATTGCTGTTTTAAGCATAAATGTTACGTCTGTATAGAAACACATTGCACACCAATTATATCAAAATGTTAACAAGAATTCTTAGGTTCTCTATGTTGTATCGCATCTTTCTCAGCTCTTGGGGACCAACTTATTTCAAGTAATTTTTTTTATAATTTTAACAAAATTTTGTGACAAAAACCAAATACACATTATTATAGTTTGCAAACAGATGCTTTGTACCTAGCTTAGGAATGCAAACGAGCAAGCTATGGTAATAACATCAATAAATTGATTACTCAATGTTTACTTCTTTCCGAATATGCTTCTGAATAGATCTGCACATGGAAAATGTAGAGAATGACAATCAGTTATGGTTTCTGGAGGGCTCAATGTCATACTTCTTTCCTATCTTTTCTCTTTTTTTCCTGAATGCCATTGGCATATGCGATTTAATCAAATGTATCTTTATTGCATAAATGTGTGCTATACACTGTGACAATAATAATGAATGAGGTCAACATAGTCCCTCTCCTTAAATTCTTACCAAAACAACAAAGAAATAAACAAGGAAATTAAAGACTTCCTCAAAAATGATCGTCGTTATGATTGGAGAAGATAAAGATGCTATTGGAGATCCATGAGCAATGGGCCTTATATGCACTGTTGGATGGGACGAAGGTTTACCAAAGGAATTGCTTCTTAAGATGCACAGCAATGAACAAACGAGAAGTGGCCACATGAATGTTGTGCGAAACACAGAAATTTGAAAAACAACAACAGGAGGAGTAAACATGGCTAAGGATGTGTAAGATTTTCAACCACGGTGAAACCAGAGAGAGCCATTATCCTAATGAACAATATAGCAGAATTTTCTACATCCAACACATTTCAATGAGTCACTTGATATTCATCTTCCCGGCTGATATTAGGGTGCCCCTTTCTTGTAAAGAGATCATCAACACAGACAGTGGGTTAAAAAGAAGAGATTTAAGTAAAACTGGAAGCAGAAAGGATATCACTATAATGGAAAAAGATGATGTTGGGCTGAATTAGGTTATTGGTGATGAAGGAGGAGATAGGTTCTAACCGGAATAAAAGTCTGAAGCCAACCAGCACTGATTTGATTTTCAGTGGCTACGGTGAATACAAAAGAGAAAGTCTCAGATCGCCTGCTGCCATTTGTGAAACAGCCCTTCAAATGCACTACCTTGAATTCTTATTCCTTGTGATTATAAATGCCATGGTCCCTACAGTGACACTTCAAATCACAACAAGGTAAGGGCGAGATCTTTTGTTGTATTCTCATGCAAAAAAATCAATGATCAGTAAATGTTTGATGAGGCGAGTATTGGGTTTAGGCTAAGAAGGTACCAGTGGAACGAATTTTAAAAGCAGAAACAAATGGGATTCACACACAAAGTAACCTTCTAAAATAGGAAATTGATAGCTTATCACTTGCCTCTAAAAACACATTCCAGAATTAAATCGCTCTAGTCTGTATAAACCCAGATGGAATAAAAATAATAATTTTAAAGACTGTGTTTTCCATTTGAAATTCCTGGGATCTCTGTTTAAAATTCTATCAGTGTGAAAGTATACACTATGGTTAAAACGCTTTCTGCAAGACTATCCGTGTCGTTTTATTAACCTCAAAGTCAAGCTGCATTATAAATATTCCTATTCATTTTCCATTTTATAAAACAATAGCTACAGATGTAGGCTCATTCATATTTATAAACATATTTTAGAAGAAATGAGACATACAAAAGAAGTTACACAAAAACAATGCTACAGAAATGAAAAGTGACAGGGACAAAAATATTTTAAGAGGAATTTTCTCACATCTTTACTTCTTTACAGTCACATGTAGCTCATCCTAGTGTACATATTGTTTGGGCACGTCCTTTATCTTAAAACAACATAAAATTCATGTTTCATAATGTAGATCAGCAAAATGCTACACATAAAACCTGAATCCATGAAAAAAAAACATTTAAACATTTAATATATTTTAATTCAGTTTCTTGGTTTAAGCTCATTGTTTTCTCTAAGGTCCAGTGCTTGATTTTGTCATGTCAGTGATTGCCTGAGTAATATCACAGTTTTCAATGCACAAATCAGCCCATAATTTACAGATATACTTTCTTTTTTTTAAGATTTATTTTTATTATTATTATTTTTTTATTGAAAGGCGGATATACAGAGAGGAGAGACAGAGAGGAAGATCTTCCGTCCGATGATTCACTCCCCAAGTGAGCGCAACGGCCAATGCTATGCCGATCCGAAGCCAGGAGCCTCTTCCGGGTCTCCCACGCGGGTGCAGGTCCCAAAGCTTTGGGCCGTCCTCGACTGCTTTCCCAGGCCACAGGCAGGGAGCTGGAAGGGAAGCGGGGCTGCCGGGATTAGAACCGGCGCCCATATGGGATCCCGGGCGTGCAAGGCGAGGACCTTAACCACTGCGCCACCGCGCCAGGCCCACAGATATACTTTCATGACTTACTCCCCTTTCACCCGATATTGTCCTACTTTTCTATATATAAGGTCATATTGGAGAAGAAATACTGTCCAACATCTACATGGCTTTAAACTACTGGTAAAATAACTGTCTTGAAAATGCTGTGCTGCGGCCAGCATTGTAATAAACAGCACTAAACCACTGTATGCTATGAGCATCTCATCAGAGCATCACTGAAGTCCCAACTGCCACACTCTGACCCAGTTCCCTGCTAATGCACCAGGGAAGGCAACATTAAGATGGCCCTGGTGCTAGGGACGCTGCCACCAACACATGGAAACCCAGAGAGTTCTGGGCTTCTGGTCCTGGCCTGGGCCCGTTCTGGACGCTGCAGCCACTTGGGGACTGAACAGCTTCTCCCTCTCTCCCTCTGCTGCTGTGTGGCTTCCTCTTTCATTATAACTCTTTCAAATAAAAAAAATCTAGATAAAGAAATAAAAGGGAAGAAGGGAAGGAAGAAGACATTATGCTGGTTTGTTGGAATAATAAAACATGGTCTTCAAAATCAGAAAGGTCATATTTTGACATTGTCATTGATCCCTATGGTGCCTCACCCCGAAATGGGAAGAAAAGTGCCTATGATGTAAAAGTAGCATGTAATCAAAGTCATGAAGCTTGCTCCATGAAGAGGAACAGCAATAGATGTTAGCGCTGAAATCTACCTTCCTGACAAATGATAAAAATAAAAGTACACACAAAGACATCTACAAATAATTTCTCCCATAGTGATCATGGGAGAGTTTGCTTGACAGAAATGGGGAAAGACAGTACCAACTTTTTTAAAGATTTATTTATTTTTATTGCAAAGTCAGATATACAGAGAGGAGGAAAGACAGAGAATCTGCAGATTCACTTCTCAAGTGGCTGCAACAGCCAAAGCTGAACTGATCAGGAGCCAGGAGCTTCTTCCAGGTCTCCTGCACAGGTGCAGGGTCCCAAGGCTTTGGACATCCTCCACTGCTTTCCATACAGCAGGGAGCTATATGGGAAGCAGGGCTTCAGAAATTAGAACCCATGCCCACATGGGATGCTGGCGAGTTCAAGGTGAGGACTTTAGCCATTAGGCTCAGTGCCAACATTTTAACAACAACAAAAAATCACACTAGGAATAGCAATAACTATAATTTTCCTCTCCTTTATTGCTGTGTTATAGCTAACTAATATAAAGCACCTAAGATGATTTAAAGTATTTTGCAATACTTCCACAGTGAAATAGTATCTGAAAATAAATACTTGTAAAGAAAACCCCCATTTATTTTCGAAAGATGTCTATTAAGAGAAAAATAATGCTTAAAATTTTATTGTATTTTGTTACTGGACAAATTCCTAAACTCTTTTGTTTACTCTCTTCTTCTAAAAAATCAGCAATTAAGTAGGAAAAGCATTATGGATAGAGAATAACTCTATCTTGCAATATTTGTTCAAAATGGAAATTTATTTACACTTTATGAGAGATTAGAAGCTCTCGTGTGTATGTGTATGTCTTTAAAAATTGTAATTTTAGGGCCCGGCGCGGTGGCGCAAGTGGTTAAGGTCCTCACCTTGCACGCCCAGGATCCCATATGGGCGCCGGTTCTATCCCAGCAGCCCCGCTTCCCTTCCAGCTCCCTGCCTGTGGCCCGGGAAGCTGCCTGTGGCCCGAAGCTTTGGGACCCTGCACCCGCGTGGGAGACCCGGAAGAGGCTCCTGGCTTTGGATCGGCATAGCATCGGCCGTTGCGCTCACTTGGGGAGTGAATCATCGGACGGAGGATCTTCCTCTCTGTCTCTCCTCTCTGTATATCCGCCTTTCCAATTAAAAAAATAATAAAAATAAATCTTTAAAAAAAAATTGTAATTTTATAATCCACTGATAAAATTAATCTGGGCAATTTAGAACACATATTTGAGAAGTTTTCTGGATCCTTTTAAGAGTTTGATACAGGAGCCAGATATTGCTAAGAATTTACAGTCAAATAATTTCATATTATTGTATCGCATAGTAAGTCAAATCTTGGATATTATCGCTTAACTTTATGGCTATCTGTGCTAAGAAAAATCACCATGTTCTACCTGGCAGAACAACAGATTGGGAGAATGTACTGTTTGGGTAAAGAGCTGCTCATCAGAACCCTCAGGTCGATCCTTTGCTGAGTATTAATTCTCAAGGAAATCACAAGCGTTGCATTATTTTTGTTATGTGACAACGGTGATGGCAATCTCAAAATACTGCACTGTGAAAGGGATTAATGTGGCAGCACATTGTAAACCCCTCGAATGATAGGTTTTATGTAAAACCCAAAATAGTAATAATAAGTTAAAAACCTGAAAACTGCTCCTGGAGGCAAAAGACAGGACTTTCTGTACAAAAATAACGCTGCATTATGCTCTCTGAAGCTGCAGTTTGGGAGGCTGAAATTTTATTTTCTCAGATGTAGATGACACATAATTCCATGGAAAAAAAACAGATCAAGATATGAAATAGAGGACACCTGGAGACAGATGAATTGGAAAGCTAAATTTGAAATGAATCATTGAGCTAATGCATAAAAGCTATGGGTTTAAATGTTTTACCCATGATTCCTTTCCTAATTGCATTTGTTTCCTGCTGCTGCTCTTATTGTCACAATGTTTTTAACACTAAATCTGTGTGTATGAAGAATAAGGCCTGCTACCTTTCATGTTTAGAACTCCTAGACTATTGTGGTTTATATTTAGTTCATGATGAACATATTTGTAAGCCTGTACTGCTAATGTCCCTATCATTTGCTAACCATTTCTTATTAATCTGAGAAATACTTGAGTAACAATCTTGAGATAACAATTCAGATATCCTTTTCCGTTCCCTCCCTAAAATCTAAGTAGAGCAGCAGTCAGATGGCCTGAAATATATCTGCAATTAAAGCCAATGTATGCATCTTCAACTCCAGTTTCAATGTCACGATGTCTTCCAATTCTGAGGTTACATTAAAAAAAAAAAAAAAGCAAAAAGCTTCACTGTGCCATGAATACTTATTGGCAAAACCTGTGACTTTATTATGTCCTTTGACAGGAGCCCAGAGTTAAATGTCAGAAACAAAAGAATTAGGAAGCTGATTGAGATAATTTACTTTGCCGTCTATCCTGAAACTAACCACAAAATGATTTCTCTGTCAGTATTATTGACAGTCAACTAAAGTGGAAAACGCAACCATCACCCATGACAGCCAGTGATCCCTTCCACCCATAGGGAAGATGGAAGTGAGCTGGACACGGATGCAGATTCACTGGAGATTTTAAAAATCAATAGGTGGTTTAATATCCGTTTCTTTGGCTGGACCTTTCTAAAATAAGAGATGGATAAAAATGTTTATCTGGACTAAATGCTTGAAAAAAAATGAATTCCAGTGTGCCCATTTCTACAAGAAACAGTCTTCAAATATAATTGCCATTTATTAGGAGAAATATTACAATGATCAAGTTTGAAAAAAAATTGAATATACGAAGGAACTATTAGAAGTCTGTGAAAAACTCACATTTTTTAACTCCATTTGGTGATGTCCCCTTGTGCATGACCACACAATTTCTGCAATTTAGCTAAATGAAACTAATTACCATATCATTCTAACACTCTAAAAGAGAAAAATCAACCCTTCCAAAAGGGCCAGACATCTTACAAATGCCCAAATAAGTGAAAGTAAATACCCTGTGTAGTACAGAATTTGATAGTTCTTGTTTTAATTAATTATTTCTATGTTTCCTCATCTTCTTCACTCACTACCGTATGTTAAATGAATTGGTATTCCTTATGGAAATAACACAGTACTCATACATAGGTTGTTACTCTCACACTTTATCTTGTATAAGAAGCACAAAAATGATCTAACACAGTGAATCAGAGATTTAGTACATTATTTTTTACACACAAAAAACTGAAGCAATGTTTTCAGGAATTATAAACCCAATGCTCACCTATCATAAATGTTCCGTATATACCTGTAGGTGATGGAAAAATTCTACATTATTATTTAAATTGTTCTGAAAAATACTAAAAGTGGCTATGAGTATATGAGTTATTAATGGTAATATCGATACTATAAATAGTAATCAATATGCATAAATAGCATGTAAATTTCAACTGACTGCATTCCTAAATATGCAATGCCTGGTGTTGAGCAGACACCCTCCTATTCATTCATAAGTAAGTAACTGGAAGAATTAATTATTCACAAAACATCTTACTAAACACATTTGAAACATGTTAATATGTTTAGTAGGGCATTATCCATTTGAATGAAATTTGTCAGAGTTTAAATTGGAAACATACAGATAGGCTTCTTTCAGACATGACATTCGAGATATTTTATAATGAAATTCTTGATCGAAGTATGGTTAATATTAGGACCAATTACAAGAACAGGTCCTGGACTACCAACAGCAGCAGAAAGTCACTGATTCCTAGACTTCACATCAAACAAAGTAGCTCCTGGGACCTGAAGAAAAGAGAATAAGGAGATCTCAAGAAAAATCATGTTTTTCACTACAGGGCGGCAGCCAACCTGTGGTGCAAAAACAAGGGAATAAACCATTCCCCTTGATCCTGCCTGCCTCCCACGCTCCTCGTGCCACTTCCCATTGGTTACACAGCAGAGTGACTATAGATGATGTTATTTAGTATATTCTTCTCTATTAAAAAACAAAAACCTGAAAGACAGAATTTTGGTTTGCTATCCGTTTGTTCAACAGAACAGATTTAACAGATGGTATCTCTGTAAAGATTTTTCTATAACATAACGCTTTCTCCATAATGAAATGTTAAATGTTTGAATGGTCAAATACAGTTACCCTGACTGGACACTGCAATGTATACCTGTAGCAATAACACATAGCACTTCCTAACTACGTACAAACGCTATAACTGCTAAATATTTAAGAAGCAATACTCTTAATGGAGACAAACCCTACCAGAAAGCAGCATAAGATGGGGTCTTGTGGCTGTGATAAGAGCCCACTATGGGATAGGAGACTGCAGGGGACACTTTTAGAACAAGCAAAAAGCAGGCCACACCAGGAGGATGGTTACTTTGCACTAACATCGCAAAGAAAGCATGTGCTTAGATCAGTAAGGGGAAAAATCAGAGGTCCGTGGGTTACAAACTCAATACACTCTCAAAGGGAGTTGACTACTTACAGAAATTTTTCCTTAAAAAACGCATTGTTTAAGTTAGGAAAATAATTCCAATTGTAAACCATATTTGAAAATAAGTTAATTCTCCCATAAAACTTAAAAAGGTGACATTCATTATGTAATTAATGTGGTTATGACAAAAGAGATATTACACTGGCTTTTTACGTAAGTTCATCACAACCTATAAATTGAATTACAGATTTGTAAGACTCATATCTTTCTAGTTCATCTAGTTTATCTGAATTAGTGAGGTTTTAACATATGTAAAACTACAAAAAGCAACCAGTGATATTCCTCTTCAAATTAATAGGATTGTTGAAAATAACCATAAAATTTAGTGACTTCTTAGAATAACATATATACATATAAATCAAAAGTCCCTCAAATTCCTTATGCCCTCTCCTAACGACTTGCCATTAGCCTCAGCACGAACTCCTGGTTACAGAAAAGTCTTACTTATTTTTTTTCTCTGCTATTTTCCTCTTATTCCGCAGTTATTTAGTTACCAGCGTGGAACAGACTCTCTAGAATGTTCTTGCTCTTGTAATCGTTTTTCTATTTTAAAGTTCATCATTCTCATTTTCCCCATGTGAATGTACACAGATTTCTTTCTCACGCATACTATTGAAATTGTCACAAATTCTCACTTGTTTATAGTTGCTATTGCATGATTTTCCCAAATGCTTTTGCTATCACAAATAATATTAACTCTGTAGTAACAGGTGTTGCTTTAAGTGAAATGGCCAAGTCCTACGTTTTTCATATACATTCTGCCACACAGCACTAATGATAACTGATAAATACTTTAAAGTGAATAATCCATTAAAAAGAAGTCATGCTTATAGCTTTACTTCTTTTATAATTATACACACACATAAACACACATACATATATATGGAGAGAGAGCCTTAATACTCTAATAAAAGCTTTATATAAAAATCAGCTAAGAAGTAGAACACTGGAAATTTCTTAGATTCATCAACTTCGTGGTTTAAGTCATGCTCTCCAAAGAGCTGTTCTATAACATGGAAATTTTATAACTCTCTTCAAACTGAAATATTTTCAAAATCCTGATATGTTCTAGAGGTTTCCAGGACAAATTCTCAAAGGACTAAGATCTCCAAACCAAATGTCACTCTCCTGTTTCATTCTTCCCTTTCTCACTAATTTCTTGAAGCACATGGACTTTATGTATTAAGCAAACAATGCAACCAACCTATAACAGCACAATTTGAGTTTAGGTACTAGTAGTACGCCTGAAATGTAGGAAACCTTTTTCTTAGGGTTTTTGATGGTGTTTGTGCCTTACTCCTGCTTAGAGAGTGACAGCTGGCCTCAGGTGGCCTCATAAACAGAAAGGATCAAATGGCCAACCCCTGCCCTCCCTGCTACTGTTGCCCCAGCAGAGACTCACTGAGAGGTGGGCTGACCCTGCCAATACAGATGAAAGAAAACATACAAACCAAATGACTGGAAACATCATTCCACCCTATCTTTTATTTGATATTAAATATCCGTTTTTTTATGGGAACTTCCAAAAACGATCCTTCAAATCAGGTGTTAAACATCTGCTTGTTTAAATATGTCTTGGAGAAACGGCAGTGAAAATAATGAGAAGAAACTGTCATACACATGTGTAAGTTGGGAATATGCTGTCCACCTTCTCTCTCTCCCAGGTATTTATTCAACTTGTAACTAAGTAAAGACTCCGAGGCTGGTATCATGGCACAGAGGATTAAGCCACTGCATGCAACACTGACATCCAATATAGAAGTACTGGTTCAAATCCTGGCTGCACTGCTCCCAATTCAGGTTCCTCCTAATGTGTCTAGGAGTACAGCAGATTGCTCAAGCACTTGTGCACTTGTCATTTATGTGGAACACCTGGGTGAAGTTCAAACATCTTTGTACCCATTTGGAGATTAAACCAGGTGACAAAGTTCAGTCTATTTCTCTCTTGCACTATCCCCCTTAATCTAACTTTCAGAGAAATAGACTATTATTATTATTACTAAAGGGTTTTTTTAATTGGAAAGACAGATAAGATTTATGAAGAGGAGAGACAGAGAGAAAGATCTGCCATCCACTGGTTCACTCCCAAATGGCCACAATAGCCAGAGCGGAGTTGATCCAAAGCCAGGAGCTTCTTCCAGGTCCCCCACACAAGGGCAGGGTACCAAAGCTTTGAGCCATTTTTTCATACTTTCCCAGGCCACCAACAGGGAGCTGAGTGTGAAGTGGCGCAGCCTGGTCACGAACTAGCTCCCATAAGGGATCCTGCTGCTTGTAAGGCAAGGATTTAGCCACTGAACCATTGCACTGGGTCCAAATAAATATACCTTTTAAAAATATACATGGAGTTCTGCAGTAAAGAAATGTAATTTATTCTAACCTAGTGTTTTTCCAAACTAAACTGGAATTGGTATTCTTTTCTTTCTAAGAATATGCATAAAGACTTCCTAATAAATTAATGTGTCATAAAACATATTCAGAAGACATGGACTAGGCATGCCAAGATAGGATTATTATATTTTTATCACAATGGAAATATGATCCAGGTCTAATAACATTTATCAAATGTTTACCTACATCTCTTCTTCTAATGAAATATTTTTGAAGCTTCCTTTGCTGCATTCACATTCCTTATAATCTTTCTTAATCAAATTGAAGGATGGCAGATAAGAATAATTCTTTAGTTACAGCATGATTTTTAAAAGAAAAGTCATAAATGTCATACACTTATAAAATGAACATAGCTTCAATACCTAATTTAACTCATTAGTTAAAGAACCAGTAAATGCTTGCAAACACATGCCTAGCATAAAGTTCAGCGTCTTATTGTCCAGATAAGTTCAGTGGCCTCTTGGGGAGACCTTCTATGGTCTGAAGATAGGTCTAACAGAGTAAAGATCCGGTCAGTTAAAAGCCCCAACAAGGCCTCAGTATCAATATACAACATTATGGAATTAATTGACATAGTATTGGGTAAACAATATGTTAAAAATAATGCAAGTTCCATTCTTCAAAACATCTGGGTTGAGACAGTATCAATGACAGGTTCAAAAAATAACAAACAACCAAACAAAAGGGGGGAATCCCCAGTGCCTATAAAACTGTACTACATAATACAATGTAAGCAACAATAAATAATAATTAAAAAAAAAAAAGACTACACACTGCAAAAAAAAAAAAAAAAAGAGCCAGTAAATGGTTGTTTTCAGGTTAAAAATTCAAACAGTACACTTATGAAAGTAACCAGGCAGCAGGAGATCTGGAGGGGCCCCCCAGACGTGCTGACACACGCATAAACATAAAACAGGGCAGGCAGTGGTCTGGGTCAGGCAGTAGCATCCACCAAGAAATGTGAGAACTGGAACCAGGGGTGGGCTGGTGCCCTAGTGTTCATGCCGCCACTGAACCACATGAGTACTTTAGCCCCACAGGGCTCTCCAGTCCCAGAGAATTTCACATGAACCCGTGGTTCAATGGTGGAACACATGTTGTAGGATTGCGCCACTGCCGTTGTGGATACCAGAGAAAGAATGAAAAGCATACCTAGATACACTTAAAAGACAAGACAATCAGACCCTCTAACCCAGTAGATCTCAAGCATCTCCTCGTAAGAAGGAAAGAATAACAGGTGGCACAACACTTCAGGCCAAGTTCACATTAATTTTGCCATGAATTCTAGGTACATTTCCTTGTATTCAGTATTCTTAAGTGATACATATTTTTATATTTCCACCTTTGATTACTGAGAACTGATACTGTTAAGTGGTTATTTTATACCTAATAACATTCTTGCATGTGTGATTTCCTTTAACCCTCAGAAATATTTCTAATTCTGTATCACCAGTTGAGGATAGTGAAAAACAGAGTCAAGATCACACCTCCCCCCCACCCACACACACACACATCAAGAAACAAAATCAAGCCTCACGATACTGTCTGAGTTCAAAGAGCATATTCTAGGCCAAGACAATATTCTAGGCCAAGAGCATATTATCAGCCTGGACAACGTTCTTGACCTTTGTCCTACAGACAGTGAAACAAATTCAACTTGGAATGCAGCTATGCTCATCTTTGCTCATCACCAATGGACACAACAAATTCAACCCTATACCCAACAGATAGATCGAGCTTTTTGAGAAAAGTTGTCTTAACAGAACCTGATAACTGATCTATTTCTAGACCTTAAGTCTCCCTTGAAAGCAACACTTAATTCAATGACTTGCTTAACATCTTCATTAGAATGCCTAATATGCATCTCATTGTTCACAGCAGATTTCATTATATCCTCACCAAAATTTACTCCAGTCTCATCTGCTCTTCTCAGTCTTCAGTATTACTGTTCTAGTTCATTCGGGCATCACTTCTCTTCGTTAACCACCAGATAATATCCGGATAGTGGTGGGAGAAAGGGATTAACAACATTCTTACATTTATTTTAATTGTCTTTGTCTTTTATTTCCAAGGAATTCATTAGAAAAGAAAAAACTACTACTTTTTAAAAAGTTTTTTCATCGTTTTGCAAGAATGACAGAGAGAGCTTCCCTCCCAACAGAAAATTAAACCAAATAATTATTTTATTTAGCTTATACCAATTCAAATACTCTCTCCAGTGATTACTATGATTGCTTTACCAGACATACTGCATCAGCTAATTATGTGGAATTACAGTTTTCTAAATTTAGGAATAAAGCCTATTCCTGTAGTCTTATTCCTAGACTCAAGTGCAAAGCAAAAATTTTACTGGGCATTCCATAGATAGCATATTAAACAAAATACCATATTAAAGCAGCCCCATCCATCGTTTATAGTCTTACATGTTCTATCCAATCTGACTTATGTGATATTTTTATTTAAGTGTTTTTGCTAAAGGACGGATGATCTTCAAGGAAAGTAAAGGTTGACACATTTCTGTTTAATCGACTTGGAGGTTAGCACTGTGACAAAACATGTAAAGTCGTTGCCCATTATGCTGGCTCCACTTTTGAACCATCTCCCTCCTAATAGCCTGTGAAAAGCAAGTGGAAGATGGTCCAATATTTGGGCTCCTGCCACCCACCTGGGAAATCTGAAATTGCCCTAACTCTTGCTGTTGCAGTCATCTGGGGAAGATATCTCTCTCTTTGTCTCACCTTGTCTTTTCCAGTAATTCTGATTTTCAAATAAATAACTAAAACTTTAAAGACTGTATTTCATAAGAAATTAAATATCTAGTTTCATAAGATGATTATAATAACACAGATCCTTTGAGGTTTTACAACCAGCAAGATTTTAGAAACATAGAAAACAACTAAGATGATAACTTTTAAAAATGAAACTCAATAAAGTTACTATTCACTATAAATGTTACTTATCTCTCTTGGGATTAAAAATAAAAGCATCACCAAAATTGTATCATATCCTGTAAAATTGTATGTCTGTGTGCTTTCAATGACACTGCAATTTTATTTATTTGGGGACCGTATGTCTGGTAAGACATGCCTTTCTATGTTTTAATTAAATTAACACACTGTGCAAGCAGGTGCACTACACACACACACACACACACACACACACACACCTGCTGAGATTCCTGTAGTGTCTGAGTGTGTTCTTTCCATCTATACTACCTCCAAGCCATGACACACTCTCCACCACCCTCATCCTCTTTCATTATCTAACACTTACAGAAGAGTATTTGCGTCTTCACACTAACAAGAAAACAAATGTCCAAAAGTAAGGCTAGGGCTTATAGCTTTTTATATGCCTAGAATGATATTGTAAGTATTTAGGAAATGAGCTTTAATAAGTAATGAAAGAAGGAAAATGAGGGAGAAAGCAAGCAAGGAAAAAAGAAGGGATGGAGACAGGAAAGAAAGGGAATGAGAGAAGGATAGAAGAAAGAAAGAAGTAAGGCAGTTACTGTTTTCATTAAAGTTAAAATCAGATTGCTAAAGCCACTCTTGAGAATATGATTTCTTAATAAATACTTTCAAAGGGCAAGGATCAGTTCAAATATAATAATAATATATTTAGGTAATTGGTGGGATGAGCTTTATGGTGCAGCAATTAAGTTGCCGTGTGGGCTCTTACACCTCACAACAGAATGCCTACCCTGAGATCCGGTTACTCCACATCTAATGCCTTTGGGATTAGTGATGGCCTCAATGCTTGGAGTCCTGCCACCTTGTTAGAAGACTCAGATGGAGTTCCTGCCTCATGGTTGCAGACTATAACCAGCCCTAGCTACTTGCAGGCATTAGGAGTCACTACCGTTTGAAATATCATTCCCTCTTTCTTCTCCTTTCTCTGTCACTATGCTTTTGAAATAAAGTGTAAAAATCTGTGAAATTAATATGTAATACAAAATAGTCATGTGCCAAACAATCTTATAAACTCTTATAAGTATTTAATCTAAAATGTAAAGACTTTGATGTTGACTTCTTGAATAGTATCAGATCATGTAGGACAAATAATAATATTTGTGAAAGCTGAAAAATATTGTTTTGTTATGCTAAACTGATTCCTGTGACCAAAGGAGCTTCAAATAAATACACTTTCAATTGTCTTTTAATAATGCACGGGACATTTTGTAGTTTGGGAAGATTCTTGAAAATAAGTTCTTATATCTATTTTAGCTTACTAGTAGGCAAACACATGAAATGCAGTGCTCAATCATTTATATAGCTCAATCATTTAAATAGCTCAATCATTTAAATCATTAAATAGCAAATAGTTGTAAATATGAAACTTATTAATTATATGTTCTTTCAATTTTGACGGTAATTAACTGCTAAAATGACCACAACACATGATCATCAAGCTCTCTTCAATCGAAAATAAAGAAAAGACCCTTAAATATGCACGTAAAAAAATCAATTGACATATAAAGGAAAGCCAATGAAACTCACAGGAGATCTCTCACAGGAAACTCTACAGGCAAGAAGAGAATAATGGAGTGACATAGTCCAAATTCTAAAAGAAAAAAATTGTTGACCTAGGATAACATATCTAGCAAAGCTCTCTTTTGTCTTTGAAAATGAAATAAAATTCTTCCACAGTAAAGAAAAGTTAAAAGAATTTGCCTCTTCCAAACCTGCCCTACAAATGATACTTCAAGATGTTCTCTTGACAGAGAAGAGGAATAGCACCCAACAAAACCAAAGGCAAATGTGAAGAACATCCCATAAAATGACAACAGAAGACTAAACCAATGAACAACCCATTCCTAAAATGACGGGACCAAATTACCATCCATACATGTTAACCCTGAACGTAAATGGCTTAAGCTCAATCAAAGGTCATAGATTAGTACCCTGGATTTAAAAACAAAAGCCAACTATTTGTTGCCTAGTAGAGACAATTTCACCAACAAAAATCAGCGGAACCTATATCTCATGGATTCTGATGTATTTGTTTTGTTAGTTTCATCTCTTCAAAACACTTTCTTCTGATTATATTATTCAATGACTCACAGATAATACAGTAACATCATTTTCTTCAAGGAGGTTCTTGATTTTCTTTTTCTTTTTTCAGCAACACAATAGTCATTCAGTAGCATGTTATTTAACTTCATGGTGCTGTTAATTTCTTTTTTCTCCCTGATGTTGATTTTGTTTTGTGGCTTTTCATTTAGCGGGATGTATAATAGCTGTGTAATGGGGACTGTCATATCCTAGTAACCTGTTATTTAATTTCTATTTTTCTTTCTATTGTTGATTTTGTATTATGACTTTTCATTTAAGGTGATGTACAGTAACTGTGAAATGGAGACTAACATATCCAGATGTGAGGATACAATGCAGCATGCGTCTCTACTTCCAGACAAAGATGGACTTAAATGAAACTGTTTACTATATCTTGACAATAGGATGTTGGACTCTGCCATTGTCCATGCCCTCAGTGATGGACATATGACTGTGTATGATACAGAGGAACTAAGTGGAAGGGAGGGGTTAAGGAGGGGATAATGGAAATGCCAGGAGCCTATGGAACTGTATCATAAAATGATAATAGTAATAAATAAAGATTTTTTTTAAATGACCATACATACTCTGCTTTGTTTATAAACCTAAGAACATAATGACACCATTAAATTTTACCTTTTTAACTTATAGATTATCTTATTCAGAACACTAAATTCAAAAGAACCACTCTGTTGAAAATGTACAAGTGGGGCCCTGCAGGATGACTCAATTGGCTAACCCTCCACCTTCAAGTGCAACCAACTATATGGACACTGATTCATGTGCCCACTGCTCCACTTCCCATCCAGCTCCCTGCTATGTCCTGGGGAAGCAATAGAGCATGGCCCAAAGGTGATAATTTTGTGATGGTAAGGTTAGGAAGTTTATGGTTGTATTATTCTTACGAATTAATGAAAATTTCTCAACTTCCACCCATGGCAACTTGAAATTACCTGGCAATGTAATATAGTTAGAAAATGCCTAAGCATTGATGTATACTTTTCTCTGCGCTGTGCAACAGGATACTAAAAAAAAAAAAAAAAAAAAAAAAAGCGCATAAATTAACCACTTGATGTTTCCCAAGCCATGCAGCATCCCTGTTTTCCATCCAGCTCCCTGCTTGTGGCCTGGGAAAGCAGTGGAGGATGGCCCAAAGCCTTGGGACCCTGCACCTGTGTAGGATACCCAGAAGAAGCTCCAGGCTCTTGACTTCGAATCAGCTCAGCTCTGGCTGTTGCTGTCACTTGGGAAGTGAGTCTGCAGATAGAAGATCTTCCTCTCTGTCTCTCCTGCTCTCTGTATATCTGACTTCTCAATAAAAATTAATATGTCTTTTAAAAAAAGTTTGCTCCACAAAACCTATCTCCAGAGGAGGCTCAAGGAACTATTCACGTATGTGAGCCGGTCCAGAGGTTACAATGCCCAGGTAACCTAGATTCGAGTCCTCATTCTGGTTCCAGTCTCCAGTTTCCTACTAATGCAAAACCTGCTGACTTTCTGGCTCCTGGATTTGGCAATATAATTAGCTTGAAATATTATTAGAAAAATGTTCCTAGGGCAAACATTCTTTGTTTCTCTTCAACTGCTGTTTTCCTAAGGAATCATTTTGTTGGAAATATACTTATGACATTTCATCATTCTTTGTTGGCTATGACACTGGAAGCGGAAATATGATTTTGTGTGAGTTGTTGCACACCAGGAGGCCATGCAAATCTGTGGAATGCACAGAACAACATGGGAGATTCTTTGGACCTTACGCTACATACAGATCCTGGTTGGGACATTGGTCTTTTTGTTCAGGGTTGGGTTGAATGTGTTTTCCATGGAAGAAGGCTACCTAAGGAAGATCGTGTGTCACAAAGGTGGATTGGAGCACACAAGAGCTGTCTGTTACAGACTCCATTTCTTTCTCCTTTGGAACAGAGCCAATCCTTAGGTTTTAACTGAGCACAAGATTTTCTAGCTTAATCCTGTTTCCTTTATTTTTGTGATTATCAGTTTGCTATACTTAAATACACATTAAGATAGCATTCCTAAAGGACCACCAAAGCACACTGATTAATGTATGAGGCTATTTACAAGAATGGTAGAATTAACAGCTTATTTGAATGACTCAGACTGAAGCAGGTTTACCAGGCAGAACACAATTGCTTTTCTGACAATATACAATGACTTCTCAGGATAAGTCTCCATTTAGTTTCTCTGTGAAACAAATATTTTAGAAATAGCATTTCATTAGCATTGATAAGTTTGAACATTGGAAGCACTTGTGTAAAACATAGTCACTGAGAAATCTAACAAGGTTACATGAAGTTTTTCCACATATCTAAATTTTTGGTAGATTTTACTGACTGTACATATTTATATGCAAGAACATTCAAAAGGCTCATGGGAATGTGTAATATAAAAATTTTATGCATTGATTTCAATTTTTTTCACCAAAATAAAAAAATAAATTTTATCAGGACAGGCATTGTGACATAACAAGTCAATCTGCTTTCTGTCACACCACCATTACCTATGGGAGCCAATTTAATTTTCGGCTGCTCGACTTCCATTCCAGCACCCTACTAATGTGCCTTACAGTGGAAGCTGGCTCGAGTCCTCAGGTTTTTGCACCCATATAACAGACCTCGATGAAGTTCCTAGCTCCTGACTTCAACCTAGTCCAGCCATGGTTGTTGGAGCCATTTGGAGAATGAACCAGGTAGCTAACAGAAGATCTCTTTCTCCCTGAGTACTTCTCCCTGTTATTCTCTATCATAAACAAACAAATAAATATTTTTAGAATAATAATTTAGCTTTAAATTCCATTTCCCACAAACATTTAATATCATTTTCTATTAAATATTCTTGCATGTATTATGTACTTTTTAGTTTATATATAGAGGGGCCCGGCGCGGTGGCGCAAGTGGTTAAGTCCTCGCCTTGCACGCCCGGGATCCCATATGGGCGCCGGTTCTAATCCCGGCAGCCCCGCTTCCCTTCCAGCTCCCTGCCTGTGGCCTGGGAAGGCAGTTGAGGACGGCCCAAGGCTTTGGGACCCTGCACCCGCGTGGGAGACCCGGAAGAGGCTCCTGGCTTCGGATCGGCATAGTATCGACCCGTTGCGGCTCACTTGGGGAGTGAATCATCGGATGGAAGATCTTCCTCTCTGTATCTCCTCTCTGTATATCCGCCTTTCCAATGAAAAAATAATAAAAATAAATCTTTAAAAAAAAAAAAAAAAATTTAGTTTATATATAGACATGTGTATGTGTGTGTATATGTCTGTGCCCATATATAACATTTTTGAAAACTAGATAAACTTTAACTTGAATTTTTGGACTACAAAATAAGTAATTTCTAGGAAAGAGGTTAAAATTTACTTAAAGTTGATTCAAAGTATATACCAATGAATAAGATCAAATGCTTCTTTGGAAACACTAAGGAAATAAAATGTCACAGCACAATTAAATACAGAAAATATAACCCTCAGAGTTAATGTTACCAATAAAATAATATTAAGAGAGTGTCATTCAGCTCAGCAGTTGAGATGCTCACACCCTGCATTAAAGTGCCTGAGGTCACCTTAGCCTAAACCCAGAGATTGGAGAGGGGGGCCAAGAAATGAGACTACATATATATTTACATGGTTCTCTTTTTCTCTATTTCTCTGAATGTCAAATAAGTAATATTTTGTGAAAAAAATCCTACAAATGTTATTTAAAAGCATTAATACTAAGCAGCTTTAGAGGTAAACAAAGAAACTGAAAAGAGGGCTTTCTACATTTTTTAAATGGTAATGTCTAACAAATCATTGCAAGCATTGGGCAGTCAAAAATCCATGCCTGTACAACTCTGGACAAGTCAGTATTATATATTCAGCATTAGGTGAAATTGCTTATTTGTTTGGAATGCAAATATAAAAAAGCCTGGTATATACTATTTTTACAACTACATAGAATAACAATTAAAAGAACTGAATATTTATAAGAATATAGCTAATAGAATGAAGTTTTTTAAAAGAATTTTATGGTGAAACAACGACATTCTAGCATCCTTTCTGTAAATATGATATGTTCTCTTGCTCTTTGAACGCAGATGTAATGAGCAAAGTGTGTTTTAATTTTGATCTTGCTAGATCATTTGTTTCAAGGACAAAGGAAATGATTCAGGATTGCAGAGAGGGTAAACTATTAAGGAGACCTATGGTTGAAGAATCCATTTTATTAAATATCACATTTCATTTATTCTTTTGCAAAAATCCTGGATAGGCTATGAAGGGCAACATTTCTAAAACTGAATGAGTACTAAATAATTCAAAACCCAAGAGTTGTGATCAAACAGATCTGTAGGCATATATAAGTACTGCTGGGGTGAAAGTGCCAACCAAAGCAATTAAAGTGAAAATTCATGTCTGGCGGTAATCAATGGAGGAGCTGGCTCTGCACCTTCATGTCTGCATCATCTTTGTTTATTGCAGTAGTTAGGTAGTGGAGAAAAACCAACCCATTCCTCAAAGACAGATAAAGGATGTTTCCTTCCATTTAGGCTTTCCTAGATTAAATTGAAATCTATAGGAGGTGATCCCACACTCAGAACTTAAGCTGATTTTTATTAATGCTGTTGGCCAATAATGAAGATAAATGGTAGGTACATTTCACTTAAGTCAGGATCTACAAATGTAACATTGTGGGAGACTTGGGAGTGATTAATTATATTCTTTCCACAAAAGTTCATTGAGGGACTTGGGTTACGTTTCCCTCTAATGATGTCCCTTTCCCAGACATCAGTATCACTGACTAGGAGTTAAATACTTGGCCTTCTCTTTAGTGCCCACATGTGACTTACAGGCATGATAATGAATGGTTCAAGGAGAACCTATCTTGAGTGTGTTCTTTATATTATACAATATGTATTATAGTAGCTGGTAAAATTTAAAAATTCCAACAGAACTCACCTTAACAGTCATTTGTGTGATAAAAACTTCTGTTCACTGCTCATTACTATAATTTTCTATGTAACTAGGGAGTTAAAAAAAAAAACTGTTTTATTTCAATCTCAATGGCTGGGAAAAAAAATCTTTGCAAAATCCATTAGTCCACTTTACAGCCATGCTAAGTACAGTGTTTGAAAGCTAATTTGATATTTCTTTGATGATTGATGACTCTGTAGTGCCTTGGGGTCAGTATGAATTTTTGTTGGGGTAATAAGATGTAGTATATCGAATTCTGAATCTGAACTGACCAGATACTGATTTATATTTCATTGTGTTATGCTTCTTTCTCCCTACAGCAGAGTGCATTCAGAAATTCACTCATGTTGTGGATCTAGTTAAAGCTTGGCTCTATATGTGTCGTATATTGTAGATTATTAAGCAAGAGTGGTGTGTAAAACATCAAAGTTTCTCAATGTCTGCCCTATTTTCTCAGATGGATGCTTCCACAGTAGTATTCCTGAATGTGGGAGACTGCTCTCAGTCCCAGCCAATTGATAGGTAGTTCAGTACTTTCATATCTTCTGAAATTGCCATGATTCCCATCCTTGTTGAAATATGCACAAAATGTAATTGAACTGTCAGTACTACCAATGACACCGTGCTCAGATTGGCAAGGATGACAACTGTGGTTTGAATCCTGATCTTTTAATAAAGAGATAATAATAACAATTTACAATAAAATCATGCCATCAATATAAAATTCCATCTTCTCTAAAAGAGGTGCCCGGATGTACAACCGCAGACCTGCACAAGATTTCTTGTCGTATTTGGGGAGCATTATGCAAACACAACTCTAGGATCTTTCCTAGAGCCTCTTTCATGAGGTCATGGGAGGGAGCCATCACCCTTATGCTGGTTTTGCTTTGGGATCTTTTCACTTTGTTCAGATAAAGAATCAACAACTCCTATAAAAAATCCTTGGGGAAAAAGTATAGAAACTACATAATGGAATATGACTTCTCAGGAATACTATTTATAACAGCTGAAGGACCAGTTCTCTCTGTATCATTGAAAATTTGAGACTGGAGATGCCCATGGGAAATTAAAGAATGCTACAAGGTAATGGTTATGGGAGATGGGTGAAGGTTTATTCCCAACGTTCCCATAACTTCTCTGACCTAAAGACAAAGTCCTTAGGCTTTTATTTTGCTATAGTTTCCACAACACAGTACACTGAAAAGTTGTAGAACTTGGGGAAACATAAAAATAGTGTTCCTTTGTTAGAAGCAGGAAGAGAGGACAAAATAATGTTGAGCATCTCCACTGTGAAAATGTTTGTATAAGGAGTTATGTCTGTAACTGAATCTTTTTACTTGTGTAAATTACTATGAGTGTTTTTACAGATTAAGAAATTGAGATTTTTATGGTTTTATATAATCGGCTCCCATGTAATAGTAATTAAAATAACAGAAACAGTTACCAATAGCCAGTTCATCAAATATATGGTGTTATGCTAGGCCATTTAGATACATTATATATCTAACTTTTGTTAGAACTACACAAAATAGAATTCAGGAAATCTTGTCCACAGGAAATCTTCAGTAGAATAAATAGATGCCTGCCAGCTTCCAGGTAAATTGTTAATATTAATATAAAAGTTATAAGATTACTTAAATCTCATAGTAAATTAGTTTCCTCTTACTTCCTTAATATCACCATCTATTTCTGTAGCAATAAGGTATCAAAGTATGAGAAAAATGGAAGAAAACATTAAACAAAATCATGAGCAAATTTGAGGGTAACCTGCTTCTAGATCAACTTAAAAATATGTTGATTACCCCAGAAGAAAAGGCTAACGTGGTATGTAAAATATTACTCCTTTGGGTTAGGAGTCCATGATTCATGGGAAATAGTTGGTGTCATATTCATGCAAAAAGGAAATATTTGTGGCCACAAATTCTAGTATGGTGTTTTTTCAGAGGAATGATTTGATGAAACAATGGGTTTCATGCTCTTGCTTTAATTTGTTCTTCATGTCTTTCACTTTTATAATGATACTTAGATTTTTGTTTCTCCCTAGAGATATAATAAATTAAACTTTCTTACACTGTGACTGATTACATTTGCCTACATTAAACTCATTCTCATCTTTGTTGTACTTGACTTTAACTTATAAATGCTCTTGTGGACTAAATTTTTTTTCCTTCAGTAATGTGTGTCACCATGTTAACTTATAGCTAAAATGAGAAATAAAGAAAAAAAAAGTTTAGGGAAATCAGATGAGCAAAGGTCTGGAAAGTCAAAAACACATTATACAAACTAATTTCCCTCTCAGAGAAAGTGCTTTTATGATAATAAGGAAGGCCATTTGTTGAAAAAAATGCAGTCTTTAAAACAGCTTATAATTTTAGAGGAATGTCTTGTTTTCAATTGTACCACTGAAACAAAGTTCCAATATTACACTTTGTATCATTAAAAAAAGCTAGCACAAACTTGAGCATACTTTTAAGCTTCAATTAGTACTTTCGAGCTGCTTTTAATACATACTGCAGTGTCGCAAGTCATAATACTTTTGGGACCTATGTTTCAGCATAGTGGGTTGGGCCATCACCTGCACCTAGCAGCTCTACTTGTGATGCAGCTTCCTGCCATTGCTCTTAGCAAGGTATCAGAATACAGTCTGAGTGCTTGGACCCCTGCGTCCATGTGGGAGACCTGGAGAAAGCTCCAAGCTCCTGGCTTTGGCCACACATAGCCCTGGATGTTATTAGCATTTTGGGGGAGTGAACCAGAGGATGGAACCAGTGGATCGCTCCTCCTTTGCCTCTGTCTCTTTCTCTCTTGTGCAATTCTACTTTCAAATAATTTCTCAAAGGATAAGACTTTGTTTATATGCAGTTTGATATATGTGAGAACTAGCTAGTCTTCAGTTTCCCATTTAAACCAGAGAATTAATTAGAATGAATCAATATACATCAAATAAAGTGATTGCTTGAATTAGTTGGCCATTTGGTCTATGTAACAAATCTGCGTTGCATTTCACAACAAAATGAATGGAATTGGAGGCCACTCTGCTTAGTAAAAAGAGGCCAGCCTTAAAAACAAATTCTATATGTTTTTTTTCTGATTTGTGGTAACTGATATACAAAGTACAAAAAAATATTAATGTGTAAGTGAAACTAACATCTTGAAGTTTGATTGTTGTGGATAGCGCTTGTCTATACTTCTGAGGAAGAGTGTTTTTCCTGATTACAACGTATTAATTTCTTTATTTAATGGAGGATTAAGTTTGTGATTATAAATAAATTGGAAGTGTGCCACTGCAATAATTAAAAGGAAAACAAGAAAGGGAGGAGGAAGGATGGTTGGAAGTAAATGAGGCAGCGAGGGTGAGTGCCATTATGTTTTTAGAATTACACATATGGAATACGTGAGAAATGTTTCTCTGAAACACAATGATTTTATTGTTTAGAAATGTTTCATACTCATTAAATACTTGACATATACAAGTCAAACTGTTTCAAGCAGATTTTAACCAGTTTTCCAGAGAGGAAAGAGAAAATATTTTAAAAAAATAATAATAAAAGAAAGAAAAAGTGTACCCAATTCTCACTTTTGTAGGATGACTGAGATAACCATCGTAATCTCGCAGTAGAATTCTAACCAATGGACAGGGGCTTCCTTCCATTTCTCTCACTTTGCACACTAAAACAAGGTAGGAAAATTGCAAGACTCTTCTAATAGTTCCAGACAGAGTTACTGGTTCCAAAAGGACATTCAGAAAATACAATTGCATAGTTCTATTCTTATACCAAAAAAAAAAAAAAAAAAAAAAAAGACATATAAACTTTTCTCAAGCATCCAAAATTCACTTGGTCACCACACACTTTTTTTGAAGGTGTATTCATTTTTATTGAAAGGCAGATTTACACAACAAAGGAGGTAAAGAGAGAGAGATAGAGGTTTTCTATCTGCTAGTTCACTCCACACATGGCCACAATGGCCAGGTCACCAGGTATTTAAAAGTGCGTAAAAACCAAAAATATTTCTATATGCTACTACAGGAAAAGAAAATGTAACGAATGTTAAATCAGAAGCCCATTTGTGGAGGAAAAGCAGATACGAGATTCTAAATTGAGAAGCCAGATATGAGGACAAAGATTTCCAAAATAAACATTTCAAACTTGTTACAGCACTCAAACACGATCCTAGAGAAGGTATGGAAGAATTATTTCTGTATTATGACATGCATTGCTTCCCAGAGAAAAGAAGGAGAACTCTCTGTTACTTATTTCAATCTTTGAGCAGAAAATAAAACAAGAGACTTCAAACAGATCATTGGAAAAAACTTTGATAGAAGTACACTGCAATTGACGGAAACAGGGAACTGTGAGACTCCCACCCATTCCACAAACCTCTGTGCCATGGAGGTGCGGGACAGACGGATGGCAGCAGTGGACCAAGGATCCACATTTCTCTTGAGACAAAAGCCAGTCATCACACAGAGGTGAGCTGGAGGTGGGGTAGGGTGAGCTCATCTTTACCGAGAGAAGCTAACCCAGATGCTCTCAACTTCAGAACAACAAGTAGTGAGCCAGAGGGGAGAGAGTGCAATGAGAATTCCTCAACAACCCTCTGATCAAACAGACTGAGAAGAAATCAAAATTAAGAGGCCAGAAGAGGAGGATCTCAAAAAGAAAGACTGCTTACTATACCATCCTGCAACAACAGCACATGTTCCACCATCACAGGCTACAGCTGGACGGGCGAATTTTGATTATTGATGTTTGAGTTTTATGTGATTCTGGCTTTTCTCTTTCTTTAATATTTTTATTTTTCCTTTTTAAATTTTTTATTGGAAAATCGGATATACAGAGAGGTAGAGAGAGAGAGAGAGAGAGAGAGAGAGAGAGAGAGGAAGATCTTCTGTCCATTGAGTCACTCCCCAAGCAGTCTCAATGACTGGAGCTGAGCCAATCCAAAGCCAGGAGCCAGGTCTCCCACACGGATGCAGGGTCCCAAGGCTTTGGGCCGTCCTCGACTGCTTTCCCAGGCCACGAGCAGGGAGCTGGATGGGAAACAGGATCACTGGGATTAGAACTGGCGCCCATATGCGGTTCTGGTGCATTCAAAGTGAGGACTTTAGCAGCTAGGCTACCGAGTCGGGCCTGAACTCTGGCTTTTCTAATTTCAGATTCTATGGTTATAGACTTCTTTTTAAAAAAAAAAAAACCTAAGTGCTTTTGGAAATGTCATGGAAATTTTCACTGACACAAGTTTGAAGAGGGCAATGAAGTCAATATGAAATGATAATTTTTCAATGTTATTAAAGCCTTTTAAATGTATTTATGTAATAAGAGATTTTGATTCTTAACCATATGATTGTGACTCACAAACTTATTTAAGAGAGTGAAACCAGGACTGAATGGTGGACAAGGCTAAATAAAATTCACGTGCCAGATCTTCCAGGTAAATACAGTGCAGCCTGTTTCCTACCTGCTTGTTATGCTACGCAGGAAAAGCCTGAGGATATACTTTCCATGTTAGTTCTTGGTCCCAGCAAATATTAGGAAGGGGTGATTCCCAGCCCCTGTAATTTCTCCCCCTTCTAAATACCATCTTAATTGAGAATGACTCAAGTTAGTGCCACCAAAAATGTGACTGCTGGGTTCCTATCACATCCACACTTTAACAAATGTCTAATGCTAAAAAATAGACAGTCTTAGAGAAAAGGCAATGGAAGCAAAAGAAGGAAGGAGGAAAAGAACAGAGGGGGAGGGAGGGAAAGAAGGAAGAAGGGAGGGAAGGAGTAATAAAATAAAAAGGAAACTGGATGAGTGTTTCTTTTAATGTTTACAAGATCTTCTGTTTGTGCTTGTGGCGAAGTATAAGAATGCAAGACATACACATGAAACAGCTACAGGTGATAAAAGAAAAGCTGTGACTAGCGGCTCAGATAAAGAGATGTAGACAATATCACGCATGGAAACACCTTGCATGCACTGAAAAATCTTTAGAATTAATAGGAAGCTATTAGTCTCCCAATAATTGCTTGGGATGGAGGCTCAAGTATCAAAGCAATTGTTGACTACAAGAGGTTGAAGGATGTGAGGGCACTTCGTACACACACGCACAAATTTTGAAAGTACATGGAAGATGGAACTGAATAATAATCTTAGAGCAAAACATTAAAATCCACACACGTTTCATAATATAAATTTTCCATGAATTTTTCTGGATCTCCTGCATAGTAAGTTCATTTCAGCTAAAGCCCTTAAATGTGTACTCAGCTGGATAAAAATCATACATTACTGACATACATCTTGGCAGCTTGGGGGAAATGCAAAAAGCAAAGGCGCACAGTCTAATCTGTGTCTGAACTACTACTAAAGAGACAGCCCTGCCAGCTGCCCAAGGGTAAGTGCCACCTGACAGGCGGGGCCCTTGGAGGAGAGGACCCTACTCCCCTGGAGCCTGCATGCTGTTGTTTGCCATGGTTGCCTGAGGCCCCTGAGCAAGTTGTGAATGCGCCACTGAATGTGCTTGTGCAGGGGCCCAGATGGAGAAGTGAGAATACGGGAGCAGTGTTCCCAAACGCACAGATGTTCTGGCTTCTTGTGAGCTCTCAGAAGGGCTGTCCACTCAGACACAGCCTGTATTTCCTCTCTTCTCTGAAGAGGCCCAGAGGATGCATAACCGAATGGTGCTGCTGGGGCTACAGAAACATCTGACTTCCAGGTGACTTAAAAAGCAAAATGCTGTATAACAAAGCTTTCCTGCAGCAAAAGACAAAGCCATCCTTTCTGAATGATTCCTTTCCAGGAGGCCTAAACTTCTATTCAAATTTCAGAGCAACGTTCGTACTCAATACTAGCAGACTGGTACTCATTTCCACAGTAGCAAACCCTAGTTATATGTATTGGTCATCTTCACATTGGTCAACTTGAGGCAGCTACTTTATAAAGAATATGAGTTTATTTTGCTCATGGTCCTGGGGGTTCATGGCAGAAGTTTCCTCGGTGCCCTGGTGATGATGTATTTGCTGGCAGATCTTCAAGTAGCCAGTTGCCCTGGTAACGCAGGGAAGGTCACAGAGGACCTGTCCACAAGCTGCATCCCTCTCCATAGGAAACCACCGTGATTCATCCTCGGAGACTGCATTCTAATGACCAACATAATTAAGTCACTTCCCAAAGTCTCCACCGCCACACATCACAGCCAGGTGAAGTTTCTTCCTCTTAATGCATGAGCAAAAGATTGTGGAGTTTAAACTGATTTACAGGGTCAGGAGCCGAAATCCAAGCCATAGCAGCGTGAGAATACTACTACTTAGCTGAATTTAGCCAGGATGCCCTGATTTTGAGTGCTAGGGAGAGATTTTGTGTGGAAATCAAGGTTTACTGACTCGAATTCATGATTACTTAGTAGAGTATAAACAAAGTCTTTTAGGTAACTTCTTTGATTTCAGGATATGTCTCCCTCCTTCTCTTTCACTTCTCTGCAAGGGCCATATAAATTGTGCATATGTGTTGGGGGAGAGCAGCTAGCAGGGTGAATGCACCTTCTTAGAACAAACTAAAGTCCTCACTAAGCAACATCAGCACCACTCGGAAAATGAGACGTGCAGTTGCACCGGCTGCATTAGGCCAAGGCTTAGGGGATGTCGTTTGAACCAGGCTTCCACGTAACTCTATCAACTCTCCCCATGACATAGATTATTTTGCTGTCCTCCTCTCCGTCTCATTCCTTCTCCCTCACAATAAGGAAGCTGTTCTGACATTGCTTTCTTTGGTTTTAGCCTGTGTTTTTCGGGCGAGTCTGTTCCCAGTTGGGTTTCAGCCTACCCGGACTACGGTAAAGACGAAAGCCTGGTGGAGCCTTGGCAGACGCTTAGAGATCCCGCTGCACCAGGGTATATCCACAGACGCCAGCCTTGATTCACGCCTAAAAACTCCTGGGACTAAGCATACTTCGGGTGGTCCCAAGGCCTTGGAACTTACCTAAAGACCCCATAAGCTCAGTGCACAGGTAGAGCCCCGCCTTTGGACGCGATGGACTCCTAAAGGCTCTGTGGACTGTACAGATGCCTGAAGACCCCAGCCTTGGTCTGATGCGGCTGGCAGGAGGCAGCGCCCCCAGCGCACTTCCCTCCCCATCTACCTCTTGTGGTGATTCAGTACTTTCTGGTAATTGCGTCACCTCTTCCTCTCTCCCCTCCCCCCACCCCACCTACCCTTACCAAAAGCCCATTTCTTACAAACAACTTTAGAATGTGAGTGGGTTACATAGTGCCACCCAGACATGTATGTGACCACCAGACATAAATGTGACATTTAGGCTGATTGGCTAGACTGATAATACATTATATGTACTCATACCCTATAGAAATACTGTTACAATCCGAAAATTTATCTTGCCTGCCACACCCTATATAAGCTTGTGCTTGATTGCCAATAAACGGACATGCATCTGGCGATTCTGTTAACTTCACCGCACCAAGTCCCTGCCTGCTTGCTTGGCTGGTCTATCGACCAGAAACCCCCAAACCCCCTACCACAAAGCAAATACTTCGGTCTAGATGTACAGACTACCACTACTTTTGAAAGAGCTCTTCATCTTCATGAATTTTTTTTCTGTATTAATGCCCAATCTAATTGCAAAAAAACCTTTTTTTTTTTTTAAGATTCATTTATTCTTATTGGAAAGGCAGATATATAGAGAGGAGGAGAGACAGAGAGGAAGAACTTCCATCTGATGGTTCACTCCCCAAGTGGCCGCAATGGCTGGAGCTGAGCCAATCCGAAGCCAGGAGCCGGGTGCTCTTCCAGGTTTCCCATGCAGGTGCAGGGTCCCAAAGCTTTGGGCTGTCCTCGACTGCTTTCCCAGGCCACACTCAGGGAGCTGGATGGGAAGTGGAGCCGCTGGAATTAGAGCCAGCCACCATATGGGATCAGGGTGCATGCAAGGAAAAGACTTCAACCACTACACTATTGCGCCAGGCCACCATTGCAAAAAAAATCTTAACTTGCAAGCCTATTTTCACATTTGGGGCCAGTTTTGTGATTTTTTTTAATCTAAACACAAACAAGACACACGCATTTTCTTCATGGCACAGCCTGCACTGGGCTTGGTGACTCTGGTGGCCAGCAGAGTCGTTCTTTTCGTGATGGTTTCTTGGTTTTTTGGAGGGAAGTATCTGAGTATCAGTATTCACTGTGCTGCACTTCAGCAGCTCTTCCATATCCTCAACCGTGGACCAGGAACTTCTGGAAGCCACATGCAAGGAACTCCTACAACCAGTGCTGGACATCGTGATCTGGCCGTGAGTCCTTTCTGCACCTTGCCCTCAGTACCCGCAAGGCTCTCACAGATTCCACCGAGTTTTGACCCATGGGTCTCATTGTGTCAGACGAGCTGCTCAGCCTGTCATGACCATGGGCTTCAGAAGAGGTGTGAGGATGGTCATGATGCCGAGTAAGCAAGGGATGCCACCCCTGCAGCGGCACCAGCTCAGGAGAAACCATGGATTCCAGCATCCCTGTCCTAACCACCCGCATTTTCTCTAAGATCACTGGTGGAAAAGAAGACGATGAAGTATACGGATGTGTGGAAAAGCAGACATATCAATTAAAATTTCAACTGAATTGGAAACACTGTAAAAGCTTCTCAAATTTACCCTGTGATTCTAATCACTTCACACTGAAATCCTGCTGCTGCTAAAATAGTTCTCGCAAAACACTCCTTTTAACGTGTGATTTTCCTCTTTAGATACGTTCAATGGGTGTCGTTTTAACTTAATTTAGGTAACTATTCCAAAATTCATGTTTTCATGTATATGTACAACACTGGAAAATTAATAAATTTTAACCCATCCCTGACTTGAACTCACTTTTTAAAATTAAGCATTTTTTCTACACATCACCTTCTCCCATTAGCCTCATCCTAATTTACATCATAAAGGGTTCATGTTAAAAATGAACTTTTACTATATAATTCTATCTCCTGACCTATATCCTCAAGAGATCTCAATTTGTGCATTTATCCTGACTCCAAATTCCAGTATCAATTTTATATTTAACAAGGAAGACTTAAAAAACATCAGATACGACATCTACCATCAGAAGCAAGTCAGCCTGTGGCCCATTAGGATTCTGTTGTAATAGGGTTTCTGTGGGGTTGGTAATATGGCACAGGGGATTAAACTTTTGCCTCTGCCAGCATTCCATATGAGTATAGGTTCAAGTTTCAGTTGCTCCACTTCTCATCCTATTCCCGCCTGGTGAGCCTGGGAAAGCAGCGGCAGATGGCCCAAATATTTGGGTTCCTGCAACCCATGTGGAAGATCCAGATGCGTTCTACGCTCCCGCTTTGGCCTGGCCCAGTCTCTGCTATTGCAGCCACTTGTGAAGTGAGCCAGCAAATGGAAGAGTTGTTTGTTATCAATCAATAAATTAAAATATTAAAAACAAACAAAAAAAGGTGTTCCTGGTTTATTTCCAAAAATCAATTGTTACCTCATTCCTAATTGATGTTTTCATATTTAATTTAGGTTTTTCCTTTTTGCTAAAATTCAACAAGTTTATTAAATATTCAATGATATTGTTTTAATTTATTGAGATCATTTTTCATTCTAATAATGTGTTTCCATTGCCATTTGCAAAAATCAAAATCATTACAGTATTGCTACTATGATATGACCCTGAATGTATTCTATTTGTCATGATTTCATAAGGTTAGAAGACATAATCCTCTTTAATAAATTATTACAACACCTTGCATATAACTAATCCTATCTAAATTTATAGTATTAAATCATGATTTGTACTTTGTGTAATACAATTTTCAGTTAAAAGGTTTTTTAATTACAAGTGATATATAAAGGTGGTTCCAAGGGAGGACAGGTTTGGAAACAGAACTGACACAGCAATTACGACCACCAGCTGAACGGGGCAATGGACTGTGCTGGGCCCTGTACTTGGTAGTACACGTAAGAATCTGGTCTGGGATCACCTCAGAGAAAGTTTCTTTGGGGATCTCCCCAATCGAACTGCCGGACTCAGAACCCCAACCATGAAGAGAAATGCAGGTTCCATGGTCTGCCATGGAGTGCTAATGCCAGAGCCGAGCCTCCTAAGAGGCTCAGACAGAGCAGTAGACAGCACAATCAGTGAAACACTGGGCAAATAGAAACTCTAGGGTGGATTATGTCAATCAGTGGATTCTGCAGTGACTTCATCATGCTTGGAATGGCAAGATTGGCAGCAATTCATAACTGTTGAACTACCAAAACCACTTTAGCAAGACCCTCGGAGCACACTTCGGGGACCTGGGATGGGTGGGAGGCTGGGTGGGGCTTCTCCCTTTATCTCCCGTTTTTACTCCAGCTACAGAAAAAGAAGAGAATGTGGAAATAATAGTCTTACCCACTTTCCTGTAGCTCTTGAGCCTTTGAGCCCTAATCAATCATGTAAAGATTGTCAAAAATTAAAAAAAGTAATTTCTATTTTTCATGTTTAGTTTTTGCATTTAATACTTCACTCTATAATGAAAATCTGAAAAATTATAAAAAGGCATAATAATCATTTAAAATATCTCACAGCAGACATAGTCAAACCTCCTACAGTTTTAGATGATTTGATTTTAAAAAAATCACTTCCACCTGCTGTCCCAAGTATCATAGAGTATTGATGGTGGTGACATGCTTCCTCTGCTCTACAGCAAGCACTTCTCTGTGCGTGTCTGTGAGGGGACGGGGACAAGACAGTGATGCCCCGGGCTCACTTTCTGGTTTTCTGTGACTCCTTTTGAAACCCTTTTTCTCTCACTCACTCTCCATCCTGGCAGCCTTTCCGACTGTAGAAAGATCCACTTGTTCAGGATTACCCAGATAGCCATGCATTGAATTAGTTCTAAAGAAAAGAACCTCTGTGAGTAACCAAGAGCCCCCAGATAGCTCCATGGAAAACATCAGACACAGATTAGACAAAAACCTTCTCTAAGTATAATTTATGAAATGTATATCTAGGGTAACAATGCTAGTTCTTACTAAGTTCTTTTTAAAAAAATATGAAATTTAAAAAAAAATTATTGTGCTACTAAAATGTAAACAATGCAGATTTCATAACACAGAGTAGCTATTTTGAGTATTGATATTTTTAGAGTATTTGTATTCAGTGCATTCAAAAAAGAGCCAAGCTTTTTATTTAAGTATTTAAAAATACTACACCTATGGAGAAGCCAATGGCAGTCCATTTTTAACCTACAATGATTTTTTTACAGCCAAATAATAGGGCTTTGAATAACAGAACTACTATAATTAACTCAGTTGTCAATGAAGGCAATTTTTCCAAGGCATCCATTCATAGTTTGAAATATTTCTACATTCTTCATATTTTTGTTTTTACTACAGCACTATCTGAAAGAATACATGTCAGCATCTCAATCTTTGTGTTAATCCTCTATTTATGAAACTATGAAAATCATTTCCATGATGCTGGAAAATAACATCATGTAACTACTAGTGGGCAAGAACATTTGCAGCAAGCAGTGCTTAGAGTCTGCAACACCAACCAGCACAACTTCAACTCCTTCTGTGTCAACAACAACAACAACAAAAGATCATTTTCTGACTTAAATTGCTGTCTGAAGAGCAGCTTTCTAACCCAAAGACCTCTTTATCTATTCTGTATTTCATCTCTAAGGAAAAATAATACTAAGATGAATGAATCCACTTAAATTTAAAACTAACAACCAATGTATTCAGTAGCCACACTAGTGTCAGAAAAGCTTTTCTTAATTTGTTAATTATAAATGACCCTCTAGGTACACATTTATTTAACAAATCACAGGCTAAGGTGTTGATTTTTTGTTTGTTTCTTTATAATGAGGAATGTCTCATTTCTTACGTAGTATTTTTTTTAAATCTAGAAAACAAACAAATCGAGATAAGATACTTATAGCAATAAATGGAAAGTACATAAGTTCAAAAATACTCTCGGAAGAACACAGTACTTCACGTTGAAACTATTTAAGATATCACGTCTTCTACGAAGGCGAAAAGACTGAGGGCCTGGCCAAGATAACGCCTCTGCTGCTGGGAAGGAAGGGCTGGGTTCCGGAATGGAGCTGGAGCTGACTAGGAAAGGCAGACTCAAGTGAGTGTACACAGAGGACATGGCAAGAATGCATGCCGCTGTGCTGGTCATTCCCGACACACCAGCCACCCAGCACTGGTCTTTTAACACCAGAAACAGAGTCTCCACCAGCGGTGGGGGTGGGTTTTAACATGGGAGAAGGCAGGATAGATTCCCAGGTGGGGAATGCTGCATCAGGAATCAGGAGAGCACAGTTACATTCCAGGGTAGAAAGAGAAAATGCTGCTAGGGTGGCAATCTCATGAGCCTCTCTCTGACCTGGAAAGTAGTGGGCAGTTCAGACTGCAAAAACAAACCACGGTCAACTGGCTAAAAGCACGATGCTATTCAATGAATGCACGGACATTGCACTGCACCCCAAGTGCTTAGCGCCCTGTGCAAAGCTGTTAGTTAAAGGTCTAGCGTTATTCTGAAATCAGAAGAGTGTGTTATTTAGGTCCAAAATGTTCCTGAAAGAGAGAATAGTGTCTGGTTAGGAGATCTGACCCCCGTAACTTTCCCCTTTCTTATGATGTTTGTCTATAGTAATAGTGGAAATAATTGGGGTTGATAAAGCAACATTACATTTTTTAAAATTTTTAACTAGAGTTAAAAATTTATATTCTTTTCTAACTAAATTCAATGGTCACTGATCCCTGTTTAATCCATAAAGGACATGCTTATCACCATGAGGCCTTCTTTACTGTACAAAAAATGTTAATGATGAAAGACTGCTTGGGGAGATTACTATTATTCCCTAAAGACTCCTCACCATTTTTGCTACAGTGATTTCTACCACTTTATGAAGTATTTGTCCTCTGGGCATCTTAGCTATGCAGCACAACGTCCCAGATGTCACACTGTATGCTTGGATCCTTGGGGGAAAGTTTTTCCTAATTCACAAAATGTTTATTTATGAAAGGGGTTTCATTTGACATCAATTGGTACAAACTTGTGGTTTCCTCTGTTTAGGGACCTGAAATGCCCAGGTTGACAAGAAATCAGATCCAGAGTTCTGTTGCTCGCATGAACCCCCAAGCACTCCCTTCCTCCCTACCTACCAACTGCTTGCACTCTTCCTCACACTGCCCAAGGGCTTCAGTGGACAAAGAGGGTCTAGTGCTTTGGTTGAACTTAACATTGATACAGGTTGATTCTGAGCTAGACACTGCCCAAGGCAGTAACAGTCGCAAGCTAACTGAGAAACCAACTCTGCTACTGAAGTGTTTAAGGTAAACAGAGGCAAGTTCAGCTCCACCATTTGAGGGAAAAGCAGCCATAGCCAGTGAGGGACCAACTGCTGCCAGGACCCATAGGATTGCGTCCAGGCTTCCTGAAGAAGACCCTTGAATTAATCTTAACACATGCAGGCAAGCCATCCATTTGAGTGGTGGGGGTTAAGTTATGGCATAAATGAAGTCCTTAAGTGTTAAAATAATGTGCCCATCCAAAAGCCATTGTGCTGAAGCTCTAACTTCCAATTCAGTGTTTAGGAGATGAACAAGTTAAATAAGATCATGATGGTGAGATCCTAATTTGATAGGATTGGTAGTATAATAAGGAAAGGAAGAGAGAGAGAAGCTTTCCACACTACGACGCCATGAAAAAGCCATGCAATTAAGCAGGCAGAAGATTGAACTTACAAGATACGAAGACGGCCCTCCAAAGGACCTGACCATGGCAACCCCCTAGAACTATGAGAAGAGACTTTTGTTTCACTCATCCAGTATCGCCTTGTCCACAATGAATAGATGCTCAGACTTCCAATGAGTGCCATTAAGCAACGACAGTGCTGGCCCCATTTATGAGTGTACTCTATTTTTTCCCATATATACACACTCAAGTTGAAGTTTACAGATGAGCCACAGTGAGGGAATAACCACAAATAACAACAAAATTAACTATAATATTGTGCTATTACAAAATTATGTCAACATAGTCTCAAAATATTGTATAGAACTGTACTGTAACCTGGATCATCACTGAATACAAATAACTGAAATGATAGATAGTAAAACTGCAGATGGGGGAGGGGGACTATCGTAATTTGTTCCGGAAATGCAAGTAAACTATGAAAACCATTCTCGTGTGTTTTGTTCACTTAGAAGTCCCTCCAGCAGACTGTAAAGTTGAAACTGGTGGTGGGCAATGTGGTATTGGAGATGTGAGGAAGTAAGAGGGGGGAAGGGAAGGAACTGGGAATAGAAATAGGCACCACCCCAATACAATATTTGGAAAAAGGGACAGTTTTTGAAAGATTATCACAAATTTCAGTATCCATGAAGAAAAGCCCTCGGCCTCCCTCCCTTCTCCATCACTCCCTTCAGCTGACCACTCCAATCCTATGGATTCCTGGACATCCCCCAATCCCAGAGCACAAAGACACTGAAAATTTTAGGAGTATCTCCTAGTCTTCCACCTATAGCAGTTCCAATAGCTACTGTAAAACACGGCTATAGAGAATGAACTAAATACTCAAAAATAATTCGCTATCTTCAAATAAATATAGCATGTTTTAAAAAAACCCAAATTTCTTAAGAAGAATAATTGCATAGGCATATGTTGATAAAATTTATATTAGTTTTGTAATTCATTAAGGACAGGAAGAAATAAGTTGGGAGAAGCAGAACCAACAGACAACATTCTCTTGTTGCTGTTCTTGAATAAAAAGCAAATAGCTACGAATATGCCAGAATAATCATGAGATTTAAACAGAATTCAACGCAGGATGTTTGCTTTTTAAAGCAAGGAGAGGCAAACATCAACAAGATATTGAGCAGAAGAGAGGCCAAAAGATGAACAGACAACAAAACAATCTAAGTGAAACCAGCGCAAACAATGAATAGAGTTTAAATTCGACTAAAAAGATAAATACGTGGTGCTAGCATCAAGACAGAGTGGATTAAAATGCCACTACAACGCCAGCACCCCGTACGGATGCTGGTTCAAGTCCAGGCTGCTGTACTTCTAATCAAGCTCCCTGCTCAGGAGCCTGGGAAAGTAGTGAAAGATAACCCAATTTTTTTGGTCTGAATCACCCACATGGGATGCCTAGACAGAGTTCAAAGGTTCCTGGCTTCAGCCTGATGCGGCCCCAGCTGATGCAGTCTTTTGGGGTACTGAATCAGTGGGTTATTTCTCTATATATGATTCTGACTTTCAAATAAATTATTAGTTTTTATAAAGTGAAATGCATGGCTGAATAAAAAAAAAAGATCCAGTGAATTATTTTACTTCTAGGATAGATACCTAAGTAACAGATGTGGCAAGTTCCACAACTGAGAAGCAGAGAGGAGAAAGAAAGAGAGTGAGAGAGAGAGAACAGAGACATCTTCTATCTGCTTGTGACCAGAGTCACTGTATGTCTGTTACAGACCACCTTGTACAGATACTCGTTTAGAATACCGTCGTGGAGAAAAGACACAATGACCCACTTCTAAAGCAAGCAGCTGGTCAGGGAAACTAGAACAGCGTCTCTAGAGCTAAGTTCAGATGCAAGGGAACCATCTTAATAAAGGTACCTTCTCCCTTTAGAATAAAAGGCACTCATGCTTGCTACTTCTGACAAAAGAATCAGATTCCCTGTATTCGAAATTCCTTTCCTACACATGCCCGCGTGCGGGTGTGGCCTGGTTCTCTTCATCCATCCTCTGGGAATCATGATGTGGGAAACTGACTCACAAAATGATGCTGTGCTATCTACGACTGGGTGCATGTCACCCACACGATCAGGTGTCTTGTTACATGAGATAAAATGGCGATCACTCACGGCTGTTGACTTCACCAGAAACTTCCTTCATGTAAACGACAAAAGAATCATGTATGGAAATCAGTACCAGACCCATAGTACAGAAGTAGCCCAAAGAAGCTGGAACTATGTACCACTGCAACTGACAACAACGGAATGCAAGTTGTGAATTTTCCTGTCATTAGAAGCAATATTTAACTACTTGAAGGGGGGAAAAATATCACAAAAAAATGTCCAAACTAAAGTGGTACACAAAAGTGAATTATTCAAAAGGCAGAGTTACAGAGAAAGGAGAGAGAGAGAGAAGAAAGAGAGAGAGATCTTCCACCCACTGGTTTACCGTCTAAATGGTCACAATGGACAGAGTTGAGATGATCCAAAGCCAGGAGCCAGGAACTCCCTCCAGGTGTCCCAGATGTGTATAGAGACCCAGGGTCTTAAACTGTCTTCCTCCACTGCTTTCCTAGGTTCATTAACAAGGAGCTGAATCAAAAGTGGAGCAGCTGGAACTTAAAACGGGTGCCCACCCACGTGGGAGATCCAGAAGAGGCTCCTGGCTCCTGGCTCCTGACTTCAGATTGGCCCAGCTCTGGCCTTTGCGGCTGCTAGGGAATGAACCATTGGATGGAAGATCTTCCTCTATGTATATCTACCTTTCCAATAGAAATAAATAAATCTTAAAAAAAAAAAAAAACTGATGCCCATATGGGATGCTAGTATCATCATAGGAGGCCTAGCTTGCTGCACCACTGCTTCAAGACTTAAAATCTCTTTCTTTCTGTTCTAAAGAATGCCAGAAAACCTTGATTTTAAAAACAGAAAGTAAGATTAATTTGGAGTAAGAGAAATTGAGTAACAAAATTAGCTAAGCAAAAAAATTTAAAATGCATCCAAGTATTTTAAAAAATAGAATAAAAGCAAATATCTAATAGTATGATTAGCAAATATGAAATAAAACTGTAAGTGCTGAAGACAGTATACCAATATTTTTAGAATACAGTATACCAATATTTCAAAATATGTTCCAATTCTACTGAACACAACTGTAAACGAAAAAAAAAAAAAAACACGCCAACACATTTCATAGCAAGTGTGAATTTTTAAAATCATAGACTAATGAGGCAGGTGCTTGGTCTAGCTGTTAAGACACCACCTGAGTTACCTGCATCCCCAGAATACCTGAGTTCAAGCCTCAACTCCTCTCCTAATTCCAGCTGCCTGTTAACTGCTACCCAGGTGCAGAGCAGACGAGGGCCCCAGTTAGGCTCCTGACACCCTGGCTCCTGAGCAGTGAGCAGGCTCGGGCCTCGCTGCTACAAGTGTCTAGCAGGAAGTAGACTAATGGGTGGGGGATGTTTTTCTATCTCTCTTTCTCCCTGCCTTTCAAATGAAATAAATCAATAATAATAAAAAAAAATTACACTTAGTTTCTTAGAAACAGAACTCAGCAATACAAAAAAAAATTATCAAGTAGGATTTTTTTTTTCAGGAATGAATCAAGAATGCATAACTTACTAGCGCAACAGCTGTAGTTAAAACATGATCCTATTTTATAAGAATGGAGTAAAATTCAACTGTCAAAATTATTAACAACACCAAGGAGCGCAGGCTGTGCCAATAGCAAAACTGCAAAATGTACAGCATCATACATTTCAAGTGGTAAAGCCTGATCAACACAATCATTAAATCAGGAGAAAAGAATCAAACATCCTTATTAAAAGGCATTCGCCAGTGCTTCAAGACACGACACAAGTAAGAGTTATAAATCAAGACAGGAGACGCCCTGTTTCGTTTAACTAAGCACAACTTAGCCAATGAAAATTCTTACAAGTTTTCATTGTAAGACACATTTTTTTTTTAAAAGCATGGCCGTGTCAACAGTTTTAAATGTGGAAATAAAAGCTTATGAAGCATTCTAATTCAATGTAACAAAAACGTAGTCTCAAGAATCTGTTTCAGTGGGAGGAGGACAAATCATTGAGTCCATGGAACTGCATCATAAAAATTAAGAAATAGTTAAAATGACCTATTTTTTAAAAATGTTCATTAATATGTGTAAAATTACAAATATGTTCCAGAGATATAAAGTACCTAGGTAATAAATATCAATATTTTACATATATTAATAACCAAATTAATTTGTAGTTTAATGTTATCCCAATGAAAATCAAATATTATTCTGGATAAGCTAAAAAAAAAGTAATCTAATGAGGGCAAAAATAATTTTTTAAAAGTCACAGAAGATGCAATGATGGCATTCTAGTATAGTATCTGCAGTATAAATCTATAAAAATAAAAATAACATGAAACTGATGCAAATACAGCAAGACCTTGAAAAACATAACCCAATCCGGAGAGTTTAATATATGACCACATAACAAGCCCGTGTGTGAGGGCAGTCACTCACTGAGTGTCCTTGGGACACTATGTTCTTAATTAACGATGGGGCTGAAGGTGGAATTGACTTTCAGTCTTTGCCTCTTTTATCATTAATGGCAGGCACAGAGTAAGTGCAATTTGGGAATCATTAATTTAAGCCACTAAATTTTAGGGAGTTTTTTGGACAAAGCGTAATTCAGCTTATCCAGACTGACGGCCATTCTCCACTAAAATCTAATGTTATCTCACCTGAATCTATGTAAGCAGAGGCTCAAAATAACCGTTTTTGTTCAGACAGGTTCAGTGTCTTATGGAACTAGGGTGCAAAATCCCATGTGGCCAGTAGGTGTCACCATCCACTTTAGCTGGGCTGGACGAAAGGCCAATCCCATGGCTGGAATGGAGACAGAGTGAGTCGGGTACCAACACATGAAGGCAAGACAAACACTTCCTTTCATTAGAAATCGAATTCAAATAATAATTATTTTTAAGTTGGCTTCCTACTTGCTTGGCTGCGCAAGTTTGAAATTGTATGTACTTGTTTCCAGCGATTTGGAATTTTTTAAAGTAATATTAAATATGTCATTCATTGTTCCATTAAACTTGACGGCTGTTATAAGATTATTGAAGTCATTACTAGATCGGTTAAGTAGCCCTAGTAGTGTCTAATTTAGGTGGTTCTACAGACATCTACAATTCAACAATAATTTCTGTTGCAACTAAATAACCTAAAATCCTTAACTCATTTCCACACTGCCTAAAAGGCCAATGTGAACCCAACAAGTATAGGGTTTATTGGCCATTAGTCTTCTTAGTTCCATATGTGTTCGCACTTGTGCCAAACCCTTACCGATTTGGATTTGTTACAGCAAATAAAAAAACAATCATGGAGAAAACAAAATGAGTGGTTAACAGTGGGAACCTTTGTGTAATAACCAGCAGAGAATCTGCTTTATGAAAGCAGACTGTACCCTGAGCACGTTGTTGGGATAAAATATGATGTTTCCTATGTTACAAAATTAAAGCTGGTTCTTGGGAAAGTTTCCTGAAAAGCACTTCTTTGCACCAAACCACATCAACGGCATCTCTCCGAAGATGAGGAAGTCAAGGCTTTCCCCCAGCCCAGATGCACGTGCTTTTCCTCTAATCCGATAGGTTTGCCTGACAGCCTATTGGTGTTCTGTGATGATAGCTCGCTCTAGAAACGTTTGTTTTTTTGGATGAATTGGAAGGCTTTGGTTCCCGGAGCTGTGAGCTTGACAATTTTTGTAAGTGGTAAATTCAAGTGAGATGAAATTTCTAAAATTAAAAATACCTTCTGTCAAACGTAAGCAGTGGGCTTGCAGCAGCCTTGGAGGCCCGAGGGGTTTGTTCTGGTTGGTGAGCTCCTCCCTACAGCCAGTTCAGGGAGCAAGTCTGCACCGGGTCTCCTCCGGGATGTCCCAGACGCACAGGGGGGCAACAAGGTGCTCAGAACCATCTTCTTGTTACTCCTGCAACCTGCTCCCTCCGCACATCTTCTTCTTGTTTGTTTTTCAGATATTGTCTCCTGACTCAGAGTAAATGGAGATTTAAAAAAAAATTACATCAGCCAAGAGAGCCCAAACATTGTATAAGATTCAAATCAAAGGCAGGTAGAAAGTGCTCGATGAAGAAGACTGTGTTCCAAAGCAAATATTGCTTTTTTAAAACGTCCGTTTTATTTTTATTTCTTTGGAAGAGAGAATGGGAGAGAACGCTAAGCTACCATTTAAATGACCACAACAGTCAGGGTTAGGCCAGGCTGAGACCAGGACCTTGGGAAATCAATGCTTCATGGTGACAAAAACCCCGTCCATCAGCCAGCCTGTGCTGCTTGCCAGGGCGCACATTAACACCAGGCTTGGTTCCGTGAAGTTGGGACTGCAAAGCAGGCATCCTAACCACTACACCAAAGTGCCTGCCCCCCAAGCAAATACTTCCAAATGAAAAGGGAATTGGGGAAAATAATACCTAGGGATACAAAATAATTTTTATGTTCAGAATTTCGCATAAAGACTTTAAGAATTTGATTTTCTGGAAAAAAAAATCTGATGATGGCTGTTTAAACATATATGAAGACTACAAGTGGATTTTTCAGTTAGTGAAAAGCATAAAACTCTGATTTTTTTTTAAAAAATTATTTATTTTTATTGGAAAGGCAGATACAGAGAGGAGGAGAGATAGAGAGGAAGATCTTCTGTCCAATGGTTCACTCCCCAAGCGGCCACAATGCTGGAGCTGAGCGAAGCCAAGAGCCTGCTCCGGGTCTCCCACGTGGGTGGAATATCCCAAAGCCTCAACTGCTTTTCCAGGCCAGAAGCAGGGAACTGGATGGGAAGTGAAGCCACCAGGATTAGAACCAGCGCCCATATAGGATTCCGGCACATTCAAGGCGAGGACTTTAACCACTAAGCTTTCATGCTGGACAGGAAAGGATGAGAGGAGGACCCCTGAAAGGTTTGGAGCATGCACGCAGCTGCACTGACCTCTGATTTTTAGCCAACAAACACGTTCCGCACGTAGGAACATCTTTTAAGCTTTAAGCCAGGACCTTGGGTTAATGTTACCAGTTTCTGCCAACCAACTAGAAGGATGTCATGATGGTGGAAATCTGAAGAGGCTGCCTTCTTTCAAACAGGAGCTATATGAGCTATTCACCAGCAGCTGGTGCCAGGAACTTCCTGGTTAAAAACCTGGGTGGGCTTCTCCACTGTCTGTGTTCTCGCTGGAAAGCTCTACCACCTTCTCCCACTGAGCTAGCTGAAGATCCCACTGTTTCCTTTGCCATAAGCCCTACAGTCTGTGCCGTGGCTCCTCCCAAGTCCGACGGTCCCCTACGTTATGATATTGCTCCCAGATTTTTTGCTGACTCTCAGATAATTCTCCAGTGTGAACATAATCTCCCCCAAAAGAACCTCTTTTTTTAAAGAGAAAGTATTTCTACTTAACTAAAAGCAATCCTTTCCCTCCTATATGTTTATAAATGTGTTGCTAGCAAGCATCTGGCCTATCCAATTATACTGGGAGATAAATCTGGATATTCTAAGCAGTGAAGATTGATTTTTTTTTGAAATATAACTTCTGGTGTATAGGTAATTCTGATGCATGTGCTATGTGGGTCCTAATAGCCTGAGCTGTTGCATGGGTCCTAGCATTGCAACTTCACCATATGAAATCACCATGTGAATAAAACTTCTGCAAATATCTGTAAGATGAAGTGCATGGTATACTGTAGAAAAACACAAATGAAGAAATGCAACTTCCTAAGACTTCAAATGAATAATAGAATGGTTCTACTAAGTGAAAGAGAAGAGCAATTAAATATTAAATCATGACTCTCGAGAGCAGAGTATTAGTATTAGTGGGAAAGCATTCGTGGGAAAGTATTAGAGGTGAAAGCAACAATGACCTTCCCTACGAAGACTTTGTCTCAGGCCAGTACTGAGGCACAGCTAGTCAAACCATGGCCTGCAGCACCAGGCATTCCATAGGAGCACTTGCTCGAGGTCTGGCTGCTCCATTTCCAATCCAGTTCTTTGATAATCCAGCTGGGAAAGCAATGAAAATGTGGCCGAAGTCCCTGCACGCATGTAGGAGGCTGGGAAGAAGTTCTTGGCTTCTGGCTTCAGCCTGGCCCAGCTCTGGTCATCTGGGGAGTGAACCAGCAGGTGGAGGACCTCTGTATTACCCTCTCACGTGCATGCATTCTCCCGTGCCCTCCCTCTCTCTTTGTAACGTTGTCTTTCAAATAAACAAATACATAAAAAAAAAAGGATCGTATCTCAACATTTGGGGCAAGAGCAGTGAATTGATTCATTTAGAGAGAATGCACCTCACCCAAATACTGATGATTCTTTCTAGGGTATACTAACAACTACACACAACATGACAGCTCTATTATGCAAAGTTTAAGACATGTGTGCTAAATCAAGCAACTGTAGCTAGTGAAGTATTTCCTAGCTACTAAAAATTCCTGGTTTGGATCACCAATGCAAGTGCATTGTGTTTGGACCATGCAAGTGCAAATGCTTTTTTATAACTGCAGACACATTAGGGTGAGTGTACCCTTGTGGATCACTTCAAAAGAATGTGTAAGACCTTAAAAATGGTTTTCCTAACTAATATCTGAAGGAAAAAATCATTTTATTTCAAGCTGAAAAATATGGAAACTAAACAAGAGCTTGGGACCAGGTGATCTGGGCAGCTGACACTTTCTGTCACACAACATGAGAAAAGAAGAGTCCTCGGTGAAGTTCAGGAAATGCTGAATGGCAGGGAGCACCCCAGCTTGGATCCCAGCTGATGTCTGCTACAGACACGGACCTCCACTGAGCCCAGTGAGTCATCGGGAGGGGTGGAAGGCCAGCTCAGACTGCAACAAACTACCAGCACTTGTCCTGCCTCAGAAAATGATGCAGGCCTGGAATAAACTACGGATGAAAAGCAGAGTTCAAGAAGACTTGAGTCGGTTTCAATCCAGGAATCTTGTTGTACACATGTCAGAGCAGGTGGACAGTCTGAGGGGTGCAGACAAGCATGAGGTACCTGATGTAAGTTAGGGAGTCACTTTCCCCACGGCCTAGACACGTGGGCAAGCAGGAGCTTGGAGAGTTCTGAACTCATGATCCAAGCACTGCTACCACATCCTAGGATGACTAATTCAAAGCTGGGATGATCAAATGATTTTGCCTGGCAGACAAAATCTTCTCCCCAAGAAAGTCTTGACCACAAAAGAGTCCCAAACAAATACTTAAAGAAAAGTAAATGCAAAGAAAATGCGATATAACAGGAATAGGCAAAAAAAAAAAAACCCACCAAAACTTTTGAATAACATATTACAAGCTAAGCGAAGCCGTTATAGTCATGAAATAAGAGTAAGTTTCTATCAAACACACACACACACACACACACACACACACACACACACACGGGAAACATCAAAAGCTCTTGGAAATCAAAATATATTCACAAATTCCCAATAGAAAGGTTGGAAGGTAGTGCTAAAAAATCTCCCAGAAAATTAATTTAAGAGCAAGAAAGACAGAAAGTGGAGGAGGGGGATCGCCAAAGAGTGGTAAGGAAGAAAATGAGAAAGATAAGAAAAGTCAAAGACCAATAATCTGGAAAGGCTTACTCCTTAAATAAATCAGGAGTTTTAGGAAGTGTGAGAAAGAATATCAAAGAGACCAATTTCTATCTTGTGCAGTGAAAGTTTATACTATCCAGTAAGATATGAATTGTACTTATTTTGACTTTAAAACAGGCTACAGAATACCAAAAGAAAAAATTCATATCATATCTACCCTACAAAAACAAGAGGGGAATTTTTGAAGTACAGTTGGATGTATGACGTTTGTCAAAGTAGCAATTTCAGGACTGAAACAGGCAGCACACATTTCAGCACGTATTTCATGAGAAACTCTTGCTGTTGAGCTGTCCTTATCGCGGGCTGTGCCAACGCTGGGAGAGGACAGGCTGAGCCGTTCCATGCAGTGGCCCCCTGTGCGGCTCCTCCTATCACCACGGACCCGAAACACTGTCCCCACGCTCCAGTCCAAACTCCATATCCTGTTTGCCTGCGTGACTGACTCCTTACACTGGCAAATATTTATGGAGCAGTTATCAATATGATGACCTTACCCAAACCCTGTCGCTTGTCATAGTCCATGTTCTGTCACTAGACGCAGCCTCTTCTGCTCTTACATCCCCTATGTGCCAGCTTCAGTCCTCCCGGACTTCCTAGGGGTCTGCCTGATCCTACCTCTGTCCCTGCCTAGCCTCCCCGCCTTCAGAAAATCGTGCAGGGTCCCCCCCATTCTCTTTCCCAATTTCAGATATCCTGCATCCTGTGTGTCTCCAAGAACTTACAATTTCACATACTAGGAAAAATGAACTTGGGAAAGCAAAGTTGCCATGTTTATCATAGGTAACTCTAACAACTTCAGAACTGAGAATGCTCTCATTTCTTGAAAATACGCGTTTGAAAAATTCTCAGAGATGACTGAAAAGAACAGCCCACCCCAAAACGTAATGCTTATTGGGAATAACAACTCAGTCCTCTGAGTTACATGAAAAATGGATCAGAGTGACAAACAGCATTAAATCTGAAGTACATGGAATATTGATTTAAAAAAAAAAACACTTAAACAATTTAAAAGGAAACACAAACCACTTCCACTCAGCTGGTACTGCACATCCTGGAGCTGTAAGCATAACCCATGAATGATGAAGGTACAAGTTAATAAGATAATTTCCCCAAATATCTACCTTTTCCATGGGAAAAGTGATCATTTAGTAAGCATTTAGTGGTTGGTTCATTATGCCACATCGTTAAAATGTGACTCAAATTTAAATAGCAGACAATTTTTTCTCTTTCGGGCTGACCACACAGTCTTAAAGGGACCACATATTTTTCTAAGCCTTCTCTCTAAAGAGCTCAACAGGCTTTGCTGACAGAGTCCCTCCAGTATTCTTGTGAGAAAGTGGCATTATTTCTGTTCTATCGGCGAGAAAACATGTAAAGAAATTAAACAGCAGGCTTGGGGTTGTGCATCCGGCCATGGATGACTGGTCCCCAAAGCCCAACCCGGGGTTTCAACTGCCTCAATTTTCATTGGAGGGAAGGCAGAGTTAGTGTAAGCCTAGATACTAAAGAAACTCTACCACCCTCTCACCACTGAGACTTGCATTTCACAACTCTGTTGAAGGGGGATCTTGGCTTTTTAAAAAGGATATGAGAGGGCCCGGCGCGGTGGCGCAAGTGGTTAAAGGTCCTCGCCTTGCACGCCCGGGATCCCATATGGGCGCCGGTTCTAGTCCTGGCAGCTCCACTTCCCATCCACCTCCCTGCTTGTGGCCTGGGAAAGCAGTTGAGGACTGCCCAAAGCTTTGGGAACCTGCACCCTGTGGGAGACCCGGAAGAGGCTCCTGGCTTCGGATCGGCATAGTATCGGCCCATCGCGCTCACTTGGGGAGTGAATCATCGGACGGAAGATCTTCCTCTCTGTCTCTCCTCTCTGTATATCCGCCTTTCCAATGAAAAAATAATAAAAATAAATCTTTAAAAAAAAAAAAAGGATATGAGAATAAAAGTTCAGCGCAAGTAAAGACTACCATTTTCTTCAGCGTGCTTTATTTTCTCAAGTTTGCTTTGAGAAACAGGTCTTCTAACTCATGAGTGATCCAAAGTGTGGCTGTTAACCCACAAGTATTCTTGCTTCTGGAGCAGATTCCTTGGACATCATGCAAGTCACATTTCCCCGAAATATTGTTAGACTTAAAATAGGACTTGTGAGATCAACAATGCAAACTCAATTCTGGCAACACATATGTGCAAAGTACTTCAAGAAACAACAAATTCCAGCTCACAGAATGGACGTCCTAGGTAGAATGAGTTTTAGTGTTAGTCTTGCCATTATCAAGTTATAATACAACTGTCGTAAAACTAGTTTTCATATAAAAATCTGTAAATTTATTTTTAATACATTGATTTTTATGAATACTTGCATATGTCTAGATTTCTTTTTCTGTTCATGACAGACACTGAACTTTCATTTCTTTCATCCATCTATAGATTACTTCCTCAACAATTAGTGTTTACATTACAGATTAGGGAGTGTGTCAAATGTGAACCATGCACACCAAATTTTAAAAGAACTTTAAAAAAATTCTTTCTGAAAAAGACAAGGAGACATATACCAGAGAGGTGAGTGGGGAGGAGGGAAAAAGGAGGAGCCTATCCCCTGGCTGCATCAATTCCCAAATGCCAGCAAGGCCCTGGGCTGGGCCCATCTGGTTGAAAGGAACTAGGGGCCAGTCCCTTCCATGGCTGGAAGGCACCCAGCCACCTAGACCATCACTACTGCCCCTCAGGGTCTGTACTGGCAGGAAGTGCCACTCACAAACCAGTGAGCAGTCCTAGGTTTTTGACATGGTAACACGATGCCCTAGCTGACTGTTGAACCACTCAGCCAAATCTACATGTGTCAATGAAATTCTGATTAAAACCCATGTTGCACTTTTTTATTCCTTCCCATTGCAGACAGAACTCAGGAAAGTAAGAACAATCACCGTGATCCCTGAGCAACTGTGTTCTGAAACCACTATGGAAATGTGTGAATTCCAGATGCATGGAATGAAAAGCCTGAAGACCCACTGTGGTCCTCTGTATTCACCTCAGACTTCACTGAGAGATTCTGATATCATCCATATTCCAGCAATAAAGGAAGACAGTGACTTGAAGTCATAGCCCTAGCTAGGTCAACGCGCCACCGAAAGCTTCAGGTGTTCAATATAACCACCTGCCGTTCAGACACGGATCTATTGCTTTTTTCTGAATTGGTAGAGTTTCTTGTAACCTAGGGGCTACTTGTCCCTGCTAAAATGCTCATCAGTTAAATTTATAGTAGGTGCTTCTAGACTTCAAGTTACTCCATTATTGTATTTCCCATGAAAGCATTGAATTTGATTTCAAATCTTCATATCCAAATAAAATTGGACTAATTTTTTAATAGCCAGTTTTCCTGTCTCTAGTTAAGGTCCAGGGCTGAGGGCTGCACTGTACTTAGCAGCTAATTATTTCAAACACATGGAATTTTAAATTTCAGAGTCACGCTAAGGACCTTGGAAAACACACAGAATAGGGTCCAGTGGAAAGAAGAGCCAAGATAACGTTTCTGACTTCACACATGCTTTGAAGAGCAAAATACTTGAGAAAATAGTGGACAAATCCCTAGCATCACATTTTCTCCCCACACTTTTTTTTTAAGCCTGTTCATCCCATATACTTAAATGTTCTAATGTCAAAGGAATTTCCCAGAATAAGGAAAATGACGCAGGTAAGACTGAAAATAAGAATCCCTGATCCCATCCTGGTTCCCCACTGGTAAGCTTTGTGTATCTTTTTAAAGCCTTGGGCTGCCCCTATCTGTAAAATGAAGGAGTTGCATTGACCGTGACTAAACGTTCCTGTAGAACATTCCATTACTCTATGAATGGGCTATGACCCAGGGAAGGTCAACTTTAATGTACAAAAACTAACTGAAGAGAAAAACATGTGAGGCTACTTGCCAGAAGATAGGTGACAACCTCGGCTTGCCCTTGAGTTGGGAGAGAAGGAGGGAGTCTTCATTCAGTATTTAGGGTAACGGTGCAGGATGTCGCAGGCCCACCTAGGAGGTGTGGACACAGGGGGAGGGGGTTGGGGACAGGTGGGGCTGCCACAGGCAGATCCTTGTGTGAGGATTCTTTCCACACAAACACCCATGCGACCATTCATACTTCACACTCTCCTCCATTCACACAGAACTAAAAGTCATTAGGATTTTATTGGAAACCAGTGTTTGCAAAGGACCACGATATGTATGCGAGTACGAAGATTCGCCACGTGTGCAAGAGCCATCACGATGGTGCACCGGGCTCAGCGTACCTGCACAGGCCGTCTCGCGATGAATGGCAGCAAGGCACAGGGCAGACATCAAGGAGGAAATGGGTTTTTGATGTATGAGCCCAGCCCTAATTTATATGAATAATTTGTTTTCTCCTTCTACCCTACCCTCCTAACCACCTGGTGGCTTCTCAGTGTAACTGCCAAGCCCCTGTTACCGCTGCCATTCTGTATGCTGATGGAAAGCCTGCCTACAGACAAGCAATGCTTTAGGATCTAGTCACCATGTTGCCTGAGGACTAAGAATGGTATTTTAGGGACAGAGTTGGAGTTGGAGTTACTTCACACCAACTAATGTACCAAGTCTCCATCCGCATGAATTTTCGGTTAGTTTATTACATCTTGACTCAAAGGTGATTTGGCCAACCAGGAGATCATATTTAAATCAGACATATTCCAGAACAATTCCCCAAATCACTGACTAGCGAGAGGCATGCAGACTGGATTCCAGTTAATAAAGCCATAGTTAGCATTTAATTCATAATTGAAATAATGTTCACAAGCCTCCAGTAAATAATATGCAAGCAGTTCATGCTGAATGTTCTTTAGCTTAATGAGAATGGGAATAACATTGACTGCTACTGCTGAGGGCTCGGAGGAGCACCTGAAGGCTCCACGCCCATCAGCACAGCTTCGTTCTCCGGCCTGGAGAGAAGGTCTGAAAACACAACCCCACTTTCAGAAACAACATCTTCCCCCATTGGTGCTATCATCATGCATGACTCCTCATAAGTGCAAATTATAAATACCCTACTGCAAAGGTAACTTTTACTCTGATTAGCAATAGTATGACAATAATATTTAATAAAAAAAAAAGAAGAGAGACAAGCGCCTCTGATTACTATATTAACCTAGCCTTTCATCTAATCTTTTAAATTTAATTAACATGGCCTTTCTTCTTTTGAGAAGAAAACCCAGGAACATTTTTGAGTTTCATAAAAAAGTGGCTTACACTATGATGTTTTAATTAAAATTGAATAAGCCTTCCTATGAATATTAAATTTTTAAAAGCCTAGTGAGCGATAGGACATTATTAAAAGCTGCATCGGTTATGTCCAAGAAATTAGTACTTGATTTTTCGAGCCTCATAATCAGATTCTCAAACGATCAGTACCTTGAAACTCAAACAGTGTTAATATTTTAGCTACTCAAAGCTGAAGAGTAAGCACTAGATTATTCACTGTGTTAACGAAGTTCATGTGCCTCCCCTCCCCCACCAGGGGTTGAAAACTCATTTTTATTTACCTGTAAAAACCTCAAAAGTTCCGGAGAAGAATTTATTACCTCATTAGAAAAATCGCTCCCCATCCCGCCCCTCCATCTGGCAAAAGCTTGTGACCCAACGTCACATTCTTGAAATTGCTTGCCAAGTTCGTGCCAGACATAAAAATCCCTTACTTGATGCTCTGTATCAATTATTTTCTTTTGATAATCCCATTTTCACTGCGAGTTCCAGCCTCTCTCTCTCTCTCTCCCGACTTTATTTTTTAGGATGGTGGTGGTGAACGACCTCCAAGTCCCTAAAATTGCCCCAACTCGTGACTAACATTAACGAGTACTATTACAGCACCAGAGATGCCCAATGAAACACCAAGCACTCTCCAACTCTCAGCGAGGACAAAAGAAAACAAGACCCAAGAACTTGGGTGGCTCCAGTGCATCCTTAACGGTAGGAGCTGGAGAGGCGCGAGCGGGGAGCCGCGGCCTGGGCGATCCGGACCCAGCCCGCAGGTGCTCCGGAGAGCGCCTCCAACAATGGCCAGTCAGGGCTGTGCTTGGAGCCGCCAGTTTGCTGTGTGGGTGTCCCTGGCCAGAAAAATACCCTATCTCGAAAAAATGCGACAAAATAGAGGAGCGTGCGTTAGGTTACCAACCAAACCGGCGTTCCCCGCATCTGCACCCTCGCCCCAACCCCTAATCTCCAAGATTTCCACCAAACGTGAACCTGCCACCAATCAAGTTCCTTCGCAAGTTATTTTATTTCCCGCAGCCCCTCCACCTGCCGGGGCGGTGCTCTGCGCACCCCAGGATTCCCTCCGGCGGCCCCCCACGGGCTGCAGCAAAAAAAAAAAAAAAAGAAAAAGAAAAAACGGGGCGCCTTCGGCTGGGCGGGGGCGGGCGGCTGCCGCGGATCCGGCCGGCTGCCGCTCAGCTCGGTGGCCTCCGATTGGCCACGACGCGGGCGGGGAGGCTCGGCGGAGGAGAGAGGCGGAGGCGAGGGCGACGGCGAGAGCGGCGGCAGCAGCGGCGGCGGCGGCGGGAGGGGACGGGAGACGGGCCGCGCAGCCGGGGCAGCGCGTGCGGAGAGCGCGGGAGAGCGGCGGCGACCCCCAGGTCCAGCCGGCCGAGGCCGAGCGGGGCGCGCGAGGGAGCGGCTCAGGGCCAGGGCCCCCCGAGCGGCGGCGCAGGGTGCAGGGGCGGCCGCCGCGGTCGGTGCGCGGGACGGAGCTCGGCGGTGCCGGCGGTGGTCGCGGTGCCGGCGGCGGTGGTGGTGGTGGTGGTGCCCGCCGCGCCAGCCCCCCCCCCCCCGCCTGAGCCTCGCGCGGCCGAGGCCGGAGAAGAGTCTCCCAAGTGACCGTGTCGGCGCCGGGGAGGCGAGGGGACACGGGAGAAGAGGAGCCGAGCAGCGGCCCTCAGCTTTACCACCACCACCCCCCCAAGCCCACGCAGCGGGACTGCTGCCCTTTGTGGGCGCAGCGCGCACCGCCCCGAGCGCCCCCTCAGCCTCGTCGTCGTCGTCGTCGTCGTCGTCGCGCCCGGCGGCCGCCCAGAAGCGAGCCCGGGGGTGAGGGAGGGGGAAAGCAAAAAAAAAAAAACCCACCAGCCCGTAACCTGTCGTGGCGGAGCTCCCGAGGAGCGCCACCCGCTCCGCCTCCGCCTCCGCCTCCGCCTCCGCATCACACACCGGCCGAGGTCCCCGCCGCTGCATCCCTCGCGGCTTCCGCTGCGCTCCGGGCCGGAGCGGGGCCGCCTGCGCGCGCGCGGGCGCGCACACTCACACACACACACACACACACACACACACACACGCACACACTCGCGCCCTCCCCGGCTCCAGGAGCCCTCGCTCTGTTTTATTACTCCTAGTGCGAGTCCCGCGGACTCCGCGGCCCGCTATTTGTCATCAGCTCGCTCTCCATTGGCGGGGAGAGGAGAGCAGCGGAGAAGGGGGTGGGGAGGGGAGGGGAAGGGAAGGGGCTGGAAACTGCCGGGAGCCGTCTCTCCGCGCCGCTGTTGGTGCTGCTGCTGCTGCTGCTGCCGCTGCCTCTGCCGCCGCCACCGCCGCCGCCTCCGGCTCCTCGCTCGGCTCCTCTCCGCCTCCATGTGCCGGGTAGCGGGAGCGACGCGGACCCTGCTGCCGCTGCTGGCGGCCTTGCTTCAGGTACACGCGAGTCCCCGCGGGGCCGGGCTGCGGGCCGGGTGGGGCGGGCGGCGCCGGGTCCCTTTGTTCCCCGCGCCGCTGCGGGGCCGGGCTGCGCACCCGGGGAAGGGAGGTGCCGCACCGCGCGGCCCGGGAGCTGCGCAAGCAGGAGGCTCGGGCCAGCCGGGCTCCCGCGCCTCTCCCGGCGGGGATGAGAGGACCCATCGCGGGCCCTTTCTGCTTCTCCTTTAGGGACCAGACGAGCTAGGCGATGGGGCAGGAGGAGAGGCAGGACGAACCTCGGGTTTCGCAGTTTGCTCAGCTGTTGGCCCTTCGCATTGCACTTTGCTCCGATTTTTTCTGTTGTTGTTTTGTGGATTTCTGCAGGGATGGGTCTCGAGTTTGCTGTAGGAATTCTCACTCTGGTGTCTTAGTTACGGGACTTGCCTTCACCCCACCCCACCCTGGCACCCGCGCGCCTCCAGGCGCCCAAGGGCTCCACAGTCCTATTGTCTTTACCCAGCCTAGAGTTGTCTCCCATTCTTCTGTTATTCTCACAATTGTCTGTATGGTCCCACCTGAAAAGAAGGCATTGTTTCCCTACACCCCCCCCCCACCTCCGCCCCAACACCCTTTGCCCCGCGGAGTCTGTCGGCCTGCCTCGGGGCACCCCCAGTCGGTGTCTCCTCAGGCCCCGTAGCCCGCGGGCGGGGAGAAGTTCCGTCACCCGAGTATTTATTGCTCTCTGTCCCGCTCCCGCTACCCTGTGTAAGTCCCGGGCCCGCGTTCGCCTGGAGCCTCCCGCACTTTTCACATCCTCAGGAGAGCTCCAGCAAGCCTTTTCATCCTACACGCCTGGAAGCACCTGCTCCAGGCGGGTCGCTCCTTCTCTCACCCCGCCGATTGCCCAACTTTCCTTCCGTGTCCGGAGTGGGGGATGTCCCCAAGGGCCCTCCCGGCCCACTAACTGGGTCCCCAGAGGTGACACCGTGCAGCCTGGGCCGCGCGGTTTTCCAGCTGGGCGGGGGCCAAGGCGAGGTCCCGAGCTGGCCCTCGCCAGTGTTTGAGTCCCGGGAAGGCTGCAGGAGAGGGGCGTGCCCACTCTCGCTGCGGGACAGGGAAAGCCAGCGAGATCCCCCCACCTCCCCTCCAGGCGCACCGCTTTGAGGGCAGTGATGGGGGGGGGGGGAAGGGCAGCCGACTGTAGCCCCGAAAAGTGCGGGCTCGCGCGTCTCGGAAGTGCCCACTGCGCGGGGTGGGAGGGGGAGGTGAGCACAGATGGTGCGTATCGGACCCCTCCCTGGTCTTCACGGGTCGAGGCTTGGCGCGCTCCGGCCGCAGGGGCTGGGGGGCCTGGGGCGCCGGGGACGGGACGCGGCCGGCGCCCTGGTCTCTCGTGCCCGCTGCCCCCTAGAGGGGTGTGGGCCGCGGCCGCGCCGAGCCCTGTCCATGGTGCGCCGTGGTGCGGCGCGCCCAGCCTGCCTGGCTCGCCCGTCCCCGCCCCGGGTGGTGTTCCCCTGTCCGGCTCGCCTGAGCTCTGGCTGGATGCTTGGCCGCCCGTGCGCCTAGTCCCTTTCTCCTTTCTTAGGTTTCTCCTTTTGTTCTTAAGTCTCCTGCTGGGCTGGCTTGCTTTCTTCCCTTCCCCCACTCGCCGGTCCCCCCCACCCCCATCTCTCTCCTGATTCTGGGATTTCAAAACTGTTCGTGGGGACGTGTTCGGCCTCTGCAGTTTTGGGGAGTGGATGGAATTTCTTCTAACTTGGAGGAGGAGACCTGCCAGTCACTTGCTAACAAAAGTACCTCCTGTTATAAAACCGCCCTTTATTCTCCCAGCTCGTACTCCTCATTCTTTAGCCTCTCCTCACTTCATTTATTGTTTCTTCTTTCACAGTGGTTTAATAAAAGAAAGAAAAGGTTAGGCTAAGAGGGAACTAGGGGAAAAGCGCCACTTGCAGTTTTTGAAGTTAAAAGGAAGGCGAGGCTTGAGAGTTCGGGGCATCTCATGTTTTCTTTTTCAACAAATATATTTTGAAAATATTTAAAGACAATGTTTTTCGGCATTTTTTTCGACGGTCCCGATTCACGTTAAATTCTGAGTGTTAGTTATCCCCGCTAAGTTTTGGATCTAAATTTAAGTTTTAATTGGATGCCGCATCACGGAGTTGGGGGCAGGGGGAGATATTTCTTGGTCTTTCATAAACTGTAGGAAGCCCAGATGTGTTCGGGCGGGGGCAGTCTCATTTCCTGTTCATCTGCCTTGAGGTCAGGTGTGGATTTGGGATGTGGTCTTTCTGGCCTTAGCTTTTTTACCCGCTGTCGTTTAGAGAAGTGAAATCACGGCGCTCATCTTGTCCATTGTTCCCGAGCAGTGTCTCCTGTGTGGATTTTTATAACCCTTCCCGAAAAGGGACATGATAACTTTGTCATGCAGCCTGATGCCTGAGTGCCAGTCACGCCTTGGTACTGACTGATGGAAAGGTCATTAGCAGTGGAAACAGGGCGGTTTGTGCCTCAGGAGCTGCTCGGTTAAGTGTACCATGTGGATCGTAGTTAGATTAGACCACTTGGAGCTAACGGGGCTGGTTTACACCCCAGGGCAGCCAAGCTGTATCTGCAAGGTGAAAGTGGTTCCTCTGCAGTCCTCTGCTATTGAAAGTCTGTGTTCTCTCTCTCTCTCTTTCTCTCTCTCTCTCTCTCTCTCTCTCTCTCGCTCTCGCTCTCGATCTCTCCCTGGCACGCACCTGCAGTTCCAATCTGGACCAAGCAGCCAAGAGTTTTTAGAAAAGGGAATGTGTTGGTTATTAGTGTCTTGCTCTCAGAGCAATCTAGTTAGGTTATTCTGCTACCTGCATTTGTGTGATTCAGGTTAACCTGTTAGGATGTTCAGCTTCCTTCTCATTTTAATTTAAGATATTGATATTGTCCTTTACATTAGAAAGTCAGTTGTGAACATTAAAATTCACACATTAAGTGATTTCCTGTTTTATCATGAAGTTAGATTATTTTTCTTTAATTATACAACTGGCATTCAAATCATTACTTGAGTTGATCATTTAAAAAAAAATCAGTTACTTTTACCTCTGAGCCTGTAATTAATAGCTTACAAACCTGCTCTTCTGTTTCATGTCTTCATTGCATAGCCATTGTTCTCATTTAAGTACCTGTGATTGGATTATGACATGCCAAGGACAGTACCTTGATGTTCATAGAAATTCTTCATTCTTAGTCTGAGCACATAATTCCTGGCTGAAAATAGGAATGACTACCTTGGGGGAAATATATATATATATAAACCACATTTGTGTTTCAGTTATTAGTTGCCAATTTTATGGGTTAACATTCAAGACATAAAACATACAAAAAAAGGTTTGCTTTAGAATGTCAAAGTCTTGGATTCAATCATTGTCTTTAGCATAAAACATTGATTCTCAGTATTTATAGGACTTCCCTACATCATGTAACGTAAGTTCTTAGGAAAGTAAGAAGTGGTTGGTTGCTGTTCCCAGTTAGTCTTTAGCTGGACAGTGATGTCTTGGTCATGTGGACATGACTGATTTGTAGTATGTTACAAACCTACGAGGAGTGATCTGAAAAATAATTTTTTATACATCCCAAAATAATTTTTGGACATATTTCACAAATATGTTAACATTTACATACCTATACATTTAGGCCTCAATTGCAAGAATATACTTTGAGAATATATATATACATTTTTTTTTTTACTTTATACTTGTCAAAATTAGCCTTTGACCACCTTCTGAAAGTTCAGAATTAAAGTTTTAGGAGGGAATTATTTTTCCATGGCTTTGTTTTTCATGGATGGAAACTGAAGTCTTCTTGCACGTTATTTTGGAGATAGTATCCCGTGTTGAATTTTCCTTAATTTCTTTTTTGCTAAAATTTTTCAATTCTGAAATCTGTTTGCACCTCATTAAGTGTTAGGGTTATTAATTGGGAAATGTCAAGACATGCAGCAGCAGTTAATCTCACTTTGAAATGCTTTTTTTGGAAGTCTTAACTAACTCAAAGCCCTGTCCTGTTTTCAAAGAGATATTCTTAAGTCAGAAGAGTAAATTTTTAAAGAAAAATCAGAGCTGTTATTTAAGAAGTGCAGTGTTTGTGTATACACTCCACCATTTCGCCCAAGTTAGCATTATTCAAATTTGTTCTTTTGGCTCATGTACAAAAAGTAATCAAGTTTAAGTACTGCTTAGAGTTGGCAGTGAATTTTATCAGCCATTTAAAAATATGATAGATTTGGAATTTGGGTTCTGTCATTTGAATAAGTAGTTCATATCTGCCATCAGTACACCTCCTAGAACTTAAATATTTGCAAGATACGAACTGCAAGTTCTGAATACAATTTGTATCAATAAATCATACAACTTTTTTTCCAGTTTGAATTTGTTCAAAAATTTTTTTCCAAACACTATTTCAGTTAATTTGAATATATAATTGGTCTGTGTTGAACTCTTCATATGTGGGAAGAGGTAAATAATGAGCAAGGTGCTAGGAAAGAGGTATAGTTCATTTATGTGTTAGTAAAAGCTGTATCTTCTGCACGTGTATAGTAATAGGTATAAAGTTAGGATGGGACTATTTGAAACACAGAAATTTGAAGGTTATGATATATAGCAGGTTTAACTAGTCTCAGTTCTTGTTCATTCCTAAGTACTGAGCTTCCCTCTGTAAGTTGTAACACCCAAGCCCTTGTGTTGTGTGTTCATACACATACATGCACTATATATGTTGAGGACAGCTATCTGTATGTGTCCCCTACAACCTTCAGTACGGTTGGATGTGAAGTGCCAGTCCATAGTTGATTGGTTACTTTCTATGTGGCATGAAAAGTGGGAATGTACCAACTTGTTCTGTGCCAGTGAGTTGCCCTTGTGGGCCGTCTAGGGCAGAGCCAGTGTCAAAGCCAGGAATTTGGGGATTTAGATATGGTCTACTGCTTTAAACTCTCTCATGACCTCACTTTGCTTAGGAGTGAAGTTGGTTGGATCAGTTGATTTCAAAGGTTTTTTTCTGTGTCTGTTATTTGGGCCTGCTTGAAAATATACTCAATATTTCTTCCTTTTCAATGGTTTTGAATCACTTTTTTCAACCTAAAATATAAGGAATTTCGGGTTGTCCGTGGGTGAAGGGGATATTGGTGTGTTTGTTACTGCATCTGTTCAGCTATGATTTGTTGAAAGGCATCTGTACTTTCTATATGTTTGACTCTAAACTCAAGTTTTGTTCTTTGGCTGTTACTTTTATTAGCAGAAGTAAGCTTTTGTGAGGTGAGGAAGGGTAGGCTTACAGTGTGCTATTACTGAAAGTAAAAATTGCTTTATTTTGTGACCTCATTTTGTTTTAAAGAAAATAGTCTGAGAGAATCACTGAATTGTGTGATATGGGTCAATATTAAAAATAGTGCATTGTCCTAGAAAACATATACACACATATACACAAAGATGTTCATTGGAGCATTGTTCATTCTTGCAAATGATTGCATTAGTTTGTGTTTGGAAGTCCATCGGAAGTGATTGATTTTCAGAACCCCTACTGGGCGGAAAAAAAAATTGAGTTCTACTTTCAGTTCAAGAATATTACTTAACCGCCCCATGGTTTAAAAATAGTTATGCAACAAGCTATAAAGGAAAGCTACAGAGAAGGGCAGGTGAAATCTGTGGGACTTGACTGTGGAGTGAGGATCAGTTGGACAAAGACTGCAAATAGTAGATACAGCTAAGGAACAGGATCAAGAGGAGATGAAGCTAACCTGAGATAACACTGGGATATTCTGAAGTTAAATTTGGGACAACCAAAGCTAGACAGGCTGAGCCAGAAATAGGTCCAAAGGACCACATTGTGTTGTTATCTTGTGAATGATAAGTTCTACTAGTTGGTTAAACAGTTGTGAAATTACTTGCCTTCTCCTCACTGATTGAATGTTTAATTTTTTTTTTCTGTCTGTTCTGATTGGAAATGTTGTCTAAAGTGAGCCTTATTAAGATCTGGGACTTAGGCTACCGAAAACCATTTAATATCAGAATAAAATGTCCTGGTCTACTGACTGCTTTGATTAAGTAAACAATGTAATTTTTTTTTTTTTTTTTTGCAACTAGCGCTGAGAAAATTAGTTGTATAGTGCTTTTAAGACATTTCAGCCACTTAAAAAAGACAGTATTATAAATGCAAAAGTCTTAAGAAGCTCATGGAAAACATGTACTTTTAAGGAGAACTATGCATAAACTTCAAAACTGCACCAAAATAAGCCTTTAATTCCATTTTTTAATGAACATTAAATTCTTCTCCTGGCACACCACATCATAGTAAATTGGAGAGATACTTGACATATGATCTCTCCTTAGGACTTTTTATTCCCCTGAAGAAAGGCCTATTAAATAAATAAATGAGTAAAAAGGGTATGATAGTATACTTTTTTTTTTTTTACTGCTTACACATTGTGATTTAAGGTTGGTTTTTCTTTGAATTTTTAAAAAGTGACCTACCTACAGAACCAGAACATATACAATAAGATGCACCCATTATGATACATTATTTAATGTTTCATTGGATTCAATGAGAACTCACCAACAAAGAAAAACAGTTCAGAGGTGTGCAGAACTTGGAATATTTGTTATTCCGTACATTACTGGAACTACTAATATAACATTATTTTTTTGCAAGTCAGTTTTGAGTTTGTTCGACTTTGTTCTGTTGAATTGTTAGACTTTCATATTCCTGGTTACAGTAAGCGTTGTCTCTCAGGAGCTGTTCTCACATTTTCTGTTTTAAGACATTCCAGAATGTTCATATGTAGTAATTGTCATTCGGTATGTAGTAATAGGTAACATGGCAGAGCATGTTAAAAAGAGAAAAGTCACTGCTCTAGGTGTTTTCTGCTCCCTCAAAATCTGTTTTCAAACTGGTGTCTCTAGTGGTAAACAGAACTCGTCCCCCCCACCCCCCTCATGAGTAGGTGTTTCTTAATTTAAAGGAGAGAAACAATTTTGTATTTTCAGGTGGTTGTTTCAGTTCGTCTGTGCTCTGTGTGTGGGTTTGTTCCCCTTTCAGAGTTGATGAAGCTGGGACTTGGGCACGGTGAGTGTGAGAACCCAGGAGGAGCCGTCTGTGTCATGGCTGACTTGGCTTGACTCGGAAGCACGTGGCTTGACGCGGAAGCACGTGGCTTGACGCGGAAGCACGTGGCTTGACGCGGAAGCATGTGGTTTTCTGTGCGCTAGGCTGCAGCAATCCAGTGAGTCACACAGAGGAAGATTAGCGGTTGAGATACCCTTGTCACTCTTGGCCTTCGATTTTTGCTTAATTTTGTCAAATGAAACCCAAAGAAATGTCATGATTAATTAGGTTTTTCTGTCATTGTTCTGCACGTTACCCGCGGAAAGAGAAGAAGGCACTTAGGGAGGTGATTCATAATCTGCTTTTTAAATTTCTTCAACAGACAATAATGTGCTGAGGTGCTCAGAAATATTTGTGCGCGTTTGGATTCTGGAACTTGAGAAACTTGATCAGCATCTCTCAGGCTAAGGACTAGGCCTGGTTTCCTTTCTTTCCCTTTTTTTTTGAAGTTGTATATTTTTCACATTCTTGACTGTGAAAATAAACGCAAGAGATTCTGGGGCCGATTTTTGAAATGTTTTCATGTTTAATGGCATATTTTCCATGCTTGGCTAGTACAAGCTATTTCCCCCCACAGATGAAGTTATTTGACTTCTCTTAAATCTGTCTGTCCACTTCTCCAGGACACTGAGCGCGTGCTTTGAGTGTTCTGCAGAGCTCCGAGTGTGGACACTGCTTTGTTCGCCCCTGAGACTGCCTACAACTGTTTTATTTGTAACTTGACCTGTTGTTGGCGTGGATACACTTCACTTGACTGTAACCTTGCACAAAATATCTGTTAGCTGATTGGAAAGCTATTAAGGAAAACCTGAAATAAACTGCCAAAAAAAAAATCATTAATTTTATTAAGTTTAAAGGGGATTTAATACACTTGCCTGTTTAACATAAATCTTTAGTGAACCAAAGACTGTGACCACATTTTTTTTTTTTTCTTTTGTTGTCTTAATTGGTTGACACCAAAGTTCAAAGTCTGAAGTTCATTCTTCATGGTTTTCTGGCCCAGTAAGTAAAATAAAGTGGTTTTTTTTTTTTTCTTTTTTTCTTGCAGCCAAAATATTGGCTTTTTGCAGCTCCTCTGGCACCTACCTTTTGCAGAATAATTGGTTTCCAGTATCTTGCTTCAGAACATCCAAAATGCAGAAAACCAAAAACATGCATGCATCTACTTTATGGATATGTCACATGCATACAGGAAATTTCACATCTGAGAGAACAGACTACTGAATGTTCCTAAACCAAACATGGTGTTTAATCAGCATGCACCGGCACACTGCGTGCCAGCTCCCCACGAGTACCCCGACCCAATTTCAACCATCTCCAATGCTAATTGTTTAGTTGGTTTTTCACAACGTATCTTCTTTTTTGTTTATTGTACTTCATGAAGTCCCTTTCCTTTTGTACCTGGCATCTTCCAGGTAAGCCGTAAAATCATCCCTGTATTATTGTCATACATATATGTTATGTCACAATATTGGGAAAGACTGGGGTGGATGCAATGGAAAGGGGAAATCTCTGTGGCTATCAAGCCATATCATGGAAAATTTAAAAAGAAAGAAATGCCTGGGAAGTTAATAAAGTTGAAAAATGATTTTAGCAAGAAGGAAAGATTGTTTTATTGTAACTAAAGGCCCCTTGAGCGTTAATGGGGTCAAGGCACTCAACACTTGTTGAGGACTTTCCTAGTGTTTTTCTCTGGTCCTGGTCATTGGCAATCTGGCTTCAGCTGACAGAGGCGTCTGAAATTCTGTAATTTACTGACTCTTGTGCCACTTCTTTAACCAAAAGGAGGTTGGAAGTGAAGAACTCTGTTTGACCTCAAGTTTTCCTACAGAAGATTAGAGTGTTAACGGATCCTAACCTTTTCAGCAATGTTTCTTAATTCTTTCTCTTGAGCTTCCCAGTGACCCACTTTTCAGGAAGGCTTTATCCAGTATTTACTTTGGTTTTAATTTCAGAAAGCTTTCATCAAGGGCTTTATAATATCGCAAATTTGTAATTTGCTGGCTTTTCAGCGTTTATTTGGGTACAGTTGACCCTTTTGTATAGCGTTTTGAACACATGAGAGTTTACCATGAAGGATGTAGAGTGCTTGTACATTAGAAAGAACTGTCCAAAAGATTTTTTTCTCTGCTTATATTGATTATTTGGCAAGTCCAGATTGTAGGTGGGAGATTATGCCTAATGATGAAAGCCAAGGGCTGCAGCTCCGCAGGAAATTGCCCACCAAGGAGTTGTCTGTTTCAAGACCAGCTCTGATTTATTTGTGTTTTTACATGTGTCATCTTTATTTTGCTGTATTTAAATAGATGGTACTGTTTGTGTGGTCTGCAAAGGTATAATTGATATATGCCTTCCGTTTTATTTGCTCTTGCCCCAACATTGTTTTTCTTCCATGAAAGTAATTGTTTATACATAGTGATTGTATTTTGAGCATTAAATTTTACTTGCCCTTCTGTCTTCTTGTTTGACACATAACTGAGAACATTTGGGGACAGTATTATAACCACTTAATTTAATTTATGAATCGATTTAGAGTTAAGCACCTTGTAAATAAAAGTAAATTAAATTGGTGATATGGTGTATGACCTTTCCCTTTCCCATCTTGACAGGAACTGTTCTAAAAGGAAGTAGAGGTAGATTTACATGTAGATAGTAATGAATTATCATGCGGATTGCATGATAACTTAACATGTCAACGTGGAAGGTTAGTTTTGCAACATAGATTGCTTTTTCAGTGTTGATTCTGCTTGTAGAAATAGCTACAATGCTGGTTCCTTATTTTCCTGGGCTTTCACTCTCTTTAATGAAAATGCATGGATGCATATCTATCATGTGTATCAGGAATCTTACAACCTTGAGACAGGTATAAATTGAGGCCTGTCATTCTGCATAAACAGCTGTCTCAAACCTCTTGTGTATCAGATTTTGCTCAAGTGTTCATACTATCACATTTTATTTAAAATTTTTACTTACCTGAGATTTATTTTTGTATATGGTGTGAGGTAAGGAGTCTTGTTCTGTTTTTTTCCCCATCAGATATAACTTATGTGCACGGAGTAACACATTAATCAAGTACAATTTCTGCTTTTCTGAACTGAACATATAGTAAGTGTGGTACTTCCTTCAATCTTCAGTTTCTTTTGTCTGAGTTGCAGCAGCTTAGCCGTCTGGAGATGCAAGAAGGCAGCATGGAGAGTTATTGGGACCTTAGAGCAAAACAGTTGAGGTTAGAGCCCTGGCTTTGACATCTGCTTGTTAAGGGGAACTTGCAGATATGTTGTATGTGGTTTTTAGCTCTCAATATGCCATCTGTGAAATGGGAATATTAAATGGCATCCATCATAGGGGTTGTTATGAAGAGTTAAATTGGATTTGTGTATATATTATGTATCTATTTATATTTGTACATGTAATATACATGTATATAGACATAATCTTGTTCTTTATGTGTTTTGGGGCAATATTCTAAATTTATCAAGATTTGGAGGACAACATATTACCCTGTGTCACACAGGGTAGGGTAATAATTCTGAATAAGTTTGAGATTTGAATAAACACAAGGAAGTATGTTTTGCATTATAGGTGGACAACTTGCAGCCCTCCATGGATTGCCTCCTTCTGGGTTCATTAGACAACAGTTAGTAATCTGTAAGTCTTGGGAGGACTTATATTTTAACAGTCTTTGACAGTCCTCCTTAAGTCCCAACAAATACTATCTTGGCTGATAGCATCTTTATCATTAGAGAAAGATAGTAATGTATACTGTTTTATTGTCCTGGTGATTTGTGGTGGAAATGACAGGTGATCTCTGGCTTCAATGCTTTAGTTCTTCAGTTTCTGGATAGGGATGTGAATGTTTGGGTGTGTGTGTGTGTGTGTGTGTGTGTGTGTGTGTGTGTGTGTGTGTGTCTGTGTTCGTGTGCGCAACATGTGCTGAGGCCGGCTTTGAACTGGAGTTGCTCAGTCTCCTACTAACTTTTCACAAGATACTGAGGACCCAGAAAAGGAGAGAGTTGAAGCTATTATATCATACTGGTTGATGACAACATAGTATTTGCAAAAACAAACTGAATAGAGGCTGATGATTTATTGAGAATTAGATGCAGGAAATTTTGCTTTTAGCTTACTATTATTCTTTCCTAATAATAGCTTATAATTTTTGAATAATTACTATGTGTCAGGCATTGTTCTAAGTACCTTGCATACATTAACTCATTTGTTCTCAAAAGCAGACACTGTTTTACTTAGGAGAACACCAAACCATGGACAGGTTAACTGATGCGTCCAAACTTGTTAGATATAGTGATGAAGCTGAAATTCATATACAAGCATCCTGTGTTAGAGGCTATTCTTAGATTTCATACAGATTTCAACTCAGGTTAGAAAAATAAGTAGATTGATACCCCTATTTTCTGGTGTATGTATGATGATTATCTTTTTAAAAAACAATTTTCAATAAAAACATGCTCTGTGTACATCAGTTTATAAAACATATGTATATACTTTAAAGATTTATAAAATAAGTTTAACAGCCAGCCAGATTAAGAAGTAGAGTATCTGCAGTACCATGTAAATGGCCAGAGTACTGCTTCTATTCCCAAACTGCCATCCTGCTTATCCTATGTATTTATCCATTGCTTTGCTTTGTTTTATAGCCTCAACATTTGTGTACATACTTGTTAGGTACACACACACACACGGAGATGTGTGATTTCTCTGTGCATCATGCGAAGATGTAGGATACATTCAATATGTGTGTAGATACCATGAATGTGTGTGATTTGCCTTTTCTACTTATCATTATGTGTCTATGATTAATTCAGTTGGATTGTGAGCTGGAATTGGTTCAGTCACACTTCTGTTGAGCATTCATTGTATGCTATGAATATGGCCAAGTTTATTCGATGTGTTGCTGCTGGATTTGGAGTGGTTTCAGACTTTCACTCTGCTCAGCATGACTTTATGTGCCTTGTGGACATAAGTGACATTCTCTAGGGCCTTTTCCCAAATTTTGAGTATGTATGTGAATGACCAGAAAGCCTGTTAAAACGGGAAAGTTCTGACTCTGTCTCCTGAACTTCTGAGTCAGTAAAGCCTGAGAACTCCCATGCCTGGGAATCTCCCGGTGATAGGATGCTGCTCCTCTCCGGGGTGTGGACCGTGCGGTAGAATGGATGGGTGCTAATCTGAGTATTCATGCTTACCAGCCAGTGCAAAAGTGTTTCCCATAGCAGTCCACCAGCACTGGGTATGTATTTACTTACCCATAATTTTATCTTTAATTTTTTAAAGATTTATTTATTTTTATTGGAAAGTCGGATATACAGAGGAGGGGAGATAGAGAGGAAGATCTTCCGTCTCAGGTTCACTCCCCAAGTGACCGCAATGGCTGGAGCTGAGCCAATCTGAAGCCAGGAGCCAGGAGCTTTTCTGGGTGCAGAGTCCCAAGGCTTTGGGCCATCCTCAGCTGCCTTTCCCAGGCCACAAGCAGGGATGGGAAGCAGGGCCGCTGGGATTAGAACCGGCAACCATATGGTATCCCAGCGCATGCAAGGTGAGGACTTTAACCCCTATGCTATTGCACTGGACCCTACCCATAATTTTATGATACTACTCTAATCAGGCATCCAGGGTTTTACAAATGTGATCAGACTTCAAAGTATCTCTTTTTGGATTACATTTGAATGGTCATAGTTGTGAATGAGTTTGAGAATGTCTTCCATTGTGTGTTGGCCTTTCCTTCTTTGAAGTGTCTGTGCAAACCCCAAGCCATATTGGATCAAACCTGTAACTTGACTGTAACTCATTCTTGGTGTTTGCTGCCTTTTTCCCTTGCCTGACATATCCCTGCAAGGTCATGATATCCCTGCAGGGTCGTGTGAGGCTGCATTTCCAAAGATTAGAACCTTTCTGAAAAATGACTGATGTGATCACATCTCCAGTATTTATTTGGTATTTACCATGTCACAAGTCAAGTGTTTTGATTGCATTTTCTCAAGTAATCTTCATATCAGTCCACTATAGGAGGTAGACATTCATGCCATGATCTGTTTTTATCAGTGTCTAAATGTGGCCTTGCTTGAACTGTGCAGTTTGGCTGGTAACTCCCTGTTAACTCTGTTGGTTCCTTGAAAGTCTAAAAGCACGGACTTAGTGGGAGTAGGATAAATGTGTTCTAGACCCTGAAGGGTTTCAGCCTGAGGGAGAATTTGCCTTTGGAATCAATACTCAAAGGATGTCAGAGTTTTCAGGCAGAAAACTCTGGCGTTAGGATTGGAAAGTTCTAACAGATTGACTCAGGATAAGCTGGCATGGAATCTGGTGATTTTTCTCAGTGCTCACAGAGCTCCTTGGTGTTGGCTTAAAGAAATTGTCTCGTTATGGTTGGTGGTTCTTTCTATGAATAGCCCAGTTTCTCCAGATCTTGCACCTGCTTCAGCTAGACCTGTACTAACCCAGTAATACAGGAATATCTGTAGTTTTCTGTTCTCAGCACTTGGATCCTCCAAATACTTAAAGGTCCTCTTGATTGTTTAGCCTTAGATATTCAACACTGAGCCATTTCAGTAGGCTTGGAGATCTGGTGGTGGTTAGTGACACTGTTTGACCTTTGTTCTTCCCATTCTTTGAGCTTTTGCTTTGGAATGTTACTAAGACAATGACTTATAGATAATTTTGTTGTCCCTGAATGGACCTAAAAGACTAGTGCTTTCTATGCATCTCACTGCTTTAAAAATAAGAATCAGCAGATAAAGATCAAAGTACATCCTTTATTACTGATGAAGACAAAGTTGGATGATGGGACTTAGATGTATCACGTCAGAGAACTAATTGCTCCTTCTTCTGTCTGACAGTGCTGGGTTCAGGACTGACCTCCGGCTGCAAGACCTTCAGCATATTAACAGTGCTGATCCTGGTTGGCTTAACCTGGCTTCTGGTAGAAAAGCACTGAAGAGGGAACTGGCCTCTAAGCCCATTTGTTCATCCAGACTTATCAGAGGAGTTAACAGAGATAAACAAGAGGGGGATAGCACCCAGTCCTTGGAAATAGGGAACAGGGATTCCATTGTCATAGTCTCCAAATTTAGGTTAACTTTCTAACCAGTCTGTGCTCAACCAGAAATGTGCTCAGCCCGTCAGAGAGGTAGATACATATGCGTTGGACCACCTTGTTGCCAGCATCATGATGTGTCCGTCTATAGCTTGATGGTTTAAACCTAATGGGGCATGTAAGATGAACACAGCAATAGTCAAACAGCCTGTAGATTTAGCAAGCAAAGTCCAGCCCTTGGAAGAGTTATTTCAGGAAAATTAGTATTCCAGAGCTTATCCTTAGCGTTGCAGAGACCATCACACAGAGTGGGACTGGCTGAGTGAAGGACTGGAAGGGTAAGGCCAGAGTTCAAAGCTTTTGAACCTGCTGGCTGAGAAAGAAAAGCACTCTCAAAGGAAGAAGCCATCAGACATTTTCAAACCTTGTATTTTGGTGACGGTATCTCAAATGCCAACTTTCTGCTAGGAAGCCCAATGTGTAGGGTACATCCCACTCCAGATGGAGAATGCAAAGTGCTAAACTTTATATACCACTGGGAGCCTCTCTCAGTTGAGTTTTGTTTGGTAACCAACACTTTCAGAACTCACGTTTCTTTGATCTCCTTGCAAGAGATGGCCTAGTGTTGTCATTGCATGGTCGTGTGCTGGTGGACACCCTGCCTTGGGAATAAGTGTTTACAGTCTTGTGCCCTGGTGGCTTGCTGTGCCGCTTGCTGTAGGATCACTTTTGTGCAAGAATACTATCTTCAAGAGAATATTTCTTTTTCCTTTGTTTTTGTTTAAAAAAAAAAGAAAGAAAAAGCTCTGGAGAGTTTGGTAGAAGTTGACCTTTGAGCTAGTGACCTTGGAGCATGACCTGTGAGCCATAAAGATCCAAGCTTTGCCCTGACCGGAGTAGAATTAGAGGCAGCCAATCCTTTGTAGCTCTCATAGACTTGTCACTAATAATTTAAAGTGAGATCCTTGCAAAAACTCTTGAACTTGTCACTTAATTGCAAATGCTCCACTCACTAGTCCTTGGGCAGTCGTGGTTGAAATAATCTTTATTTTTCTGTCCCACAGCAGCCTCTGCTCATTTAAGGTGAGACCCACAGGCACCTCTGGAAGTTCTGAATTGACTCAGAGCCTTGCCAGAGCCAGGTGTCAGCAGCCTTTCACCAGAAGAGTTTACCATTTGTGTAAGGTCACTGTGCATCCTCCCTGTCTTCTAAGACCTTTGACCTATGGCCTTTCCATAGGCTGCTGTCACTCTAGGCTGTGTAACTCCAAACAGCCACATTTCTACAGAATAAATCCCACTAAGTTTTGATTGTGCATCAAGATCAAAATGTCCCCTGTGGTGTAGGAATTAAAGCCTCTTGACTGCAAAAGTCACCTTCCTAACCAAGTGAGAAATGTATATGAACAAAGTGAAATGTTGGTTTGCGCCTGCCAGAAGTCCCGTTCCTCTCTTGATTATTACGTCTTTAACATTAGAATTCTTTTTTCTTTCTCAGGTTTTCGAGATAGTTTGCCAAAGGTCAGTCTTCTGAAAGGTCCAGTATGTAGGGCTTTTCTTCCTTGCCTGAGTTCAGAACAGGTGACATGTGGACAGGAAAGGGGAGTCACCATGATTCTGGTGAGTCCTGGGATTGAAGATGTGTTCTTTATCTGTGGAATAGGCCCCGTTACTAAATCTGATTCCCAGAATTCCACAGATGTCCTCTCCTCCCCTCCTGAGGGCTGTCAAGGATCTGCCAACTCCCAGAGCGGAAAATGAGATCACCACGTTTATTTTCTGTGGGACTGTGACTCCCAAGTGGGAGGAATAGGGGACAGGTTGGGCACCAGCTGCCCCATTTTTTTCAGATGCAACCTTCGGGTGAGTTCAGTCCATCTCTCACTTCTCTAGAGCAGCAATTCGAAAATGTTTGAGTGTCAAAACTCTTACGCTCGGAAAAGAAAATGTTGAATACTCCAGGGGGTAATAATCAATATATAATAAGTAATTATAATTTATTATACAAATAATAATAAGTTTGTGTTTTTTTGAAACCGAAACAGAAGACAGTGGGCAGAGATCTGTCGTGCTTTTACACTTTTGTCTTTCATATCCAGGGTTTAATAAAGAAAGCTAGTTTCTCATTTATGCATCTGTATTTTCTCTGATAAGATACCACATTGCACTTAGGTCCTGTAAATTTCCACTTTATATTTGTGAAGGAATGAGAATGAAAAAGTCAAATAATGTATTATGAAAGTAGTTTTGTCTTTAGTGCTGCCTAATTGACCTTGGGGCTCATTCCTGGACCTTGCTTTGAGACCCGCTGTTCAGCATGTGACTGTTAGATTGGCAAGGTTTGGAACTGTTAAGAGTTAGCAGACTTCATCAACACCTGGACAGAAGTGAAAGCAGAGAATAAACACTCCCTCTCTACAGATTACTTGGTGAGCCTATCCAGGTGCCAGCTTTGGGCCCTGTGTTGTCACCAGAACTGGCTATGGTCGCTGGGCAGTCTCTTAGTGAACATGCAAGCTTTCTAGGCTTTTCCTTTGATTATTTCTTCTATTAGAATAATACTGGCCAGGGCTTTGAGCTCCAGTGGTGTTGACACTAGCTTCCTTTCACCACAGTACATTTTGGAAGCTATACCACAAATGTTGTTTTCTCACAAGAATAATGTTGTTATGGTGATGTGTTTATCTTATCAAGGGCTTGGAATTAGGTAAAACAGCACTATGACCAGCTATTCAAATTAGATCAGAGCTACAGGGCTGTAAACAGCTGTAGCTGTTTTTAATAGGGGAACCACACCCCAGGTTTTATGAAACAGATCTATTTGTAAACAGATACAAAAGGCCCAGAGTCTAGAAAATATACAGAGATTATTACAATGTGTCGTTTAGTCACCCATCAATATCCATGGTATCCATGATAGAAATTTACCATCTTTTCATATGTACTCTTTTAGCAGAGTATAGATGGAGAAGTGAATCATCAATTCAGATGTCTTGAAAAACAAGATATTTAAGAAAGTTTAAGAAAATTTGCTTACCATTTTTTCCCCATGGTGAACAGAAGCGTTGAAATTTATCACCATATATCATCACATGTAAGCAACAATCACATTTTTGGGGAAAAAAAATTTAAAAGCAGCAGGCAGAATTTTCACTTGGTCTCAATTTATATTGAACAGCTTCCAGCCTTCAGTTAGTTACATGTTATGTTTCAAAGATTATGCATAAATCCTGCTGGATTTTTTGGTGATTGAGCAATAGTTAAAGATTATCACCAAAGCCATTTGCTGTTAGTTTACACAACCTTCCCTAAGCTTACTAGAAAAAAATTCTCTGGACTCTGCTTCTCAGTTGGAGTTCTTGCCCAAAGAAGGGCACTGCGAACAGGATCTACCTCTTGGCGTTGTTTTAAGGCATTATTTAGGATATTATGCACAGAAAACAACCTGACACACTTCCTGAACGTGGCAAGCACTCGACAGGTGTTGACCGTCACCTGTGCTTAGTGTATTTGGTTGAATGAATTTCCAAGTCAGTTACAAATGCAGTCTAATGCCAAGTACTGTATAATTTAATGGCATTTTGAGTTTATATATAAGTATATTGCCATCTATAGTGAGTTTAATGAGTTGATGAGGCAGAATCAATGTAAGTCGGGATTGACCCTCTCTCCTGGAATTGCCTTAGGCACTTCTAGAACTTTTAATGGAAGTTAAATCATGCAGCTGGCTGAGCCACTGTTCAATGATGCTGTACTTTGATCAGCCAACTCAATTCATTGGTATATCGTTGCCTGCCCCCCCCCCCCCAAGATGTTTAACAAGTGCACATGATGGTGAGCTCTTGTTTTGAGATTCCACTAAAAGAATTCTGGAGGTCCAACGAGTTTCCTACTTCCCCTGAGTAGACATCCATCAACGTGGGTGTCAGTGGACATACGCTTGTATGTTGTTGTAAGCTTTGATAGGTTCAGTTCCTGGGAGGATTCTAACTCACATTTCGAATACTGGACTCAGTCTTTTGTCCACAAGTTATACTGTGGTGTTGTCTTACGGCTGAGCAGAACTGTGAGGTTGCTGTGTTACTTTCAGTACAATTATGTGCCTATTCTGTTTGTCTTTGCCTCATTGAAGTAAACGAGAATCAAAAAATATAAAAGACAGAAATGCTTAAAAGACACGTCCTATAAATACAGTTGAGTGAAAGGGGGCAAATGTGTGGGCTCAATAAGGTATCTTTTTCATGCTGGTCTGGAGCATGTCTTAGAGATAACAGTGTTAAGGAACCCATACTAAATGCCGTGTGCTCACTCTGTAATGGTACATGACAAAAACAGAAATACTGAAGTCATCCGGGGTTAAGCCTCTGTGACACTGCAGTGTGTTTCCAGGGATGTGCAGTTCAGCTTGTCATCCACGACATTTCTGACACAGAACGTCTTCACAGCGGCAGTCCTCTTGAATCATCTTAACATAGCCTCCAAGATCATGAGAATCCTGAAAAATGTGGAGAATCTGGCAAATGTAATTGGTTTTAAGTTGTACTAAAAAGTAAAACAAAAACAATAGTTATGCAGAATTTATCTTGAACAGTTCTACTATTCTATTACTGTGTACTCAACTAACCGCTTTTTAACAGTTTTTTCACTAATTGTCTTTGTTCTCTCACATTATTTGGAAAAACAAGCCACATAATGAAAATACTATTGTCCTCTTTCGTGTCTACGACCGTTCCGTGTTCCTTAACCCACAAACCACATACTATGAAAGGAATCCCACTTGGGTTTCTTTTGTCTTTCAGAGATGATTTTTTTTTCTTGAGTTCTTTGCAGTGTCCACGCTACAGAACATTTATTAAAAAACCTTTCTCAGGGGGGTGGTCTAGCTGTTAAGACACACTCATTCCACATTGAAGCACCTGGAGTCAGGTCCCTGCCCTGGGAAATGCAGACCTTGTGGTGCATCAGATGATAACTCAAGTCCTGCCACCTCTGCAGACACATGGATTGAGATCGCAGCTCCTGCCTTGACTCGGTCCCCTCTCCAGTGGGCATCTGCGGAGTGAACCAGAGCAGCGAAGGGGAGCTATCTTATCTCTCTGTCTCTCTCCCATCATCCTTCCCTTTCTTCCCCCTTCTCTTTCTCTTCCTTCCCCTCACTCTCATAGGAATATGTAAAGTTGATAAAGAAAATTTTCTCAGGTACTCACAACACAGAGAGATAAAAATTTTCACAATGAACCAGCCTCAAAATAACAATCCCTGTCTGGTGGTCAAGCAGGCGTTGTTTTATAAGCACTGTATTCTCTTTACATGTGGCTGTGACAAGACAGAAGGAGCTGAGGCACAGAGGAGGCTGGATAGCGTGTCAGGGTCACATTGCCATTTGGGGATGGCTGCTGGGTTTCAACCCTAGTAGGTTTGCCATAGAGACTTCAGTTTTAACCACTACACACGTGGCTGCCTTTATTTCCATCAAAATAGGGGAAGGAAAGATATTGAGAGGTTGTTTTAGCCTTGTTGACTTTATCTGATAATCTAGTATATGACAATATAATGATAATAGAATATCTGATGGGGAAAAGGGGAAATATAGAGGCCTTGGCCCTGGGAGAGGGGGGAGATATCCAATTAAGAGTTTGTGATAAACATCATTGACCAGATATTGCCACCAGTCTGGGTTTGAACTGTTGCAGATTTGAACTTTATAGCTAATAATTGGATAGCATTTTAATCAGGAAAAAAGTGGAGAAGTGAGCTAACTGAGGTGTTAGACCATTGTGACTCCACATGATGATGTATCTAAGAAGTTGGATTTAGGAGTGACTTGGAGGAAGTTGGAGAATATCCAGTAACCAAACATGACAGTATAAGAACCATTATTATAAAAGGAAATGGAGAGAGTTGTGGACTCATGGCTTTAACACTCACTGTATTGAGACTATGGGAAAATTTCAGCAAGAAGAAAAATGACATTGCTGCAAGTTCAGAACTGGAACAGAGAGACTAATACGAACAGGAAGGAGGACTCCTCAACTCCTATTACACTTCTGTCCTTTGTAGACAAGGAGGTCGATCTTGAGCCTGGGAAGAGTAGAGCAAATACTTGTAAGAGGAAATTGAAACTCAAGATAGGTGATCTGATTGTCTAAGAGCATGGAGCGGCACTAAATGAGTTCAGATCCTCTGAACAGCATGAATTTCACCCTGATGGACTGAGAGAACTTGCTGACTGGTTGCAATCTTTGAGAAACAGGAGAAGAGAATTACTCACTACTACATTATTGGGGAAACAGCAGTGTCTCTTATGAAAAGCAAATAAGAACTAAAAAAGGTGTAGTTATCAAACAAAAGAAAACACAGCATGATATAGTTAAGCACAGAAAAACAGTTGTTTCCAAATTCCTTTATTGTTTTTTCTAAGCTCTGAGAGTTGAAAGGGACAGCCTAGGGTAGGCTGGGGTGTGATAAGTGGAATTTGGGAACATTTCTGGAGGTGGAGAAATGGGTTGAGCATGTAGCCATCAAATGCAGCATAGGCACCCATTAAAGATACAGATTTGCCCATCATGGCTCTGGAGAATTTTGTTGTAGTGACTCTTGGGTTGGAACTGGGTTGTACTGGAACTATTTTAAACAAATGTTCCAAGTGGTTTGTGATGCCGACCAGGTTGGGGAACTGCTGAACTGTTCGGATGACAGAAATACCTTGTATAGGATTTGTGTTGTCCTCATGGTGTGAACAGTATTATGACTAATAGCTACTATGTGCATTGAATCACTATGGGCCAGATGCTGTCATAATGGCTTCCAGCATATTAACTCATTTAATGCTCATTTCTACCCTATAAAAAGTTGTTACCTTTTTTATTCCTGTTGCATAGATGGTGCATTGTAACTTGCCTGATGTCTCTCAAAAGTATTGTAGGATGGGATTCAAAACCCTGCCTTACAGCATGTCGACATTTTAAGCACCCAGCATCCCATCAGCTGCCCTCTTTTGTGGCCGTTGTCCCCAGGGTTCGTCGGAAGGGCCATGTCTGCGCGTATAATCTGCCTTGCCCGTGTTTAACATCTGAGGAACATCTTCGTGAAGAACTTGGGATGATAACATTTTCTTGATACGTATATTGGGACTCAAAGTCATTGAGACTGAAATTGAAGGCTTTCGTGTAGATATCTGCCCAATAAAAGGCGATCAGCAGCAGCAGAAACGCTGGCTAAGGACACCATGGTTTGCACTTGTCTGGTAGTAAAGATCAGAGTTGTTTTGGGGCATGACAAGCTGAACATCAATCAACATGGGCTTTGTTCAGCTGCACCTTATGCCTGGGATGCCCTTTCCCATTTCCTCCTCTCTCTCCCAGCAAATTTTTAATCATCTTTAAAGTCAAAGCCTAAATGTCACTTCTGCTGCGGAGTCCTCTGACATCCACAGGCAGATTCCTCAGCCCCTTCTTTCTGCTGCTTTAGCACTTTGTTTCTGATGTTTGTGATTATTCTTAGTAGCGTGTGACACCCCTGTTCGCAGTCACCCAGCTGGAAACAGTGGAGGACATCATTTCCTCCTCTCTCTCCTTCCCACCATGAGTCCCTGCCCTCCCTCAGCCCTATTGATTTTAATTGTCTGCATATTGATCAAATCTGCCCCTTCTCGGCTCCTGCAGCTTCTCCCCTGATTCTAGTTTATGTCCTGATTGCACTTGCAGGTGTAATTTGCCCCCATGCCCCACTACCTGCTTCCCATTAACCAGTTAGCTAGCTCTCTAGCAAATACACTTCACCTGTGCTCCCGTGGCCTTTCCCCAGCTTTCTAGATAATCCCAGGCCCAAACTACCTATGATGGAACCCTGTCCAACTCTGCAGCTCAACTCTTCACTTCCTGCCTTGCTTCTTGGACTCCAGCGACACTGAACTCATTGTCATTCCTGAGGCACTGTGCAGTTTGTCGCTGCCTTGTTTTAGCTCAAGCAGAGGCTGCTTGGGATGGCTTTCCTGCGGTCTTCAGTGCCTGGGGGGCTCTGCTTGGAGAGCCCCCAGACTCCCTGCCCTGGACTTTGTTCCTGTGTATCTCTGCCTCCCACAGTAAGCCTGGAGCTGCCTAAGGCAGGAGCTACATCGTGTTTTCCCTTTGTCCAGCAGCGAATAGGCACTCAGTACTTGGTTCTTGAAAGAAATGCTATTAATTCTTCTGTGTTTGGAAAGACTTCAAGGGGTTAGAATGTTGCCTCTTCCCCTTCCTGGATGGGAGGTCTCACATATTTCCTTGCTCTTCTGTGAAAAAGATGCATTTCCTCATTTGTAAAAATAGGGATAATCATGCTTGTTTTCTGTGGGCTGTTGTGCGAATTAAGTGGGATAGCAATGCTGTGCAAAACTTATGCGATTCCTGGGATCTTCGCGGTACAGTTCTGCTGCCTGCTAGACAGTCAGTAGTAGGGTGTTCATACTTTTAAATGTATAGGTGCTTTAAAAGGAATTATCAACAGGCAAATATTTGGTACAGTGGTTAAGTTGCCGCTTGGGGATGGCTATCTCCCGTGTCATATTGTCTGATCTAAGTTCTGGCTTTTCTACTTAAAATGCAACCTCCTGATAATGTGCACACTGGGAAGCAGCAGGCAGTGACTCCAGTGTGGGTCCCTGCCACCCCAGCAGAAATCCTGGATGGATTTCCAACTCAAGATTTCTTTCTGATCCAAACCTGGTAGTTGGGAGTTCCGGGAGTGAGCTAGCGGATGGAAGATCTCTCTGTGTGTTTCTTTATCTCTTTCTCTTTCAAAAAAGAAAAAGAAAGAGAATTCAGCCAAAATTAATATAACAGGAAATACTGTTCTTGACTTGTGACAAATAAAATTCTAGGTGTCTATACATAAAGTGATATGAGAATGAACTTTGCCAGTCTTTTTTTTTTTTTTTTTGTATTATAATAGTAAAGCTATTGCTTTCAGAAAAGATGCCCAAAAAACTTACTCTGTGGCCCTTTATGGAAAAACTTGGTAACACCAGGTTGTGGGAATTAGCTGCACGTAAAATATCGTAATATCGTATGAACTAGAACTAGAACTCTAAACTGTTTTAAATAACTAACACTATCAACAGGAATTTACATGTTATTCACAGCCTTCTCCTTTGCTAAGAACTTTGGGAGGCCGAAGTTCCTCTTTCTCTTATTCAAACTTCTAGAGTTTCACCCTGGCCTAAACGAGTTAGGATAAGCCACAGGTGCTATTTTTTGGCATTGTTTTGGGGAGGAGTTCCAACAAGAATCTGATGAACGCTTAGGTGATAATGAGCTTTCTGCTGGTGAGGAATGTAGGATAACAGTTGGACATAGCTCTTTTGTTGACTGCTATAGGATTTCTTAACCTTTCCTCTGCTGACATTTGCCACAGAGTACTTCTTTGCAGTGGATTCTGTCCTGCTTGGTTGGTATCATGTCTAGTTAGCAGCACCTATGGTATGGACTTTGCCCACTAGAAACCAGTAGCACTTCCATGTCCGTGGTGGGACAGCCCAAAATGTGTCCAGAAATTGCACATGGCTCCTTATTGACAACCACTGTTGTCAAATGTTTATGCTTTATTGAGGGGGGGATTGAGTACTGGGTTCTGGGTGTCCACAAAGCTATGACTATCAAAGCCTTGGGACTGGAGGTTGGCTTCCCTGGAGGCACCAGCTCTGTGGCTCTCTGCACCATCAGGTCTAGCACCAGACTTGGATTTGTAGCGATGCTGCGAGAATTAAATGAAATTAATTTGTTAGCACAGGGCTCAGCATAAAGGAAGCCTGCATCATTGTCTCCAGTTTAGAGATTATATTGATTTGTTGCTTCCTGTGTATTTTTTCAATATGATAATTTCGTTATTTTGGATTAAAAGGGGGAAAATAAGTCATAAATTAGTATGAGAAATATGTATGTTAGTAGTTTCTGTTTTTTAAGGGAACACAATTTAGATTAATAACTGTTTTATTAATAATAGCTATCATTTTGTGGGTCTGTTTTTTGTCTTGGGAAAAAGGAATTTAGACAATTTTGCTGCTGTTGAACATGAATAAAGAGATCTAAAACTGATGCATGATCTGGGGTGTTATTAGTAGCCAGTGTTTGTCAGAGATGTACTTTATAAATATAAATACAGTTTCCACAATGTTCATAGCCAGCCTAAGCAGGTAGAGTGCCCATTCACAGCACAGAAGATTAAGTTAGGGTGTATGTAGGCAGCATGTTGAGGACAGAAGGATCTCTTCTGAAATATGCTGGAAACTGCATATTAGAAGTGAACAGTCACCCTGTTTCCAATGGCACTGATGCAACCTTGAAATACCACACTTGTACCTCATACCACATGCCTGTTGCTAATTCCCTGACCCTTAGGGCAGATCCATTGGGCAGCAGACCACTAGTCCTGGAATTGAAGAAAAGCTTTCTGTTTTTCTCTGTTCTTTAGAGTTTAAAGGAGCTTTCCTGTAAAACTGCAAGCTGACGGAAGCTGACTGTCCAGGTGGAAGTGTGACTGCTCTGGTGCTGTGGGCCTCTGTTGTTTGCTGCTGGCCAGTCGCCCTGGTGAACTCTGCCCTGGCCTGGTGAACTCTGCTCTGCCTCCCTGGGCCAAAGTCAGCTGCAGCCTGGACTCTGTTAGAGGCCTGGACCAGAGCAGAAGAGGCAGACCCCAAACTGGGCAGTGGGACAGGGTTTATAACACATTTGGCTCTTTCATATGGCAGACTGGGGAGTTGGCTTTATTTGTTTTGCTTAGTAAAAGGCAGAAATTTTCTCATCCTGAATGGCTGCTCTGTGCCAGGTCAGTCTAAGTGCCCAGGTATTTACTGGTGTTAAGTGTCACAGTAGCTCACAGATTCCCAACTTTAACAGGTGTTAGGAGCTTGCTTCTTCTCCGTTTGCTCCTAGTATTTGATCTTTTATTATGAAGTGCATGGAGCAAAAAAGAAAAAAGTAGGGGGCATGATAAAATTGGTACCCATATGCCTTTGCAATCTCACATTTTAACTTGTTTGCTAAAGATTTTTTTTTTTAAGAAGTGAATTATTACAGAAAAATTGAAGTCACCCTCATTATACATCCTGACACATTTCTTGTTTATAACTCCCCTAGGGTAATCACTACCTTAAATTTAATATTTTTTAGACCAGGTGCATTTTTCTACTTTTACTGCTCAAGTGTTTGTATCCATCTTTTGAGTTTAACTTTCATACAATTTGAACCATCAATCAAGATTTTGATTTTGTTTTTGTTTGTTGTACAGTTCATTCTGCTCTGTGCTTGTCTTTAGTCTGATCTTGGATTGTTACCAAACAGGTATTTGAATTTACTAAAAATAGTACTCATCTCTAGATTGATTTATGATTGAATTTCACTGTCTTCCATTTAGCTTAACTGGTTTGTTTTGTTTGGGCTTTGTTTTTGAGACATAACAATGGATAGCTATAATTCCACCTCCTCCGTTATAATCTTGTTGAGTATTGCTTTGTTTTTTTAGCTGTGTGAAAATCTGACAGTTTTCTTATCGATGGACGTTGCAGTGGTCTCCTGTTCCTGTTGTTACAGTCATGTTTCAGTGAACATCCCTGCCCATGTGCATTGGAGACTGTCCCTAAGAATAAACCCACAGGGTGTGGTAGCCTAACTGCTCAAGTCCTCGCCTTGCACATGCCTGGATTCCCTACGGGCACCAGTCCCAGCACCCGGCTTCCCATCCAGCTTGTGGCCTGGGAAAGCAGTGGTCGAGGATGGCACAAAGTCTTGGGACCCTGCACCCATGTGAGAGACCCAGAAGAGTCTCTAGACTACTGGTTTTAGATTGGCTCAGCTCCAGCTACTGTGGCCAATTGGGGAGTGAATTAGCTGACAGATCTTGCTCTCTGTCTCTCCTCCTCTTTGTATATCTGACTTTGCCATAAAAATAAATCTTAACAAAAAGAAAAAAAAACCCAACATAGGCTACAAAGGTACTTCCTAGAGAAGTGGAATGAAATAAACATTTACTTCATTGCAAACAAATAGAAAAACATGCACTTTTTAATAACATGGACTTGCATGAGCTCTTTGAAGGGCCCTTGTATATATATTTGTTTGCCAGAATTGCCCAGTTGTAACCCGGTGTGATGGTACTAGCTTCCACTCACACCTGTATAAGAGGATTGGTTCCTCTTCATTCTTGCCTCTTTACAGGCTTTTCTTGTGGTGGGTCTCAGTCTGTCACTATTGTGTCAAGTCATTTTTGAGATTGCATTCTGTGATAATGAAGTTTAAGTTAATTTTGTTCTCTGTTTTCTCCACTTTGAAAACACAAAAACACAAGTTCAGGTATTAGTCACGATTGGGGGTGGGCGTTAGTATTGCAGTTTCTCAGGTGTAATCAAACAGGTGGTCTTTAATGAGGAAGTTGTGTTGCTGAGGACTCTTCTGGGCTTCCTGACTTTCTGGGGTGTTCCTTGCTCCTTCTCCATCTCTGATTCTCCTCTTGGTGTTAACTGATTATAATGCTGTCCCTGTGGCTACTGCAATTCCTCTAGGGAGGCCTTAGGCCTCTCCTCCTCTTCCTGTGCTTGGATCCCCATCAGTGCAGGGTGGAGCCTGACATCATTAGTGTCCATCCTCCAGGAGCTCTGCTCTGTGCTAATGGTCTTGTGATTGTGTCAGTAGGGCTGGAAGAAGTAGTGAAACTAAAGGGGCTAATGCGCTGGCTGTGGCTGAGCCTGAAGCTCACTGGATCCTTAGCTGTGCATGTTGATGCTGCATTCAAGGGCCAGAGACAGTTACTTTCTGATTCTGATATTTAATAAGAGACAGTTTGATTTCTCTTTACTTGCATATCTTAAAGCAACTCTGCCCTTCACATTAGAGAAACACATACTTTTCGTTGTTCGATTTTACTTGTACAGTACGGTGTATTTCTGCAGTAGCTGTTTTGTGTTTTTGTTTATTTTTGATGAGCAAAGTACATTGAACTACATAGAGAATCAGAAGAGGTTATGAAAATCTACACATTTGGACAAATACGCTTACCGTGAGCAGCAGTAAGGAGTGATGATTAATTGTGGGGCCCAGACAACATTGGTTGCCTGTCAACTCCAGGCCCCCTTGATAGTTTTTCAGTCACAATGGCCATTTTCATGGAAATGCGAGGTCCCTACCAGGACCTGGAAGGTGTGTTATTTAGGTTTTTCTGGACTGGACAAATGGGATTTGTTTCTTCTACTCTGGTTATCAAAAAGATTAACCCATTGCCCTCTACATTTTAATTGTAACCATTTGGAAACAAAGGGGTTGTTTGTAGGACGGAGTTGGGAAAATGTGGCTTTATCCAAGTGGAATGTTTCTCAGTTGAAGGAGGCAGCAATTGTTACATGCGTTTCTTTTTTTCCTTGTGTTGTAGGTGTCTGTGGGGGCTTCTGATGAGATTGAATTATGCAAGACTGGATTTCCTGAAGATGTGTACAGCGCTGTCTTACCGAAGGATGTACATGAAGGACAGCCGCTTCTCAATGGTACTGTCCCATACAGGCTTCTCCATGCAGCACACAAACCACAAACCAGTGTCTGGGTCAGCTTTCCTCCATCTCAGGCATAAATTTTTCAGTCACTCAGGAGAGTAGAGGGACTATCTTAGATTCCAGAAGAGCTCATAAGTCTCTTAGGTACATAATTGGATGGCTCCTGGTCTCTTGAAAAATTCAGGGTTTTTTCCTTTGTAAATTTCCTGTATGCATCTAGCTTAAGTTGAAGACTAATATTTGCCATAATTTAGTACTAATGTTTTTGAAATTTTTTTATGGCAAGCATCTTTTCAGAATCTGCAATTAGAAAAAAGGATTTTATTATAATACTACCTTTGACAAAAATGTGTCAAACTTTAATATTTAACTAGCTCATAAAGAACAATTTACTCTCGAAAGAGTTAGTCTGAATAGAGTATATTGTTTATAGAAATTATGGGATTGCTAATTTTGCTAATTTAGTTGTAACATATGTGAGTTTCAAATATAGTCTCATTCTCCACTTGAATATGGAAGTTCATTATAGTTACTGTTTGAAATCCCTCACCAGTAAGTCTGGATAAAATGTGAAATAAAACCTGAATATCAAAACAATTAAAATTAAGAGCTCCACTTCTTGAACCCTAATTGAAAGCAAATAAAATTTGGGATAGTGGTATCTTCATGAACTTTAGTATTGTACAAAGTGTAAAACTAAGAAGACTGATTATTATAAGTTGTATTTGAAAGTTGATTTCCCACTTTTTTTTTTTTTTACATATGTCTGAGTGTGCTTTAGAGAACTATTTTGGAAAACCTGTGAACCCTCACTGGTTAATTTGCACAGAGCTGTATCACACCGTCTTCATTGAAGTGGCTCTGCTACACTCACAAAACAAAGTGGCATGACACTTTGGAGCACCTGAGATGGAGGACTTCAAAATGGAAATGGACTCTAGTTGTTGGAGTCTTTGCTGTAGCTTACATTTTATTTTAATTGCTATGTGATGGATGATTTGGTCACACCTGTGAAGTTGAAGAATGTTTTAAGTTTTTCAAACATTTCTTCCTGCCCACCTCACTTCCTGGTATTTTCATGACTAAGCGTTTGAGTTTAGTCCTTCTCAACGCTGAACTGCTATCCTGCCCTATGGGTGATGGTTGACATGATGGAAGTCCACTTTAAGTCACGGGATGTAGATTTTGTTTAACTTAATGGGAGTCTTTACACTTTTGAATGTTTAGGTGGCATCCTAGAACTTGTTTAATATATAAAATGTGATTTGAATGTGCGGAAAAAAAATCAGATGAATGAAATACATCAGCATTTGTTGCAGTTTTGCAGTATGTTAAGATTCATTTGGAAGTGGGTCACTCTTTTTCCTAAAGGTTTGTAATATGTTGGTTGTAAATGAACACATGGTCTGTCAGTAGACTTTGACTTGAGATTAATTACTTTGGCATGTTGAATAGTTTGGAAAATGATAATCTGCTAATTATTAAATCATACTGGTGACAGTAGAAATTGGCCATAGCTTTTCCTAGTGTTTTTTTTATTATAGCCTAGAAACTCAAGATTGTTGCTTAACTTGTTTGCATGTGAAAGATTGATTTTTTTTTTATCTTGCACTCTAGTCATCACTGAGAACGGTGTCGATGGCAGCCCTGTGGTAGAATTTCTAACCATTTTTATTGTTTAGCTTCCCACATGTGCTTCCCATATGACACACCATTATATTTTGTCTTTATCATTTTTAAGATATTTTAAGGAACACTAATGTTGTGAAGCTTAAAACATGTTGTTTAAAATATTGATAAAAGAGAAAAAGCATAATTTTTTGGAAGGAAGAAAATTTACTCAGGATTTTGCCGTTTAGAAAGGTGTTCTTTAGAATGAGCTCTCTTGCCTTCTGGGGTTTAAGAAGTAATTGTGCACAAGAGGTAAGTGAAGCATTCCAAGGCTTCATTACATGCTCTGCCATAGCAAGGTTGACAGTAGAGTCCAAGAACCTGTCATAATTATGACTTCTAACTTTTCAAGTTTCCTTTACTTTGCCATTTGTGACACTTAGGGGGAGGAAAGCTGTAGTAAGTAGCCCATCAGTTGTGTATAATGTGGTTTAGTATGATGTGTCCAGCATACCAGATCTTGTACAAAAACATATTTTTGTGTACAGATGTCATGAATGCTGTTTCCAAACAATGAAATAACAATCTTCATGAAAGTCCTTGCAAAATACTAAGCATGAGCTTGACACATAAGGCGGTGTTAGTCATATTAGAGAAGTCATTTGCTGGGACGTGAAATGTGAAAAGTGGACTGTTGTCTGGAGAGTGTTTCATCTTTCCTCTTCCCACTCATGTTTTCCTTCTGTTGTAATGTATTTTATAGGAAAAATACAAGGCAGGGATGGGCATGGTGGTGCGGGGATGGGCATGGTGGTGCGGGGATGGGCATGGTGGTGCGGGGATAGGCATGGCAATGTAGCAGGCTGCACAGCGTCTGGAGATGCCTGCCTTCTATACTGCAATGTCTGTAATCAGTTTCCACCAACGATGCTGGTTCCCACTTTGATGCTTCCCTGGAGGCAGCAGGTGACAACTCAAGTATTTGGGTCTCTTCCAACCTGTGTGAGAGATCCAGACATTGGTGTGATCCAGACACACATGTCATATTGGGAAGTGAACCAGCAGATGGAATATTCTGCCTCTCTTGCTCCATCCCTCTCTCCTTTTATTTTGTTACTCATTAAAATAAGTTAGAACAGACACACTTAAGAAGAGAAAAAGAAACCCAAAGAACTAGCTTTATCCCTTGGTTTTGTAAGTGCATGATTTGTGACAGTCCAAGGGGGATGAATGCATTTTATGACCAGCCATGCGTTTTATCTTAGTTCACATGAATATTTTCAATTTTCACAGAGACTGTTTTCTTCAACAATGGTTGTGCAAACCTGTGTTCCAATTTGTTATCAAATGCCTCTCTTTTTTTAATATATAGGTTGGTTCCAGTTTTCTCCCCTTATGTGTAGTACTGCTGTAGATATTATTTTGGGGGGATTTTTATGTTTTCTTTAAACTTTTTTGAGGATTTATGTCCAAAAGCAAATTACTAGGCTAGAGGGTAGATGGAGTTTAAAACTGCTTTACTCTTATTGTCATCCTGTAGGGCCCTTTTTTTCTTTTAGAATTACTTTTTTAAGTTCCATGTATTTATGGGTTTCAGTATAATTTTGTATAGTGTGTAATGATCAAAGTAGGATAATTAGTGTTTTTATCTCCTTAAGCTCTTATCATTTCTTGCTGTAGAAAACTTTGACTCTTTTCTTTTAGTCTTTTAAAAAGTATGTAATAAATTTTTGCCACCTATCGAGTTGGACTTCTTTATAGGGTTAAAAGTAGGTTATTTTATTTTGCCTAGTTGCCATTTAATTTCACATGTTTTTCAATTTGAGTTTTCCCTCCTGATGAAAAACGTTCCTTATTTTATCCTGTGCCTTATGTATGTTTGTTTGTTAGGATCAATTTTAGTCTGTTCAGGTAGTCATTTTTATCTTGAATTTTTCTATTCTGTTTTTAAAGCATTTATTGCCAACCCCCTCATTTTACAGACAAGCAAATTAGAGTTCAGAGAGATTATAGGCTTTTCCCAAGATTATAGATCTCTTGAGGTTGTGAGTAACAGACTGGAATTAGAGCTCAGGTTTTCTGATTTCCAGTCCAGTTCATGTGATGGCGATGGCAGAAGCCCATTATGATATCGCACAGAGAAGGGTGATTGGGAGCTAGCCTGAATATGCAAGTGTCTTATGGCGAGTTTCTCTTAGAGATGATCTCCCTTTCTCCACTTACAATCATGCTTGCGTGTTACTAGTTGTGTTTGAGAGTTGTGTACTTTAAGGGAAACAATACCCTTCTAATGTCAAACTATACCTCAGTTATTTTAACTGTCCATATTGTTGCATGCCTGCTTAGAAGCAGAAAAATCTAGGGTGGTGGACGATAATATGCAGTCCTTAATATTTAATACTGTAATGAGCTGCAGGGAGGGGACAGAAATAAACTCTTGTGGTAGCACATTACTTGAAAATAAAATAACTGCAATTGTAAATTTTCAGTCTGTCATCAGTAGTGTATCAGACAGTATGAAAAAACAACCACACTGTGACATTGCAGGGAGAATCCTGGGCTGTTTTTAGCGAGAGTGTCAAGAGTGATGTTCCTGTGTGTTTTGCATTGGTGCTCTGCCTGCTTAGATGTTTCTCTAAGTAAACTCCGAATCTGATCAGCATAAATAGCAACCAGCAATTACCGTGGATATTTTCAGTAATCCATTCGTACTCACCACCTCTGGGCAGTACATGATGATTATTTTCAACTAGATGAGATTTGATTTAGATTAGTTTGCCTACTGATTAGGCCTTGTCTGAGTTAACATGCTTGGACGAAGCTGCAGTAAGGTGTCTTCAGATAACAGTGCTGAAAATGAGTGTAGGGTGACTAGGCAGCTGTACAACGGCACCATTTTTAAATAATAGGAGCACTTTTGTAGGATATGAATTGCTGAATAGCAAAAGAGGCTTACGTTAATCTATTGTGAAACACTGGCTTTTGATTTTATTTTCTTTGTTTTAATCAATTGCTGTTGTTATTGAAAGTGTAAATGTTTAAAAATATTTCAGAGGTAGGTTTACAAACAAATGGTTTAGGTAGCCAGCTAGAACCTTGTGCTTTACTGATTTTCAGTCATTTGTGATAAATGGCACGAATCGTAGAGGTGCTTTTGGACCTGAAGTCTAGGGAAAAATGAGTGAGATTGAGCCATGTACATTAAAAGTGAAGAGTATCTGTTTAAATCTTGTGTAGCTTTTTTGTGCCTTGGTCAAGAACAACCGACTATACAAAAAGATCAGGAGCTAAGAACTTTTTTCAGCTTTTCATTGTAATTTTCTAAGTTTACTTATTACTTGTCCTTTTTCTGTTCCTTCAGATATATTTTAGGCTTAGCTTACTTAGTGTGGTGCAGTAAACTAAGATGAGCTAGTTCAAGCAGTGAAGTCTTTTCAGAGATGTTCATGGCCTTGGGTGGTATAAATGCCTGAGATTTACTCACTCTCCTACTTGGAGCCAGGAGATAGACATCACAGAAAGCAAGCCATGTTTCTAAATCTACCACAAATACAAGCATATTAGCAAGTAGGGACCCAAGTGGTTTAATATCCATCATTTTAAGATCAGAGGGGTTCTGGGTCACCATCGTTTTATTCTCTTCTAGCTAGACAATGAACATAGTAAATACATAAAATGGACTGTAAGTTAGGTGGTGAGGATAGCTGTGGGGAGACAATAGAGCAGAGAAGGGAAGCTGGGAGAATGTATGCTTCTGCAGTTCCTCATTGGCCTGATCAGTGGATGCATCATTCACAGAAGAAAGTTGGTTAAGTGGTGATGTTGGTGATGTCCAAGAGCTATGGATATCTCAGTAGCAGGTGCCTAGGTCCAGAGATGGGACTGTGACTGATGTCATTGGGGACTGCCTGGGAGCCTTGTGATGTGGGAGAATAAAGGGGATCAAATCAGAGCAGTACTGGGCCATTTTCTGTGGGGTCTTGGAGGCCATTGTGAGAACTTGGCTCTCAATATGAGGTGGTAATAAGTAGAGAAAACATTAAGAAGAGGAAAGACATGAGCTGACTAGCAAAATGGGATCATTCTGGCTATTGTTTTGATTAAAGACCAATGGCTAAGAGAGGGAAGGTAGACCAGTTAGGAGGCACCTGATAATCCAGGTAATAGAAATTTGTGAATGGACTCAGACTGTAACAATAGAGATTTGAATCTGAATTTTTTAAAATGTTAATTTATTGAAGTGACATTCACATAATTTAAAATTAGCTACTTTAAAATTTACAGTATGGTGGCACTTAGCAGATTTATAGTTTTGTGCCAACACTACCTCTATCCCATTCCAGAACATTTCCATCACCTTAAAGTAAAACTCTTCACCAGAGTATATCTGCACTATCCACCTTTCCTCAGGTTAACATTTTGTGTATGACCTCTTTGACTTAGCATAATGTTTTAAAAGTCCATCTATGTTCCAGTTTGTATCAATATCCTATTCATTTTTAATAACTGTAAGACATCCCATTACATACATCTATGATGTGTCTAACATGGCAATTTTATCCATTCACCTGTTGATGGCATTTGAGTTACAATTTTCACCCTTTGGGTGTATATAGGTATGTATGCATATGTCTGTGTATTTACTTTTTTAAAAGGAAATGCTGAATTATTTAGTACTCTTTAGGAAATACTGAATTATTTTCCCATAGTAGCTGAGCCATTTTTCCTTCCCATTATCAGTGCAAAAAGGTACCAATTTCAGGCCTGGCACAATGACTCTGTGGCTAAATCCTTGCCTTACACGGCACTGGTTCAAGTCTCGGATGCTCCACTTCCCACCCAGCTCCCTTTTTGTGGCCTAGGAAAGTAGTAGAGGTTGGTTCAAAGCCTTGGGACTGTGTATCCAGTGGAAACCCAGAAAAAGTTCCTAGCACCTGGCTTGGAATCAGCTTAGCTCCGGCTTTGTTGCCTCTTGGGAAGTGAACCAGCGGACAGAAGATCTTTCTGTCTTCCTTCTCTGGGTTTATTTTCATATTTTTCATTTGTGTATGTGCTTTGAAGACATTGTGTGTGCAGTTAGTTTGCCCATGTTTAAACTAAGTTCTTTTTTAATGATATTTTTAAGTTGTACGAGTTATTTATATGTTCTAGGTACTAGACCGTGGTGAGACCTATGATTCATGATTTTATTTTTTTTGCATTCTGTAGGTCTTATCTTAGTCTAATCAGAGTACTATTACAAAATTATGTTGGTGGTTTGGCTTATGAACAGTAGAAATTTACTGCTCAAACTGTAGAGGTTGAGAAGTCCGGTCATGTAGTTTGCTTGTTTGGGGTCTGGTGAGGGCCTGCCTCCTGATTTGGAATCATCTCATCGCTGTGCTCTCACACAGCGGAAGGGGCAAGGGAGCTCTCTGAAGCCTCCCCTGAGGGCACTAATCCCATCTCTAAGAAAAGAGATCCTGGACCTACATGCCTTCCAATGGCTTCACCTCCTTGTGGCTTCACTTTTAGGGTTACCATTTTAACATGTGAAGTTGAAAGCACACACACACACACACACACTCATACCATAATAGCTATCTTCTCACATTGTTGATAATGATCTTTGATCCACAAAACGTTTTTATTTGATGAGGTCTTACTTGTTTTCATGTTGCTGTTGACTTGGTTTAGTTGTTATTTGTATCTGACAGTCCATTGCCAAATTCAAGATCATGGAGATTTACCCCTCTGTTTACTTCTAAGAACTTTTTGGTTTTGAAACACTCATGTTTCAAACATTTACTCTGAATTAATTTTTGTCTCTGATGTTAGATGGAAGACTAACTTCATTCTCTGAATATATTTGAAGATACAGGGATTGATGGACTGAATATTTCAAAGATCATTCTCTGGTGTTTGGTCTGCATATTGGGAAGAAGGATACTGCTTTGTTACAGAACGTATGGAGCTTTGCTTTAAGTCTTAAGAAGACCAGAGATATTAGAGGAGCATTTAGATTTTTATTGACATGAAATTTAAACACTGTTTTTATTTGAAAGATGAACAGAAAAAGAAACAGACTTCCTATAATTGATTCTTTCCACTACCCACAACAGCCAGGACTGCACCAAGTCAAAGGTTGAAGCCGAGAGAATTCACAGTGGGTCTTTCATATGGGTTCCCCGAGATGAACTACTTGGGCCTGCTGCCTCCCATGTGGTATGCCTTACCAGAGAGCTGCACTGGGGAGAGACTCTGGGACTCAAATCCTGACGTTCCACCAGCAGTTGAAGACATCCCAGACTTTAATGTCCACTCTCAGGAGACATTTACATGTAAATCTAGGATTTTGATGAAGGCGGTATATAGAGTGAAAATGATTACGTGAAAAAGCAAGCAAAGCCGTATCAGTGTGAAGTTGCTCACAGGAGCTGAGTGTGGGAAGGAGAAACCAAGGAAAGCAAAGAAAGTTTGAAAACCAAGTTTTTGAGAACTCCAGTGTTGGAACATCAGAATGAACGGAAACTGAGAATGACCGACGAGGTAGGGGAGAAATCTGGCTGATTTTAAGTCTTGGAGGACAAGTGCTGAAGTATTTTGAAGGAGGAAAGGAACTGATCATTTTGCCTGGTGCTACCAAATGGTTGCTTGACACGGAAGCCCAAAATTTACCATTACATTTACCAACATGAAGGAACCTGGTATAAAATAAGGCTCCTGGAGATGTGCATCAGAAGCTTGAGTATATGGAATTCAGGTGTAAGCTGGAGACAGAATATATTTTCCAGGAACAGAAAGGAGAGAACTTGGGTAGTAGTTGGAAAAGGAAGCGGATCCCACCCAAAAGCTCTTGTTAAAAGATGGAAATGAATATATTTGTATGTTGAGTACAAAGGATCTGGAGGGGAGGGAAGAAGTGAGGTTGTGGAAGTGAAGTGGACATCACTAGGTCAGTATTGTGGAAGAGGAATGATTTCCAGGGAGACTTGCGTACCTGTGTTTGTGACAAGCCCCACAGATATTTGTGTGGACCTGTTCTTGGACACTGCTGTGATACATTTTTTGTTGAGTCACTCCTAAAATGGTTAAAAATCCTTCATTTCAGCTTGCTGATTGTATGTCAGCAGAAGATTTTCTCTGCAGAAACGGCAGAGAGGATAAAAATGAAACCCTTGTGGTGTTCAATGATGTGAACTGTATTTTCAATGCTGTAGCATCCTTGACAGATGGTTATCCATTTTCCGCAAGAATACTATTGCAGAATATTCGCTTCCCCCAAACGAGGAGGAGATCACTGCCTTACAAAGTCTGCTCCATCTTTGGAGAGCTCTAACTGTTAAAAGTGATTTCTCACAAAGTTTAGCCGAAGCATATGTTCCTAAAATTTTTGCCCACTGCTGCCATTGGCAACCACGCTAAGCAAGAGTAGTCTCTTATGCACCGAGATAACTTATTTCTTTTGTTTGTTTGTTTTCTAGTAGTATTTTCTAACCTTTGTCATGTGTAAGTCCTTTTTCAAGGCACCAGACTAAGGTGGGTAACAGAGAAGCAAAATCCCTGTGGTCAGAATTTGCATGCTAGAGATCCTTCAAATGCCTGGGCATAATCACCTTGTCTCTTTCAGTCTCTGCCCCAGGCTAAACATCAGACAATTGCTGCAGCAGGGATTGAGCATTCTGCTTTGCCCTTTCCTTTCAGATAAAGAAAACCGGGGTTCCCTCTGCACTGAACTTCATGTGTGTGGGTGTCCTACTGCGTGCTACCAAGGAATGATAAAGATGCAACGTTTCTATTGCGGCAGTGTTTATGGCTACATCATTCTGATGGCTTCTTTAAGACTATAGTCAACTAGATTTCCTGGGTAGTTTTTTTTTACATGAACTTCTTACCATCTTTCACTTATAAAATTGATTTTTGAACACAAATGTTGAACCCATCAGTTGACTTTTTTTTAAGTTCTGCGGTTGACACTCTCTGCAGACCCTTCTGACAACCCAAAAACATACTAACCCAAGTAAGCTATACCGGTACTGACTTGAAATCCTCACTTGAACAAGAATTACAAGTGTGAAATCTGTAGGCTTTAGGTGACATAAAACTCACAGTCACACATACACACTCATACATTCCTTATATTATTAAGTGATTAAGAAGTTGGGCCCGGCAGCATGGCCTAGCAGCTAAAAGTCCTCGCCTTGAACGCACCGGGATTCCATATGGACGCCGGTTCTTATCCCGGCAGCTCCACTTCCATCCAGCTCCCTGCCTGTGGCCCGGAAAAGCAGTCGAGGATGACCCAAAGCTTTGGGACCCTGTATCCTTGTGGGAGACCCGGAAGAAGTTCTTGGCTCCTGGCTTCAGATCGGCATAGCATTGGCCGTTTTGCTCACTTGGGGAGTGAATCATCAGACGGAAGATCTTCCTCTCTGTCTCTCCTCCTCTCTGTATATCTGACTTTCCAATAAAAAATAAAAAGAAGCAATCAATGAGTTTCATCCTCCAGCAACTTGAAAACACATGTTAAGAATATTCGAATGCATATCCAATAGATTTCTTAAAATAGAATTTCTTAATGTCAGGAGCTAGAGAAAAGGCCTACTGTAGTTATTTAAGGGTAAAAATACCAGGATTCAGATCATCCCAGTTTTGACTGTTTTTAAGTTCCTTATGAAAACGTATTTCATGGATGGGCACTGTAGCACAGTAGATGAGTGCTTAGTATGTGACCTTTGTGCTGGAGTACATAGGCTTGAATCTTGGCTTTGTTTCTGATGGTGATTTCCTGCTGAACGCAGCTCTGCAGGCAGCCGCCCAGTGTTCAGGTGGCTGTGTCTCTGCCACCCACACCAGAGACCTCAGTTGAGTTCTTGGCACATGGCTTCAGCCGTGGCTCTTACAGGCAGTCGGGAGTGAACCAGCAGATGAAAGATCTCTCTGTGTCTCTGTTGGCTTTCAAAGTTAGTAAGATAAGTAAATGAAAAGAATTTCTAGTATGCAAAGTAAAACCAGTTTTTCACGAACATGTATATCTTATTACCACACATCTAGGATTGTTGAAGCCTCTAATTCATCTTGTGGACTTCTGGTCAGTGGGTGCTGGCGCCCTAGATGGACAGGGTATAGAACGAGGATGAACTTCTTTTGGTGCTTCTTGATCTGAGCACATTTTTTCCCCAACTTCAATCACCTTATGCTTTAAGCTGAGTCTCCTAAGAAGCCTAAAACTTGCTTTTTCATTTGTTCATGGTCTAATCCTTTATATAAATCACTCTCATGGGGGATTTTTTTCACATATAAGGAGAACACTGACAGTTAGATCTTAAAGTATTCTTTCTTCTGGTGGGTAAGGTCCTGTTATCAATGTTTTACTTTACTTTTTAAAGTTTATTTTTTCTAAGTGTAGTCATCTTTGATGCTTACATTCATATTCTGTGTCATATCAAGAACAAAATAGGAGCATGCTCATTGCTTTTGAAGATGTGTCTTTATTCCTTAGGTGCCATTCCTGTGCTTTTCTTGGAGTTAGTCATGCCCTGATGACAATGTGTCACTTTACCTGGTTGAAGATTTTTATTAGCGTGAAAAAATGTACCTTTAGCATGAACACATACCATATCTTAGTTATAATACTTTGTCAATGGGCTATTCCATGCAGTATCCATATGCTTCTATTCTTTTCAGTTCAACATCTCTTTCCAGTGTCCGCAGTTAATATGTCTGTGGCCACTTAACATGCCGCATATCCACATCTGGGTTGAAGAACCAGGTCCATTTCTGATTGCAGTTTCTTTTCTTTTTTTTTTTTTTTAAGTGATTTTTTTTTTAATTTATTATTTTTTTATTGTAAAGGCGGATATACAGAGAGGAGAGACAGAGAGGAAGATCTTCCGTCTGATGATTCACTCCCCAAGTGAGCGCAACGGCCGATACTATGCCGATCCGAAGCCAGGAGCCTCTTCCGGGTCTCCCACGCAGGTGCAGGGTCCCAAAGCCTTGGGCCGTCCTCGACTGCTTTTTTCCCAGGCCACAGGCAGGGAGCTGGAAGGGAAGCGGGGCTGCCGGTGTTGCAGGAATTTTGACTCCGAGTATGGCAGCAACCTCAAATTCTTGTCTCGCAGGAAAGAAGAATTTTCATGCGGACACAGTTTAGTTTTAACGCAAGATTTATTAGGAAAGTTGAGAAGAGAAGACTCCCGTCCTAGTGACGGGAGGGGGCTTTGAGATAGAAAGGACCCTTACCTCCTGCCATAGTGGCAGGAGGAAAAGTAAATGAGAACCCTAGTCCTCTGCCATGTGGCAGGAGGAAAAAGGAGAACCCTAGTCCTCTGCCATAGTGGCAGGGGGCAAAGAAGTAAAACCCGTATCAATGGTGGGGAATGCACCTTTTAAAGGATTCCCTCAAAGATGTCTCTCCATAAACAAAGAAAATTCCTGGTTTCCAAGGTACCTGGCCTTGGAACAAAAGGTCACAGAGATACCAGACATAGGACATTCCAGGCCTTAGGCAGAGGTGTATTACTCCTTTCAATGATAAAGAGATCAGCCTGAGGCCCTTCCACAATAGCCAAGGTAATGGCCGATACTTCAGGTGGGGAATTGATATGCTAATAGCACCACTGTCCCTTGGAAGAGACGTGCCCTGGTGAGTTCAAGACATGGTGGAGAAATTCTCTTTTACTCAGGGACCCAGAATACCCTAACTGCCTACTACCCACTAACTCCTCTCTCATTCCGCCCCCCAGAAGAAGTGACCCTAACTGCTGTTAGGGGGAAATGGGACGGTGACCGCTCTGACTGCTTCCTGCTGACATGGGACGAAGTTCAAAGGCAGCAGTTGGGCATTCCTCTGGGGGTCGGTCTAAGGGTCCCCAGTGGAACGTAGAAGTCATCAAAGACGCCTGGCAGAAGTCATCAGAGGTGCCTGGCAGGTTGTTTGAACTCTGGGTGTTCCTTCTTGTTGAAGTCTAGATGACAAAACAAAGACAATTATAATCTCTCCCAACCTAGTATGTAATGGGATAGGTGGAAACATCAGTTTAAATACTTGAGTTTTAGAACTTAGATATGAGAAACATTTTGTTGAACATTGGACTTGAGCAGTGTTTAAGGCTATGAACTAGATTTATCAGTTTGAAATAATTCTTTTTAAGCTCAAGTTTTGAAACAATTAGACTCAACGAACATTATAGAACACATGAAACTTTCTGAGCTACATGAAATTGCTATCTAGGTCCATTAGAAGGCACAGAACTAATGAAAGTTAACATGTAGCTTTAGGACTTGAACCCATATAGGGCATGTAAACATTAAGTTTCCATGGAGTTACAATTTCATCTAGCATTGACGATTCTGAATTAAGATTTAAACTTACTTGACTTTTGAAACTACTACAGTTGCTTTGTATACAAATGGTGGATTTTTAAAATAACAATTGTACTTTACCAGTTGCTGGAAACCCTAAGAGTGTCAGAAGACATTGAGCCTAGAACATAAAGCACAGCGCTGAAAACATTTCATTGCAAGACTTATCTGGATCATAGCATAGGTGGCAAAAGACTAAACTAGTTGTGAGTTACAATAACCCAGCAGCTTATGGCATTCTAGTAAGAATTCACAAAACTCCACACATTAGGGCAACTAGTCCTGTAGTTGTAACAAGCCATACATTGACAGTTGGAGAACAGAAGAGTCTTAAATATATGAACAGAGAGATCCCAATAATTTAGTCAATGAGGAAGACATGAACCCTGCTTCAGAATGGTGAGGGTGTTCTACCTAGTGATGTCTAGTACAAACTGAAGAGTGATGGCAAACATGCCCTGTCAGGAGCCTGGTCAGCGATACAGGCTGAGCAGTTACAGGCTAACTAACTTTTCCCTAGAAAAACTTCTTTTCTGAGCTTCTAGATTAATCTGTCTGTCACCTAAGCTAATTTGGGGCTCCTGAGAGACCCTGATGGTCACCCTAAGAGAGGGAAGAAGCCAAAGCTAGCTAGGACAGAGAAGGCAGTGTCCAGACAAAATTACAGTTTTCTCTTCCACTGTGAGAAGCACCCAGGGCTCCTCGATGCTGTTCCGAGGTGTCACCGAAGTCCGTGGTTGGCCTTGAGCCTGTGCAGGTTCCCAGGCTACTTCCGTCCCATGTAGGAGATCCAATGGGAGATGACTGACCTGAAGTACTTGGCCTTCGAGGACAGTCAGATCTCCAATGACCTCCTTGGTCAGTTGGGACATGGCCCTGGGTGGCCTTTCTGATGAAGTGTCCATTGCTTCTGCAATGAAGAGCACTTGGGAGGCCTCCGGGGGTCTCACTGGAACCAGGAGCACATACCTCTCTCATCCTGCTTTGCCATGGGATCCCCTCCTGGTCTCTGAGGTAAAAGACCATGGTGACCCCTTTAAGAGGATATCAGGGCACATTCAGGTCCCATTTGTCTAAAGTCCTATCCTAATGTCCTGGGCAGTTAAGAATCTGTTATCTATATCACCTATTCTTCTCTACATAGAATCTAGTGGAATATACTTAAAGTCATTCCTCAAGCAGTTTAAGAAGCTGGGGGATTTCTCTTTGGCTCTTAATCTCAGATTTGTTTAAATCAAAATAAGATTCAGCTTAGCAATTCTCATTTATGAACATTTGCCCAGTCAATTGAAATAGACTACATAGCTTGCCACGTATGCCAGATAACATACATTATAAAGCAAAACTTTTGTAACAGCTTTTGAAAAATCTCTTTAAGTGTTTTAAAGTTACCACATCTTGCTCTTAGTAACACTAGTTGAAGGTGCTTTTAGTCTGGAACCTGTAGCTTACTGCTTAGCTTTAGTTCTATCTGCAATGGATGCAGTAGTATCTGTTGGAACTAGAAGATGAAGCATTCATTGTCAGAATTATAATAACAAATATAAACATCTATTTACACAGCACACTGTGGGACCACCTGTAGGACTTATACACACATTTGCACTGTTTTAGGCCTTGTTCATTAGGATAACAGCTATAAACAATAATGCAATAAGATTATTAGACTTTAGTGGTTTTCACATTTGTACCAATAGCAGTCTGTTAGGTTAATAGTTCATTATACTGGAACTAGCTAGCAGATTTAGTCACCAATAAGATGAAAATAACTTGAAGAGAACTTAAAAAGTTGCTTTGACAAAGAATCAGATTTCAATTCCATTGCACCAAAGATGAACATTAAGATGTTGTACACAATGTTCAATTGTACCATACATCCTTTAAGAACTTGCTGTCTTCCTGTAAGACAAAGTCTCACAAACGATGCTTTTTGCAAGTTAGAACATAAATAATCAACAATGCAAGAATACAAATAATTCCACAACGTGATACAGCTTCGCGATTAAAAGACAACTTGATCAATAAACATAACCACCAGTATATGCATTAGCAGCTTTTGAAACTTCACCAAGAATCTTTGTAATTATGCAAGTATTCTTTAACTTTAGTTAGAACATACAAGCTCGCACACAGAATCTGCTCCTCCTTATAGCAAGCACTACTCTGGGTGTAAACACTGTAGGCCAGATCTGGTCAGAGCTAGGATGGCACTATAAATCAGTAGATGGTTAAACTTCAAGACCAAATAGCAACAAAAGCAGCAGAAAACATTGCAAAAACACTGAGAACTCATCGCTGAAGCCAGTTGCAATGACACAGAAAAACTTTGATTGAAACATGAACACAGCATGAACAGTGAGATACACTATGAAGCAAAAGGCACATAGAATGAAATACTAGTAGTCGGGGGCAGAGGAGACTGCAAAGGGAAAGAATCTCTCAGGCTACAAAGAGTTAATGAGTTTTAAGTTCTCCCTGGGGGTGCAGGAGTCTGGGGTCTGGCCCATTGTTAACTAGCAATATTCCCGTTGGTTCCCGAGATCAGTGACCAAGGAGAGACAAAATGAACTTCTACCTCCTGTTAGATCTCTCTAAGAATTAAGCCTAAAACTAGACAATTAAAGCAAAAAACAGAACAGGGAAGGACCAAGGTAAAAGACAGTTGTGTGCTCCACATGGCGGTGGAGCCAGCACAGCACAGCAGCATAGTTATGCAAAGAGACCCATCCAGACTAACTCTCTCCACTCTAAAGCTCAAAGCTGGCAGCCAGGCTGTGGCATCCCTGTAATTGCGGAGGCACCCCAAGGGGTATCTCCGTTCAGCCCCCCATTCCTGTGACATGCTAACTCTGGGACTCCTGCCAGTACAAGTAAATCCTGGTTTTGCACCTGGACATACTCGTCAGAATAGCATGTGCTGGGAGCACTGAAATGAGGATAGAAACTAGAAGCGTCCCTCAGTTTCTATCTCTCCTGAGTCTGAGACGTCTCTCAGGACTCCTATAGCTCGCCCGTGGTGTCCAGGTGTGCGCTGCTGAAGACCACAGAAGAAGGGAGGAAGGTGGGAGTGAAGTCAGCACACTTGACTCACGTCGCTCGACCTTCCACGCCTTGTGGGATGTCTCGGTTAGAACAGCATGTGCCAGGAGTGAAAAATCCGCTCCTGTTTCCTGCGCCATGCTAGACCTAGGCCTCTGCCTGGTGCAATAATCTGATGTCCTGAAGAACATATAAGTCAGAAGCAGCATGTGCCAAAAAATATCCCCTGCACCCTGCTGCATCTGGGACTTCTGCCGGACAAAATATGCTCTCCTTTTGAAATTTGTTCTAACCTCGAGTTGACAAGCCTGACCTCAAACTTCGGCCTGATTCTATAAGCCTGTGTAACAATGTCCTTAACTAGAGCTGGAGGAATACCTGTGTTGACTCTGGTTTTCTGCTCACATTAGCGACCACACTCCTTAAAGCTAACCTGGAGGAACTGTCTCTGCTGACTGCCTTGTGAAGGAATTAAAGCACTCTCCAGTTAAGTTTATCTTAGATCTCGTCTTTAGAGGGGCCTAGAAAGAAACTCTGCCTGACTTTTCATTTTCCCCATCACAAACCAGCTGGTATTTAGCACATACTGACCCAAAAACTGAATCCATAGAGAATGAGGAGACTTAGTGAGAAAAAGCCTTTGGAGAAGATATCAGAAAGGTAACGGAGGACTCATCAGTGCCCGAGGCCATTTGGGAATTGAGGCACACAGCCCAGGGCTCGTGGCCTCGCAGTGGTGACTGAGTCCCCGCAGAAGGAAGGAAAGAGTGCAGATTTCAGCCCGACACCCTGACGGGCTGTCGGAGTCTGGGGTACAGTCCAGAGGCCTTTCGAAAAGCATCAGGGAGTGGCCCTGACCAGAATTTCTGAGGCGCCCTAAGACTTCTCCCAGTCTCACGCGACGGGCTTAGTCCGCGAAAAGAAACTGAGTCTGGACAAAACCGACATTCCTGGAGCCAAGGACCCCAGCTCCAGGGGATCAATTTAGCCAAACTCAGCAAGCCTCGCCCCTGAGTCTTAAGACCGGCAGCCGCGCTAACCGCATTTAACTGGCTGACAGGGACCCGGTGTTTCTTTTTCCGAGAGTTACTAATTGTGGAGAGCTAGTGTCTCCGAAAAACAGGATAGAGTCCGCTTTGCTCACCGTCCGACGAGATGGATGTCTGGAGGCTGGCTGGAGATGAACTCAAGTCTCGCTGGTAGAATCCGAGTCACCGGCACCAAAACTGTTGCAGGAATTTTGACTCCGAGTATGGCAGCAACCTCAAATTCTTGTCTCGCAGGAAAGAAGAATTTTCATGCGGACACAGTTTAGTTTTAACGCAAGATTTATTAGGAAAGTTGAGAAGAGAAGACTCCCGTCCTAGTGACGGGAGGGGGCTTTGAGATAGAAAGGACCCTTACCTCCTGCCATAGTGGCAGGAGGAAAAGTAAATGAGAACCCTAGTCCTCTGCCATGTGGCAGGAGGAAAAAGGAGAACCCTAGTCCTCTGCCATAGTGGCAGGGGGCAAAGAAGTAAAACCCGTATCAATGGTGGGGAATGCACCTTTTAAAGGATTCCCTCAAAGATGTCTCTCCATAAACAAAGAAAATTCCTGGTTTCCAAGGTACCTGGCCTTGGAACAAAAGGTCACAGAGATACCAGACATAGGACATTCCAGGCCTTAGGCAGAGGTGTATTACTCCTTTCAATGATAAAGAGATCAGCCTGAGGCCCTTCCACAATAGCCAAGGTAATGGCCGATACTTCAGGTGGGGAATTGATATGCTAATAGCACCACTGTCCCTTGGAAGAGACGTGCCCTGGTGAGTTCAAGACATGGTGGAGAAATTCTCTTTTACTCAGGGACCCAGAATACCCTAACTGCCTACTACCCACTCTAACTCCTCTCTCACCGGGATTAGAACCGGCGTCCATATGGGATCCCGGGCATGCAAGGTGAGGACCTTAACCACTGCGCCACTGCGCCGGGCCCTGATTGCAGTTTCTAATACAGAACTTGGGAGATAAGAAGTGATAGCTGAAGTGCTTGTGTCCCTGGTACCCATGGAAGAGGCCCAGATGAACTTCCTGGTTCCCAGCTTCAGCACAGTCGTGTGGAGAATGAACCAGCCAGCAGAATGTCTCTGTTTTGATCTTGCTCTCATTTTGTTCTTTCTTCCAGATGAGTGAGATAAATAAGATGAACAAATAAACTGAACAATAAACAATAAAATAACAATAAATAAAATAAAACAATAAAATAAACAAGTAAACTGAAATAATTCTCCCAGAGTTGTTATGGTTTATCTTTTGAACCATCTAGTGGTCCTCATGTTCAGGTTTCCACGTGCTTGAGTTACCCTTGATGAGCATCTTTAAGTGCTGGCTGGGGCTGCACTCCAGGTTTTCAAGTCTGGATCCTAAACAAAGACATTCAAGTGACTTGCACGTGCTTCTGATGAAATTGGTCTCGTCCCATAATTACAGAGGTGAGCTGTTGTATGTTCGGTAGAGTTCATTCTGTGCTCCAAGTCTGGATAGTCACATCATATCAGTACACAGGACATTTTGGTGAGGTTATACCTTGGACTTTATCAATTTGCTCTATCTTCCTTCATTATTTAGAAACCTAACTGCCAGCATTAGACAGATATTCCAGCCTTGGTTATCAGAGCATATTTCTATATACTATTATTATACTTTTTCTTGTTTTTTTTTCCCCTATATTTTAAAGATTCATTTGTTTAGTTGAAAGGTGGAGTGACATGAAGAAACAGAGAAAGAGGGAGAGTTCATCCACTTGCTATTTTGTCGCTGTCCCGCAGCGATGGACTTGGTGCACGGAGCCGATAAATAACACGCGTGGACCCTGACTGATGGTCAAAGCTGAAGTTTATTAGTGGCATCAGACTTTATACACTGAGGGTCATATGGGATAAGGGAGGAAGTATTGAGCTCATCAACAAAACCCAGTAACAGTTTCTATGCTTTTGTTTGGAACTCCTTTTGTCTTGTATATTCCAAGTGTTCTCACACACATACTGTCCATTCAACTGTTCTTATACAAATGACATCCAATCAGGTATACAAAAGGTAGCCATTCAGTTGTTCTCATGCAAATATTATCCAATCAGCTGTAACCCTGTGCTCGCTGACCCTGTAGGGTCACACTGTCCTACACTGTTTCACATCTCAGATGGCCAGAACAGTCACGACCAGGCCCAGCCAACTCCAGCAACCAGGAGCTCTGTCCTGGTTTCCCATGTGAATGCTGGGGTCCCTGCGTGCTTGGCCATGATCTACCGCCTTCCCTGGGTCCCTGAGTGCTTGGCCGTGATCTACCGCCTTCCCTGGGTCCCTGAGTGCTTGGCTGTGATCTACCGCCTTCCCAGGTGCGTTAGCAGAAAGCTGTATTGGAAGCAGAGCATGTGGAACTGATACCGGGACTGCAGTGGGATGCTGATCTTGGCAGGCAGCAGTTTGGGAATTTAATCTGCTGTACACAGCATTAGCCTAAATTGTGTTCTCAAGTATCTGGGATGCTTAAAAAAAAAAAAAAAAGGAAGGGAGGTCTAGTAGCTTCTAATCAAGTGTTACACTGAGACTAGGATTCTTTGCTTCACTTACCAAGAACTGAAGGCTCCTTTCTGGCAATTTTCATTGTATCCAAGGACCTTTCTGGCAGAGGAGAAACACCTGTTCATTCTGACGCTGATTTTCTTCTGCCACCTGCTGACCTTCCTCATGTTCTTGTTTCAAGTTGGCACTTGATTTTAGTATGTGTTTTCAAAACCTGCAAATCACAGCCTGCTCATTAGTGCTTTGTCTTTCATTTCAAAGGTTAGCTTTAAATTAAGTATACCTAAATTTAGCATGCATTATGATTTTAAAGAGGCATAATGAGGAAATTCTTAGGGCCTGGAAAGTGTTTGTTCTGTACATCCATTCAACAAATGTTTGTTTTCTGATGTGGGTAGGGAAAGTCACTGTGCATTACCTTGGAAAATGTCAGTGCCCAGCTAATACTTATTAGTTGTGGTAGCAGGGAAAATAGGAATAATTTGTGGTAATCATTTAGATTCTAAGTGTTGCTTCACAGCATTTTCTGTAGTTTTAAAGGGCAAGAAATAATGGGCCACATTAATGAATTGATAGGAGAACATTTTCAGTGGTGGGGAATATTTTTTCTCTTAATTTCTTTGCAAAATCAGGTCCTGCAGATTTTCACATTGTGCATATGTATAATTATTCCTCCAGTATAACCACTTATGTCTGCTATAATATCTTTTGTTGACTTGTCATCCATTCTAATCCTGTAAAAAGCGAATTTATTCAAGTATCTTGCTGCATTTATATTGTAGGAAAATGGTCCCTTGTGAGGTAACCTCTCACAGACTTGTCCAGCCAATAAAATCTCAGTATGGTATTCTCATTCCACTAATGATTAACCAATTAGTATCAGTGTGTATTCTCAACCTGTCTTAGTTCACCATTTTATGAGTTTTAATAGCTGTTTATTTACATTTCCTGTTTAGCCTAACTCAAGTAATGATTAGTAACATTGAAGCCACCACTTAAAAAATGTGGAGAATCGAGAATACATGTATCCTTCGGTTGACTGTTGATGATGTCTGCTTGTCATTCATGGACATTTAAGTTAGATTACATTAAAATATATGTGAAATGCCTTACCTTTGGCACAGATTGGTGCTTTGTAAATGTATTACATTTGCATAGCATTTTGTACTTGTGAAGCAATTTCATTATTTTATTTTAGCTGTCTGAAGCTTCATGAGCCAAGGGAGAACAGGGCATTTCTATTTTCACATAATGCTGAGTCCACAGAGTCGAAGTGATTCACTTGGAATCAGAAAATGAATAGGTAGCTGAACGTGATCTGTAATTGGACTTGTTTCTGGCCACTGTGTAGACTCTATTACCTGCCATCAGTGCTGCCAGTATGGCACTTCTGGTTTTCTCATGGCCCCCAAGTTTGTCTGTTTTTTTAAACCTTGGTTGTCAAGCTACACATCTGGTTTTTCCATGTGTTTTACAAGAATGGTTTTGGAACCTTGCCTTGCTTCCTGGAGACATCAGCGAGCGTGTTCAGGGATCTTCTCAGATCGGGAGTCCTATCGCTCCATGTCTATAAATGCTGATGGGTTCTCAGCAGCAACTGCATTCATTCCGGGGTTGGGATGGGGAAGGGGAGCAGGTATTGCCCGTGGTCAGCCCTCTGCCCACTCTACTTTAAGCAATGAGTGTTTTTGTGTCTAAGAAGGAAAAATTCATTCTGTGTGAGATGACAGAAGACAAATACAGACCTCACAAAGCAGCTTTTCAGCTTTGCAGGATAGTAGCCAGCAAGCAATTGAGCTCAGCAATTCCTTTGTATTCCATAGAATACTTGTAGATAAATGAAATTATAAGTATATGAAAACTCTAGAAAACAACAGAAATTGTAGAGAAACAGACAAGAGTTCATGGGTCATTAGTAACTGATTTTATTTACCAGGTGATTAGGAATATGTTTAGTCTTTAAAATGGCCATTCAAGTGGCAGTTTTGGTTCTCCATTGTGGTGTAGCGAGTAAAGCCACCTCTTGGGACAACAGTATCCCATAAAAGGCTGTGATTAGCATCCCTACAGCTCCACTTCTGATCCAGACTGTCCTGCTAATGGCCTGGGAAAAGCTGCCAAAGATACCTCATGTACTTGGACCTCTGCCACCAGTGTGGACAACCTGGATGAAGCTTGTGGATATCCTGATTTCAGCCTGGCCCAGTCCTGGCCATTGTGACCATATAAAGAATGAACCCATGAATGAATGTTCTTTCTCTTTCTCTCATTCCGTCTTTCTGTTTCTGACTCTTTCAAATAGTTAAATAAATTTTTAAAGTTCTGAGTGCACAAAGATTTAAAGTGCTTTGTGAAAATCATATTACAAAAGGTGACGCTTCGATTTGAATTCATGCCTGTACGTCCATGTACGATAATAGCCTGGAGAATCTTGCATGCAGTCTGTGTACGTTGTGCCTGAAAATTCAGGGAAGTGAATGAGCAAGCAAGGCTGGTGTGACTTGCTAGATAAGACCTTTGAGCTGCACTTGGAGATGAATGGCAGTTTGGAGGGAGAAGGGAGTGATCAGATTGACGTGGTGGGAAGATTTTTATTGGTGAATACTTTTCCAAAATGCAGACCGCTACGGTGGCACCCATTGCTTGAGATGCTCAGGTTCTGAAGTGAAGAATTTGCATTTGCTAGTGAGGTAGAAACCCTCTACCTCTCAAGGAGCATTAAGGAGTGAGGTTTGGGGAGATGGTTATGTGGATGAAACTGGCCTGAGTGATTACGAACAGTAGGTACGTAGTATTATGTGTCAACTCAGTTCCCCAGGTGAGGCTTGGCTCTCTTTTTCTCTGCTGCTCCCATGTCATCCATAAATATGGGAGAATCTATGTCCCTCTCGGGTTTTGAGGATGTGGCCCATAACCCTATTTCCTGACCACAGTGGAACTCTGTATCAGTGTTATCAAATTTAGGGAGCTGCTTCTCCTTCTCAACCTGTCAGTCTTTGTTTTTGCCTGTCCATATCCTTCCACCTTCTACCTCTTTTCTTTTCCTACCAAGGTTCTTTCCCTCCTGCTTGGAGACGAGGAAGTTACTAATCTCAAGAGCCCTTGTCAGTCATCCGCTTCCAGGCAAAATTTCTTTCCAGGAAAGAAATCTGGCCCTAAGTGAAATTACTGAACTGCTGAATTAATATAATCCAGAAGCATTTCCTATCCCTAGGCCTCCAGTCATGTTCGCTGATAAGCCCCATCGATTGTGTAAGGCGGCGTGAGATGAGTTTTCTGCTACATGCAGTGAGTTGCATCCTTATGGATATAGGGGCTCACTGAAGGTCTGCATGAGGATGTGAGCACAGGCTTCCTAACCTGGGAGCGTGTGAGGCTGGGGCTGCTTTGAGAGTCTGTATTACTGTGCGCCTCTGCTATGGGGCTAAAATGACTTTCTAAGGTTGGGACTGTGTGGCTTGTTTACCTAGTATCCCTAGTTGCCCAGCACAATGCCTGTCAAATCAGTTGATAGATTAAACGAGTGAGTGTGAACAAAAGCCTGGGGATTCACAGAGAGGTGGGAAATGAGGCCTGGGAGCATATTATCTGTTGTAGAAAATAGGGTCTTGTTTTATTGTTTTGTTTCTAATGAAGTAGTTAGTAATTTAGAAAGATGGAAATGCATTGCCAGCTTGCAAATGGGTGAAAAGTACTTGAGTACAAGGAAATGTTTAATGGATCTGTAGTGTCACACTGTCAGACAACAACAGCAACAACAAAAAAAATGCTTTGGGAACAATTTCTTTCCTGTCCCTAAGTCTCAATTCTGAATGGACCAATATTTTTTTAAGTACCTTCCAAAATATTTGAATTTTGTTGTAAAAATATATTGCAAGATACAAAGTGCTGGGAAAAATCATAGGCTTTTCCTAGATCAAATCTTTTATTATTATTATTGTTTTCCACAATACATTTTTATTAATATAGGGATTCATCCCTCCTCTTCAGATTTTAATACAAAATCACCATGATAATATTATAATCTTCACGTAGTAAATCAGTATCCAAATGTCCAGATGGAGGAAAGGTTGGACCAATGAAGACAGACCTTTAGGGGCAAGCCTTGTGAAGCGGGCCACATCCTGTGTAACAACCCCAGGTTGAGTCCTGGCAACTTGGGCTTCCAGTGTAGCATTCCCACTAATGTGCCTGGGTGGTGGGGGACACGGGCATGAGTACCTGTGCCTCTGCCACGAGGACTAGGACTCCTAGATGGAGCTCCAGGTTCCTTGTTTGGCCTATCCAAACCCTAGCTTTTATAGGCATTTGGGGAGTGAACCAGCAGATGGATGACCTCTCTCTCTCTCTGTCTTCCCTCTTGGTCTCCCTCTTTCCCTCCCACCCCTTCTGTCAATCTCTATTATCATTCTGTCTAAAAATTTTTAAAAAGTAAATACATCTTTTTAAAAATGTCTGCCCACAAAATGCTCAGGTGCTACCTGCTAATCAAAATTTTAAAAATCGAAGTGTTTACCTGTGAAGGTCTTTCAGAGTCATAAAACCTGACCAAAAATTCCTACCTGAAAACATGCGCTCAGATTTTGAGAATCCAATCTAAATTTGTTAAATGATGGGAGAAGTGGGAGGAAGTGATTACTTTCAAATACTGTTGGACATAGTATTTTGTTTTTTTAAGCTTTTTGTGATAGGCCTTTAGATGGAGGAGGGGCCAGTTATGTAGTATTTATTGCTCCTAAGTGACATTAGCATTCTCAGATCCTTGGATCTGTTTATTGATTATGTCAGGTTAGTTGGAAAAATGGGATAAAGCATTTATCTTAATGTCTTCTTTTCTTATTTTTAATGATCTGTTTTTGTTGCATTTTTGTCCTTATTGTTTTTAAGTAAAAATTCGGTTCAACTGGTGGGTTTGTATGCCGGTATATGTGTCTGAGTCTAAATTTTTAGTGAACTCAGTTCTTCAAATGTAATTCACCCAAACTTGGGATTCCTTCATTTACAGTCTCCCATAGGAGTTAATGCTTTTGCTATTCTAAACCACAGTAACACAGAGGTTATAGCTCTCAGAATCTACCTCCACTTTGGAAAGTCTTGGCAGCATTACAGCTCTGTGTGCCCCTGAGGATGTAACACAATTTTCAATTTCAGTCGCTGGGGAGAGAGCCCAAATCCTCTCCTGCAGGGCTGCCTGGAAGAGGCCTGCTCAGTGGCCATGCAAACATCTGGATAGTCTTGGTTTTCTCAGGAACTGTGCCAATTAAATTCTGGCTCCCATGTTCCAGCCTGATTTGGTATGATTACTCAACAGGTGTCTGACTTAGAGTAGGATATACCTATGCGTTTTAGAGTAGTACTTTTCATGATCCTACCTTTATATATGTATTTCTTTTTTTAAAAAAGATTTATTTATTTTTATTACAAAATCAGGTATACAGAGAAGAGGAGAGACAAAGGGGAAGATCTTCCATCTGATGAATTGCTCCACAAGTGAGACGCAACGGCCGGTGCTGCACCGATCCGAAGCCAGGAACCAGGAACCTCTTCTGGGTCTCCCATGCGGGTGCAGGGTCCAGGGAGCTGGATGGGAAGTGGGGCCACCAGGATTAGAACCAGCGCCCATATAGGATCCCGGCGTGTTCATGGAGAGGACTTTAGCCACTAGGCCACGCCGCTGGGCCCTACATATGTATTTCAAAAGGTGTTGTGCTTCCTTTTGACTGGCGTATTCCAGTTTCCACTCCATTCCTTCCCAAAGTCTATGAATAGTACCCTACTCTCTGCTCTGTGCAAAATGTGGCTTTCTCTCTGGTTTTTAAGTTTCAGAGATTACTCCTCTTCAGGGTTTCTCACAAGAGTTGGTATCTGTCTACCTTCCAGCAGCATGGACCTCTGATGGCCACTCATGGTCACCAGCCCATATCTGCAGTCGTATTGTAGGTTCCAGTGCACCTGCACACTCTGCAGGGCCTTCTGTACGCTAGATGAGAAAGTGGCTGAAGTCCTCACCTTGCACGTGCCAGGATCCCATGTGGGCAAAGACTCATGTCCCAGGGGCCCCAGCTTCCCATCCAGCTCCCTGCTTGTGGCCTGGGAAAGCAGTTGAGCACAGCCCAAAGCTTTGGGACCCTGTACCCTCGTGGGAATCCCGGAGGAGGATCCAGGCTCCTGGCTTCAGATCAACTCAGCTCCAGCCAATATGGCTACTTGGGGAGTGAATCATCAGATGGAAGATCTTCCTCTCTGTCTCTCCTCCCCTGTGCATATGCCTTTCCAATAAAAAAGATCTTTAAAAAATAAGGAAATAAAAGAAAAAAATTGAAATATGAAAAATAATCTGATAGAAGTGAATTTTTTTTTCGGAGAACAGTTAGCTTTAGCAATGCATCAAGTTTTCACTCAGTGATATTTGGGTAGGCAAATTTCAGTGTTCAGCGTATTAGTTATAAATCAAAAGATCACAAGGGCAGTTTGTAGTTTGGTTTAGATATATCAGGAACAAAAAACACTTAATATATGATGTGTAATTCTTTTGAACACACTGAGACCCATATGAAACCTGTATATAAAGGTTCAGTGTCAGCAGATATTATGGACATGGTTTATCCATTGGGTTTTGCATCTTAAATTAGTTTACAAATCAGCTTTGCAATGTAAGCAAAACAGCAATTTAAACAAGCTTTTAGGTTGTGTCACTGGCGTCTGCCAGAATGGATTAGATCATGTGCCTGTTGGGTATGGGGCAGAGGTCATTCTTTGCATTGTGCTTGGTTGGCCTTCTGTTGGAGGTAGTTTTTATTCATAGTGGGGTTCATTTTAAATGTAATCTTCACTTAATCTTTAATTCATTTTTGCCTTTGAACAATACTAACTAAAACTTGAGGTATTAGAGTTTAACAGTTAGGCTTCTATGAAGGAGTTGGTAAATTATGAAATATAAATTTTTATAGTTTAGGTATACAGGCACAATTGTATATTGTGTAGAGTTCTGAATAATGAGTATTTCTGAGTGACCAGAGTATGAGGTTTAGTGATACTGTAAGTTTTTCAGAACCTGTTTATCTTGATATAGCCTATTTGTTTTCATTTTATGTTTCTTTTCGTTACAGAACAGTTAAATGAAAAACAAAGAATGTCATGATAAAAATTTTAAAGAACACCGGCAATGTGATGATGAGTTGCCACAGACTCCATCTAGTCGTTGCTGGTATAGTGATCGTTTGTTTAACTATTGCATGGTATCCAATGCCTTGGGATTCTCTGAGATGGCAAATAGTGAAGATCTTTCCACTGTCCTTTTGGCCATTGTCTAAAGTATCAATCACCAAGAACTCTTTTCAGATTACGCATTAATATTTAATAGCTTAGCTCTGCAAAAATATTTGACCACTGTCATCTGTTGGCCGGTATTAGCCGTACGCTTTGATGACTAGGTAAACAGAGTTTCAAAATATTCCAGCTCGACCAAGGGCAGAGTTTCTATGTACATAGAAAATGAAAGAGGAAATGTCACGCTTTTTAATCCCTTCATGAAAGAATTTTCTAAGGGCATTTATTCTGAAGGAGCTGTGAAGGACCTGTGTATTTTAGGGCATCTCTCTCCAACCATGAAAACCTCACTTTTGCACATCCAGCTATCTTTATCTGTATTTGTATGGTGGTTTCCTTTTTGTTTTGGCGTGCCTTCAATTACTGCATTGTAATTGGCCTTGGTGCTCTGTGAATATTTTCCTGATTAGAAAGTGGAATGGTTATTATTTATGTAATGTTGAGGAAGGTCTTAAATGTATTTTTGAATAGGTGAATTGATTTGACCCTTGCTCACCATGAAGTACTTTCCTTTTGCCTCGAGCCCTGGGTGGAGGACTGCTTTCTAAATTTCAGATAGAGCTGGAATAAACTTGTCACTATGGCTACCAGAATTTCAATTTGCTGTTATTAGAGAGAAGCTTATAAATTCCCAAGCCACTCAGAGGCAGAATCCATCAACTAAATCCATAACTGCTCCTGTGGGAGCTAAGAGGAAAGCCCTATAGATTTTAGTATTATTTCCCCTACATCAGGTTGGTGAATAGGATGTCTTGACAATTTTTTTTTCTCTCTACAAAAGAAGATTTTGTAAGTACAAAATTCTTACCTTTAAAAAAAAAATTGTACGCTTTATGTTCAGATTATCATTCATACAATTGCAGATGCTTTATGTGAAGTGGACACCAGGTCTTTTTCCTGCTTGACAACTTAACCTGTAACCCCCAGAGCCTTGAGAGAGTCCAGCTGCCGGTATAGCAGGTGCCGGTATAGCAAGCACAGCCTCTGTCTGATCTGGCCCTTCTGTAGCATCTTCACCCATCACCTTGTGGACAGTTGAGTCTCCATCACATGGAATCCTTATAGTTCAATCCTTGCTGCACATGGGATCATGTTGCCATATTTTCTCATATGCTAAACAGTTTTTCCTGTCCAGGTCCAAGGTCCCTTTTTCTCTCCTGACCAACTATTCTTACTGGACAGCCCATGGCTCATTCACATTTCTATCTCCTGTGTCAAGCAAACTCAGTAACATTTGGGGAAAAAAAAAAAATGATGGCTTATTTTTGATTTTCCTAATCTAAAAGATTAGAAAATTACAATTGACTCCAAATTGTGATTTCTTAATCCAAAAGCAAGTGTGATAAAAGATTGTAAGTCTCTTGACCAAATTTTATGTGTGTGTAAGTGTACCAAGTTTTCTTGAATTTCCAAATAATATTTTAGGGTCTCTGGTTGCATTATTTAACTTAATTACAGTAACAACCAGTTGGAGTAGATTGTGTGCATATTTTAAAGGCATTGAATAAACAGATTAAGAAAAGCTAGGGAGTTTGCATAAACATGTAGCTGGCAAACAGAAGGTCCTGCAGTTCTCAGTTGCCGCATACTATCTTTTGCTAACTGGATAATGTTATGAACTTTATTTTTATTAAATGATTCATTTTGAGTTTTTGAAGATTTGTATATCTGTTTGGTGACAATGTATATCAAACATCAGTGGGTTCCTAAGGTCTATTTTTCTCATGCAGGGTAGCAACAGTATTGAAAAGAAAGTCTTTGGCAGAGTTTTTATTCTTATCCATATGAATATTTTGCATAGAACAAATAAGTGTGAGCTTTTAACAATATCTCGTTATGATTAAGTATTTACCTGTTTTATATAAACATGAAGCATTGTTCTAACAGAACAGTTCAAAGTAGTAGATAATGAATTTGGTAGTCAATCCTATCTCTATGAAAATATTATTTAGGGTAAATTTTCATAGTTTTAAATATCCGTGCTACTTTCTATTCAGAACTAAGGAAAATGATATAACCTTTTTGTGTAATTTAAAAAATTATTTGTCTGTACCTGTATGATGGTTTAACAGAATCATCTTCTACCTGCAGGCACCATATGGGCACTGGTTTGGATCCTAGCTTTCCAACATCCAATCCAGCTTTCTGCTTCTGGCCTGGGAAAATGGTGGCGGATTACTTGAGTCCTTGGCCCCCTGCACCCACGTGGGACACCTGGAGGAAACTCCTGGTTTCAGCTCAGCTCAGCCCCAGTCATTGTTGCCATTTGGGAAGCGAACCACTGGATGGAAGATATCTCTTTCTCTGTGTTTCTCTACCTCCCAAATTAAATAAATAATCTTTAAAAAAATTACTTATTGTGGCTTTACTTGAAATCAGAGAGACAGAGAAACCTTCCATCAGCTGGTTCACTCGTCAGATGCCTGCAACGGCTGGTTCACTCGTCAGATGCCTGCAACGGCTGGGGCTTTACCAGGCCAAAAAAATGGACTCCAGAACACAGTGTGATTCCTCTACATGGGTGACACAGAGCGAAGTATTTGAACCATCACCAACAGTCTCCCAGAGGTACATTAGTAGCAAAATAGGTCAGAAACGAAGCTGGCACTTGCACTAGGCACTCCCAAGTGGCATGCTAATTGTCAAGCCAAAACTCATACCATTTTGTTTATTTTGTATGCCCTAAAGTATTTCTGAACTGTATTTTGTAATCAGGAGTTGTGATTTCTGAGTCATAAATGCTACCTGAAATTTAATCTTTTCAATTTCCGTATTGAAAATTGAGAATAATGACAATTGCTTGCTTCCATGCCTATGAAGATAAGTGTTCAAGTTAATAGCTATAAAGTATTTAGAGCAATGCAACTCAAAGTAAACATATTGGTACTTGAAAAATGTTCAAGGGCAAATTGAACTAAAATATAATTTTATTTTGATGCAAAAACATTTTGAAATCTGTGCTTTTTAATAATACATATATTCTGTAAACTTTAAAAACTCCCCTCGATGCATGGATTTCAAAAATCTTTTGCATCAAAGTAAACATTTTTCATTTCATTTTCCATGATTTTTTGCATAACCATTCATTCTGATGACTTAGGGTTTTTCTTTTCACAACTCTTCAGCATGAAGCATTTTCAGAAATAAAACTGACATTTACATGTTTACATGGATATATTTTGGCTCATAATTACATCCTTGTAAATTTTTTTTCAGGCCTAGTCTGTCAGTGCTTGTCTTTCCTACTGTTTTTCCATTTAATCTTGGCCCACCCCCCCCCTTTTTTTTTAAAAAAAAAAAGGTGTATTTAGAAAGCACCATTCCCTTGAGTTTTATTTCTTCCCATCTGCAGTCTTCCTTGGAACATCTTCTGCCAGATGCTAGTTTTTACTTTCAATCTATTAGTTGAACAGCAGTGACTCCTTTTTTTTTTTCTAGGACTTGGTAAATATTGGCTAGATTAATCAATGCCTGAGCAGTAGGAGACTGGATTTCTGGCTTCTTGACCTTCAGGGAAAAGTTTGCTCATATCTCATAAACTGGAAAATAAATTATAAAGTGGAATTCTTTCCTGTCCTCCCCCTCGTACAGAGTCTTTAATATCTGCATGATCTTTTGTAATGATAAAGTTAATATAAATAAGCTGGAATCTATGCAGTTTGTAGGGTCGATCAAGTCTGTATCTGAAGCAGTTTTTAGTCATTATCTGAATTTCAGATCCAATGTAATGAATGGCCACTTGCTACAGAGTCTACACTCACTGTATAATTGTGTAGAAGCCATACCAGCATTTGGATTGCATTCATAGTTTGAATACTGTTGCTGTGCTGAAATTCTGTTTCCTTAATCTTGAGCCAATGATCTGATTTCTTTTAGATTGAGAAGGATTTAAAAAATATCAGAAAGTTTAATGCAGTGGCTTAATGAAAATTATTGTCTTTTAAATAGCCAAAGAGCAGGAGGAAAGATAGAAGAGAAAGCAGATAGGGCCACGTAAGCTTTGAGTTTAAAAGAAAGAACAGACCACCTTATGGGCAGTTTTTCTTAGGCTGGTGTTTAGGACATGTTACAGGTGTTCCTTCTGTTTGTTTTAGAATCAACAACTGTTGGAAGGGGTAGTGGTGAACACTAATAACCTGGAAGCACATCCCTGGTCTGTCTGCTGACCATCAACACTAAGGAGTGGGGGTGCCCTGATTCTCAGATGAAAGCACGTTGTAAATTTTGCAGCAATATTTTATTGTGAAGATCAATACATAGCATATTCAGGCTTATTTTGAATCAGAATTAAGTTGGACTGTGGAAAACCATGTCCTGCAGGTGGAAATGAAAATAGGCAGATGTACACAATAAACCTTAAATTAATCTTGAATTTACCTTTTCCTCAACACATCATTTCATCGTCGTAATAAAAATGATAACATTTAAGGGGAGGACTCGGTGGGGGGCGGAGTTGGAGCCACTGCACAGTTAACAGAAATCCCCATAGACATTTGAGGGGTTGAAGGGAACAGCTGTGTGAAGGGAGACACAGTTGCCTTTCTGATTGGGAATGTGCAAAACAAGTATTCTTCTTTTCAAAGTCATTTTACCTTTAATTGATTATTAGCCCATTTTTAAAACTGAGAACTCTTTGAATGCAGTACGAGTTTTGTTCCCTCACTGAATACTGTCTGTTATTTTAATCATGTTAATCTACTACTGAACGTGAAATGCTGCTCTGTGGCTGCTGGAGAACAAAAGTGCTTTCTGTCCCTCCTCCCTCAGGGAGCTGAGCTTCCCATCATGCATGGTCTTGCCAACAGTCAGGGGTTTAGTCTGAGCTGATCGATACATCGGGACCCTTTAGTTAGTGAGATCGATAGAGTGTAATGAAGTCTGTGCTCGAATTCCCTTCCAAGTATCGCTGCTAGGGGAAGAGTGCGTCTGTGTTTTCTGTTCTAAAACACAGTCAAAATTATGCTTGAGGGTTTTTTTTTTTTTCTCATCATCCAGGATGCAGTACTCTGCAAGCAGGCTCCATAGAAATCACTCACTCCTGCGGTTCCTCCAAAGACGAGACTCTAGAATAATGAGGAGTGTGTGAGCAGAAACATTTGACTTGAGAAAGAAAAAAAAAATGAGTGTTAGCTAAAACACTGCTTCAGTTAAGTATCTTTGACTTAATCACATAAGATGATTGCTGCTAAATGGTTTTGAATCAAATCCTTCATTTTCTGAATCTCTGCCCACAGGTTAGCAGCATGCTTAGGGAATGCATAATAATCATAGCATCTGAGTGGTGACATGGCAACTGTAATTTTAGGATAGATATATTTATGAACAGCATGATACAACAAATTAGAATTTCTTAGACTTTCCTTCTGAGTTTATATGCTTTGATTATGATATTCTTTCAGTGAGACTTCTAAACAGTTTTAATTGTAACTTAAACTGTGTTTGAAAAGTTAGTTTTCTAGCACCTGTATCAGAACGCGTAACTGAACTTGAAAAATTGATCCCTATAAGTGTTAACATGCAGTTAGTCATTTTTTGGCTATCATGCCTCAATACGTCTCTCACAAACATTATTTATGGCATAAATAATTCATATGAAGCACACTGGACATTTTTGTTTTCTAGTTTCTGTTTTACTAAGTGTTATAAGGAGATGTTTATATTCATAGGCATTAAATGTTTATATTCGTGGGCATTAAGAATGAAGTGCATCTAGTCAGTGAAAAGTTCTGTTTAAGAAAGTTTAGAGAAATCACCTTATAAGGTGTTGATCTAAAATAGTTTATTTCTCTGTGTTTTATAATTAGACATCGTAATACTAACTCTTCTTCTTTTTCGTTAACCATGTTTTATATGGTTGAAGGCTAGTAGAATTCCAAACTTGGAAGGGATTTTTCAAAGTATTCAGATTTTCCTGCTGCTGTAAAGTCTTAATATTTAATATTTTTTTTAAAAAAAGACTACTTAGCTACAAATTTGTGTTCACCTTGTAAGACTGTGAAATTAGTCCATTGAATGCACTTCATAGCAAGAACCACTATAATGATGAACACACAAGAAGGTAAGACAGTCTTGGTGAAAAGCTAGCAGCTTTGATTATCTGATGAGTAAGTACTGCAGTGTGGATGTGTACTGAAATCGTTTTGCTTCCCGTGACCTTTTGTTGACTAGTTGTAGCTAGTTGAAGGAAAACCAGACTGTAAAGTGTGTAGTTTTAAAAAAAAGTCAAACCTTGAGCCTGGCTCTGTGGCCTACTGGCCAAAGTCCTCGCCTTGAATGCGCCAGCATCCCGTATGGGTGCTGGTTCTAATTCCGGCAACCCCACTTCCCATCCAGATCCCTGCTTGTGGTCTGGGAAAGCAGTCAAGGACGGCGCAAAGCCTTGGGACCCTGTGCCCACATAGGAGACCCAGAAGAGGATCTGGGCTCCTGGCTTCGGATTGGTGCAGCACTAGCTGTTGCAGTTACTTGGGGAGTGAGCCATTGAATGGAAGATATTTCTCTCTGTCTCTCCTCCTCTCTCTATATATCTGACTTTGCAATAAAAATAAATCTTTAAAAGAAGAAAAGTCAAGCTTTCTGTCTATGGTGGTGGGTGGGAAAGGTTCTCGGCAGTTGAACATGAATATCCAGTTCAATGGAACCAACGGAGATTTTCTTTTCAGTGTTTGTTGGTGCTGGTTTACCAAAGGAATGCGACCCAGAGACTTTCAGGATTTTAATTGTAGGTTTAGATTGGAATAGGCAAATGTCTGGTCCGTGGAACATGAAATCATTTGATCCGGTCCTCCAAGGAGAGTGCAGGCAAGATTCAAAATCAATAAATTCATAGCAGACTAACTTTTAAGATGATAATTTTGTAGGGCCTATGAATGGTGTTATGTGTATCCAGCTGACACCAAGACCAAGAAGAAATAGAAAACCATTCTCTTCCCCAGCATCTTTCTAGCTCTATGAAGTGAAGTAGTCATGATTCATAAATTGCCGCAGCAGTGTACCATTGTTCAAATTACCGTTAGCCTTCTCACCCCTACTACCTGCTAACTTCTCGCTTGTGATATTTACAGAATTCCAGTCAAGTGTCACAGGTCTGTGCACAACCACTGAGACAGGCACTTTCATGTCACCAGTTGAACCATTTATTCTCTATTACACTAATCTGAGTGTGGCCTTATTAGACTAGAGTGACCTTGTTTTCCTTGGCAACCCAAATGCCTGGACACAGGTGAAACTCCAATACCTGTCATATTAATGAAAACGTCTAAAAAAGTGCTGGCTTTTGAAAAAAAGCATAAAGAGAGAGCGTTCTTAGCTTACGCTTCAAGTTAGGAAGTATGTTAGGAATTGGATAACTAGGCCAGGTACTTTAGAGCCACAGGGTGAAGATAGGGAAGACTGTTGAGGACTGAATTGTGGGTGAAAAGACAGTGAAACGTAAGCTGTCTTTAACAAGGAAGCTTTAAAGAATCAAGGAATGACCAAAGAGAATATTGCAGGGAAACAAAGCAAAAAGAGACATAGTGAAATGGTTGTCTTAGGTGAATGACACTTGTTGAGGCATTTGAACGTAGTTTAAATAAAGTGGTTAAGATAAGAATAATGTGTTTCTTTGAGAAAACATCTGCATGTTTTCACATGTCATTTGTAGTGACATGTTGGAAGGTTTGGTTTATGTAGGTGTTTTCTATTGACCCTTCACCCTTGGGTGAAAGGCTAAGGGTTTCAGGTGTCTGTTGGAGTTGATGGAGAAATTGGGTCAAACATGCTCCAAGTACTAAGTACCAGCTAAGCTTGTGCCTCTGACCCAAGGACATCACTCTTGAGAAGGGTTGGAGCCTTTGCTGATAAGTTTCATTTTCAAGACAGGAAATAATTTTCAAAAGAACTAAAAGCAAGAGAACAACAGTTTGATGATAATGTGTGTGATGTGTGTGTTTAGAGGTGGCCCAAGTTTATTGTATCTGAATATTTCTTCAGCATTGTTCTTTCACAAGTAGGTTTACAGTTTAGGGCAGGACGGATGGGATGGCCTTGTTCTCTGCCTTATTTGTGAATAATACGTAGCCTTCCTTTCATAACTGCCTTTTATATATTATTGGTCATTTTTCTCCTTTATTATGATGTCTTCACAGACTATTCAATGATATAACATCGGGCAAAGCAGCAGTTTTCGTCATAGGTGTATGTTCGTTGTATATCTCTGTGTAAAATCAAAAGTTTTGGGTAGAACAAAGTGATGTGCATACAACTTATATGTCAAAATCCGTATTCTAACAACTCCATCTCCTGTAATTATTATGCAGTTTATTTGCTCAGATTCTTTACTAGTCTTGGCTTACCACATCCGACACATGTGTGTGTATTAGGGAGAGGGAAGTTAAAAAATATGTTGTTATGGTAACCAGTTAGCCAAATGATTGGGATGTTTATATCCCACATTGAAGAAACTGGGTTCAATCAGTGACTCTGGCTGTGTCTACAAGCCTTCTGATAAGCCAGGGTTAATGGCTCCAGTACTTGGGCTCCTGCTACCCGTATGGGTGTCACATTTTATTGCATTCCTGGCTCGAGGCCTCACCCGTAGCCCCTGACTGGACACTGCGCTTATTTGGGAAGACAACTAGCAAAAGAAAGTTCTGTGTCTTTCTCTCTCTCTTTTCTCAAGTAAATAAAAGTCATTGTTAAAAATGTGTTGAGCCTGTCAGTATGTTAATCCTCTATAAACGCGATCAGAGCCTTATTTAAGGTGACTCGAGAAATTTTGGGAAGTGCCACTAAAAGATAAAAGTGTAAACCTTATTTCTCAACAAAAGCTTCATCAGCTACAAGACACAATAATAAGAGATGCTATCAGCCATTTTGTCCCTTACTGGAGAATTGCATCTCCTGAGCATTTAGCCACGTCAGTGCACCATATTTTTGCATTATTGACTAAAGATAGCTGTGCACCCTTTAACTACTGAGATTAGCACACAAAAATAAATCCAAACTAAGGGTGAAAATCAATACTGCAAGGTTTCTAATGATTTTCCCTAAAAAAAGGCTCACGTACAGCCTGACTCAGTGGCCTAGCGGCTAAAGTCCTCTCCTTGAACACACCAGGATCCCATGTGGGTGCCGGTTCTAATTCCGGCAAACTCCCCTTCCCATCCAGCTCCCTGCTTGTGGCCTAGGAAAGCAGTCGAGGACAGCCCAAAGCACTGGGACCCTGCACCTGTGTGGGAGACCCGGAGGCGGATCCAGGCTCCTAGCTTCGGATTGGCACAGTTCCAGCCTTTGCAGCCACTTGGAGAGTGAATCCTCAGATGGAAGATCTTCCTTTCTGTCTTTCTTTCTCTTTATATATCTGCCTTTGCAATAAAAATAAAATAAATATATTTTTTAAAAATACTCCCATATTTGCTCTTGTTTTGTAGGAAGAGTAAGCAAGAATGTTGTAGTGGATAAAGACTTGGTTGAAGCTTTCCTGGACTTTTTCTTGGTGAAACTTCAGCTAACTTTGTCAAAACACTTAATTTAAGCAGATGTTGTCATTCTTAGGCCCTGCCAAAGGTCAACAGGCAAAATGCCTTGAGCCTTCCCAAGAGCTTTGCCATGACTGTGGCTCTGGCTGAGTCTGCCTGAAACCCTTCCATCTCTTGGGAGCCATTGCTTTGATTGTGCCTGGTCTTCGGAATCTTCCTGCTAAGAGCTATGTTTTATCTCCTAATGGATTATTTAAAGTAGTTCTTCCAAGAGCTGGTTCAGCATTGATTCCACTTGTGTAAAATTTCCCTTGAAAGCTCACTGTTGGAACTGTTGTTTTGGCATTGTGGGTTAAGCTGCCGCCTGCAACGCCAGCATCTCTTTTCAGCACTGGTTCAGTTCTCTGCTGCTCCACTTCTAAGCTGCCTTCCATTAGGCCTGGGAAAGCAGCAGAAGATAGCCCAAGTGTCTGAGCCCTCACACCCAAATGGGAGCCTCAGGTAGAAGCTTCTGGCTCTTAGGTTTCACCTAGTCCAGCCCCGGTATTTTTGCAGCCATTTGGGGAGTGATTCACTGAATGGAAGAACCTCACACTCTGTCTGTGTCTGGCTAGCTCTCTCTGTCTCTGCTCAGAACTCTGCCTTTCAAATAAATAAAATAACACCTGTTGATTTTTTTATACTTAAGTGGATAAGCTAAACTGAAACAGTTGAGGTGTCTAAGATGTTGACTTTTTCTTCTTTTGTTAATTATTTGTCTTTTCCAGTAGGAGACCTACAAAATTAATTTTTAAACCCACAAATTGAAATGGGATAGTCTTCCTTTTGGCTTTATTTTTAGCATCATCTTATCCTTTCTTGAAAAAATGTGAGTCAATTGTAATCTGCTGATTTCTTTGGGATAACTGTCCCCGTTAACTTCGCATTAAAGTATCTCCGTTTTTACCGTCCTTCCACTCAAGCCTCGCTGTAAAGTTTGTATTTGTTCTTGCCTCTGTTTCTGCAGAATATATTGAGCTCGGATAAGAAGTCTTTCCAAGATGATGTCTTACTCTTTGTAGTTACTCAAACTAATTCCCTTGAAATATGTTACCACAAGTTAATATAATGATTTCATTGTAGGGTGAAAAAAATTTTGAAATAATAAGTGTTTTCCATGGAGTTTCTGAAGAACCCCTTTACATATATTTATACATACATTGTACACAGCTATGATACATACATATTTTTATTGATGTATATAGTTCCTGTCATAATGTGCTAGCTACCTGTGTGATATAATTGAGTATCAAGGTGTAGTTCTGAAACAATTTTTTACTTGGCTGATGAAGTACGTAAGATACCGGATTTGACCTATGAAGTAGATAACAGATGTGTTCTGTGAACTAGAACTAGAAAAAACACTAACTGAAACGAGAAAGAATTCTAATTTCTCTTACATGTAACCATTTAGAAGGCAGCATTTTTGCCCTGCTTCATAAAGTTCTCCAGACATCCGGGTACTTTTTCTGCTGTTGTTCTTCCTTTCTAAAGCATTGCCCTTATTTTTTCAAAGTTCAAGGTGGCTACTAGTAGTCAAGGCCACAGTCCAGGCAGCTGAAAGGCAGAGAATGCCCCTTTTGAAAATGCATTACCTCCGAGTTGCACATCACACATTGCCATGTGTCCTGTTGCTTAGAAGGTTTTGTTTTGTTTTGTTCCTTTTTATTTTATAAGGCAGTACAACTTGATGGGAGGCAGGGAAAGGTGCTTTTTGTTCTGAATGGCAAAGTGCCCAGCTAAAACTTCTGCTACTGTGGAAGAAGGTGAGAATGAATATTGGGTTACATTTTATTCCTCAGGGCACAGTAGAATTGGTGTTATAAATAGCAGACATGTCATTTCTGTTTGCATTATAATTGATCATTTATAGAATTTCTACTCTGTACTGCTTAACATCAAGGCATTATTTAAAACTTTACCAGTTATGCATATGACACAACCTTTATTTGGAAACCTGGTTATCTCAAATTCCAGAGCTTTAATCTCTGGGGAATCTGGTTAAGTGGTAGAGGGCACCTAATTACTGACGGAGCTCCATTTATTTTCTAGCAGGTTAGAGGTGGGCAGTATCTGATAGCTTCTTTTTTTTTTTTAAAGATTCATTTATTTATTTGAATGTGTGTGTGAGAGAGAGAGAGATGTTTCATCCAATGTGGGTCCCAGGTAATTGGGCCAACTTTTACTGCTTTTTCCAGCAACATTAGCAGGGAACTGCATCAGCAAGTAGAGCAACCAGGACCCAAACCAGCACCCAAATAGGATGCTGGCTTTGTAGGTGTAGGCTTTGTTTTCTGTGCCATAATGCTGGCTCCTGATTGTTCCTTGATTGTTAATCTATTCATGCATTGCAGTTCTTTATGAAGCCCCCTTACTTGTGGAGGTACCATTGTAATCCCTGTGTGGGATACAAAATGAATTAGACACTAACCCTACCGTTAAAGTTCCCATATGTAAAACCTTGTGAAAGGCAGGCCTTGATGACAGTAGCTGCACTTGATTCAACTCCCAAGAAAAATTGCTCAAAGAATGCTTCCTCCTCATCACCCAGTGCTGCTTTGTTCCATATTCCTTAAACATAACCCACATTACACCAGGTTGCTATTTTGAGGAAAATTTTCTGAAGATTCCAGTCCAGTATGTTCCCTGGATTTTTACTCATTTTGAATTTTACAATGGATTAGGAAATTTCCCCTTTGGTGGTCCAGTAACTCCAGATATGTATCTGGAGTAAGGAAAATAAGTTTGTCTATATGTGTTTAATTAGGGGGTTTTAAAAAAAGATTTTGAATGTTCTTCAGGTAATGTAACAATACACTTTTTTTTTTGAAGACTTACTTATATTGGGAAGTCAGATATAAATGGAGGAGAGACAGAGACGAGGATCTAACATCTGTTGATTCACTCCCCAAGTGGCTGCAATGGCTGGAGCTGAGTCAATCCAAAGCCAGGAGCCAGGAGTCTCCTCTGGGTCTCCCAGGTGGGTGCTGGGTCCCAAGGCTTTGGACCATCCTCGACTGCTTTTCCAGGCTGTGAGCAGGGAGCTGGATGGAAAGTGGGGTTGCCTGGATTAGAACTGGCACCCACCTGGGATCCTGGCATGTGCAAGGCGAGGGAGAACTCTAGCCACTGTACCAGGCCCACAAAATACACTTTTTTAAAAAGATTTATTTGTTTTTTATTGGAAAGGCAGATTTATGGCCAAAAGGTAAGACAAAGAGAAAAATCCACTTGGTTCACTCTCCAAGCGGCTGCAATGGCTAGAGCTGAGCTGATTCATAGCCAAAGGCCAGAAATTTCGTTTGGGTCTCCCATGTGAGTGCAGGGTCTCAAGACTTTGGAGCCATCCTCTACTGTTTTCCTAGGCCACAAGCAGGGAACTAGATGGGAAGTGGAGCAGCCAGGACATGAACTGTCATGTATATGCAAGGATTTAACCATTGAGTCATTGTGCTGGTCCCAACAAAATATTTTGGTCTATGATACTAACTAAAAAAGAAATCACTCGTTGTGGGTTGATGCTGTGGCAAATCAGGTTAAACTAGTTTTGGGACATCTGTGTTCCTTATCAGAATACTGGGTGAAGTCCCATCTTCTGAACCATCTGCTTCTGAACCATCTGCCTGCTAATGCAGTTAGCAAGGCAGTGAATAATGCCCAAGTACTGGGCACATGCAGCCCACATGGAAATCCCAGATGGAGTTCCAGATACCTGACTCCAGTTTCAGCCTGACCAATGCAGCCATCTAGGGAGTGAACCAATAGGTAGATGATCACTTTCTGTGTTACTCTTTCAGATAAATAAGATTGTTTTTAAATAGTGTTGCTTCATTGTGGTAAAAGCAAATTCAGAGGAAAAAATGGAAAAGGAATGTATATAGAGAGGACTGCAAAATGTGTTTGAGATATACTGATTATCTTCAGTTTTCCCACTGAGTTTTTGAAGTGCCTTGTATGTTGCCCTAAATTTGTTAGGTGTATAGATCATATTTAAATTAGGATGAAAGTATTACCATTGCTTGCCTTCATTTTCAATAACTCACTCACATGGCATTCTTAGGTTAATGCTCCATGAGAGCTTTTAAGCTGCTTTCCAGGATTCTGTGTGCTCACTGTATAACTGGTGACTACACGCACTCGGAAGAGAAGTAGTTGAGGAGTCAGGAAACCTGGATTTTAGGTTGGGCACAGCTGGTGTGACCTCTCTCTAAAGCTTACTGGAAACCCTTTGTTCATCTGTAAAATGCAGAATTTGCTCAAGATGATTACTGAGATTCTTCTCAGACCTGCATTTATCATATCACTGACCACTTTTATCTTAAAACCAACACAACATAAAAGTTCAAAAGCTATGTTCTATCAAACAGGATTTGTGTACATGTCTGTGTGACTTATCTTACCCCAAATCTGCATATTTTCCATGATAGTTTAAATTCTGTATAAATCAATTCGGTGACCTAATGCTGGTAGATTCTCGTTCTGATTTACAGTGTAGAGTTTTTTTGTGGTAGCACTTAGATCAGTACTCTGAACCGGCTCCCAAGCTAGCTGTCGGTGTGAGCCTGGTGTGGGCAGCCCCACCACTTACGTATCTTCATTAGCGTGGGGCCAGCTGGCCAGCCTGGAGCGGATACCATGCCCTGCTCTGTGTGAGCATTTGTCCCAGTCTTATGTTTTTCCTTCAACCATGTTCTCCTTGGATCACCTATCTGCTCATATGGATTTAGTTTACTTTATAGGAAGTTGGTATTTCCAACCCCAGTTAATCTTAAAATAAATTCAGTATTTTACAAGCAAGCAAAATATGTTTATCTTATTGTAGCCTCTTTTTGGGTAGTACCTACTAATAACAACTTCAGAGAATATTAAATATTTGTATGAAAAACATGAAAGTGGAAAGCAAGTCACTTCTCAACCTCCAAAAGTTAGATTTACTAATGTGTTATGCTTTATGAGGGCTTGAGATGTTACAAAAATTTAATTGCAGGCATTTTTTGGTAGAAGTTACTGCTGAATAAACCCTGCGTTGCCTACAAAATTCAAGCTATCTGATTTTTAAACAGGTTCTTCTCCTTTCTTTCCTAAGATAGGTACTTATTACACAAAATAAGCCATTGGTCCTTTAGAATATATCAGTATTAATTCTTTCAGGTGTTTTCGTTTTATTTATCTTTTCCAAGCCTGAATTCAGCTCATGAATTCCAGAGTTCCTACTTCCACTTATTCAAACACTGAGTGTCCATTCTGTCATGTATTTTTGTGCTCAGGATCAAAGACAAGCAAGGAAATAACAGCTATTGATTGGTTTTATAGGAAAACCTTGAATGTCGGTGACCTCTGGTGTCATCTGATTTGCTTTGGTCTTTTTAGAGTTGTTTCTAAAAGAAGCAAGTGCCTGGTCATTCGCTTTCTACTTAAACTCTGATTTCCTATTGAAATGATGGTTTGCTTGAGAAACTTTCCCTTTTACTAAGTTAAAATCTATATTGTTTTGTTTTTTCAAAGTGGGTTATAAAGGACACTTCAAAAGAATACACAGAGCTGAATGAATAACCATGGTAAAACACCATGTTAAATTTAAAATAATCTTCAAATACATCAACTGCTACCATTTTTTATTATGAGAGATGCTTAGGTTTCAAAGTTATCAAGCCCAGAAATATAAATATAAATATAATCAATTCTTTCTCCCTTACCAGTTATATTGTTTTAGCCTAGAAATGCCAGGCACAATAGATTGAAAAATAAGTAAAATTTTTAAAAATGAATGCCTTTGGAGAACATTGATTTTGAATCAGGATTCCTGAGCCTTGGTGCCTCTGCTATTATGAACCAGATAATTCTTGGATCTCTTGGGACTGCTGTGCATGGAGCGTTTAGCAACATCCAAGGCATCTTTCCTTTGAATGCCCACATAGTGACAACCAAAAATACCTTCAAAGATTGCCAGATATTTTGTGTAAAGCAGAATGTCATTGCCTCATTGAGAAACTTTGCATTAAATAAAAAATTATTCTTAATACCAAGAATATTGGAATAATTAATTAAAATGTAGCATTAAAATTTTATGAAATGTATGACCCAACTTGTGTTCTTGTTGACAGTTTTAGACCAGAGAGTATGAGACGATTTCAGATGTTCCACCTGCTCTATCACTTTAGAAAAAGTAAAAATTTTGGTTTACGTGGACATGTTTGTATACATGGATGTAGTAATTGTACCATTAGTACCTTGACTTGAGAATATTTTTGAGAAAATTGGAAAACCTGCCTATCATCCTTAGTTGTGCTGGTTGGGTGGGAGTCTCCTGAGTGCTGTAATGATCTCCCCATTTATGCTCAGCCCTGATATCAGAGATTTCTCTGAAAATGTATGGAAATCTTGTCATCAGCTGGGAGAAAATAGTTTCCCTGCACTGTTTGTGCCTTCTTCAAGGTTGACCTGTCTGATGTCTTCTGTCACTGCTGACTGTTGAAGGAGTCAGCTATGTAAGAACACGGTGATTCATGCTGGAAGCATTCTTGCACCCTCTGGCATGGAGGACCTGAAAAAATAAGGCAGGAATTAAAATGATGTGACTCATGTCCGCTTCCCACATAGTATTACTGGCAGAAGTGATCCTTCTAGCACCTCGTGGGCAGGAGAATCATTCTCACAGAATTCTTCAGCCATAATTCCCATTCTAGCAGCCCTGGGAGTAACTCCAGCTCTTTCCAGGATAGGACTTTGGTTTCCATTGGAGGTTGAGGACTTTTGACGACCTGGGTCACTGGATTTCTGCAGGCAGCTTATATGCTTCTCCCTCTTGGAGACCACAGAAGCCCATCTAGATACCTGTCATTCATCGGTTTGTTATATCCCGTAAGTTGTGCTGAGCTGGAAAAAGCTTGAAAATCACCATATACCTAAATATTTTGACAAAACAGAAGCTAATTGTTAATATTGTTCATTGTAAGATTTCCTTCAAGTATTGCTTATTTGTTTTCCGTTCTGAAGGCAGCCTGCAATCTTGATGTAGAAAAATACATTGGTTTTTTTTTTTTCCCTTTTAAGATGATGGACAGGTTGAGCCAAGTGGAGCACGGTGCCAAAGACCATGGCATATTAATAACAGAGTGAAGGCCTTGAAAGTGGTAGACCTGATATCTAAAATCTCTTATGATATAGTAACCTGAGTATTATACTGACACCTGATTCAGATAATGTCAACTTTGAACTATAAGCTGGACATGCAAGTCATTATTAAAAACCATCTTTGCAGCTCCATGGCAGAGACTCTATGGGAAAAGAACTTAATCTAAAGTGTATTTTTTAGCTCAGCAGTGTCAGTCAAATTTAGGAATAAATTTAAGTAAAAGCTGAAACAACCCAGATACTATATCTTTAAATGCGCTTTTCTTATTAAAGGTATGTTTCTGTACTGATTTATGAGTGCCAATGGAAGCATAACTTTTTAAAGATTTATTTATTATTTTTATTGGAAAGGCAGATATACAGAGAGGGGGAGAAACAGAGAAGGAAATCTTCCAACTGATGGTTCACTCCCCAAATGATAGCAACAAATGGAACTGAGCCAATCTGAAGCCAGGAGGCAGAAGCTACTGCCAGGTCTCTCACACGGGTACAAGGTCCCAAGGCTTTGGGCCACCACAACTGCTTTCCCAGGCCACAATCAGGGAGCTGGATGGGAAGCGGGGCTGCCAGGGCTAGAACTGGTGCCCATATGGGATCCTGGCACATGCAAGCCGAGGACTTTAGCCACTAAGCTATCTTGCCAAGCCCAGAAACATAATTGTTAATGTGTGCACACAGATTTGTAATAAATTGGAAACGTTTTAGCACCCAGGTCTTTTCCAACGTGACATCTTGTTGGAGGATGCCACTCTAAATACTGTGGAGTCTGATTTCTTTCCAAATGACTGCTCTTATTTTAGATAATCGTTTTCCTTTCTCCTTTTCCAGAGGCTATAATTTCCCCTTAGTGTTTCTGGACAGTAAAACACATACCTTCATTATACTTCCATGAAGTTTACTCAAATTACTCCAGTGTTGTAGGGAGAGTAACTATATACATGAGGAATTACTGAAAAGTTGAAGGGATGAATAGCAATAGGGTTGCGTGTTCCCTGCCCTTTTCTCAGTAGTAATTCTGTTGCTTTTAAAATTCAAGCTTAGTTTACATAGTATTCCGAAGGAGATGATTCTGAGGAAATGCCTACAGCAGACAGGTTTTTTTCTGATCAGCTATGGAGTTCTTCCTTATGTCTGAGTCATTCTCTTTATGCTCAACCTGTCTCACCCTCCCTCATCAGGCAGTGGGGAATGTTTGTGCCAAAGCCTTGATAAACACACTTTTGCCCTTCCTCATCCTCATCTTTCTTTTTCCTGGCTTTCCACAGTATTTTAATATATCTGCATTGCAGGAACTTTACCTAGATGTTTAAATATTCTGTTCAGTTTATTAGTATCTGCCACATGTAAGCTCCAGATTTTGAAGACCAAGTATGAAAAAAGAATGTAAGTAGTCTTTCCTTATGCATTGACCATAGAAACGGTGTTTTAGGAGGTGGCATTTTAGCTTAACTGGCTGATTTTCCACCTGCAAGCACTGGCATTGTATATGAGCACTAGCTCATATTCCAGCCACCCCACTTCCCATCCAGCTCCCTTCTTGTGGTCTGGGAAAGCAGTAGAGGACGCCCCAAAGCCTTGGGATCCTGCACACACGTAGGAAATCCAGAAGCAACTCCTGGCTTCTGACTTTGGATAGGCTTGACTCCGGCCTTTGCAGCCATCTGGAGAGTGAACCAACAGATGGAAGATCATTTTCTTTTATAAATCTGCCTTCTCACTGTAAATCTGCCTTTCCAGTAAAAATAAACAAATGTTTAAAAAAAAATGATACCTTAATGTATTGAGTTACATTGCATGTATTACCGTGTGTTTTACCCTTGTTCCTTTTTAACTTTTTTAATAGAACTGCTGAAGATTTTTGGATTATATACAGAGCTGAGCTAATACAGAGTTGACCAATTCTGCCCTCAGGATTACGTAGTTTCCTTGCACCTTAGCACCCAGATGTGTTTTATTCAAGGCCCGATGAGTATCTGAGGTGCTGAAAGAATCATTGGTGTCATCATATTCTGGGAATACTTTCTACTAAAAATATATATTTAGTATATCCTCTCTAACATTGTTAGAATTGAGCCAAAAAAATTTATGTATTTTTTCATTCTTTTGAGCCACAGGATTAACCTCTTTGATTTTCTTGCCTCTGTAGTCTCCATGTGGTTTTAACTTTCTTTTCTTCAGAGAATGAATCTACACCTTTTCAGTGGCTCACTGACTTGTTTGCTTGCCAGGAGGGGTTGATAAGGGGTCTTAGTGTAGACTTTGATCTGCTCCTTGCAGTTGGTCAGTCTGCTGCTTTGAATGTGGGCTGAAATCTCCAAAAAGTTTTTCTTTTAAAGTAAGACTTGGGTCACTAATTAGAAGATATAAGAAGCTGCATCCTTCATGGAAGAATATTAAAAGATGACCAAATGTGCACTACAATTTGGTTTTCACAAACTTTTTTTTTTTTTTTTTTTGAGCCAGTCTCTGTGTGTTTTTTTTCCAGAGCTTTTGAAGTTTTAAATGAAATTTTACATAAGCTTCACAGGCTTTTGCTGAATCCATCACCTCCGTGTTTCCTTCAAAGGAATTTGAGTCTGGTCTCTTAACTGGCCATTTGGTGTCATCTCTGCTGAGAGCAGCATGGAATCCTTTTCTGCTCATTAAGATCTCCATGTGGAATTCTACAGGCGGGGGCATCACTAACCCATTTTGTTTAGGCCAGGGATTGCGGGAAGTCAGGAGGTTTTATTTTGGTTCAGTGAATTTGTCTGTGACCATGAAGCTGAAATATGAAACACGCCAGCTCTGGAGACGTGCAGTCTTGCAGTTATAGTGGAAGTGATTAGATAAGTAGACTGTTGGTGACATGGACATGATTCATGCTCTATCTACTGATGACTAAACTTTCCAAATACTTTCAGTGTACTGATAACACATTTCTTAAATGCTAAATATATCTAACTGTTAACAGCTAATTGTCTGTCGGGCGTTCATTGTCGTGAGTCTCAAATGCTAAGGTCAAATTGTCCTTCTGGTTTGTAGACAAAAAAATGCAATGTGTGGCAGAGGCAAGGAAAGAAAATCTATAAAAAGTAAATGTACACTTGTAAAACTTGTTTAGTTTAAAATTTTGAAGGCAGTCATTTCAACTGCCATCAAGGAATTTACATCTTATTTTTTATTCTTATTCATGTTGGAACAGAATCATAAAACTTTGTACTGGACAGAAACAAAACGTATAGAGACCCCTCCCAAATCCCCCTCTTTTCGTGTTGCATGTAGATTGGGTTTGTAGAAGCTGGATGACTTTGCATCCATGATGGTAACACACGTTAACCCAAACTTTGCCTTTCTGAAATACAGGTATTGTTTTCTTTCTGACATTATTTGACTCATCACTTGGAAAGTTTTAGGCTGATCAAGACAGGAAAAATCACTGTCATTCATTTCAGACACAACACTTCCTTACCCTTCCATTGTTGCTTCATTTATAAATTATAGTCCTTGCTTGAGTGATTTCTGAGATTCTATTTGCTTGTACAAATTATAGCACAGTGTTCTTTCTTCTTTTAAGATAAACAGTATGAACTCTCTTATATATATATTTTTCAGTCTTTACAGCAAATAAAACATTTCAAGGTTACGTGAAGTAGCATTGAAAATCCAGAAGAAATTCCAGAGCTTGGAGGGTGGGATGGAGTAGACATGCCCGTTCTTGGCATGTGTGCCCTGAGGTGTCTGTGAGGGCCAGGAGGCGAGCTGAGAAAGCTGAGGACTCCTGCCCGTGGCCGTGAGGTTGAGGATGAAGTCCTGCTCTGTTATTTTCGTCCTTGGCAACGTTTGTTCTGCTTGTTTTTAAGGCTGGTAAGTAGGCCAGGCAGCCACTGCAGGTCGGCCTTGGAGTCCCTGGGAGAGCTGATAAGAACTGTGTCCCTTGCTGCACTGCACAAGAGGCCCATCCTCTGCGGCTCTGAATTCGTGGATTACTGGATGGACAAGTTCTTTCTTCTTTCGGCCTTTTCTGCTCTTCCCCTGCTGACCTCACGCAGCTTGATTGACGCCCCAGGCTGGGCTTGGTCTGTGAAGTGTGATGTGCAAACAGTGTGATGTAGCAAAGAAAACCTCTTGATTTTTAAAACGTTTATTTATTTTCATCTACTCTAAAGACAAAATGACAGAGAGAGAGGAGAGAGAGAGAGGAGAATCTTCCATCTGCTCATTCCTTCCCCAAATGTCAGCAAGAGGAGACTTGGAGCTGGGCCAGGCTGAAGCCAGGAGAATGGACCTTCTGGTCTCCCTATGGGTGGCAGGATCCTGAGCATTTAAAGCCATTTAAGGATCCTGAGCATTTAAAGCATTTAAACCATCACTTGCTGCCCCCCAGGATACATTAGCAAGAAGCTGCATCGAAAGTAGAGTGGCTGGAACTAGAACAAGAACTCCAATTTGAGATATGGGCATCAAAACCAATTGTATAACCTTTTGCACCAGAATCCACAAATTAGGATACAGCAGTTGCATTCTGCAAACAACTGTGTTACATGCGACTACATTCAAATATCAGACGTGTTCCCTCTACCTTCCCCCTGTAGGCAGTCGTTTTACTGCTCTGAACCCTTCTGGAGAAAGAGATACGTTGTGTTGTGTGCCTATTTCATGTTTACTACTTTTCTTTTTTTAATATGGCAGAAAAGCATCCTAAGCATTACTCTCAAGGGGAATGTATTCTTTAGCCCTTCCCTGAAAATCCTCGCTCTAAGATGCATTGGCTGGCTGGTTTACAAACCAGGTGCATCGTTTCAGGCTTGGTGAGGGGCAAGGGTGAGGATGTTGCAATGGGAAGATTCTCTACCATTCCTGTGAGTCTGTAAGACTGGCTGCCTGCGTGTGCTTCTGACTTCCTGGCTCAAGTGAGCCCAGAATTTCTTCCTCCTATCCTTCACACAGCATCTCCAAAAACTGAAGTTTCCTCTCAAAATGTAGTCTTGTGGTGAAAGAAGGTCCCATGGAGGGGAAAGCTTATTATGTCAGTCCTTGGTTGCAACTTAAACAAAGCAGAATTATCCATGAGCCAGGGTAGCAAACAGCAGCCAGAGTCCCTGTGCGTAGTTAGAACAGCTTGAGGCTGTTCTTGCTTTGTGTGTTAACATGGGCGACACCAAATTCTTCAGTCAGAAAGGGAATAGACTTACAACCATGCCAGGTTATAGCTTTTTCTCTCAAGAAAGGATACCGTAGGGCCCTGCTGGTGTATGCTTTTGCCATGAAACTGATTCTGTCAGAAATGGTCTTCTCCAGAGGTATCGTGTGTATATTTAAGGTCCATGCTTTGAAAAAAGGAAAATAATAGAATTGGATAATGATCATTTTTTAAATTAATATTTTGGTAGCGGAAAAAGGAATTAAGAATCCCCCGTAAGAATTCAGGATATTTAAGTATTCTTAGTTATAACAAAAATACAAAATGTTACAAACAGCAAAGATTTTTTTTCACTCTTCAGATAATCTTTATACTGATTTTTTTTAAATAAGGGTTTTGTAAGTCATATATTGGGGGAAATGTCAAAAAGATTTGACGTCATACTTGTGTGTGCGTGTGTATGAGTGAAATTGCCTTGAAGCTAAGTATTGGTCTGGCCATGAATATTATTGAAATTGATGGTAACAAATCACTTCCCAGTTCCTGAGGAGAACAGTTCAAAATGTTTTATTTGTATGGTGGTTCGATGCCTAACTCCTCATGTTGTCTGTTTATATTTGATGTTGTGATACTTAAGAAAGAGATGTGTGGCTGGTTTTGGATGTAGCACTTAGGATAACCACTTCCTGCCAATGCACATGCTGAGGCTCGGTAGTTGGAGTAGTTGGGTCCCTGCATTCTGTTCCTGGCTCCTGGCTTTGGCCTCCTGAGCATTTGAAGAAAACTCTGATGGATGGGAATTAGTCTCTCTCTCTTTCTCTCTCTGTCTGCATTTTGAATGTATAATAATAAAGCAATTTTAACAAAAAAGGTAACACCAAATAATTCAGCTTTAACTTTTCATTATGCTCAGTAAGTGTCCATGTTAAATCCTTCAGGAGCAGTGTAGGGCAGGGGGCAGGGCTTCACTCTTTACTTCTAAATACGTAGTGATGCTAGAACTTGTCAAATTGAAATTGGATGATTTTCTGTGTTTGTAATCTGTCAGTCTTTGCAAATTAGCGGTTGTGTTTTCTGTCACTGCAGTGTTAATTTTTTTACTAGGGAAAAATTACTGTAGGATCACAGGCCAGTATACCAGAAATATATTTATTTTGCACCGCAGGTATTTTGTTTTGTAGAAAATGTTTTTAGTTTGTACTGGGCATTTCAAGAATGAATATTCCCTTTTCCTACTTACAAGCTCAAGTAACAGTTTATAGATAGAGCATTTTTGTCGTTGGCAGTTTAATTATTCTTCCATAACACGATGGCCATGGTTCAGATCCTGGTTTAATAAGTTTAATCAAACTGCTTTTCATACTGGAAAATGTGCAGTTTTGCTGTCACAGTATTATTTGATGTTCAGAGTGACAAAGCCTATTGAGCTATGACTTGACTTGAGTTTCATGATTTTGCTTTTCTTGAATGGCCAGGTAAGTGGAATTCTAAAGAATAGAAGGGACAGAAAGGATGCTTTTTATATATCTGGATATTACTTCTGCTTTCAGATCAGCTTAGGGGAAAAAAAATGGAAAATGATTAGTGAAAACCTTCTGATAAATCAGCTGCCTAATGCAAAAGAACATCATATAATATGTGTACATTCATAATTCAGATTTAAATGTATTGGGTATGCACACAAGCACTTAAAAAAAGATTCATTCGTTTGTTTGTTTGTAAATCAGAGTTAGCAAGAGCGATGGACACACAGGAAGAGATATCTTGACCCACTGTCTCCCTCCCCAGGTAGCTTCAAAGGCCAGTGCTATTCCAGGCTGAAGCCAAGAGCCAGGAGCTTCATCTAGGTTTCCCACATGGTGGCGGAGGTCTAAACGCTTGGACCATCCTCTGCTGCTTTCCCAGCTCATTAGCAGGAAGCTAGATTGAAAGTGGAGCATCCAGGACAGGAGGAACTGGCTTTTCCATGGGATGCTGGTGCCTTTATTCACTATGCCACAGCACTAGCCAGTCACACACACACACACACACACACACACACACACGTGCTTTGAACGTGCCTTGAACCTCATGTTCTGACAGTTCTCATTGCATGGGTGCTGTGTTTGACTGTTACAGGGACATAGATGATTCTTTGAGCAGCTGCTTGATTAAAAGCTGAGCCCCACTCTGTCAGAATAAATTAGATTTGTCCAAGGCTCAAGCTTAACTGGTTCTGTTCCCTCTATTAGCTCTATCAGTAAGTGCATCAATTTCTTTGTAATTTGTGCTTCAGCAAAGAACTAGATAAACCAGTGATCGCAGATTCCATTGACCACAAAGAGCTAAGGATGCTCTCCAGTAGGATGTTATGTATCAAGTAGTGGTTTGTAAGTTTACGGATTAAGTATGCAACTGAGAATCTTCAACATTCTTCCAGATCTTTGCCAGTTGTCTTTGCCAACCAGTCCAAAGATGAGACCCTAGCTGTGTTCTTGGGCTAAGAGTCCTTTTCCCTCCTCCAAACCTGCAGGCTCTCCAAGGAAGATGAAAACAAGCAAAGCTTACTGTTTCCTCTGTCTGCCAGGTTTTATTATGGAAACTGAGCTTAATTTGTACAGAGAGGAAGATTTGTATTGCAAACAAGAAAGTTCTTTGAAGATAAATCTTGTCAGTAGGTGTTGAAAGGATGCTTGAAGAAACCTTGGTTTTTTTTTTTTTTCTTTTAATGGCCTCAGTCAGGTGGGTGTTATTCTTTCCTTCCTCTTGCTGTTCCCCCCCCCCCGCCCCCTTCTTTTCTTGCTAGACTACAAAGTGTTGGGGGGCTAGAAGGTGATAATTAGAAGTCTTCAGCTGATTACTTTTTTTCCCTTTTGCAAGTTAGCTAATTGAAATTCATAAACACTTGCACTTTTTTGCCCCCAGGGTGAAACATTGAGTTTTTGACATCTGCCACCTTTCTTGTTTACTTTCTGCACTCTTTGCTGCCACCTTCTTTGTTTTATTGGCTGCTGCATCAAAGAGTTAAAAACCTCTCATATGCTTATTTGTAACTCTTAAGAGTTAAGGAAATTCGTTCTTAAAACTATAAGGTTTGTACCCATATTTATCAGTATGCTTAATGTGTATTCATTTTCACTTACTTGAAAGACAGACACTGGTTCACTCCACAGAGGCCTTCAACAACCGGAGCAAGGACAGTCTGAAGCCAGAAATCAGAAACTTACCCTGGTCTCCCACGTGGATGGCAGAGACTCTAGTACTTGAGCCGTTATCTGTTGGCTTCCAGGTGCACTTGCTGGCTGTGTTAGAAGCAGAGGCAGGATATGGGGTACAGGCATTGCAGCCAGCTTCTCCCGCTGCCCCACAGAATCACTCTTGTATTTATTAGTACCATAGTGTACATGTTATAACCCTTATAAGTCACTTACTCAGTTACATGTATTTTCTGCTTTGAGCTTTGAGTGTTTAGGCTCATTTAATTTTAATGCCCTTGATAATGTCCTTATAGTCTTTTCTGTTACAACATAACTACAACATAACCTCAACATTTTCACCTAAAATGCATACTGCCTCTCATTCCATACTTTGCCATCGCGTCAAGAATCCATTGGATTTGCAATGTTATAGGTCTAGCTTCAGTTTATTAGTTTTTTTTTTTTTTTTAAGATTTACTTTATTGCAAAGTCAGATATACAGAGAGGAAGAGAGACAGAGAGGAAGATCTTCCATCCAATGATTCACTCCCCATGTGACCGCAATAGCTGGAGCTATGCCAATCTGAAGCCAGGAGCCAGGGGCTCCTCTCTGTCTTCCTCTCTGTCTCTCCTTCTCTTTGGATATCTGACTTTCCTATAATAAAATAAAATAAATCTATAATAAAAGAAGACCTAAATTAAAACAGTCTAGGAAATGGGACATGTGCTGAAAAGTCAGACACAAGCAGGCAGTTCATCTTTGAGGCCTCCTTACTGTTTAGTAACTGCATGTTACATGATCTTTTTAAAACTTGTAGAAATCTGGAACTGCAGTGGATATTTTTCCTGCTCTCCTATAAAAGTGAGGTCACACCATCTATCTGGGAGGGAGAGAGAGAGAGACACTTGGCAAATTGATGCCCGTAACATAGATATAACACTTTCTTGTCCCACATTTGCTAATAGTGACTGACTGCTGACAGGAAATTAAAATTTTCAAGACTCTCACATTCACAATCTCAGAACAGAGAGCTGTGAATAAGCTCTGCGAGTGAAGCGGCTCCAGGAGGGTACTGTGAGAGACAACACATTGTACTCACTTCCCATCTATTACAATTCTAGTTACTGCTTTTACAGTAAATCCTCAATTATCTAATCCACATAGTGGAATGAGTTGTTGTTTTTGATTCATTACGTCATGGAGGAGTTCATCAGGAACTTGTGTTAATTTCAAGCTTACTTCTCAGCAGCTGTATGAAATGTAAAGGGATCTTTTGGTGATCGTGGTGCTGTTCATGGTAACGTGCATACATTGACCTGCGCCGACTTTTTCTGCATGTAAAAGTTTATTTAGAGTTCTGTGATACAAGGCATAGACTAGATGTTAGAGGAGAATAAAAAGGGTTTACTGAAATACTGACACAAATATAATCTGTTGTACTTCTGAATGTTTCTTCTAAGATCACAGTAAATTTTAAAATTTCTATATAATTCACAGATGTTGTTACGTTGAGACTTTATTACTTCTAGTGAAAACCTTATTTTGAAAATGATAGCAGGATTTTGGAAGTATTCCAGAGCTCTCTAAAATTCATAATAATTTCCTTCATTCAGATTTATTTTGATTGGCATGTGATCCCTATGTTGTGTTCTGAAACATTCCAAATCACAACATCTTGATGGAGTCTGCTCTATTTTTGAATTGTTTTAAATAGTAACTTTAACATTTGCATTCATTGAAAGGTACCTTGTCATAACATTTGCTTTGTGTCATGAGAGGTTATCTATATTTGGAAGTAACATTTTGGTAAAAAGGAGATTATGGAATATTTATGAACTTTCTCTCTCGCAGACTCGTAGGTTATTGCAGCAGGATGGCACTTCAGAGCGGTTCAGCCACAACCTTCTCAAGTTACAGTTGGAAGAAATAACTTCCTGAACTATCAAATGACTTGCCCAAGGACACACAGCTAAAAAGTAACTTACAAAGGAACATTTCTCAGAACAGTGAAGGCATCGCATGGGATACCTCTAGATCCTTTTAAGAATGTTCAGGTTAGAGTCCAGGCTTAGCTCCAGTTTCCTGCTGACATGGTCTCTGAAGGCAGCCAGTGCTAGCTCAAGTATTGGCTCTCCTCACAGGGGAACTAGGTTCATTTCCTGCCTCCTGGATTCAATGTGGTCCATTCGGACTGTTGGGGCATCGGGGAGTGAACCAGCAGATGAGAAATTTGTTTCCATCTGCTTTTCAAGTAAGTTAAAAAATAAATAACAAAAGAGGATTTTAAGCCTGAACTCACTGACTCCTCGTCAGCCGTTTTACCATGAAACTTCATTCTTCAATAAACGTATTATTGCTAGAAAATCATGATGTGGAGCTGGAAGGGAGTGAATTTGAAATATGCTTTAATGATGTATATTATCATAGTTGCATTTGTGCATTTTGTTTATTCATCTTTACATCTGTAAATCTAGTCAGAACATTTATTTGTTTGCTTATTGAAACATGTTGAATTCCATTGTTTATATATTTATCTGAAATTCATCTGAAAGAGTTACAGAGAGAAAGGGAGAGACAGAAAGATATCTTCTATCCACTGATTGCTCCCCCGATTGCCACAACAGCCAGGGCTAGGCCAGGCCCGGGCCAGGAGCTGCTTCCAGATGTTCCACATGGGTGTCGGGGGTCATAACACCCATGGGTGGCAGGGCTCATAACACTCGGGTTCTTTCACTGTTGTTTCCAGGCTGTCGGTGTGGAGCTGGATCTGAAGTGCAGTAACCAGGACATGAACCGGTGCCCATGTAAGATGCAGGTGTTGCAGGCAGTGGCTCTACTGGCTATGCTTTAATGCTCGCTCCAAATTCTGTGCTTAAATTCATTGCAGAAATGGTAATATTTACTTGGGGATGAGGGTGATTTTACTTATTCTCAAGACCCAATTCTGGAACCATTGCTTCTTAATAATACCTCCATAAAATAAAGGACAGGAATAAGGATTCTGAGTAAAACAGTAATTCTTAGATTGCTTCATGGTTGTAAAAATATTTGAATAAAGATGAAAATTAAGAATTAATTGTTTATGATTTGAAGGTACCAGTAATTGAGATTCCAGCATTCTCAAATTTAGTGTAACCTAATTTTAGCATGCAAAACAATACCTGTGCCATTTTAATGTAGTTCATAATCTCAGAAACATGAAGAATTCAGGTTTGTGGTCTAGATGAGTATATTTGATGAGTATCTTCATAGTCATAATGTTTGGTAGAGAATCAACAGGAAATCTTGATAGAAAATGTGGTTTGTGGTGCTTTTTTAATGACCAGGGTCAATAACATGGAATAACATTGAGTGCTTCATGGGTAGGGAGATGGAACAAAGTCAAAGCCAGTTGGCATCCGAAAGTGCTGTAAGAGTTCAAGGCCACTGGCCACAGCTGGTAAAATTTTCCAGGAAAACTACTGTTGTAACATCTCCTGGACCCTTGGTATTCACAGTGTGCAGCCTGTTTTCAATTACCAAGTCCAAAATTTTTAATTACATTTCTAAATCCCATTTATTTTTTGTATGTATGTATGTAAGGAAACATCAAGAGATTTGTGCAAAATGGCATTAAAAGTAGTTAATTTTAGTACAGAAAATTTTGAAAGCCATGTATATGTGGGATCTTCTGAAAGCCTATGAGAAATGCTATTATGGGAAAAGAAAGGTTAAATTTCAAAAGTAGTTTCCACCAAATTAAAATTATCTTAATATCCTAACTTTCCATGAACTCTTTAAATTTACTAACAGGTGAAAATCATTGTATTCGACTCGAGACCCTTACTTACATTATTTCATCTATTTCTTATCTGGCAATTCACCAAGTACCTACCTGCTATGAGTACTTACAATTAAACAGCTTGTAAAAGCAGGATGGTTTTAATAAATAGTATGTTTTGATTATTATAATCATCTCTAATGTATATGAGAAATATTTCACCTGACTTCAAATTTGCGGTTTAAATTTTTTTTTTTTTTAATAATCTGAAAGCCACTTTCAACTGCCATGTTTAGGAAGTCTTAGATATTAATATTGCCCCTTAAATATTAGAGCCTGCTTGTTGCCTTTCTGTTTGCTTCTAATTTCCATCTCAGTTTCTAAGAAAAGTGTTTTTCAGGCACCACCCACTTCCCTTTGCCACTGTTCCCACAAGTAATAAGACCTTTCAATGACAAAAATGTGCTCCAAACCGCAAGTTTTAGGATTGTTTATATTTATAATTTACATTAAATGCCTGAACTCGTGAGTTGAAAAGGAATGGGGATAGTTAATGTATTCATTACAAAACAAACAGTGTGCTCAGAAAATGCTGTTTGTCAAGTTATCAATCTCTGCCACTCGCTGCAGGATGCTCAGTGTAGAAATGTGCCTTTTGTTCAGCACACATTCCATGTCCTTGACCAGCACTGCGCATACAGCACAAGAAAGCAAGGATGCCACTCTGTGGTTTTCTCCTTTCTGTTTCCAGTAAAAACCATTGCAACAAGCAATGATTCTGCAGAGAAGAATCTGAATATCCCGAGCAGGCGTGGTATTTTCATTTTGTAAGCATTTTAGAGTCCCTCAATTCTTTTAAGATGTAGTTATTTTTATTTGAAAGGCAAATTTTAGGGTTTACTCCCAGCATGGCCACAGGGGCCAGAGCTAAGGCTGATTCGGCACCAGGAGACAGGGGTCTCTTCTGAACCTCCTGTGTGGGAATACGGTCCCAAAGACCTGGGCCATGCTCTGCTGCTTTCTAAGGCCTTAGGAAAAAGAGCAGTCCCTATAGGAACCGCCATCCATCTGGGATGCTGGGTGCATATTGGAGGGTTACTTTACTGCACTGGCCTGTGTCCCTCAATCCTAAACTCTTGGAATTTCATTGCTTTGCTCATTTATAATAATAATTTTGTGGGTTTTTGTTTGTTGTTGCAGCTAAAATTGACTCTGTTTTTTTTTTTAGTATATGAAAACAACCTTTTCCCCAGAGAAAGGGAAGAAGCACTGTCCTTTTGTGCTCCCTTTTACCTAGAAATCTGGGACAAGGGCGAACTTCCTAGCAGTCAAGGTTCTGCTGCACGATGAGCTGCTGTGACTGTGGCATTGCCTTATAGTTAGCTATGAGAAATAGGTATGTGCTTTAACCTCCCGTCTTGCACATGGCCATGGGTTCCCTCTTAAGCAATTTGAGATGGGAAGAAATGTAAATGGAATTGGAGAGGGCAGAGGAAAAAACTGAAATAGGTGCACAGGCTGTTCATTTTGGCTTTAATAGGATATCCTGTACGGCCCAGGTAATAGTGTGTCTCCCAAAGGTGAAGTATTCTTTCTCTTTGTATATTTGGGATTCTCAAGTAATCAAGGAAATTAGAAACCACTTAATGCTTAGGGCAGGTTTTTGTTTTCTGTTGTGTGCTTTGTCAAGCTATGCAGTTTTGTTTCCTGAATTCCAGAAAATTTTATCCTTATACTTCAACCAGATCTTTCTCTTTCCATAACTCTAAATCCCCCAGATCTGCTATTTCAGGCAAACCTAGCATTTTACTTGCATTGAATTACATATTGGTATTGAGATTAAATTCCCGAATGTATTATGGTGCATTTGTTTATAAATCACAGGTGCGGTTTCAGTTAAATCTCCAGGTGGCTTTTGGAGAAATGTAAGTGAATAGAGTGCTATTAAAGAAATCCATACAGGTGCAGATGACTTTAAAAGGCAGGAACATTCACCACTAACGTCATTATGGTAGATGAAAATTAAGTTGCACTTAGGAAAGTCATAAAAATAGTGACAGGGTCAGACAAGACTTACTCAGGAGGTAGAGGTCATTGAGGAACATGGGAAATTAACATTCCCTGAAACAAAATTGGAGGGAATAAACTATTTAGTGAGGAGCAGAGGTATTCTAGACTCACCTGACCAGCAAGTTACTTAAACCATCAGCGTGGACTCTTACCGTGAAGGCTGTCTGGGTGAGAGGTAATATTTTATGTCTTATTTTCACACATCATTGCGGTCATTCCTGCAGTGGGGTAATCTGTGTAAGGAGTTATTTGAATATTCCACCCAGATCCTTTTCCTCCTCCTCACAGCTCACAGACTTCGTGCTGGTCTAGCCATTCACCAATCAGATGTAACCTGGCATTCCACCTGAGAATCCCACCCCCAATCTGCCATCCCCTTTCCCCAACCCTACCCACTCACCAATCATCCCCAGGCATTCACCTGCAGGCACCAATCCCCTGGGGCCTGCCCTCAATCCCTCCCAGTCCTGCCCCCCACACCTTGCAGGCCTACTGAACCTAAGGGGCCCCAGGTGCCTCCATTTCCCCTTACCCCCAAACCCCCCCACCAGGCTGATCTCCACCACCTCCACCCTGTTCCTGCCCCACTGGAATAGACATCCTAAGATACCTCGTTGCTTCTGGTGTTTTCGACTCATGGTAAAGAACCAGGTTGCGGGAATTAGCTGTGCGTAATAATATCATAATAATATCGTAATATCATCTGAACTAGAACTCTAACCTTTTTAAAATAACTAGCAATCTGGATGTGTGTGTGCTGAGAGAAAATAGAACACTCGCAGTAATGCAATTGGTATATACTTGTTAATGCTTTGCAAAAACCCACTTTTTCAATGCATGTGTTTGAATGAATTTTAATTAAACATTCTTTATGATGTCGGCCTCACCCACCTGCTTTCAGAACTTTTTGCCAAGTGGGTTACAAAGGTCTAAAGTTTCAGCTGTTGCAACCCCGTAATGTGTAAGCTATGTTTTCAAAGATACAATGGGGTGGATTTCTTTTAAGTTTTTTTTTTTTTTTAATTTGGAAGAGTTACACAGAGAGAGGCAGATCTGTCATCTGCTGAATCATTCTGCAAATGGCTGCAACAGCTGGAGCTGGGTAAGGCCAGAACCAAGTTCTAGCCTCTGACTTCCTTCTGGGTCTCCACAGGGGTTGCAGGGACCAGAAGACTTGGACAATCTTCTAAGGCTTTCTCGGGTGCACTGGCAGGAAGCAGGATTGGCAGTACAGCAGATGGGGCTCCGACTGAGGCTAATTTGGGTGCTGATGTTGCAGGCGGCATCTTAACTTGCTGTGCCACAATACCTGCTCCTAGGAAGTAGGTGTGTTTAGAAACTTTAAAGAAAGGTCCAGCTTGTGAGGATCCATAGTCCAGTGGTGGTTTGACTTCTGGCTGCTCCACTTGCAGTCCAACTTTCTGCTAATGCAGTGTAAGATAATCCAAGTACTTGGGACCCTGCCAGCCTTATAGGGCACTAGGATGGGGCTGTACGCTCCTATAAATGATGGAAGATGACTCTCATCACTTTATCTTGCACTGTCTATCTTTCAAACAAATAATTTAGTAATCCTTTTTAAACTCTGAGGTAAAATTTATAATGAAACCATCAGTATTCTTAAACTGTATTTTTCAAGTTCCAAAAGAGATTTTCATATTTTTCTTGGCAGTTTCTTTAAACTTTGGGAATGATATCTGTATCTAGATGAATTTGATTGTCTCATGGCTCCAAAACCTTGCTGGCTAGACGGAAGGCCATAGGTAACTTGCTGTGGGCTTGGTCATGTGTGTCCTGATATACTAGCGTGGTATGCTAGGATTCACCAGAGAAACAGTGATAGGAAACAGAAAACAGTAAAGAAAGACTCCCACAGTTATGCAACATGACAAGCCACAGGATCTTCCAGCTGCAGGACACCAATGGTGTCATGTTGGTCCAAGCAGAACTGATGCTTGAACCAGGGAGAGGTTGGTGTTGAAGTTCAAAGGCTATCAAAACGCAGACTTTCTCTGTTACATAAACATAGATTAGATTTTTGTCTTTTATTGAGGCCCTCAAATGATGGCCTGGGCTTCACCAAATTAGGGAAAGAAATGTACTTTGCTCAGTCTACTGGATTAAGTGTTAAACATTCAAAAACATGCTCATGGAAACACTTAGCATAATGTTTATCTAAATATTTAGATTCCCATGGACCAGTCAGATTGACATGTAACATTACCTATTATTCATAAAGTCTGCCCAGGGCCCATGACAGTGCTTTGCAGAAAAGCATCATTGCTAAATAAATTATTGTAAGAATACATGCGTGAGTGGACAGAAAGATGAATGGGCAACCGAACGAACATTCATCAAAGAAGTTACAGAGCCATAGTTTTGTTTTGTTTTGTTTTATTGTAGGTCCAAAAATACTTGGTGTTTACTGATTAAAAATGCACTGTCGGAAATATACTACTGCTTGATCTCTGTAATTAACATGTTAGCCAGCTGATGGGCCTATCGGCCTTTGTATTTACTCCAAGACATGGAAAGGGAATCGAAGCGATTTTCATCTCTGAAATTGTACACCTTCAGATTTGTTTTGTGCATCTTTTAAAATCAGTTGTGCTGCTTACCAACATATATTTAATTTTATCTCTTTAATATTTATCTTGTTTTATTATTTTTAGCTATGACTGCCTTTATCATTTTTCAGGTTAATTTTGATAGTTTCTTGCCAGTTGCCTTTGTTTTTGCTGTATAGATAATGAATTTTTAGGTTCTAATTGAAGCAAAATATTTAGGAAAACACTGAAACTGGGAACAGCCTTATCAGCATGACGACAAACACTAAAAATGAGGCGCAACATCAATGTGTAGAAAATTAATTGCATATACTTTGAATAATCTGAGGCCGGTTTTTTCCTGGTATTTTCATTGTAGAATTATATGAAGTACTCTAGTCTTCAGATTCCTTCATTTCCTGCAATAATAGATACTGCCAGTGTTCAGGAGGCCTAGTTAATGTTGAATAACTGCTAGTATCATAAACCCCATGTGTTTTGATGCTTTTTGTTGGCAATTTCTTTTTTTTTTTGTAAGATTTATTTAATTTTTATTACAAAGTCAGATATACAGAAATGAGGAGAGATAGAAAGGAAAGATCTTCCATCCGATGATTCACTCCCCAAGTGAGCACAACAGCCGGTGCTGCACCGATCCGAAGTCAGGATCCAGGAACTTCCTCAAGGTCTCCCACGCGGGTGCAGGGTCCCAAGGCTTTTGGCCATCCTCAACTGCTTTCCCAGGCCACAAGCAGGGAGCTGGATCGGAAGTGGGGCTGCCGTAATTAGAACCGGCGCCCATATGGGATCCTGGCGCATTCAGGGTAAGGACTTTAGCTGCTAGGCCATGGCGCCGGGCCCTTGTGTTGGCAATTTCATTATTTAAAATTACTTATAGGTATAGTCTTGAAGTATACTACCAAATGTTACTAAGTGTAAGAAGGCTTTGACGCGTCTTATGGAGAATGCCTGTGTGCTGGATAAATTTTGTTTAGGTACAAATTATAACACTGCTGACAGTGGGTTCGTTTTTATGAGTCAGCATTGTATGATAAGTAAGGTGTCTTTAAACAAAAACACTTGTAAAACAAGGAATTGCTGTTTGGATGAAATGTGACCAGAAGCGTGCAGGAAAGCGTGGCGTTTTCCCTCGGAGCAGTGGTTAGGTGATTGCAAATTCAGTTTCCACAACTGAATAGATTTCAGCCACCTTGACTAGCAGGAATCACCTATTAGTATTTTTTTTTTTTTTGCTTTCTTCAAACATTGGCTTCCACTGTGCATTTGCATTTTTCCTTATTGGTACAGTTTGAATATTTTCCTGTCATTGTATCTTCTTTAGTGTCATTTTAATGTCTGTGTGATAATATAGCAAGGAGATGAGCTATTAGTTTATTTAACACAAGTCCTTTCATGTAGGTCATTTAGCGGCATCCTCTTCCCCCACTTTCTGCTGTTATGTGCAATTTTGGAATAAACCTCATGGAAGTTTAAACTTTATCACATCCATGAATATTTCCTTGGGATAAATATTCTGTAACTGAAATTTTGGAGACAAAATATATGTAAGTAAAAAGTCTCATTGTAAGATTCCTTGGTTAGCTTTTTAATATTGTTCTATTTCCTGATTAAAAGGAAATCAACAAAAACTCTGTTTTTAAGCAGCGCTTGGAGAAATCTGTAGGACTGTGGAAAGCTGAAATAGCTGTTTCCATTCCTCATTTCAGGGACATAGTAAATATTTTAAGGTATGTAAGTTACAGTGCAGTCTACTTTAGATCTGGAAAAAATTGCAGTGGGAATATGAATACACTGCAGAATGCTTATGGCTTTGTAGCCCAGTGTCCTCCGCACAGATACTTCGGGTTTGATTATCTCATTACCTTTTTTTTTAACAGGACAGAGAGTTTTATTTTTTGTGTAAACATAGGTATGTAGGAGGACTCCACCTGTCCACCTGTCCGTCTCTATTTCCAACCTGTCTTTGGTTTCTTTTCCCTGGTTTTGCTTGTGATTCCAAAATTCAAGGCACACAATGCTGAAGCGGAGAGCAGGTCCCACTCCCTGCCATTCAGCAGGTCAGGGTGGACACGCCCCCACATCCTCTGTGGCAAATGAGATCTGGATTCCTGTGCAAGGGGAGTCTAAGCAGAGGACATGGGGAGCCAGAGGTTGGAGAGAATATTCTATTTTGCTGAGAGGATTGGGAAGCTGAAGGAAGTGGCATCCATGCTAGAAATTGAAAGATGAGTTAAGATAATCATGGGAGAATTATCTAATGCTATGCATTTTTCTATTTCTACTACAGTGGCAGATTTGTGGTTTTCATGTGATCTTTCTCCTGTGGGAAAATGTACCCCACTTGTTACTATTCTAAGCATCACTTTTTTTTTAAGATTTATTTATTTTTATTGGAAAGGCAGATATACAGAGAGGAGGAGAGACAGGGAGGAAGATCTTCTAGTCCGATGGTTCACTCCCCAAGTGAGCACAACAGCCGGCGCTGAGCCAATCTGAACCCAGGAGCTCAGATCCTCTTCTGGGTCTCCCATGCGGGTGCAGGGTCCCAAGGCTTTGGGCCATCCTCGACTGCTTTCCCAGGCCACAAGCAAGGAGCTGGATGGGAAGCGGGGCTGCCAGGATTAGAACCGGCATCCATATGGGATCCTGGCGTGTGCAAGACGAGGACATTTACCACTATGTTGTCACGTCGGGCCCTCTAAGCATCACTTTCACAGGCGAGAACATGTTGATTTGTACCATTTATCTCTTATTTACAAAATGAAAGTCATATCTAATGTTTTTTACTTACCCTTATAGCAGATTTTTGGTTGGTTTGTGCAATATCTTTGAGATCAGAAATGATCGAGAACATAGTACTAGATTCTGTCAATACAGCTTAATATAATGCTTTTAACCTACATCAGCCATTTTGAACTTTTCAACTTCTTTTAATTGTCACGGACGATAGGTTAATATTTATATCTTTCTGTCTTGTGTGGCATTTTGAAGCCATGTATATCAGGAGTGAAATTGGATATTTTCCTACTGATTTCCAACCATGTGTTTCTTGTTAATAATATTCCCTGCAGTAGCTATCCTATCCTTGCATGTTAGGTGTGCTGTTAAAAGTAAAAGGATCCTCGGGGCAGGCATGGTGGCATTGCACAGCAGGTGTAAGCTGCCACATGGCATCCCCACTCCCCGTATTGGAGTGGCTGGTTCAAGTACCAGCTGCTGTGCACTTCCACTCCAGCATCCTGTCACTCAACATCCTGCAAGGTGGACAGTGATGTTCCAGATACGTGGCTGCCTGCCACCTAGGAGTAGGACCTGGCTGGAGACCTTGACTCCATGCTTTGGCCAGGTCCAGTCCTGGCACTTGTGGGTAATGGAGGAATGAACTAGCGGGCAGATCTCTGTTTCTCTCTATCTCTCTGGTGTGACTATGTCTATCAAATAAACAAATATAATTTAAAAATTACATTTCATTAGCAGTGATTATATGACATTTCAGGGTTGCTTTAATCTGTTCTTTGCTTGCTAGCAAGGATCACTCCTTTTCTGATAATATTTGTGAATGCAATTTTGCCTTGTGTAAAATTGTTTATTATTTTTGTTGAAGCATTTGCCTAATACAGTCTTTTTTTTTCCCCCATGTGTAAGACCATTGCTTTCTCTATGAAGTTATTCCAAGTTAAATATTTTTATATATGTTAAACTAAGTGTTTTGTGTGTACCTCTATATCCCCAGTGGGGTAGTGGGAATAAAATTTCCTATTCTCTCTTGGCTCCAGACTTCGTGGCATGAAGACATGTCTGACCACCCTCACAGTGACATTAGAAGGGCAGGCAGAGTATAAAACCACACAACTTCCTGGTCATTTGTTTTCTAACAAGGAAGTGCACCCAGCTACGGACAGCAGTAGCCAACCCCTTAAGCTTCCTGCCAATGCCTTGTTTTCTTTCTGTGTTGCTGTTGTACGCTGTGCTGTTGCGAAACCCAGTATCAGATTTGTTGGGTTTTTAATTCATTGTGCAAAACACCTAGCAGTGCAGTCCTTGGGGCATTCATTCACTTAGCAAAGGCATTTATTGGAGGCGGGGTGCTCTCCCCAGTTTTATTGGGTGCATAAAGATAAAACGGTCCTGGGCCCTGGAGTCTGGCCAGACCATTTATGGGGAGAAGGAAAATCTTGGGTCCCTAGATAATTGGCAGAGTGTGAAAACTGATACTAGAACTGAGAATGGTTTAACCATTAAAAATCAGAGTCAAGACGCTTTATTAAAGTTACAAGAATCAGAAGTTACTGGGAAAAAGCATGTTGTAACAAGCTGCAAGTTCTTTATAGTTTATTTTCTCAAACTTTACAGAGTTTCAGTTAAATTACCCTAGCCAAGTAAACCGTGCCTGTCTTTCATTAAGGACTTTCAGTCACAGAAGTGTAATATTTAAAGTGGACAGCAGTTGTAGTAGTCATCTATTTTAGCTCCTCTCTTTTAAGACTGAGAAAACTGGATTCCTAAGCAGTGAAGTTTTTCAGAGAAATACTATTTCAAAATTGTGGGAGGATGTGGTCTTTTTGTAAGTGTGATTAACAATGGCATGCACATCGTGCACATGTAAGAGTGAGAGCTTTTCATCAGACCCACAACTGTAGACCTTGGCATGCGCGGCCTGTGCAGCATGTCCAGGTGACATTGGAGGGTCGAAGCTGTGGCCATTTCCCTTGTGCTGTGTGTATCTGAGAATGTCCCCAGAAGCTGAGTGTTGCGGCATGCCTGGCATCGATACACTCTGCTTTCCAAAACCTGATATTGAAATTCACCTTTCAGATTGGTTATAGCTGTCTTTGGAATAGAAGCATTTATAGATGAGATGGTGAATTTTAGTGGGGTTTTTTTTTTGGGGGGGGGAGTATAATGTATAATATGTAAAGGAACGAGATTGTGCCAAAAAAATGAATTAATCATGCAACTAGCTGGAAGTAATCATGTTTTTCACAGTGTTTTATCTGAACCTTGTAACCAAGTCTGTTCTTTTGGGGAATAATTCACTTTTTTGTTTTGTTTTTCACTTTGCTTCGACTTTAAAAGATACAGACATATCTCTCTTACTCACTGCAGACAAAGCTATCACAGTAGCCTCCGTGGGGGATTAAGATGATATAAATGGCAGAAGGAAAGCTTTGAAGTACCATGTTATTCATATGTTGAATCTTAAAAGCTTAGTTAAGAAGTCTGACCTTCCTGCTTTATTACACAGGAATAATCTTTCAGTTGAGATGGTGACTTGGGAAAAAGAGACTTTATTCTCTAGGGTTTTTTTTTTAAGATGTATTTATTTATTTATTTTAAAAGAATGTTGTGGAAAGGGGCAGGACATGAGGAACAGAAAGAGCAAGAGCACTTTTCTCTGCTAGCTCACTTCCCAAAGGGTTACAATAGCCAGGGCTTGACCAGGCCAAACTCAACAGTCAGGAGTTGCATCTGAGTTAGGCCGTCTTCTGCTGGCTTCCCAGTTGCATTAGCAGGAAACTAGATAGGAAATAGCAACTGGGATTCAGCCCCACACTTGGATAAAGAATGCCAGCACTGCAAGAGAAGACTGATCCCGTTGTGCCACAATGCTGGCCCCTGCTTAATATCTTCTAGATTAGGCTCTTTAAAAAAATTCTGATTTGGAAGTTTTAATTTTAGAGTACTTCATGGAGGTATTTCAACTCCCCAGGGTACCAGTTTTTTTATACATGCATACATAAAATGAGGGGACCAACGTGAAGAGTTCTGTAATTCACTCCAATATTTCCTTCATGCTATTGATGATAACTAAAATCAGAAATAATACTAACAATATTATTCAATACCACCTCTGAATCACAGACTTTTTCTTACTGTGGTTCCTCAAAGATTTTTTATCTTGCAAAAAATATGAAGCCTGTTCAACTCTTAGTTTTTGCGGGGTCGTCTTTACAAGTTTAGAGTCTTTTCTTGCCTGTTTGCTTTGTCTTCTGATCAGTAGTGTATTGATTGGTTGAAATAGGGGTGATGAAGAAAATTAGATCATTAAATTGAGTAAAGTTTAATTACACGGGCTTCAGAGGAAGTAAGCATGGCCAGAATTCATATTTCTAGTACTGGTCCTCTATCCCATGTTTCATTTAAGAAATAAACATTTTGGATTTATACCGATTAGTAATCCACTCTGCGGTAACAAAGGCGGAAGTTGGACCATGCCTGGCACTATGTCTTGACATCATGGTCAGTGATTTCTGACTTTCCTTCTTCCCGTGCCTGGAAGTAAGATGACACTGAATACCAGAATATGAAAATTATAGAGTGTGGAACACTCCAAAATAAAAACCTGATTTTTGATGGAGGCTGTTTTTACGTAAATGGTGTAAGTTTAAGCCTTAACTCCCAAGGGCCTTTAGAAAGACCATGAAGTTACTGTGAAGTCCCTGGAGTGGGCTCTAAACTAGTGTGATTGGTGTGTGTCCTTATGAGAAATAGAATTTAGATGCAGATGGCTGAGGGTTGGGCACTGTGAACACACAGGAGAAGATGAGCCCCCTGCCTCTCCAAGGTGAAAAGAGAGAGGCCTCAGAAGCAGCCAAGCCTGTTAACCCCAGGCTCTCAGGCTGCCAACGTCTAGAATTGTGAGAAATCACGTGTTTGCTGTTAAAGCCACCAAGCGTAAGGTGCTTTGTTAAGCCGTCCTTGCAAGTATCTGGAGATTCTTATGAATGAGTCAACATAGGGGAGGATGTTGGTTTTGCTGATTGGTTACGCCCATCCCCTGACAGAATGCCTGGTCCGGTGCCCTGCTCCATGTCCTGGTTACAGCTTCCTTCCAGTGTGCCACAGGGAAGGCAGCAGTTCTTGGCTGCAGTGTTCTGGTCCGGCCCACTTGCCGCTCACATGGAAGCCTTGGTTTGGAGATGCTAAGGCCTCATTTTGGCCCAGCTCTGTTCCAGTGTTTGCAGAACTCAGAGGAGTAGACCAACTGAGTGCTTTCAGTTGTTCTGTGTCCTACTCAGTCTCTCTGGCTTTCTGATGAGTTTAAGAAAAATAGTTTAATTAGACAGATAATAAGCTAAACGCATCATTTCTATTTGGAAACAAAATTTCTGTCGGGATGACTTGCTGAACTCCTATGAGGATGCTTCAAATCATTGGTAATTTGTTGATAGATTTTCCAATGGCAGCTGCCGCACGTGACTCAGTAGGTTGTGTATGAAGTATCCTGCTTGTTTTGTAACGTTTCAGGAAACGTGTGCTTTAAAAATTAACCTGACTGAATCAATATAAGTAATTACGCATTTCCCTTCGAATTTTTTTTTCTCTGAGTGTAAGAAAAATGAGGTCTTTTTTTGTTTTGTTTTTTTACCACCTTACACAAACATATGGAAAGAATTGTGAAATATGAGTATTTGCAACACAGTGAAGTGCAGAGTCTGCTAGCTGACTGAACCAAAGGGAATTAAACCCAATTAGTTACAGTGTAGGTGAAAGGCATTCAGGCGTCGGCAAGTGTTTCCCAGCTTCTTCCTATTTCTGAAAGTAATATTAAGAAGAGTTGGAGGAATGAGTGACAGTGGAGAAAGGAGAATTTTATCACCTCCTCTTCTTTTACCTCATGATCCCTGGGGTCAATATCTAATAGAAAAGCAAAACTTCCCACAGACGTCGGCGTTAGAAAAGCCAGCACTGTCAAGGTTCCTTTTTCTTTTGGCATCACATCGGAGTGTATCTCGATCCTTTCAGTTTTCACAGTTTATCCTGCAAAATATGGGGAACTCAGCCTATGCAGCTAAATGCAAAATCAATGCAAACTGCCCAGAGGATGAACATGTTGGGTTTTGGGTTTTACAGACAAATGCTTTTTCACTTTCTCCTGTAATTCAATCACTATTGGATATAGAAATTTAAGCCTTAATCTCAATTATCTCATATTCTGGTTGTATCAAAGTGGCAAGAAATACTGGGATTCTTCTTCCCACGACCAGGAGGATACATATTGCTTTAGAAATGTGATCCGGGCTCCTGGGTGTGCTTAGGTCATAATGTATACAACTCCCTGTGGTGAAATAAAAGAAAAGCTGTCTTTTGCCCTGAAGTTGCATTTTGAACTTCTGCTAAGTTCTTATCTACTACCGTAAAGTTTAGAAAGGGGAAGAACATTTATCGCACTGCTGAGAGTTTGCTAAGAATGTGCAGTTACTTTTTTATACTTTTTTATTAGGTGGCTGAAGGACAACCATGCTCTGTGGGAGGGAGGCTGTGGGTGGCACCTGAGCAGATGTTTCTGCATGCTACCTGGGTAGAAGGGCTGACCCTCAGCGTTCTTTTCCGCCAGATGGCTCCGTCCGCTCTGGCCTTCAGCTGTGCTTCAGCAGCAACCTGACGGAGATGATGAGGTTTTTAATTCTTGCGACTAAGGGGCTGCAGAGTTACTGCCCAATACACAAATCCATATGTCAGCCAATAACACACATTTGTCATTGTTCTTCAAATTAATTTAGATGTTATTGGGATTAATGTGATATGCACGTATTTAAAAGCAGGCTGAATTCAAAATAGTTATTTCATTATGCTTTGTCGTAGTCAACAGATGCGAAAAAAAGAAAGAAAAAAAAAAAACACAACCAGCACCATAATTACTAAAAGCTGAGTGGAGTCTGTATATTTTCTTGGCTTTATGCAGTTTTGTTAATAAAATTTGTATTGTACTTGTATTCAAAAAGAAACGGAGCAGGCTACTTGATTTCTGAGCCCCTTACACTTATAGAATACAATACATTTTAAAAAATGTTTGAAAGGTAGAAAGAGAAAAGGAGAGAGAAAGAGAAATCAATCAGTAAGTCCATCTACTAGTTTAGTTTCCAAATGCCCACAATGGCAAAAACGGGTACTGTCACTGGACCACTACCAGAGCAAGGAACTCATTCTAAATTTTTCCTGGTCAGTGTCAGCACCCAGTTAGCTGCCATCGCTGCTGCCTGCTAGAGTCGACAAAGCAGGACGCTGGAGTTCAGAGCTGGAATTCAAATTCTAACCCAGGTGCTTTGATACGGGACAGAGACATTTAACTACTAGGCTAAATACCTTTTTTCCTAACAGTTTTTTTCTTAAATGTACTAACTGCACTCTAGTATATTACCATGGAAATCTTGAAAATTGACTAGAAGGATATAATTTGAAAATATTTTTTTAAAAATGTTGAATATTAAAAATTCTGCAGCATTGAAAAGTCCACTGGGAAGGACTCTGGTGGTCTCCTTTCCTGCTTATTTCAGGCAAGTTTCACATATTTTTAGGTAGTAGGTTCTCAATAAATATTTGCTATCAATTGTAGGCCTTGGACAAAGACCTGATAAGATTACTAATCATGAATTTGGCTAGCTTTACTTCCTCTGAGCTTGCTTTAAGAAAGCCAGCTACACTTAGGACTAATTAGGAAATAAGTAAGTTAGATAAAATCATTTACTTTAGAAAAAAAAAATTATTGAACTTGAATAAAATTGTGATTGAAATTGCTTTAAAGTACTTGAACAACTCAAGGACCTTTAAAGAGGGACTTTTTCCATTCGTTTTATATTTTTGTAACAGTAGAATTCCCATTCCAATCTCAAAATTCATATCCTCCTCGCGATGCAAGACTTACTTACTCCCATATTGCCAAAAGTCTTGACTGATTATAACCTTAGTTAAAAACAATCTACAGTCCCAGAATATGTGTGAGACTTAGGACTATTCATCCTGAGGCAAATTCCTTTTCAGTTCTGTGGCTATTAGATGCTTCCAAAATAAAGTGTTGAACCAGGTGCAGGGTAAATTCCAATTCTAAGAGGAAGGAGAAACTGATTTCAATTAAGGCCAAAACTCAACCCCCAAATCCATACATGTTAGAACTGGGGTACACTCTCCTTCGACTTCATGTTCTGCATTCTGGGCACACTGGGTTGAGGATTGGACACCCGTAGCTTCAGGGGTTGCTGTCCTCAACAGGTCTTTAGCCAAGAGTTTGGAAATCTCTTCTAAAAGGCATCCTCGCATAATTCCTCTCATTTTATTGTAAGCAATAAAAAGTGTCCTTGCAGCACCATTAACATGTTTCTTAGAAATTTGTATCACCTGATATCCTAAATATCATAAATCCCCCCTTCCATAAAGCCCTCAGACGTAGATATAATTCGCTCAAGTTCTTGGCCAGTTTATTAGGAGGGTGTCTCTGTTTCCAGAGTCATTGTCTTTCCCATCATGGGGCATCCTTAGAATTCCTGGACTGTCTAGATTTCTGCGAACAGCATTCTGGTCTCAGACACAAAAGTACTCTGTAAGAAATTTCTTCCCGCCATTTCTCTTTCCTGGAGTCCTTTCCAGGCTCACCTGTGATGGTCTCTTCGTGATATTCAAGGTTTGTTCTAGCCTGCTTTTACAGATTCTGTCAGCTTCTCTCTCTTGGCTCCAAACCACTTCCAAATGCTTTTGTATTTGTTATAGCAACAACGTGATTTCTTGATGCCAATTTTCTGTGTTCATCTATTTCGAGTGACTCAAGCAGAGTACCAGAAACTGGGCAATTAGTAAACAATAAAAGTTTATTTGGATCTTGGAAGTCCAGAGCATGGCTGTGGCATCTGGTGAAGCATCCTGGGTCATCTGATCCCATGACAGAAAACAGAAGGGAAAAAGAGCATGGGAGCAAGAGGGTCACAAACTCCTGTTAGGACCAGCCCGCTCTGGCAGCGACTGACTACTCCCTGGGGATAACTCGATTCTTTCAGACTTCTCATGACCCGATTGTCTGTTGTTGGATCATCTACCTCTGCAGGAGCTGGTGGTGCTAGAAAATCTTGCTCTTCTGTCCGGATCGCCGGGCTCCTTTAGGACAGGTTTATACCCCACAGTTCCTTGGGGTACCTTCAGGGTCATCATGCCTTTAAGTATGTGAGCCCGCAAGGCACAATTGTAAAGGCTTTCTGCCACTTGGGGAAATTCCAATGATTTTAATTTACTTTAAATGAAAAGATGTTTGATTTAGGCGGCAGATTTATAAATTAACTTTCCTTTTTTTTTTAAGATGTATTTATTTTTATTACAAAGTCAGGTATACAGAGAGGAGGAGAGAAAGAGAGGAATATCTTCCCTCCGATGATTCACTCCCCAAGTGAGCACAATGGCCGGTGCTGTGCCAGTCCGAATCCGGGAACCAGGAACCTCTTCCAGGTCTCTCACACAGGTGCAGGGTCCAAAAGCTTTGGGCCATCCTCGACTGCTTTCCCAGGCCACAAGCAGGGAGCTGGATGGGAAGTGGAGCTGCCGGGATTAGAACTGGCGCCCAAATGGGATCCCCATGTATTCAAGGCAAGGACTTTAGCCACTAGGCCACGTCGCTGGGCCCTTTAAATTAACTTTCAAAACCAGTTGTGTGTTTGGGGTATCTTATTTCTCACATTAGCTTTTCAGTCTCCAGTGGCAGGGAGAGTTCATTAGAAGTGACTGTAACAGGGCATGCGTTGTTGGAAAGTGAGTTAATTTGCTGCCTAAAATGCCAGTCTCCCATATGAGTACTGGTTCCTGTCCCTGCTGCTCCATGTCTAATGCTGCTTTCTAATAATGTGCCTGGGTAAACAGCAGAAGATGGCCCAAATGCTTGGACCTGCCACCTGCATGGGAGACCTAGAAGAAGCTTTTAGCTCCCTGGATTTGGCCTGATTCTGCCTTATCCACTGTGACCACTTGGTGAATGAACGAGCAATGAAAGTCATCTCCGTCTTCCCTTTGTGTCTGCAACTCTGCCTTACAAAAAATTTTTAAGGAAATACCTGTAATGTTTTTCTGGTATGCTTAAAATATAGGTAATTTCTTTTAATATCAATATATTCCTCATCCTGACTTCCCTGCCAAAGGGAAAAAAAAATACACTTTGATGTGAAATAGCCTCTTTTTTCTCTAAGCTATTTTTGTCTGTTTAAATGTTATAAATCATTTGCTCCTCACCCATTAAGCCTAATTAATCAAGGTAGTATTTAATTTTCTTTGACTTGCTGTCTGGTTTAATACTTTCACCAAGCAGCCTAGTGCCAAAGGGTCTTTTTTCCATTTTGACCAAGCAGGTGTCTGTTTGTGGCTTTCTACCCCTCAGAGCAGGAGATGAGAAAATGAGCAGATTGTCACTCGAGTGTCTGCAGTCTGGTTTGCCTGTCCTGTAGAACATGGCTATAATTTCCTTGTCCCAGGGCCCCCATCATGAATCTTTGGCTAGCCTTGTGGTGGTGGTGGTGGTGGTGGTGGTGGTGGTGGTGGTGGTGGTGGTGGTGGTGGTGGTGGTGGTGGTGGTGTGTGTGTGTGTGTGTGTGTGTGTGTGTGTATGTGAGTGGCTAGGCTGGTAAAAATGGGAACAGAGGTGACTTTAAATTACATTAGACTATGATGGCAGCTAAGTAGTCTGGTCGCATTCTTTTTTAACGTAACAGTTTCATGGCAAAGGAATATATGCATGGAAATAGATGTAGTTGAGGCAAAAGAAAAGCCTTGTGTTTTTGTTTTGCTTTGTTTTTGTTTTGTTAGTGGTCTTCTTAACCCAGTGTAATAAGAGGCTTGGATGGAGACAGTTCCAGCACTGCAGATCCAGAGTGTCTAGCTGGTGTTTGCAGGAGGGTGAGCTGCCAATGGAACTCAGAGCTCCAGCTTGTTTGTGTTGGCGCGTCCCTGTGTGCGGAGGGCATTTTAAAGCCCTCTGGCATGTGAGAGGATGAGATGATCTGTGGAGCCTTAACCTGGTCACTGTAGCTATTAAAACATGCATTTGCTTTTGGTATTACGAGTTGTGTCTCCATCACAGTGTCTTGTCCCTCCTCATGGCTGGGGAAGCTCCACTTTATGCTCTGTCATGCATCTCTCTGCATAGAGGCACAGCCCTCATGCATTTTGCATCAAACTTGTTTTTTTTTTCTGTCTTTTGTATCTTTTGCAAGGAAATTGATCTCCTAAAGAATGCTATCAAACCCATCAACTGGCACAAGATATCATTTCAGAGTATAAGTAAGGGCCATAAAAGATGCAAGCGTAAGCGTGCCTGTTTCCGCAGAGCCGGTTAGCAGCAAATATTAAATCAGTCTGCTTGCCGTGCAGTCGCTCTGGCCACAGCTCGCCAGTGAATTTCACAATGTGGATAACCTCCAGCCCTCTGACTGTATGCAAAACAGGAGTCCTGAATGAGAGCATTGTGTTCCAAAACCTTTAGCGAGAGCAAGACTAAAAAGCCCAATCTCACTAGTTATTTCGGACATTCAAATACTGTCTAAGAAAAAGAGCTCATTATGACTCAGTTCCGTTAATTAGACGTAAATTACCATCTTTTGTCTGATACAAAAGAAGGTAGAGGGAACTCTGCAAGACCAGAGGATACAGAAATTCTAATGAGATGAGAGCATAGGCTGGGAACTGAGTGAATACAAGAGACCATTCAACTTGAGGCCAGCCCTGGTGTGTCTTGTGTATGAGCAAAGAGCAAAAACATACATTTGTAATTGTCCACATCCATATACTATTTAGAACCATGGTCAATGTCTCCACAGAGCCCAGAGGGTCCCGATTTTGACAGGATGTGAGACTGACCCAGGAGATACACCCTGAAGATTGCTGTTGTGTGCAGTTCTTCTTAGTGGGGGATGAAAGGCCTCTAACGGGATTCAGTGATAAGCAAATGGACCTTTTACTTGGAAACAATGAAGGCTTAATAAATAAAGAAAATTAGCAAAATCTGACCAGGAGATTTAGGGAACTGAACTAAAGGAGGCATAACGAAAACTGAGGAATGACAGCAATTCAATGCTAGAAGGGATGGTAGGGTAATCCTCCAACTGAAAAGCTGCTTCATTAAGCCAAGAAAATAGTAACCCCATTAATCCCTGCTTTAGAGCTGTCTAAACACACTTTCCTAATTGTATCAACTTTGCAATTACAAACCAGGTTATTCCAGAATAAATTTAGCAGCACCAGTCCTGCCTGCTAGAAAATTTGAGTTTTCCTTTGTGTTAGACAGAAATTCTTGCGGTCTCAGAGACCCTGTAATCTAGTCACTGAATATCATTAGTGTTTAAAGCAAGTTTACAACACTGCAGTCAGCATGATTCCAGGTAGATATTTTTACTCTCCTTTAGAGAATATGAGTGCAGAGGGAGTTTTTAATTTGAATCCTGTGGCATTGTGCTACTAGCTCACATGATGCTAGTACTAATTATAGGAAATTTTAATAACTGTATTACAAGTAATTAATCAGTTAACCCTTCAGCCATTAAACAATTGCTAAATCCTCAACACAGCATTACACACTGGGGGCTGGGTGAGGTGATGGAGAATGCGGACCAGGCTTAGGAGAAAATCTGTTTCTAACCAGAAATCTGGCAGAGACTGAAAAATGAATGGGCACCGAGCAGATATTTGATCATGACTTTCTGCAGATAGAAGTGAACTCTGAGTCAGAAGATCCAGAACTAGAAATCAGCAGCAGGGAGTTGTTGATCCCATGTGGTAATAGGTAAAAATCACAGTAAGAGAATGAAGTGGGAATGGCATCCCAGGGAGTTGAGACTGGAGGGGCAGGTGCGAGATTAGGAACCCAGCGTGGAAGAGCAAGCCTGTGTAGAGAAGCAATGTGGAATGCTTGGGGCAGTGAGTGCAGTGCTGCGGTCGCTAGGTTGAGGAATGCCTCTTCTCAGCAGATTTGAGTTGTGAGGGATTTATGTATATATGAGGGATATATGTATATATATATATATATATATATATATATATATATACACACACAACTCTCTTTCAAAGAGAGAGAGAAAGAGATGGACAAGCAAAAACGATTCCTTAGAAAAGCTGAGATGTACATTCAGACAAAGCTTATGGGTAAAATGGCTATTTGTATAAACGCGTTTTTGATCGTCTAAAGAAAGGATTAAAGAGAGAAGTTGACAAAAAGGAAAGAACTTGGAGTTATGTCAGATGCTATCAAGGTCAAGGACAAATATTCAAGTTAGTGTGCAACTGGAGCAGGGCTTCTGTACTGCAAGTACTGGAGTTCAAGGTGATGTAAGATGCCTAGACACTTGTAGTTGATGAGTGGGGAACTGAATTTTGACACTGACTAGAGTACTTCATCTTCCCAGAGGAGCAGGCATTGCAGCGTGGGATTTGGCCAGACCCTAGTCAGAGTCTCAATCATCCTGAGGATAGGAGCGGTAGAAAAAACTAGGAAAAGAATCATGGTTTTGGAGTCCCATGTTTGTGGCACAGGTTGTTAAGCCACCAGCTATAATGTCAGTCTCCCTTAAAAGCGCAGGTTTGGTTCCTGACTGCTCCACTTCCTGTCCAGCTCCTTCATGGAGCTGTCAGCCTAATGGTCCAGGGAAAGCAATGAAATATGACCCAAGTGCTTTGGCTCCCTTTCACCCACGTGGAAACCCAGATGGAGTTCCAGACTTCTGAATGTGACCTGACCCAACCATGGATGTTGTAGGCATTTGGGGAAGGGGAGCAGCAGTAATCAGCAGATGGAAAATCTCTCTCCCTGTCTCTCTCTCTGTAACTCTCTTTCAAATAAATAACTAAGTAAATATATACATATATATGTGTATATTTAAATGGCATCGGTAGGTGTTTAGCTGGCAAGTGGTTTAGGAAGAAGGAGATGGGCTGGGATATAGCTGTTAGATTCCTTGAACCATGAGCAGCATTCTGTGTGTGTGTGTGTGTGTGTGTGTGTATATATGTGTGTATGTGTGTGTGTGTTTTGGCTCTGTGCCCCATGTAGCTTGAAGAAGCCAGGTAAGGACAAAGGTCTTTTGGCTACTTCTCCTATGCTCAACCACTCATGAAATCACATAAAGTAACTCCTCAAGTGTCGGAGCTTCTAACTACTCTTCTTATTAGCTTACTTGAGTCTTCTCATGAAAACAAAGTAAAATTTAAAAAATACTACCAAATGAGTGAGCATCGTTGTCCCATGTTAGCTTAGACATCATAGCCTTTTGTCTTCAGGGCTGAAGAGGAATACACTATAGAAAATTAGGTAAACCAGGTTCGTGGCACTGAGTCTTATTGATACTTGTTCATTTGAATTTGTCAGACAAAAATCTTCATGGTTGATTTGCTTACTGACTACCCAGGATGGACTTGGGTCTGTGAACTGAGTCGGACACAGCTCTCTCTGCAAAACAGCTCTCTGCAGAGCTCAGCAGGGTGGAAGTGGAACCCAACAAAACCCAGGCTGAATGCAAGATGTTGTTCGCAGACTCACTGGGGTGTGCTCTCACAATACTGACTGTGGGGCAGTGATTGCCAGGCCTAACTTCCTGCTGTCTCTGTCCGTTTGCATTTCATTTAACTAGAGTGTGTGTATTTGCATTTTCAATCAGCCTTAAAATTCACTGTACCTTTTATGAATGAGAGCTTTTTTAAGTCAAACTTGAAGCTAGTAGTATAAACCTGACCCTCAGCATTCAAAACAAAGCAGAAAGTGGCCTCTCCCTGCTCTGCTTTGTGACCTTGAGAGAGCGCCTTGTCTCTAAGGTCTTACTTTCCTCACCCTGAAAATGATCACCAAAGTCTTTTCTCGGTGCTTAATAATTCATGGTTTTTAAAGTAATGCTTGAAAGATTTTTAAGACATTTCTTTTCCTTGCTATTTTCTACTCAGTCCAAAGTGGTCCATCTGTTGTTCCTGTACTCTGGTGCTGACAATCAAACTATAGATTGTCCCCATTTCTGTCAGATGAGAGCCCGTCCCTTTTTTTTTTCTCCTGTAGTCTTGTATTTGCCAAGTGACTTTGACTATTTGTCTATTCATTAGTACCTCCAGTCCAGGGTGGACTGAGACAATAAAATACAAAATTCAAGCAAGATATGGCTTGATCCTAATGTTGAAAATGAGTTTCTTGGGAGTGTTATCTTTGGTTACTTAATTATACTATCCATATCCCCAGGAGCTAATTGAGGAATGAGTCATGTAAAGAGATCTAAAGCAACAAACATGTTTTACCAGGCCTTCTCCCCTAGGAAGTTCACAGGCAGGAAATTTAATATCTGTGTTCTTTCCTGCTCAGTTGGCATAAATTGTTACTTGCTTTTCGGCTGCTCACATGGTATTTTTAGAGCATGTTAGGTTAGTTCACGGTGAAGTACAACAAATCCTAACTCGGAGGTCTTAAATCAGTAAGGGAAAGGACCTTCAAGTTGAGACCATTCAACTGCAACATGGTGCTGTAATGCTCTCCAGAAGAGATGTTAGCTCTTATCAATAACAATGTTTTTCTTGTTCTTTTTTGTAGCATCTTAAATAATGAAGTATTTTTTTCACTTTATCTGGGAAAGTAAGGTATATGTGCAGTTAAGACAACTATTTAAGGAACATCTGTGTGGTCATAAAACAACACATTTTTTTAAAAAAGCATATTTAATGCCCCATTTTACGATCTAGCAAGATCGAATTAATGAGATCAGAACTGTCTTGTGAATCTTTCAGCCAATTTTAGCAAGAAATATAAATTAATTTTGAGATGGGGGTGCCTGTTAAGATCTCTGATGTGTTGCCATTTTGAATAATTTGAGGAAATTCTATATCAATTTCAAGGTTTATCATATGTAGAATGTGTTTCATTGTGTCATTTGATCACAGTAAGTTTGTCAGTAGATCATAGCAAGACCTCACAGGGCTATAAACTTAAATCCTAGTCCTGATAGTGAGATTTTAAAAGCAGGTGCTGAAGGAGGTAGTAGTCAAGGGAGGAGGCAGGTGCTAAGAAACTCTTGCTTCCTTATCTGCTTGTTAATTTTGATCATATAGAACATCTTATTATAAAATGTTCCACATTAGACAAGCACTATGCAAGGGTATTACTTTAACTTAATGTTAAGTTATAGGTAACTGTTTAACCACTTCAACTTGTTCCTACATTAGTAGCATAGAAAACAATCAGTATTATAATGCAATGTAATCACTACCCAGGAAAAGTATAAATAACCTTGAAGTCATATGTTCTCCCTATGAAGCCTTCCTCTGTACAAGTGAAGTAATACAATGAGTATTGTGCATTATCCACACAATAGGGAAAAGGTACCTTTCTGGTATCTATGAGTTTAAAGTTTATAATATCGTGTCCTGTTAAAACATTGTGAGATAAAGTGTTACAACTGGCTTGTAAAAGAGTCTCAACCTAGTTAAGTTGTGGGAGATTTCTTGTGATTTTAAAATCTTTTCTTGAAATTGATATTGACAACTAACTAGACCATATCCTCTTTTCTTAAATGCTTTTATTATGCCTTCCACAATGAAAGAATCAGTGACTATTTCAATTAGAAGCTAATGGATGGCTGCCATGTGTAAGATGAGATGGGTCCCAAGGTTATAAATCATAAGGTAGAATTGCTAATATTATATAAGAAGTTAAAATGTGATTACATACTACCCTGTCAGGGTTAAATGAATTTAGAAAAGGAGAGTTGATATTGAAATAAGTAAATAAATCTGTATGCTCCAAGACTACCATAAAGTTCTGTCCTATCAACTGTTTGTACCATAAGGAGATTAAGTGGGCAAGCCAGTACCATAATAGTAAGCTAAGCCTCTGCCTGCAGTGATGGCATCTTCTGTGGGTGCTGGTTTGGTTCTAAACTGAGCCACTTCCAATCCAGCTCCATGTCTGTGGCCTGGGGATGCAGCAGAGGATGCCCTACCTTGGGCTCCTGCAACCCATGGAGGAGACGCTGAGAAGATCCTGTCTCCTGGGTATTGCAACCATTTGGGCATCGAACCAGCAGATGGAAGACTTCTGTATCTATCTCTCCGTAACTCTGCCTTTGAATTCAAAAATAAAATAAATCTTAAAGCAAAAAGACTTTACGTGAAATATGTACTGAAAACCCCAACCTGCCGAACACGGCACCCAGTTTAGCCGCGTGGTGCACTGTAGAGTAGGGGGTGTCTGACGGCCACTGGGGAGTTGTGTTGTACTGGCTCTACCCACATCACAGCAGGGAGTCACACAGTTTATCTGTAGCCCCAGCCAAGAGCTGAATTCTAGATGGAAGTATGGACTCGACTGGCTATTTACTGCTTTGGATCATCTGCAGAATCCCGGGCTGAATCTTGCACGATGGGACCGTGTATCTAATGCCTGTGGAGTACCAGATGAGAGTGCCTGGCCCTTGAGGTGTGACTGAACCTCATGGCACCCTTTGCTTGGCTGAAGAATCCAGACTCAAAGTTAAGTCTTTCTCTCCTGAACATCTTGCTGCACAGCTGGCCGCTTGCTTCTGGAGGCAGAAGACGTTCCAAGTGGCTGAATGCTTGAAAAAGTCACTGAAGGAGGCATGGCTGTGCTTTTCAGAAGTTAGAAGGAGCAAGGCTTGCAGAAAGTCTGTACATCGCAGGAAATTTAGTGTCTTTTTAGGGCAGTGTTCAATGTTTTGGCTCGTGTTAGAACATGGCCTTGCCCTACATGTTTAGTGATGTTAGCTGATAAAAATCTGCTAATTTTCTTGTAATACATAAATTTAGTTACTACTTAAATTTTAGAGCAAACATTATCTGATAAACTATAAGCGTGAAAAATAAGCTTGAATCCTACTAGGGTTTCAGATGATTTGTTGAGCACATTTTGACAGGCTGCCAGGTTTTTTTTTTTTTTGCAGTATTTCCTTTTCTTATCTAGGACTTTACAAACTCAATTGTTAAGTACATATGTTATCAATCTAACAACTTCAAAAAGTAGAAGTGAGCTATCTTCATAGCTTTATAGTACAAACCAATTAGAACTGTGAACTTGTGGGTTTTACAGAATTTATGTAAAATTTAAATTTTTTCCAGCTTGCTTACTTTCATCTTTAATTTCTTTAAGATATTCCCATTTGTTTGGGAGAGAGCACTTTGATCTGGCTTATTCCTCAAATATCTGAAACACTCAGGCTTGGAGCCGGTCAGTCCTAGCGGCTCTCACCTCAGTCCTGGCCTCCAGCCTGTGTGCAGGAGCCCAAGGGCCTGGGTCGTTCCTGGCTGCCTCCGGGCAGTGGATTCGCCGGAGCTGGAAACCGATGTGCCAAGCAGCATCTTAACCTACATACCAGTCATCCACACCTCAAGTGGATTAGTGAGAAGGAAATGAAAATATATAGTTCTAAGTTCTATATTTTCTTCTTTTTAAAGATTTATTTATTTTTGTTGGAAAGTCAGATATACAGAGAGGAGAGGCAGAGAGGAAGATCTCCAGTCCGATGAATTACTCCCCAAATGGGTGCAATGGCCAGAGCTGCGCTGATCTGAAGCTACAAGCCAGGAGCTTCTGGTTGTCCCATGCTGATTCAGGGTGTCAAGGCTGTTGGCCATCTTCTACTGCTTTCCCAGGCCACAAGCAGGGAGCTGGATGGGAAGTGGGGCAACCAGGATTAGAACCAGTGTTCATATGAGATCCTGGTGTGTTCAAGGTGGGGATTTTAGGCGCTAGCCTATTGTGTCAGGCCCAAAGTACTGTATTTTCCTTTTAAAACTTGTTTGTAAAAGCAGGGTTAGAGTGAGCAACAGAGACAAAGAGATTCCATCTGCTGGTTCACTCCCCAGGTGTTCACAATGGCCAGGGCCAGACTAGGTTGAAACAAGGAGCCCAGCAAAAGCCAGAAGCCCAGTGCTGCTTTCGGATCTTCCCATGGGGGCAGGATCCCAAGCATTTGATCCATCCTCCATTGCTTTCCCAGGGATCTTAGCAGTGAGCTCAATTGGAATTGAAGCAGCCAGGTCTTGAACCAGTGCTCGTGTGGGTCTCCAGGATCACAGGCTGTTTCTTAACCCACTGAACCGCAGTGGACCTGGTTGGTGATGTTGATGATTCTCAGATTCATTCCTGTGAGTCCTCAAGGCTTGTGTTAGAGTTCTGGTTGGTGACCTTTCCCACTCATTGTTAATTCTTTTTTTCAGCTTGGAACCAGTGTCATTTTCAGGATTTGTTTGTGGATTTTATGTTTTTGCCCTCAGGGTCTTTTCTTTCCTCCACCTTTGGGCAAATTAATTACCAGAGCATTCTTGACTCTTCTGAATTTCAGCCCTGTGTCTTCTTCCTCAGAGTCTGCCACTGGTCACTGGAACTCCTTGCAGTGAGTCATGTTGTGGGAATGTCTGATATGGGACCTCATCTCCTCTGGTAGACGTAAGGAGACCTTTACTGGCCGTATCCTTCCCTTAGCTAAAATTTTACTTTGCTGCAGTTTTTTTTTTAACTGTACAATACCAGATGAACTTTGAAGAACTAGTTAAGTCCTGAGCATGTAAATGCATATTCTCAGGCAAAAAGAGTTCACCTTAAAAAGGATTACCTCCTGCCTGTTCTAGAATGAAGTCTCCGCTTTTCAAGGACCTGTCATCACACCGTGACCTCACGGCGGAGCTGCAGTGGGGTCCTGCATCCTTTTAAGCCATTGACCAATTGCGTGTCTATGCTTCATTTTGGTATTTTGTATTAGTAAGTTTATCTTACAAAAGGAAGAAATAACCAGGATTATGAAAAAGAGCTGTGATCTCTTACAAAGAAGAGTCGTTTACATCAAGTGGAAGTACAAAGCTGTAAACCAAAAATTATTGCACAGACATAAATCTAACTTACTGTATTTTGTGCACTTGCAACCCTTCCCCTATGCCTCTCTTGTAAAGGACTACTTTCTGTCTGTATAACCGTATTTTAATAATTAAGGAATAATGTAAAAGTTGGGAAAATGATTAAAAAGTAAAAATAGTTCTAAAGACAGAGTAACTGTGTGTCCTAATCTACTCATGGTGATGAGGGAAGCTACTTTGTAACTAAAGCTTTATTTTAATAAATGGAGCTAAGCACAGGTGAGAAGGAGTTATGAGTAGATGTCAGACTGTTTTGCTTTTGCATTTAGCAAATATTTGTGGAGCTCTTAACTGAATTGCTCGATGCAGAGATAAATAAGAAACATCCCTGCAGATTTAGAAGACCCAGAGTGTGGTGGTGAAACAAGCTGAGCCATCATTACAGCCCGAGAGAGCCTGCAGCCGGGTTCCGGAGTGTAGCAATGCCGTGATCAGTGTCCACAGGAAAGCCTCTTTCTAAATGATCAGGAATTTGAGTGTTGAATCCAATGTGAAACAAGCTGCTCACAGAGGAAGAGTAAGCAAGATGATTTGAATGCATAAAAGACCGGGATTAAACCACTGGAGGAAGGGTACAGACAGCTTGGTGTATGGAAATGTTTTCCTAGGGTCTGAAAAGAAGAGTAGGTTCTTTTTTTTTTTTTTTTCCAGGTAGAGGATGGTGTTTCAGGCAGCAAAGTTCAATGAGAAATGCCTGGGTGTTTGAAAGAATATTGACACAGATGGAAGAATTTAGACGTGGTCAGGAGTCAAACAGCAGTATCAACTGGGCATGGAGGTGTCATGAATGTACGGCAAGGAGGGAAGGTCATGGAAGGCAGACTTGAATGCCTAAGACACAGATCCTCCATCCTCATGTTAGTATAGCATCTTTTCATTCCCTCCCCACATCCACTGTGGTCCAAGACACTTGAACCCATCTTTAGTTGGAGTCTTATCCAGCACTATTTACTGTATCAGTGAAGATGTCCCTCTTCTCTCAAGGACATTGCAATAAATGAATATCTGTTTTCATTTATTTGCGTACATTACTGGTCTCTTTACAGGAATTGTCTGTACAGTGTTTGCTCAAGACAGGGTGCTCATCTAGCAGATCCTGAAAGTTGTGTTGTCTTAAGAGATTCTTAGCCGCATGCGGATGCCCAGGCACAGAATGGGTTCTTGAGAAGCACGTTCCAAGGTTTGAACTTGGGAATTTTTTTTGGATGTCAGGTGAAAATGCAAAGGAAAGTATAGTAAGTTCTATTTGTGAAGAAAATTTGTAGGCAGTCAGATGTATGCTGTGAAGTGGAAGTCTTACTACAAAACTTCCATTAAACTTGGGTGTTCTCACAACAGAAGTTAATCAGCCTTGAACTTGACAGAGCAAGTGCTTCCTCTCATGCTGTAACTACGGATTTGATTTGCTGTTTGGGATTTTGCAAGGCTTCCACCTTGCTGAAGGAGGATAAATATCACTGTTAACCACTCTTCCTTTTGTATGGAAACAAGGTTAATGTTTTACAATTTCATAGTTTTTTTCCTGTTGATTTTTAGAGTGATTCCAGAGTTTAAAAAATTATGACATTTCCAGTGTTTCTTACACTGTTGGAAGAATGCTCTGCTTGAATGTAAGCAAGGATGTCAGAATGTTCTGGTACTGGTGATTCATTTTATTAAAGGATTTCTTTTGAGCTTGCTTAAATTTCAGAAGTAATAATTTCTGCCTTTGTAATTTCTTTTCTAAAGATTTATTTATCTTTATTGGAAGGGCAGAAATACAAGAAAACAAGATACAGAGATAAAGATCTTCCATCCACTGGTTCACTCCCCAAGTGGCAGCATCTGCTGTAGCTGAGCTGATTTAAAGCAAGAAGCTGGGAGCTCCTCTAGGTCTCCCACGTGGGGTGCAGGACCCCAAGGCTTTGGGCCATGCCCTGCTGCTTCCTCAGGCCACAACAGGGAGCTGGATGTGAAGTGAAGCAGCCAGATCATGAACTGGTGCCCATATGGGATCTTGGTACATAAAAGGTGGGGATTTAGCCACTGAGCTATTGTGCCAGCCCCTGTAAATATTGTTTTAAGATTTATTGTTGTTTTGAATAGAAGAGTTACAGAAAAAGTAGGAGAAACAGAGAGAGATCTTTTGCCCACTGATTCACACTCAAATGATTCTAATGACGAGGGCTGGGACAAGCCAAAAGCAGGAATCAGGAGCTCCACCATGGTGGGTCTCTCAAATAGGGTAGGCGGCCCAAGCAATTGGAACACCTTCCACTGTTTTCCCAGGTGCCTTAGCAGGAAGCTGGATCAAAAGTGGAGCAACCAGGATTCGAACATGTATCCATATGGGATATCAGCACTGGAGGAAGAGGTGTTTGGCAGCTATGCTACAGCTCCATGCTCCCTATGACAATTTTTATTTTATTCAGTTGAAGATTCCATAGGTTTGTGATGTAATTCATTCCTGTGCTACAGAAATGTTGACTTCTGCTGATGTAAGCAAACGGAATGGTGTGTTGCTAGTTACTTCTTGGTTGTTAGCAATTTTAGTCCACTTAGAACAGCAAGGAATATGACTAGTGAGTCATAAAGCAGTAACTTTTTAAAATAAAAGCGATAACTGGGCAATTTGATGTAAGCATGCTTTACCACCCAGGTTTTATCCTTAAAGTGGAAAAGAAGTCAGCATTTCTGCAGATGGTGATGAGTGATGGTCAGGATAATTATAATGACAAAGGCAGAATTTTATGGAAGGCAAGTGGTGGTTGCTTTATGTCCTTCCCATGAGTTACATCATTTAATTTTCACTTTTTTTTTTTTTTTTGCTTTTCTATTTGCAAGGATTGGTAGAGTTGTTTGGGTATAATTTTGTAATGGAGAAATCTGATAAATCCATCCACACATTTCCTAAAAACAATATTTCTGAAATTTGAGAAATGAAATTACTTCTTGCACTTAGGATTTAAATGATGTCTTGTTAGTTACAGACATACACAATCTAAAGCTAGTTAAATCTCTCCTTAAAAATATGTCCTGTGTAATTGCAAGAGCTAAATAATTTTAAACAGACATTACAAAATGAAAGAGTCACAAATACTAGAATTAGAGAGTTAATTTAATGTTATGAGTAGTGATGCTTGCTGAAACTAACGTATGCAGGTGTACTGGTAAGCTTGGCATTCTCACGTGTGCTTGGACTAAATCATTGAATTTCCTCATTTTTTTTCTAAGGATTGACATGGCGCTGTTAACCTTTGCTTGACTGGAATGTATTACCTACATGCTAGGTTCATCTTTGCATCATTATTCCTTTGTAGATGTGAATACAAGTGACTGTTAACTAAGTTTGTTAGCTGGAACAGTAGTGAGAATTGAGATAAATTGATTGTGAACATTCCCATAGAGCTGGCTTTGTGGTATAGCAAATTATACCCCTGCTTGCAACATTGTGCTATGCTGGAGTGCCAGTTTAAGTGCTTGCTGTTCCATTTCCAATCCACCTTCCTGCTACAGAGCCTGGGGAGGCAGTGCCAATTGGTCCAACCCTTGGGCCTCTGGTATCCGTGTAGGAGACCTACGTACTTTCTGGCTTCTCGTTTTGATCTGGGCCTGCCCTGACTGTTACAGTCCTTGGGGTGTGAACCAGTGGCTAGATGCTCTCTCTCGCTCTCTCTTCATCTCTGTTTGCACTCATCTCACTGCTCCCTATCCCACAAGTGATGCCTTTCAAAGAAGCAAATAAATACATCTTTTTTTTTTTTTAATCTGATAGAGCCTCTGCAACTTATGAGGCCCATCTCCCTGGCCTCCTTAATTAGTAGAGTGGAAATAGGAATGATGAATGGCCAGGCACTGGGTTAAGCCCTTTATGTGCAGGAGCTCACTGAATCTTGCTGCCAGGTAGCTCTGGTAAGGAGGATGAACCTTGGTATGTTAGGTACATGGCTCCAGGGGTCACATACCTCCTGGAAAGTGGAACTGGCCTTGAACTCAGGGACTCTCACTGCAGAACCTTGAATCTTCCTGTGCTCGCTCCCTGCTGCGCTTGTGTTGCTTTGTGGTTCAACACGTGCATATGATGTGCTTCTGTGCACCAGGCACCTGCACAGATATGTTCCGTATGTTATTATCTTGAGGATAATCTCTGCTGAGTAGAGTCCTTCCTCTGCCTTTAGTAAGCTGAGAAGCCTCAAGGTCACAGTTGTACTGTTTCTGTGACAGTCTTTCCCTCTCCTTAAAAGATAAAATAATGTGAAGACTCATTTTAAGGGATGTTTTAAAAGCAAAATTTTAAATAGTGAATCTATTTCCTACAGCTTCAGGATCTAGATTTCTTATTTTCAAAGAAAAACAGTCAATTAAGATGTGCTATGTTTGTATTGATTAAAAAAAAAAAGAAAAGAAAAAGTGTCATTAGCAAATGGGCCTGTTAAAGCCCTTTGTTGTTTGTGAACCCTGACAAAGGACATGAGATAAATGCCTCGTGAAATGAACTTCTCTACATTAAAAACATTTTTGGTCAGCAAATTTTGTGGCAAATTTATCGATGTAGTAAATATTTCATTTCCTAATAGAGCTGTTTGGGAGAAGATTTGTTTATCCTAGAGAAATGTGGAAATGTAATCCAAATTAGAGGCATAATGATTCTCATTGATATTCTGGCAGTGTGCTCTGGCTTATGTGCTTCTACAAAATGTTTTTTTTTAAAGAAAAATAGTCACTATATAAGTAATTTATATGACATTTTTGACAGTTGACATACTGATATTCAAACCAGTGGAGATGACTCTGCGCCTGAGTTTGTGTCTGTATATGTGAGTAAACTGGTTGAATATCCCAGTTTGTGTCTGTATATGTGAATAAATTGGTTGAATATTCCTTCTCTGAAGTGCTTGGAAGCAAAAGTATTTTAAAATCTTGAAGTTTTCCAGATTTTGGAATATTTGCCTGTACTTCACCAATTGAGCTTGGATCGTGTAGTAGTCAGCTATTTTGTTACTAAAAACAAAATACCAGAGACAAGCTACCTTAGAAGGGGAAAGAAGCTTCTGTTGGATTCTTGTTTGGGGGTTCCGAGATCCAGACAGTCTCTGCAGGTTCAGCTGAGGGAGCCCTGGACTGCCTCATGTCGTCATAGGAGAGGGGGCACCTGTCATCTGTAGTCAGCATCCCTGACATGCAGAACTGCTATGATTCAGTCTTGAGCACGCTTGTGAATGGCTTAATCTAGCCACTCTCCAAACCTTAGCAGCTGCTCAAAAGACCTTTCATATCTTTCGAACAAGTTACAGTCAGGGAGCCATGGAAAAGGAGTAAGGAAAGAGACTGGTGAGAACTTGAGAGATGGGGTAAGGAGCAGCAAGTTTCAAGACAGAGAACTGGCTCAGTGTCAACTTGATATACTTAGAAAACTCCACAGAATCATTGAGTTTTTCAACTAAGCAGTCATTGGTGACCTTGTCAAGAACAGTATCATTCTCCCTGTTGTGTGTTGAATTTTTAGGATCTGAGTCTGGACAACCTTCTCTCTACTGACTTTAGAGCCGTTGTAGGTATGCCATTGCCCCTGTGGATTAGTAGTGCAGTCAGTGAGTGGGAGAGCAACCACCCTGGAACGAGAAGGGACCAGTGAGGGCAGAGACCTTTGTACAAGCTATCCAAGGAAATGGGCAGGGGCAGTGGAGTCTTCTAGGAAATGTAAGTGACAGTATTTATCTGAAGTAACTTGGAAACAAAATTACTTGAGTTGCTGATTAAGAAAATGCATGCCAGATTGTCCAGAGGCCAGTAGGTTGTTAATTATTTAGCGGTAAAATAGGTTTAATTCTTTCCCTACTTCCTGGCTAATGGCAAAGTAAGAGATGGAGAAGGAGAGGGAAGGGCAGAGTCTTTCAGGCCCGAGAAGACGGAGGTCGCCTCCTGTCTTAAGGAAGGAGTGACAGTTTTGGAGCAGCTTGTCCCTCCCACCTGCCTCTTCTCTCGCCCTCACACTCACTCCCACTTTCCCTGCTCGACTTCCTGTTTCATCTCCAAGGAGGAGAGTGACCTTTCCACGGGTGCACACCTGCAGTTTTGCCCAGTTGCACTTTGCATCTTCCCCTGTAGGAACAGCACATCTGCACTTTCCCAACTTCTTCCTCTCTCTGTTAAAGGACGGAAACAAAGACACTGGGGGAGGGAGGGAGCGAAAATTGGCAGAAAACCCTGAAAGAAAATGAGTTTGACAGATCTGTTCGGTTCTGGATTCCTGTTCCCTAAATCTGTCAGGAAAACGAGACCCTGCCCCCACAGTGAATAAAATCCCTTAGGCCACTGTCTGAACAGCGGGGAGGTGCACATCATTTTTCTCTCCCAATTTATCAGAGGGACAGGCAGAATCGAGACAGACATCATTATCTTGAAATTATTGGCGGGAAATCAAATCAGTGCTGGAGGTTTTCAAATGGGCGGGCTAATGTGAAAGAGGGTACAAAATGCAACCTAAAAAACAGAAGTTCTGAATAATCAGCAAGTCAAATCTAGCTGTAATTTCATCCATGTCCTACCCTTAATGGATTATCCATGATACATTGTACTTAAAAACACAGGCACACATACACAAAAAACCATGACCTGAGGTTTCCACCTGTGCTGCCTCTCTGTGCTTCTCTCTCCTCCCACATTTATTTGCTTGTGCTTTGTGGTGTCCAGTTAGACTATGGGATTTGTGAGGACTGGAAGCAGGTACACAGCAGTCCCAGTCCTGCTGCAAAGTGGTGTTCAGAAAGCCTCTGTGTCTCGGAGGAAATCAGAGGCTTGTCTTTTCCAGAGGTTGTTTGGTCCAGGGATTGCACCAGCCCTGAAGGAAGGCTGGAGGGTAAGAGTTCCTGTCTCTGATGCATTAACCAGGCACTTGCCATCATTGTCTTTATTTATTTATCTATTTATTTTTATTGCAAAGTGAGATTATACAGAGGGGAGGAGAGATAGAGAGAAAGATCTTCCATCCGATGATTCACTCCCCAAGTGAGTGCAATGGCTGGTGTTGTGTTGATCCAAACCCAGGAGTCAGGAACTTCCTCAAGGTCTCCCACATGGTTACAGAATCCCAAGGCTTTGGACTGTCCTCAACTGCTTTCCCAGACCACAAGCAGGATGCTGGATGGGAAGTGGGGCTGCCAGGATTAGAACCAGCATCCATATGGGATCCCAGGGTGCATTCAAGGCGAGGACTTTAATCGCTAGGCCACGCCGCCCGGCCCGCTTGCCATCATTGTCTCACTGGCTCCCTGGATGGCTGTGGGTCAGTGGCGGTGAGACAACATCATGCTCTGAAGGAGTGCTGGCTTTGCAAACAGGGAGACCCCAGAGCAAATCCTACCTCTATTCCTTTAACATTTTTCATTCTTTTCCAAACTTCAGCAATTAAGAGAGCAATCATGGTATATCTAGCTCATAGGGAAAATGTAACTGTGAATGCATCTTTTATAAAAAATATCTATTTATTTATTTATTTTGAGAGAGAGAGAGCGTGAGTGAGAGGGAGAAAGATCTTCCATCCACTGATTTGCTTCACAGTTGGCTACAACAGCCACAGCTGGGCCAGGTACAAACCAGAAGCCTGAAGCTTCTTCCAGGTCTCTAATGTGGGTGGCAGGGACCCAAGCGTTTGGACCATCCTCCACTGTTTTCTCAGGCTCATTAGCGTTGAGTTGGACTGGAAGTGAGGCTGTTGGGATGAATAGGTACTCTTGTGGGAGGCCGGCATTGCAGAAGGTAGCTCTTTCCCTGTGTTGCAACAGTAGCCATGAAAGTACGTTTTGAATTATGCTGACAGTAGTTGTTTTTGGGTGAGATGTTAGAACAGTAACTGAAAATACTGTAACACTTTTAATTTTAACTAAGTGCTTTGTGGAGAAAGGTGGTATATCTATAATTTAGCATGCATTTTCTTGGCATACAGAATTTCAGTCTTCTCCAAAGTCATGTTCTCAAACTGTTTCACAGTTTTCACCTTCTCTGTGATTCTTTTAAGATGGAATGAACTATCTCGTTGATTTGTCACCATGATTCTCATTCTCCTTACCAACCCCTGCCTCGGATTCTGGTGGGTAATGCTGTAGTGGAAGCCTGAGGGATCATTTTGAATAGAGGGCTTTAGACACGGTGGCTAAGTCATTGCTTGGTACTTGTTTCCCTGTGTCAGTGTCTGTGTTCAAATTTGGCTTTGCTTTCAAGTCTAACTTCCTACTGATGTTCACCTTGGGAGGCAACAAGTGATCGCTCTTTGGGTCTTAGCCAGCTATGTGGGAGACATTGACAGGGTTCCTTTTTCTCAACTCTGTCCTGATCCAACTCCAGCTACAGTGACCAGGTGAAGTGAGCCAGGGAATAGAAGATCCATGCTTTTCTGTAAATCTGTCTGTCTGTTGTGTTTTGGAGACTAGATTTTTGAACTCTCAAGGAAATGGTACTTACAGGGTTGGATGGAGGTCTAGGTAACTCTTTTCCCAGGCTATTAAACTGGTGACTGATGACTTCATCTGCCACATGCAGTATGATTGATGGCTTCATAGGTCTCTCTCTCTATTTTTTTGGTGTACATAATTCTTTGTGTGCTAATAATTGAACCAGATTAGCCTGTGAAAGCCCAAGTGCTAAGTTTGATGGTCTGTTAACGAGATTACAGGTGTTATATTTGCAAGATCTCATAGAGGAGGTACTTACCATTTCAAAGATGCCACAGTACTTATAAGGCAACATGAAAGTGAATAAATAGTGACTGGTTCTGTTGATTCTGGTTATTTGTATGTCAGAATGGAGAAACGTCGGCCATTATTATAGAAAGAATATAGAATCAAAAGAATAGTTTCTTTGGAAGACAGGAATTCAGTGCCCATTGAGTAAGGGTAGTAATGGAGGCTCAAAATATAAAGTATACTTTTTCTCACAAAAGAATTAATCTGTAGATCTGTTCAGATTGTTGCCTTAAAAGAATTTTGATGAGGCTTGTCAGGTTCCACCTAAACAAGCTAAAGGAAAGGTTTAGCATTATACTATTATCAGATTTCCAAAGTTGAAGTTACTGTCATTAATATATAGTTTGTGCATGTATTATGTATGAAATAATTTGAATCTCCCCAAATGAAAAATGTGCCAAGATTACTGACATAATGTTTAGAAGAACTAATTTTCGTGGTAGTTCTACTTCAGGGTAAACAGCAATATTCTTTCTCCTTTGTCATGTTTTGTCTTGAATTAAGGAAGAATTCCAGGAATTTGTCCCTTGGATAATACAAGACAGCATCATGCATTTCGACTCTCCAAAAAATAATAATGAGACAGAAAAAAACCTGTGTGTGTGTGAGAGAGAGAGAGAGAGAATGGAATGAAGATGGTTTATTCTATATTAGAGAGTAACCTAATATAATATATATAATGACCTTTTCTGTCCTAGTATAAAATTTGTATGTTGTTAAATAGATCTAAGATGAACTATCTGAGCCTTTCGCCAGTATCATAGCCATCAGATTGTGTCAAATTAGTCACCAGTTAATGAAACAGCATGGGATCTATTTGGCCATGAGTTGGTTCTTGACTATAGCTACTTATTAGGCAGATGGCATTTCTTGTCAGCCTTCCTAAGACCAGAATGCTCTTAAATATCTTTCTGCTTTTGCCCCAGAGTTCAAAGTGCTATTTGAAGTGGCTGCACAGGAAGAGATTTTTCTTGTCCTTTCTGCAATTACTCTCCATTCCAGGAGCCTGGCTGTGTGGATTCCTAATGGGTCCTTTTGCCCTCTGGTTCTACATGGATTCAACTAAGGGGAGAAGGGTGAGGGGAATCAGGATATTAATTTGGCTACCCTTGTGGTAATGTGGCTTTAGACTAGGACAACCACTCCATATTTGGGGGTTTATTCAGTTTGATTTTATTCATGTTTTTCACTACATTATGAGCATCAATTTCTAGATTCCTAATAATCTTATAACTATACAATCTGTCATTTTAAACCTGAGAAGATTGGGACCCAAGTAAGAGAGAGGACCTGAGTTATGAACATTTAAACTTGCCTCTCTGGGACATTTAAAACTTTTGATCACGAAATTAAAAGGGAAGTAAATTATTTTACTTTCAGGAGAGAATGCTGTAAAGAGGTTCATATGATTAATATCTTTAGTCAAGAAAGCAAAACTAGATAAATATTGTTTCAAAATTTAGTCAAGTGGAAATAACCCAAATGTCTAGCAGGTGATAATGGGATATATGCAAAGTTATCTATTTGTCTGTCCTTCCATCTACCTACACACACACACACACACACACACACACACAGATCGGGGAAGAGAGCAAAACATATTTATTCATCAAATGAGACATTATTCAGTCAGGAAAATGAGGAAGTTCTGACATGTAAACTATAAGGATGAACCCTGAACACATGTTACATGGAAGAAATCAACCACTGGGTCAACATATGATGTAATTTCATTTGTATGAAATCTCTAAAACAGTGAAGTCTATTAAGTCAGAAAAGAGATTCCTCAGACAGCATTTAGCCTGCAGGTTGAGACACTGGTTGAGCTGCTCCGTGTCAGAGCACTCAGGTTGATTCCTGGCTCTAGCTCCTGACTTCAGTGACTTGCTACTGAAGACCTTGAGCCATAGCAAGTAAATGCTCATGATCCCCTATCTCAAGTTGATTTTTTTTTTCTTTATAGAGGAGGCAATGGCTAAGAGATTCAAAGTTTTTTTTTTTTTTTTGAGAAAAGAAAATGTTCCAGGATTGATGATGGTAGTTGATGTGTAGCTACAAATACGCTAAAAACATTGACTTGTATACTTTAAATAGGTGAATTGTATATTTCCGTAAAGCTGTTAAAATAATCAGTGATGCTACGAAATAAGTCAAACCAAACAAAAACCACAACAGTTTTATTTTGTAATCAATATATACAGATTGTTACTATCAGATTTTGGAAAGTTTTTTTGAGTTGTTAGTTATTACCATTACCAGGATATAGCATATCCTGATATTCCATATACCAGATACACCATATCATATACCATATACCAATAGGTATATACATTCCATACATTCCTGCAAACTAACTTAGTTTATTTGTAGAGTTTATTTTCTCCTTCAGTTTATAAAGTTTTATCTTTTTAGGTTTGCCTGTTTATGAGAATATACAAGTAAGAAATCAAATTTCCATGATGTTCTTATTTTAGGGCTTTTATTTTGAGTTTCAGTTAAAATTTACTTTTGGTCTTTATGTTTTGTGAGTTCCTTCATGTGGAAGTGGTAGACCTATAAAATCTCCAAGAGTTAAGTCTTCGGAATACTAAATGTGCTCATGCTATGGATTTCAGATTCTGACCAAAAACATTTTTGTAATTTATAGTAAATGTTTTTTTTTTTTCCTGGCTGATCCATTGGTAGATGTTACCCTTTGTATTTCAGATTCAGCCTGATTATTACAGAAATCATAATTCAAAGAGTAGCGTAGGACACGTTTTTCAGGACATCCATACTAAAAAGAGAATTAGGGAAATGATTTTAATTACATGCTTGTCTGTCTGATAGGCAGTAAGAAAAGGAAAGTTTTGCCTTTGAAACAGAAAGGGGTCTGTTCAGAAAAGGTAGTTGTCAATACAATTCCATGCATTCTTATCAAGAATTATTCTGAAAATTCTTGATGCATTAAACATAAGAAGCTTTGTTCGAACTCTTGTTGTAAAGGTGGCAACCTTAAAATCTAAAAATACTGTGTGTAGGAACTCAAGTTTTATTTTAATAGTGTCAAAGCACTATTTCTCTTATGAAATGACTGCATTTTACAGTTTACTTGTAATTAATTTTAAAGTGAAAAATGTTTTATATTTAGTATGTTGGAGCTTGGCTGGTCTTTCTCTTCTATGAGTTGAAATAGGCCATCCAACTCATCCAGTTGAATTATAGCTTTTCAGATGAATGCTTTGCATTTAAGAACAATTTTCCAAAAGCCGGTGGTTAAGTACTTTTGAAATGGTTGTCAGAGAGTGTTATGACATAAATTGACATGTAAATTCTAAAGTGTAGCACACTCTCCAATGCATGGAAGAGAGAGGGTATTTGACTGAAGTCAGTGCTATCATTACCCACCCACCCTCTTTTTTAACTGGAAGGCTTTGTCAGATCTAATACAAATCTAAGTGGAAAATCATCATAGCCTAGGGTGAGTACAATTTAATGTTACGATTATCTCCAGACCCCTAGCATTTAAGTCTAAAATTGCCTGTGTGAAATAAAGGGTGGTGATTGTTTTGTTTTTCTGAATCATTAATCACTTTGTAACTTTGGAGATTACGAGATCTTCTTGTACATCTCAGATAGGTTCTGGTGTGACCTTCTGTGGAATTCAAGATTGGCGAAGCAGACTGGATGATGAAGATGGTGATAATGATGCTAATGCTATGGAGAAAATAATGATGCAATACTTATAATGAGGACACTCTTGGCAAACAAGAACCCAATTCTGTACTAGTGACTGTGGATTTCCTTGGAGGTTGACAATGACTGGATTATCAGTGCAGCCAGCATTCTTGACACTTGAGCCAGCGTCTGAGAATGTCAAACAGCAATCCCCTTTCCATATTAGGAGATAGAAGCATATATAGTTCAAACTGCTAGTCCTGTTGTAATAGGTTGTTCTATTACTATTGCCTCTAGAATGAATTCTCCAGAAAAGCTAATTTATTTGCAAGACAGAGTGACAATGACACACACACACACACACACACACACACACACGTACGTCTTTTGTCCACTGACTCACACCCCAGATGCTCACAACAGTCACAGCAGAGCCATGTCAGAGTCAGGAACCAGGAACCAGGAACTCCATCCAGGTCTCTCATGTGGGTGGCAGAAACACAAATTGTGGGCCCATCCTAAACTGCTTCCCTGTACCTTGCCAGGAAACTGGATGGAGGGAAAAAAAATAGCCTGTACTTCAACCAGCACTCAGATAGAAGAAGTGGGCATCCCAGGTGTGTCACAAAATCTACTAGAATGTATTCTTTTCAGCACGTAGTAAGCCAAGAGCCTTATTTCCTAAGACAGCTTTGGTGATTAATTCTGTTTTGGCTGCCCCGTAATCAGCTTGGTACCTGCATCCTTGTGTCTGGGTACTATCAGTTGTGAAGCTAAAGAGATTTGGGACTGTGGCTCAAATCTTGGTTTAGATCTCCTTGCCTCTGTGAACAGTGAAGTGTAAGCAGCAGATAAAAAGCTTTGGTGATTGAGTGTTTGGCTCAACTCCCAAGAGTTGCCCTTCATGAAAGAGAATGAAGAAGTTTGAAGTAAGCAGCAAACAGGGATGGTCCATATGAACTGAGAGATTTTTGGTAGATTCATCTGAATCCATCTTCCATGGGTATGAGGAATCATACTATGATCTCTGACTGCTGGGAATGAAGAAAGCTGGACAGTTCATGGTTGTTGGACAGGATAAGTTGAGTGAGTAGGTTAACATGCCGCATGGGTTGGCATACAGCACAGGTAAGTTAATATGTAGACAGACAGCACGGGCAGGTTAATATTCAGCAGAAATGGGTAAATCAGAAGCAGAGTTAGGTTAACACAAGACATAGTTAGGCTTATGTGCGGCACAGATGCGTTAACATGAAGCCACTGTCAGGCCTGAATATCAGCATCTGCTTCGAGATGTTTCTGCATGCTTTCAAAAGGAGTAGAGTTTCCAGGTAGTGATCTGCAAACATTTCTGACTAGTTGTGCAAGGAAACCCAAGAGTCTCAAAGGACCTGAAATCTCTCAGGGGTACAGGGACTTTGATGATTTAATTTCTCATTTGAAGTCAATATTCATTCATTTTATATGTTGTGCTTTGATCAAATAAAGCCTTACGTTTCTGAATAAATTTTATTTTTCCTTAAGCCATCTCAGACCTGGGCAGATATGTAGACCCATGCTTCCTCATCTGTTTTAGTTTCTTTATTTCCTTTCATTTATTTTCTCATCCTGTTTTTTTTTTTTTTCTTCTCACTACTTGATATGTCCTTTTCTGCAGCTAGTCGTCATGGAAAAATTAACGGTAGGATACCAGAGAAAGAAAAAGGGTGGGAAAACGGTCAATTCCCGAGGGGTTATTCCCTGCAAATATCATACTTAAGAGGTGGGATTCCTTTCAAGATAAAAGAGAGAAAGCCTCCGTCCTAATACCCGTGCCTGCTTGCATTGCAGAATTTCTGCTTTAGGAGATTTCCAGGTGTTTCTCATTACAGATATGTTCGGAGCAATAAATGAGAACAGCATATATTTTAAAGTGGCCTAGTTGTTAACGCCTCTCAGACAACCAATGAATATTATATTACCTTTCCCTGTGCTTAAGTCAATATTAACAATCATATAAGTTGGGGTTGGTTGTATGTAAAACACTGTGCCGCTGGTAATTTTTGAAGATTTTAGGATCTAGGTGGTAACCTGTAATGTGAAACTCATTCCTGAAGACTATGTGGAAAGACACCGTGAGTAGTTTCTGAATTGTGAGAGGAGGTGCTTTTGTCTACAGATGTCAGGGAATGTAGCTGAATTTTAAACACAGAGTTATACTGTCAGATCTGTCCCAGCTAAGGAAGTCTGTCTCTTTAGACACCCTGCTGCCAATCATTACTGCCTTTAAGCTTCCCTTTATAGCTTCCTGAAGCTGTAGGTCTCCTGCTGACATGGAGTTTTGCATGCAGAGTCCCTGTGAAAAGTTTTTATTATCATGTGTTAATGATGTTTGAGTGTTGTGTACAATGGCTAGGAGACCTACGGAAGTGGTTGGGTGTATGCCAGTTTTTTGTTTTTTGGTTTTTTTTATCTGATGATATTATTATTATTATTATTATTATTATTTTATTACATTGCATCATGAGACACAGTTTTACAGGCACTGGGATTCTCCCCTCCCCTCCCCAAAACCCGCTCCCCCCCCCCATGGTGGATTCTTCCATCTTGTTTAGAGCCTTACAATTTTACAATTCTTTGATGTAGATCAGAAGCAGTCTACTCATATCGATTATTGATTCCTTGATTACTTCACAATATCTTATTGCATGAGATACAGGTTGTTTGGGGTTGAAATAATATTACTGTTTCAGATTGACATCAATTCATAACAACCACATCAACAACAACACCAACAACATCGACAACAAAGTATATCACCCTGAAAAAAAGTAACACCACTGAATAGCCAACACATGCATGACAAAAAGGAAACACAGAAGTCTCTCGGGAAAAATGGTGCCATCATATACTTCATAAGCACATGATGAATTCTACTAGAGAATAGAGATTATTTGGAAGCAACCAAACTGAAGTAAAAACATCAAAAAACCAGCATAGATTGGACTGTTGGAGTTACCCTTTCCATGTTGGCTTCCTTATATGAGAGAGAATATATGGTATTTGTTCTTTTGTGATTGACTCATTTCACTCAGCATAATGGTTTCTAGTTGGGACCACCTGGTTGTAAATAGAATAATTTTGTTTTTATTAATAGCTGCATAACTCCCCTTTTCCTTTGCTCCTTCTGAGAAAGCCTGCCGAGGTTTCTCTGAGCAGGATCTAAAGAGCTTTCTCCTTTCCTATCCCCAAAACCTTGGTGGCCTTCCGCCTCTCCAGATGCTTCCTTCTGGGTTGTTGATTTCTCTGTCGATGGTGGTTTCTTTAACGTGTTAGGTTATGGTCGAAATGACACTGAGGCTTCAGGACACAGGAACATAATACAAACATTGCAGTCTGGCATCTTTTTTTTTTTTTTTCACTAATTTCAATGAAACAAATAGCAAACAGGAGTTGACAAGCTGTGTATTTTCTTTTTTTTTTAAGTCACTATAATAATGACATTAGCATTGAAACAGTACTTTGTTGTTTGTTTTACTATGATCTGAACAGCCTGAGAATTTTTAGGCTTTTGTAAAATACTCGTTTTTCAGTTTGTGATAATTTATTCTGATTTTCTTAATGTTTTACCAATGACGTTTGTAAAGTTTTCATATTTGCAATAGCTAATTGCATGTCCATTTGGTTGGCATTTTATATCACGAGCTCAGTTTAAAATGTGGATCATTTGATATGCAGTGTTAGCCTGTGATAAAAACAAGTTTGGAAATAATAACAGAATTTATTTATAAAAGCCTTACAGATTATGACAGAGGTACTGAGCATGATTAGATTTGTGATGATCAACTAAGTGTGTTACTTTTTTCTATCGGGAAAATTGATAGATACTTAAATTTTTTTGTCAGTTGCATTATTCTCAACGTTTTGAAATAATTCTCACCACTTTTTGATTTTTAAGGAAAAATTAATAGTTGACTATGAAAACTGCAATGTTGTACCAGTTTCTTGCAGTAAAGCAAGACTTTTTTTTTTTTAGGATTTATTTATTTTTATTACAAAGTCAGATATACAGAGGAGAAGAGACAGAGAGGAAGATCTTCCGTCCGATGATTCACTCCCCAAGTGAGTGCAACGGCCAAAGCTGTGCATATCCGAAGCCAGGAACCTCTTCCGGTCTCCCACATGGGTGCAGGGTCCCAAAGCTTTTGGGCCGTCCTTGACTGCTTTCCCAGGCCACAAGCAGGGAGCTGGATGGGAAGTGGAGCTACCAGGATTAGAACCAGCGGCCATATGGGATCATGGTGCGTTCAAGCCAAGGATTTTAGCCACTAGACCATGCCGCCAGGGCCCAAAAGCAAAACTTTTCATTGCAGATGTATTAAAAAAAAATTTTTAAGATTTTTAAATTTTTATTGGAAACGCAGATATATAGAGAAGAGGAGAGACAGAGAGGAAGATCTTCTGTCCGATGTTTCACTCCCCAAGCAACCACAACAGCTGGAGCTGAGCCAATCCCAAGCCAGGAGCCAGGAGCCTGGAGTTTCTTCCCGGTCTCCCATGCAAGTGAAAGGTCCAGGACTGTAGGCCATCCTGGACTGCTTTCCCAGGCCAGAAGCAGAGAGCTGGATGGGAAGCGGGGCTTGGGTTTAATATTTTAACACATCAATTTTAAGGAGACACAAGTCAGTCTGTAATGCAGAGAATATATATTTTTGTAATGATTTGAAGGGGAGAGATTGGTTTCTCAAATTTTTAAAAATGAGGGAGTCAGCAAATTCTTACCCATGCTTTGCTGGTTTTGAGATGTTAGATGCAGCAGGAAGCCTTGTCACTGTTTGTCAGGACGTCCATTTTCATTTGTGTTCATCTCTTCCCTGGTGTTCTGTTTTCTCCTGGATGGACACTTTTGATGCATTGGCAACCCTAAAGTTTTAGCATTTTTAATGATCTTAAAACATTTCCCTACTTTCTTCGATATTTCTTTGCTTTTCCAAACAGACTTGAGTAAGGCCTGGCACAGAAATATACCACTGAATTAACCTTATGTAGGAGGGACTTCAGAGTTTGGTTTAGTGGATTCTTTAATGACCAAAATATACTGAAAAGTTTAAGTTTAGGTTTTCCTTTGTTCTTATTACTGTTGTGGCTTGCATGTAAACTAAAACTCAACTAGAAATTTCTCTTCTTACATGTGCTTATCTCTAACTTCGGTACTTAGACAAATCATGTGTATTCTTCCTGTTCTGCTCTGACAAGAAAGTTGAAAGTATGATTCTTGTTATTTTCGTGTCTCTTCATTTTTGTTCCTTAAAAAAAAAAAAGATACGGAGCTGGGAAATTCAAGTAATTTAACTTGTAAAATGTGTATTGGGTGGGGGAAAATGGCTTTAGCTTCATGAATTAGTTATCTTTGGTGCCAAGTTATTGTATTTAGATGTGTCGGGATTTTAATGGCATTGTGGTTCTCAAGAAAAGTGTTCATGGTTTTAGGGATGCAAGCCAATGGCATCTGAGATTTGATTAAACTACTTAAGCAAGTAAAATAGAAAGGACAAATTAAACACAGTTGGCAAAATTCTGATTACTGCCTAATCTGGATGACTGGTATATGTTTATTGCACTACTTTTTTTTTTTATATTTTAGAAACATTTCCAGTTAATGAGAGACATAATTATCGAATTTGCAGTGTTTTTGTGCAAAAATAATAATAATAATTAGTGGAAACACTTGCAACACCTGAGAGGTGGGATTGTGCATTTTCCTCTGCACGTAGAGGCATTCCTCAGTCCTTGTGGGATAAACCACGGGAACTTTGCCACGAACACCATTGTATCCAGAGCAGGACAGTTTTGGTAGTTGGAGGACAGCATGGTTTGAGCAGATGCATTTGGAGCAAATAATTATTTTATATTAAAAATATTTTTTCTCTTAATAGCATACATTTTTAAAACTCAGCTATTCCTGATAATAATCAGAGCCAGTCTTCTGAATCTGTTGTCTGATATGCAAATCCCTTTTTTTGGCCTTATGTTCCTCATCTGTTAGGATAAGCAGACATTTTCCGTTGTAAGTCTGTGTTACTGCTTGGGAGTAATGCCATCTGAAGAATCAGGCAGGGCTTCCTTTTTAGTGCGTCTTTTACTTTCCCATGTTCATTGATACTAATACCGCATGAGCTATCAGAGCACTTAAGATCATTACCCGGAAAAACTCAATTAGAAGATGTTTGTTGTGGTGCCCCCAAATTTTTTTCTCTTTTTAATAGATTTATTTATTTATCTGAAAGTTAGCAGTAACACGCATAGACACACACAGAGGGAGAAGCAGAGAGAGAAAGAGAGTTTCCGTCTGCTGGTTCATTCTACGACAGCCAGGAGTTCCATCCAGATAGCCCACTGCTGTGGTCTGGGCCCAGGTGCTCGGGACACCTTCCACCGCTTCTTCCGGGCCATTAGCAGCTGGCTGGATTGGGAGTTGAGCAGCCAGGGGAAGAACTAGAGTTGTATAAATGGGTGTGTCACAGATGATGGTTTTAGCTGCTAGAGCATAACATTGTCTCCACCCCCAAATTCTCGGAGTTATACCTAATTTTCTCATAATGGGTATACACAACCCAAGAACTTTTGGAAACACCTTGAGTGTGTGGATTTAAAAATTTTACATCAAATAATCTTGTCCTTAAATTCCATTTCTGATGAGATTTTTGAAGTACACAAATAGAATGAATTTGAATACCTTAAAGTATTAGAAAATATAGATTAAAGCATGTGAAAGCAGCAGAAATTACAGTTTAATATAATGCTTAGAAGGACTTTATCTCTGTAACAGTACTTTTTTAAAACCTGTCCTAATAAAAATGTTTTCTTTTTTTTTTAAAGATTTATTTATTTTTATTGCAAAGTCAGATATACAGAGAGGAGAAGAGACAGAGAGGAGTATCTGCCATCCAATGATTCACTCCCCAAGCAGCCACAACAGCTGGAGTTGCGTCAATCTGAAGCTAGGAGCTTCTTCCGGGTCTCCCATGCGGATACAGGGTCCCCCAACTTCAGTCTGTCCTGAGCTGCTTTCCCAGGCCACAAGCAGGTAGCTGGATGGAAGTGGGGCTGCTGGGATTAGAACCAGCTCCCATATGGGATCCTGGCACGTTCAAGGCGAGGGCTTTAACCACTGTACTATCGCACCGGGCCCAAAAATGTTCATTTTTTAAATAATAAGCATGCAGATTAGAACTGGGAAGAAGTGCAAATTGCAAGTGTCCCTTGGTTTGGGTTAATCATGAATGTGACTGGTTGGGGAAGTGTATGATTTTTTTTTAAATAAAATCGATTATTCCTGTTCATAATTATTATCAAGACTGAAGTATCTTAATATGTATAGATGAAAAAAAATCTTTTTTTTTTTTTAAAGAATCCTCTTGAGCTAAAACTTACAGCTGTTGTAGGAATTTTCTGGGCTGTGCTTCTTTGCAAGAAGAAGAGTTTTCAGGCCTCCCCAGAGGCTCTCCTTGTCAAGTGGGCCATCTGGGGGTGGAATGGGAGGGCTGTTTCAGTGCTGGATGAGTCCCTGCAGAGCCACAAAAGTGAGAAGGATGTATCTGTCCTGTGGAGACTGCATAGTCTCCTGCTAAGCAGTTCTGAATGGAGATAAACCTTACCAGGGAATTAGGCATGTGGAGGAATCACCACCCTGAGCTGTAACCTGTTATCGGCCCGAGATCTGCCCTAAGTTGCTTAACTTCTGCGAGCCTCACTCTACTCGCTGGGAAAGCAGGGCAGCATTTATTTTGCAGGAATTGTTATTAAGAACAAATTGATTAGAAAATGATGACTTTACTACCTGAAATATTTTAGAATGTCTGAGAGGTTATAGGGCTAAGAAAGTTCAATTGTCTTGAGCTTATCATAACTGTTCAGTACTGTCAGCAAGACTGCGATGTCTAATGTTATCCTATGCCATTTAGCTCATATAGAAGCAGTATATATAACGATGTTTATTAGGCCATTATTAGTGCCGGTATCACAGTTAACAGTTGCTACAGTGATAATGCATAGCAAACCCTCCTAAATCTCGGTGGCTTCAGGCAGCACTTGTCATTCTCACTTCTGCATGTGTGAGCTGACTGGGGCTCAGCTGATCGAGTCTGGGCTTCGATCCAGGCTGCAGACTGAGCGTAACCCTGCTCTGCATCCATTTGTCCTTTTAACCCAGGACGTCAGCAGAATGTGCTCCTTTGCATGGTGATGGGATTCTCTAAGAAGTCAAGTTAGGTCACATTCACCAACATCCCAGCATCCAAAGCAGGTAGCTGGCCACCAGCAACATCCAGGGAACAGGAACGTGTATTCGCATCGTGGGAAGAAGGGGGTAGTGAGCATTTGCTGTGCAGTAAGTCAGACTATTGAAATGACTGTCACCATAGTTATTAATTTCATCCAGATGAGAAGGACTGACAGTCCCCCCAAACAGTGCCTGCGTCTGAAGGCTGTCACTGAGATGTTTAGGTTGAGTGTTGCTTGGTTGGTTGTTGGTCCTTACGTGCGAGCATTAGTTACATTTTCAATACTACAATAAAAGAATTATGATTACTTGTGAGGAGAGGTTTGTTTACCTCACGGACCTGAAGGGTGAAGGGCAGACATTGGCACTGAGTCTCAGCTGAGTCTCATCATGGCCAGTGGCAGTGGTAGGACAGTGACAAGGGGCAAGAGATCATATCCCAAAACAGAAAACCAGAGAAAGAGTGGCTCGAATAGGCTCAGACTTCTGTAACAGTCCTCTTATGGTAACTAACAAGGGTCCCAGGAGAAATCCCTTGGTGAAAATCATAGCCCTAACACACATATTACCGCTCAGGAGGCCTCATTTTCTAAGGTTAAGGCTGTCTTCCAACTCTGCCATCTTGGGCACTAAGCCTATTGGAAATGAACCTTCTAGTAATATTCAGATCATATCTGTATAGTGCCTTGGGGCTTTGCATTCGATACTATTGATAACTTAATCCAAATGACTCTGCCTTTTGGTTGTTATGCCACTCTTGATGAATAAATGCATATAAAAGTTTGCAGGCACATTGTGGCTTCTCTGATATTGGTAATAATCTAGTCCAGGTGAAGCTGCCTTCCACTTGTTTTAGTAATCTACTTTATTATGGCTAAACTTCCTTCAGTGCTATCACAGTGTGTATCTGTACCATTCTTTTTATCTCTGCATGTGAGCTTCTTCTCTCAAAGAAATCAGAGTTTCCAGAGAGTGTTTAGCATGGTAACAGGTGAACTGGAAGCAGCTCTGTAGCAGCTAGCAGCTGTTGTTTTGGTGCAAGTACTGTATGCCCATAGCACGTTTCTCTATAGCCATTGCAGAGGAGGCTTTTGAAACACATTCACCTTGCTGGTTGGATTTGCCACTCACCACTTTTAAGTGCTTATTTTTTTCTAGATTTTCTTTTCACCTCCACATGACCCCAAACAAATCAATCAGCAGTCCTCTGGTTGAAAAGTGTTCAATGGATGATGTGGCACCAGTAGGATCTTTCAAAGCATCATTGTGTATTCCTGTGCATGTACAATAACTGGGAGTAACAGTGCCGTTCGGGGAGTGGAATAGAACTCAAGTAGCGATGTGAGGCTGCTGCTGATTTCCTGCCGGGGTTTAGCAAGGGCACTGGCAGGGTTTAGCCTCCTGTTTTCATGTAGATGATGTTGCCTCTTTTTCCCCCATACAGGAGAGGGAGGAGAAGGCTGTTTGAGCTGCCATTGATGAAAATCGAACTCCCAATGTCTGATGGCAGCCTGCTATTTCACGCTCTGCCGTTTTTGTTTCAACAGAAATTTAGTTGGTTGTTTTTGCTGGCAGAGTTTGCCTGTTCTGAACTAGAAAGACTGCTGCATTTAGTTAAGAGTTTAGCATTCTTTACTTACATTCAAATTCATGTCATGGTTATGGTGCTACAGATTTATTAAGTAGAAACACCTTCCAGTAGACTGGGAAATAGCACCATGAATAACACTGTAGTGTTGAGGGAATGCCAAAAAACTGTAATGCAAGTCTCTGGGGACATGCTTTGTATGCTTCGGGGGCATTTGACCCACATTACATATCAAACATGGCTATTTTTTATAACAACAGGAATCATTTATCACCTGACTGGGATACATTTCTGCAAGGTTAGTTGTTGCTATTTATACATTTAACATAATAAGATCCTTGCCCATAATTTCAAGTGAAAAACAGATAGGTGAGGTGAAAGTGTAATGGAAAAGTTTACTTGAGGTCTTCAAACTCAAGTCTTTATCCAGCATATGGAAATGATTTATGTCAAATCTAAAGTTTTACAAGATCCATATTTGAATGATCAGATAAAAATCCCATTTCCTCCCTTGGCAATACCTAACTGAACTGGAGTCTAGGATGCCTTATGAATGCTGCTTGTTCACCTCTTTTTAAAAGTATAAAAACATAAGTACCACAATCTATTTGCTCAGCACTTGGCAAGCCAGTCTGACCCTCTGGGCGTAAGGAAATATCTTAAATGGTGGAAAGAAGAGGGATTTTATTGGAGGGTGAAGTGAGGATGTGCGTATGTTTTCTTACTCAGCCATAAATATAAGAGGGTCAAGGCTTTCTGTGAGGGAAGTCTCACTTTTACCAGTTATCTCATTTCTTCATGCCTCCCAGCAAGCTTCTAGATATTTAAATCTGCCTCTGTGTGTGTGTGTATGTGTGTGTGTCACACAGCTGCTTCTCCTGGAGCTAAGAATTCACTTTCTGTGGAATTGCTGGTAATTGGTGAACTGCCTGAAGCCTGGCAGACCACAAGGCCATAGAGGATTTGAAGTGTAAAGGAATCCCTCCAGGACTCACAGCCAATGTAGTCATTTGTTTCTAGCACATCCCAGCAGTGCGTGATCTTGAAATGCGGACAGCCTTTCTCTTCTACTTCCCTGCTAAATTCTACAAAGGTAATGTTGTGTTCCTGCCTTCAGGTGGCCTGGAAAGGAGACATTTACTGCTGCTTAGCCGCTTTCATCCATGCTGCCACTTCAGTGTAAGTGAAATCTGAAATGCGAAGTCATGGATTTTTCTCTGAGTGAAGTTCATCAGAAAGTGTTCAGATTATTTTTAAGGACAATTTGCTAAACTTTAAATAAATATTGCATCTGATGCCTATCAAATCTCCAAAGCATTATTAAGTTTTTAATCCGTTAGGTTGAATTGTGGTAGATTGTATTAACTTAATTCAGGTTTTTGACAAAATTTCATAGATGCATTGCCTAGAATGTATTCTGTACATTTGCAAAGAAAGTTTCTCAGCAGTGAATTTCAGATTTTAGTTTAATCTGGCGTAATACTATGAGGTTGACCTATAGAATACAAGCTATGTTTTCACCTCCCCCCACCTAAGATTACTTTAGGTCAAAATCTCTTTTTGTATGTGTGTGTGTGTGTGATCACATGGTTTTTTATGTGCTTTAAATGTTTCCTTGTGGCATAGCTACATCATTTTTAAAGACTTATTTCTTTATTTTATTCAAGTGATAAGAATATTCACCCAGTGTACTTTTTATCTTCAGTGTGATGGTGTAGCAGTTAAAGTCCTCGCCTTGAGCATGCTGGTATCCCATGTGGTCACTGGTTCTATTCCCGGTTGCGCCGCTTCCCATCCAGCTCCCTGCTTGTGGCCTGGGAAAGCAGTCCAGGACAGCCCAAAGCCTTGGGACTCTGAACCTGCATGAGAGACCCAGAAGAGGCTACTGGTTCCTGGCTTTGGATTGGCTCAACTGTAGCTGTTGCAGCCCAAGTGAACCATCGGGCGGAAGATCTTTCTCTCTGTCTCTCCTCTTCTCTGTGTATCTGCCTTTCCAATAAAAATAAATAAATCTTTAAAAAATAAAATAAACATACTATAGTTAAATACTTATTACATGTTTATGTAGTATTTGTAATTACTATGACATTTAGAAACAGTAGCCATTTTATAAAAAGGAATGCTTGGCTTTTTATTATTATTAAGATATATAACAGGGCTTGATAAATTTTATGTTTATTCTTAACTTTGTTTTGAGAGACAGAGAAAGATCTCCAATCCACTAGTTCACTCTGCAAATACCTGAACATCCTGGGCTGAGCTTGGATGATGACCCAAAACTTACATCCGAGTCTCTCCTGTGGATGGATGCTGGGACTCAACAACCTGTCCATTCACTGCTGCCTTGCTCGAGTCTACATTAGCAAAAAGCGATTAAACCACAGCCAGGAAATTAACCCAAGTGCTGAGCTAAGGACTGTGTGTTCTTTACTGACATCTTAATCATGAAACACTTGTAGTATTTGCTTAATTAGTAGAAAGTGTAACCATCCACACATACTGTATTTCCTATTAGCGTGGACCCTGTGACACTAAATGTCTTCAGACCACAGAGTCTCTTAATTATTTAATTCCCTTAATTGTCTTTGGTTTTCATCTTTCATGTTTAGCTTTGGGTTAGGTGAAGCAGTTAAGCACGAGAGTCCCTGAAGAGCTAAGGTACAGCTCTGCCCTTCGGTTTGGGAACATATGTAAACAAGCACAGATGAGACTACCTCAGTGACATGATGGTGATGTTGACAGGTGCAGTTGGAAAGCCCTGGGGAGAAGCTTTTGTTTGGTGCTTCACAGAGGACTTGACCCTTGCAAGCTCAACAGCTGCTTGTCAGGGTACTTGGAGGAATCAGGTCCACTCCCAGGCACCAGCATGTGCTGGGTGTAGAGGCCCGAAAGGGCTGAACACGTTCCAGAAATTTTAAACCAGTAAATTTGGTTGGAGTGGAATTCAGTAGTAAGGTTTGATGAGAGACTACACTGTTAAGGAACATGTACAAAAGTTTAAACAAAGAAAGGTAGTGGATTTTGGTTTTGTGCTTTTGTCATTGTTATTGGTATTATGTCTTTTTGGTTTGCATTTTGAGACTCAGCAAGACAGAAAAAAACTCCAATCTGCTGGTTCACTCCTTTAGTGCCTTCAATGGTCAGGCTGGGATGGAAGCCTGGCACTGAGATTCTGAGTGTGCAGCCCTCCCATACGGTTGTTAGGAACTCTTATTTCAGCAGTCCTTGCTGTCTCTCACGGGTGGGATTGGCAGGAAGCTGGAAATCAAACCCAGACACTTGATGTGGGATGCAGGCATCATGACTGCTAGGACAAATGCTTCCCCCTGGCCCCTAAAGTTAGAACTCTGTGTTATCATATAGGGAAGAGCATTGAATAGATTTCAGCCTTACAAAGTTTGAGTTTTAGAAAGACTTATTCATTAAATATTGGAAGGGCAATTTTGGTAAAGTATCGTATAGGAGGCTATTACCAGAGACCTTTATACATAAGAGAAGCAGAAAGGATAGATGCAGGACTTGTAAGAGAGTAACATCTACTAATCTAGTAGATAGTTGAAGGAGTCCAAAATGTAGGGCTGTCATTCCTGGGCTGGGTGATGGGTAGGGTTAGTGTCATCCCTCCAGGGAAAGGATGTAGCAGGAGCTGGGCTGGGAGGAGGAGGAGATAATGTTTCCTTTCGAATTTAGAGTTTGAGGTGTATCCACATCAGAGATTTGATACAGACTGAAATCTATCGCTCTGAATCTTAAGAACAGAGTTCTGCGTTATACATAGGGGTTTAAGTCATAATAGATAATAATGGCTCTCATGTATTGAAAATATTCTATGTAACAGGCCTTGCTTATTATATATTATACATATAGTAAAAGATGATGTGTGTTTAGATTGAATATGCTGTTTCTAAAATCCTGAGACTAGAAGTATTTGTTAGGTTTCATGTGCAATCATGCATATAACCTGAATATAAATTTGCTTAGTATTTTAATGTGCTGTGTTTGGGCTACAAACGTCATGTGAAATCACGAATTCTCTACTTGTGGCTTCATGTTGGTGCCCAAAACATATCGTGTTTTTAAGCATTTAGTATTTCAGATTTTCCAGTGATTAACAAGAATGTGTTCTATATGTGTGTGCATGTAACATATGTACATGCTACATATATACACATTCACGTATGTGCTACATGCATATATGCATATACACATATGTTAATAATATCCATGTGATATCTATAGTACTTTAAAGTCTTACTAATACAGTTCTGAGAACAAGATATTACATTTACTAAGACTTAAAAATGTTCAACAACTATGCAGGCCTCGACATACGATGATTATTAGCTACAACATTTAAATCCAAACATAATATTAAAATAATGTTCACTGATGTGTCCAAACTTTACAGGTGTTTTAGGAAGAATGGGAAGCGTTGCCATATATACACTTTGCACAAAAATAGCTGATCAGGCCTAGAGTTGAAAGCCTGTAACAACATCCTAACAGAGAATATTGTTAGACTTGATATTATGTTATTGATGGTAAGAAATGTTGAAAAGTTTCACAGGATGAATAGAAGAAAGAATACAAATCTAAATGAAACATATAAAATTGAAGAGTTGGAGAGGCTGTGATACTAATAGTGTCTTCATAGTAATTAGCAAATCCCAACTAAGCAAAAGAGATTGTTTATCAGAAGAATAACGGAGAACCTTGGCAAAGCAAAAAGATTAATAGGCAAGAGTTGGAGTAGTCTGTTGAATTTCACCTCTAGCGTGCCACCAGCAAATTAACACAGCTCCAGCGGATTCCTGTCTTTCTTTATCTCTGTTCAGAAGTCTAAGAGCTGAGGAAGTTAAGGCACCGAGAAGGATGCTCATGGCTGCACCAGTCAATAGGAAACACAGCATCTCTAATTCCTTCAGGGTTCTTGTCCAAATTTGGACTTTACAGAAATCACATTTCTTCTCTTTTCTATTGCTAATGATGAATTAAAATGTTTCAAAGGTAGCAATCGTAAGAAATAATGCTGGGGAGATATTTATTTTGTTGAAGAAATGCCATGAAGTTTGGAGTGAAAACTGTGACAAGATGATAATTGGGTGCCATCAACCACTGAAGATCTTGTTAGGGACTGCTAAAACAAGTCTGTCTCCATGTTTACAGCAGACCTGCTGCTTCTCCTTAGGAGAGAGCTCTGTTTCCCCTCCATCTCTGTGCCATGTGATTCGTGTGTGTGTGTGTGTTACTGAAAGCAGTTATTCTACATTTTCTGTTTCTTTAATGGAAGATATTAAGATCCCTTTATTTCATAGACTTCCAACAGGAAGGAAGCTAAAACAGAGCCTTTAGGGCCTAGCACAATAGCATTGTGGTTAAAGTCCTCGCCTTGAACACGCTGGGATCCCATAGGAGTGCTGGTTCTAACCATGGCAGTCCTGATTCCCATCCAGCTGCCTGCTTGTGGCCTGGGAAAGCAGGTGAGGACAGACTGAAGCTGGGGGACACTGCACTTGCGTGGGCGACCTGGAGAAGCTGGAGAAGCTCTGGGCTCCTGACTTGGGATTGGCTCAGCTCCAGCCGTTGTGGGAGCTTGGGGAGTGAATCATCGGACGGAAGATCTTCCTCTCCTCCTCTCTGTATGTCTGACTTTGCAATAAAAATAAATTTCTGTCTTCTGAGCCAGGCTAGTCACTGAATTACTAAAGTGTCTCTAACCTTGAATGGTTTTTTTTTTAAGATTTATTTTATTTTTATTGCAAAGTCAGATATACAGAGAGGAGGAGAGACAGAGAGGAATATCTTCCACGTGATGATTCACTCCCCAAGCTGCCCCAACAGCTGCAGCTGAGCTAATCTGAAGCCAGGAGCCAGAGCCTCTTCTGGGTCTTCCTCACAGGTTCAAGATGCCAATGCTTTGGGCTGTCCTGGACTGCTTTTTCCCAGGCCACAAGCAGGGAGCTGGATGGGAAGCAGGGCTGCCAGGATTAGAACCAGTGATCACATGGGATTCTGGTGCATGCAAGGTGAGGACTCTAGCCATTAGGCTTCCACGCTAGGCCCCAACATTGAAGGCTTTTAAAGAGAATTGACAAAGCATTATTCCAGTAGTTTCAGTGTTGCATTATTGGGCTTTATAAAAGCAGAAAGCCAGCATATGAATAAACATGAAAAAAGGTTCTAAATATAGTACACAGATTTCTTAATGTCTTATATTCAGACTGTCAGATCCTTAAGAATAAAGTGTTAGTGAAAATAAAACCACGTATAGTGCTAAGAAAATGCTTCTTAGTAGTTCAGTATTTCAGACGTTTGAATTCCAACTTTCATAGTTGATGTTTTTTTTTCCAAGCTCTCTCTATTTATTTGAAAAACTGAATTACAGAGAGTGGAGGCATCTTCCATCTGTTGAATAGCTTCGCAGATGACCACGATGGCCAAGGCTGAGCTAAGCTGAGCCGTCTTGTGCTGCTCTCCCATGTGGAGTTGCCGGGAGCTGAGTCAAAAGTGGAACAGCCGGGACATTAATCGTGCTCATGTCAGTTGCTGGTGTCACAGGTGGTAGCTCACTCACCCTGTTGTGCTGCCATACCAGCTCCCATACTTAAGTGGTCATTACTAAAGGCGTAATAAAAATTGAAGAAAGCTATTTAGGGAAAATGATTTCTTAGTATTAATTGTTTCATAGATAAATTATATTCTATTTCAAGGTAAAATTCTTCACGCGATTGGAAACATTTCTTTGGAGTGGCGTACTGTAGATTCACATTTAGAAGACAGGTTTATATTGTCATCCATTCTTCTTCTTATTGGGAACACCGTAAATTGTTTATGAGTTTCAAAGAAGTGTTTAAGGTGTAGGATTGCTGAAGAGTAGCAGCATGGAGAGTGATCACGGCCTGCTGTCAGTTCAGACTTGCTATAACCATGATGCTGAGGCAGGCCCATGGTGCCTGCGAGGCTTCTTAATTTTGCTAAGAATGATTCATCTCCAAAAAGGATGGGAACGAGGTAAATTGATCGCTAGGCTAATTCTATTCCTAATCTCTTTGAGTCTGCTAACAGTGTGGCTTGCACTGCTGTGGCATTTTTTCCTGTTGTCATGGACACTTATCCGCTGAAAACACAGACGCCTGCTGATTGTCCATCTTTACACATCGCCTGGTGAGACTTGAGTCTGATTTCAAGCTTTGATTAAAGTAGAAAGTATGCTGTAGCTATCCTTTCTTCTTTTGTATACAGCTTGATGTGTGATTCCAGTGAGAAATTAAATGTACTCTGATTTTTTTAGTAAAGTTAAAAATATTTAAGTAGTCTAGGGACATGTGAATATTAGACTTGAAAGTAAAATGGACAAGATTGCATTTCAGAAACCCTCTTTTGCAAAAGTGCCAATTAAAATAGATTAAGAATGCATCGTATGATACAGTTTCCATTAGTTTGTAAGTTTATATGTGTTTCTAACGAAGTTATATGGAAGATATTGGCATGTGTTTGCTCTCAAGAGATACTCATTGAAGAATCCTCTCGTTAGTGACAAGGCAGGGGAGCCCTGCCTTGGAAACGCAGCCCAGGTTTTGGAATCACATGGCAGTACTGAAGTATTAACGCTGCCCCACCCCCACCATGTGACCTAAAACTGATACTCTGTAATGCAAGTGTGTTTTCATCTCCAAAATACTGTCTACTTTATAGAATTGTTCTCAGGATTCGGTGTGATGGTTCCTGTAGCCTTTTTGCCTAGGATAATAACTGAAGTAAAAGGACGGAAGATCTCCCCATGCAAGAATAATGAAGTAGCTTCCTGGTGTGTGTTGCTCTGTGACCACGCTGCATGCTCCATGGCCTAGCACTGGGGTTCTCTGTTTTGACAGTCCGTACTTGGTAGGGATATCATTACACTTAGTAGGGCAGTTCTCATTGCAGGAAGGTTTGCAGGCTGACATGGACACTCTACTGAATTATGGAAAATTTTTGCTCCCACAACTTCTATTAATAAGATGAAAGCTGAAGTTATTGTATGGAATGTGTACACAGGAACACGATATTTGTCAGGATGCTGACCTTAAAAAATTAACAGTCTCTGTTGGTCACAGAATTTTGGTTACTTGGAAGTTAGGTGTCATAACACTGGCATCCATTTTTTTTCAATACTCAGGAATCATAATATGCCTCTGTTTATATGAGGACAGTCCTGTGCCTATGTCACTGCCATGTAGTTGATTGATAAGGATACAATTGCTATATTGATCAAAAAGTAAAATTCTGTGACTCCTTGTTTTACTAAAATCCAGCGTCTTAACTATAAAACAAAGCAAGAAGTAAGGACAGTTTTGTACCACACCCGTGCTTGCACACCTAAGCTCCAAAGCTGTCTGCGCAAATGCTTGTTTTTCTGTAAGCAGTATTGTCCTCAGTAAATCTACTGGATCACCATCGTTAACACTGTTTGCAGGTTTTGGGTTCAAGTGGTCAAAGAGATTTGTTTTTATTTTGGCATTGTCCCCGAGTTGTTCCTGGTACTAAGGTATACATTATCACTGATGTACAGTTCAAAGGAAATGTACTGTTTCTTGGTTGTCCAGTCCTCTTGAACTCTCCATGTCAGTTGACCCAAACTTTACTTTCTGTGTGTTTATGCTGCTGCTTTAAAAGGTTGAGATCCACTTCACATATATGCAACACTTGTAATTGCCTGATCCCATGTCTGATAAGATTGATGGAAATTATTCTTATCAATCAGTAGTGATAGAATGTAACTTGACAACAGAACATGCAATACAGACTCAAATCCTGACTTGACACTGGTAGAGCAGAAAGCAAGAGGTGATTATGACAAGTTGTAAACTGAGTGTGAGCTGGAATCCTACTGTTGCATGAATTTCAGCCTATTGCTAATAATGGCAACATGTTCTGTTTCACTGTTTTGGGGCCAAGGACAAATTGCTTAATCTCACCAAGCTATGACTAATTCATTTATAAAATGAAACTACAATTGTTGTTTAGTCAGACTGGAGTTGTAAAGATCAAAGATGTTCTTACATGTGAAACAACTGAAATAATATCATATCAGTTCCCTAAACCCAAGGTCAGAGTGGAAAGGGCCACTGGAGGACTCTATATGAGCAAAACATGCCTAGGTGTACCAGTGGTTCCTGTCCTCAAACATGGGATGTGTCATGTATGCTATATCACAGCCCAATGTGGCAGAGCATTTGGTTGTCAGAAATGTGGATTAACACATCTGGGCAGATAGAATAGATTATTAACTTTCTAAAAAACAATTTCCAGTGTCTGCGGAAATAGGAAAGTGAAAAAGACTATGCAAGACAATAGAGCGAATCTGATGCAGCATTCAGCAAGGGACCAGAGTCTAAAAGAGCTATGGGGCAGTCGCCGTCTTCTGTACATTCATAGCAGTGTGATGTGGAATGCTCACTTCACAGCACTGCAAAGGTTTGTAAGCTAACTAAAAGCTGCCGAATCTCCGTGGGAGTCATAGAAACCAAAAAAAATATTTCATGTTGAGTTGATGCCTAAAGATGGCAGTGATTTACACCAACAGCTGTACTGTTGAGGAGTTCCGTTTTATTACATTTAAAAATGTAATAGTATATGTAGAGTATGATTTAGAGAAAAGAATAAACAGAGTAGCAAAAACCCATGAGTGAAAAAGCTAATAATTTTGGGCTCGGTGTGGTAGCCTAGTGGCTAAAGTCCTCGCCGTGCATGCGCTGGGATCCTATGTGGCTGCTGGTTCTAATCCTGGCAGCCCCACTTCCCATCCAGCTGCCTGCTTGTGGCCTGGGAAAGCAGTTGAGGAAAGCCCAAAGCCTTGGGACCCTGCATCCATCTGGGAGACCTGGAAGAGCTCCTGGCTCCTGGTTTCGGATCAGCGCAGGTCCGGCCATTGCTGCTGCTTACAGAGTGAATCATCAGATGGCAGATTTTCCAACCTGTCTCTCCTCCTCTCTGTATATCTGACTTTGCAATAAAAATAAAATAAATCTTAAAAAAAAAAGCTAATAAATTCAATGAAGATAGAATCCAGAGGAAAGGCTGGCATTGGTACATTATTTCCATCTTTTTGAAGAGTTGTCTGCATAGTGGGTGGCTGTCAGATGTTTCTGTCAATAAGACAACTAAACAAGATAATCTCAGCAGGCAAATGTTAAATTAGAGATCAGTGTTTTTCCTGAGAGGTTTCACCTCAGTCCTAGAACTTTACCTGCATAGATGATTTGAGTGTCTGCCTCTGTAATTGGACCAATAGAGCTCCCACAGTGAGTTCTGAGTGATGGCCTATAAATGCTCTGAGCTCACCAATGTCAGACACGCCGAAGATGTGTGTCTTCTGTATGTTTGTAAAGCTGAATTAAACCAGCAGTTCCAAAAACCAGTGTCTTGTGAAATTATCTCCTCCTTCACATAGTACCTGTGTCCATGTATCTTTCTGCTTGTCAACAGGTAGATGCAAACATTGAAATTCTTTTGTACTCCCTACTTTTCTTCCAGAGCCATTCCTCTTCCCTACGTCTGATTAGTTATGGATTTCCGTGAATTCCTTCTTGACCACCTCTTTGTGCGAAGAAACCTTCTTTGGAGAATTCCCAGTTCCATCACTCTGGCTCACAATCCTTAGTTCATGTTCAAAGACTGACCTCTTGGATGCTCTGCCAGTGTCTGGATTTGTCTTCATAATTTCAGCCTGTATCTTTATGTTTGAATTTCATTGCTTATCTTAAAACAATACTTTCTCTTCTCCTGCCCAAGAATTTTCAGCACTTGTCTTCCCTAAGTTTTTCTAGTCCTGTGTGGTTTGTCTACACTCAACTTACATGTCCCATTTTGCCCTCAAAAAAATCTGGATTTTAAGCAGTGGCTGGCTTTGCCTTCCCCGAACATGTCATTGCGGCTTCTGCTCTGTGTTATTTCTGCTACTAACCAGGACTCCCTTTGTTCCTAGACTCACTTTTCAGAACCCTAAGGCCTAGCATTGTCCAAAAGTACTGCTGCGGGCTTTTTCACAGCTACCCACAATACTCCTGGGCTGTGCCAAGCAAGGTAGCATATGGTGTGAATCAGAAAGCTGATTGTGCAAAGAGGGGTATTGAAAACAAGACATCCGAGGAGCTATTGTTGAAAGCAGTTCTGCCTTCATGTCGGCAGCCTGAGGATCTGAAATCTCGTGGCATGCTTAACATCTCTAAAAACCTGGAAGAAAAGGTGCTTTTAGAATCTTTTCTCCACTCATTATCAAAGCTATGTGTTGGGCATGGGTTGCAAATACAGCATCTTCCATTTTACCTGGAGTATATTTCTTTAAATATGAAATTTTGTATTTTGATCAAGTGTTCTCAGGTATGTTCTTTTTGACAGTTAAGCTTACATCTATCTCCAACTTAGTACAAAACTAATGACTCCTTCCCAGTGTTAATTATCTTACAAGCACTTTGAGTGCTTGCTGAGCACACGAAGCACATTTATTATTGATTGTTCGCCCGAGTTGCCTTTCTTTAGAGAAAGCTAGATGCACAGATAGCTTTAGTCAACATATTGTTAAATAACTAGTGACAAAGAGCTGCCAGCTGAAAAAGCTAGATAGAGTATGCGTCTGATGTGACGCAAAGGGAGATATTTGTCCAAGTATGAGATATGAAAATTCAGTTTTACCCTGTCAATTTATTCTTGAGTTGTATTTTGTTTTGCAAACAGACAAAAGAACTGGCAGAGCTCAGGAAGGTTTTGTGCTCGGCCAAAGGTTGGAGGCGAGCATTTCAAAGGGATCAGTGAATCAGATGTAATGTGGGCTCTGTCTGAGCCACCCAATCTGTTTTGCTGACGGTCAGGATCCCACTTACACAAAGCCGCGTAGGCATTTCCGTCAGCTCAAAGGGACTTTATCCTGTTTTCATTCTCATGTACCTATTATGACTTTGTTCGCTAAGCAGAAGGAATTATGGGAAATGGAAACTCAAAGAACCAAACAAAATTCTGTGTGTTTTCCTTTCAGGTAACAAAAATTGACAAATTCCTTCCCTTCAATAATGATTCTGTTCACTTGGAAAGCAGCGTGGGTTAATGAGAAAGCCTAGGCACCAAGCATATTTTATCTTTTAAACAAGGAACTCAGTGAACCTATAAATTGCAGCTATTCTAGCAGCAAGTTAAAACATAATCACAGAAAAACTCCAATTTTTTTTCTGTGCGGGTGGGGAAATGATGATTCACAAAAGCAGTGTGAAAACCTGTGGTTCTCCCTGGCCTTCCCGAGAGCTGCAGGTGTAGAGGGGGCAGAGATTTGCATGTCTGTATTTCAAAACTAGGCATGTTTTTAATTTTCAATGGTCATTGTACATTTTTATTCCTTTCAAAATAAAGGCAGATATCAGCAAAGGCAGGTGCAGTAAAATATTATGAACTAAGTATTTTGCAATAGTTTCTGTTATAGTCTACTGAAGTATGATACCCAGTATCAAATTCTGTTTCTGCCTCTCTTGGCCCACTGTTCCTAAACCTCACTAAGTAAACCTTCATCTGAATTGACATGATGCACAAGAGAAGTTACAGATAAGATTTGGACTTTCTTGATGCTACAATACATGTGCCACTCACAGAGCCTGACTTGGAGTGGGGCCTGTACCAGAGGGTCAGAAAGTTCGAAAACAAATAGAATGGAAAGGTGGAGACGGTTTTTCTGAACCTTTTCATGCCCCTTCTTAGATACTCACTCTAAGATGAAAGTGAGACGGCAGACTATGAAATGGGATTGTGCAAAAGGATAAACATTCCTCATAGGTTTTTCTCAGTTCAGAAATCTTGATTTTTCTAAGTGTAATGTAGATGGGATTAACATGTTGATTTGTTTAGTAGGAGAAAAAATTGTATTTGTTTAGTATTTGCTTTGAGAAAATTTTCTTTTCTTAAAAAAAGGCAAACCTAAAAGCTTTTGAATGTGAGTCATCATTAAATCAGAGGTCTGTGTTAACACAACTTTAAAAGTCTAGAAAGTGTTAATATCATATAACCTCATTAATTTTGGAAAAAATTGCCAAACATCAAGGGTTTGAAACAGCCTAGAAAAACAATGAGGGACTCAGTAAAGTTGCTTGTTTTAAAGTCTTAACTGCAGTCCATAAAAGAATTATCAAAAGGTATGTGTGCACACAAGGCAGGCTGTTAAAAAGTGTCTTTGAACATAAGAAAACAGAATGCTACTCATTAGGAACCAATATTTGCACTAGTGTGGATGTGTAGCCATTATGTTAAGAAAGCTGAATATAGAATAGATATTTTGTAACAGAATTTATTTTGTTAGAAGCTTAAAGATGTTACATAAAAGGCAAAGGAAAAACTTTGTCTTAAGCTTGGAATATATCAATTTTTTTAAAGATTTATTTTATTGGAAAGTCAGATATACAGAGAGGAGGAGAGACAGAGAAGATCTTCCATTCATTGATTCACTCCCTAAGCAGCCACAATGGCTGAAGCTGAGCCAATCCGAAGCCAGGAGCCAGGAACTTCCTGCAGTTCTCCCACACAGGTGTAGGGTCCTAAAGGTTTGGGCCACCACAACTGCTTTCCCAGGCTACAAGCAGGCAGCTGGATGGGAAGTGGGGCTGCTGGCATTAGAACTGGTGCCCATATGGGATCTTGGCACATGCAAGGCAAGGAGTTTAGCCACTAGGCTACCATGCTTGGTCCATATCATTTAATTTGTTGCTAGAAATCTCTCTCTTTTTCTTTTCTAAATAATTACTTTACTGAAAGTGTTCTCAAGAAGTTTGAATTTCACCTTTTCCTGTTGACATGCATTGCTTTTAAATGGAATGAAGCATAGAATTTGCAACTTGAGGTCTGTGTGTATCAAGTCATCTTCAGAAATGAGTACCCATTGTGACATACCTTAGGGCCCAAGTGATTAAAATCTGTCTCAAGCCGAAAAGGTGACTGGGCTGTTCCAGGAAGAGTTTTGTTTCATGCAGGGTAGCTTTTTTGTGGTGACATGGATTTTATTAGAAGATCTAAAGAAGGTACATTTTAATTTCATTAATACCTGAGTGATTTTTTTTTAACCTATGGGTAGGAACAATAAAAGCAAATATTTACCACTCCACTTATTCTGCCTGTAGAGTTTTCTGTTTCTGTCCCAGAAAAACTGTTATATATATATTTTTTTCTATTGTCTGCTTAGCAACAATCAAAACAAAGTACAACTTTGAGTGCAACATCAGCTTTCACTCAGGGACTCAAGATTATGAAATTTTACATTTCAGGCTATACCTATTTTGCATACTGAAAACAATACTTTAAAAAGTGCCTAGAAATCAAACGAAAGGGTAAGTTTGGTTTGGTGCAACGTTTTTTAAATCTATGCATAGATTTTCCTAACTTGGGTTTCCATGAATCTGTTTAAGACCCCTTATGTACATGAATTTCGGGAATGTTTTGCACTATAGTAAATTTACCTTAATTCCATCTTTATGTAGATTTTTGAAAGTCCTCTTGCATTAGCAGGGTAGTCTTTCAGGGAGACTCACTCATGTTATAACTGAAGTAAGTAGGCTCTAAGCCATCTGGAGATTATTCCTGTGTCACTGGAGCCACACCCAGAACCAAACTCACTGTCTTGCAGTCCACTGTGGTTTTATATTTATATATAAATATATATATATATATTTGCAGTCCACTGTGGTTTTATATTTATATATAAATATATATATATATATTTGCATCTGACTGAATGAAATAAAAATAGCTTTACCAATTCGACTTATTCCATTTTAATGCAGAGTTCACTGTATCAGACTAGTGAGGTATGGTTCAATTGGGTACAAAATGATAATGGCTTATTGAAGATTACTTGTAAAATACATGAGATTAGAGTTGGCCTTTATAGAAGCAGGGACTTTTTTTAGTGTCTCTCAGAATTTATTAATAATTCATCTTATTAAATACTGAGGTTTCTTTTCTTCTCTACTCCAAATTAAAGTGCACTTTTAGTACCCATGTCAGTTAAACTATAACTTATGCAAAGCATGACTATTATGTAATGAATTTAATGTTTTTGGTGTGACTTATGGAATCAATCTCATTTCTGTATAATCACATCTTGAATATTATGTATGTGTTTTTGAATAATTCCTGTGTTTAAAAGGTGCTGCTGCCACTGTTGGTCTCATTAATAGGCCATATCTATGGGAACAAGTAAAGGGGTAATGCTAACCCTTTTTATAGAATGTTCACACTCCCTTCTGTTGGCTGATAACACGTGGTGCACCCACTTAACGCACACATGCAGCCACCTGGAGTCTGGGAGCCAATTCATGTGCATCCTTAATGATGTTTTTATTTTGTGCCTATGTTGACACTTCTTTCAGCCTAATGGATTTTAGTCTACCTGGCTTACATTTTGTTTTTCAATAAAGGGCTTTCATCCATAGAAATTCCTTCGCTACAAAGATAATATGGCCCAAAAACACCTTGCCAAATAAATTTGCTCCAGAAAAAAATATTGTAAAAAATGTAAGTACCCGTTAATACAGCATTGAGCAAGTAGCAATTGTATTGCTTTCAGTAAGTGCAGAGCGTGGAAGCACTGCCTGGCTTCCACACCCTGCTGATGCTGAAGCAGCCAATATGTTCTTGTCTCCTACTAGAAACATGCTTATTCTATGTGCAGATCAAAAGCCTGATCCAGTTTTTTTTAGGACTTATTTATTTTTATTGCAAAATCAGATATATAGAGAGGAGGAGAGACAGAGAGGAAGATCCTCTGTCCAATGATTCACTCCCCAAGTGACCACAATGGCTAGAGCTGTGCCAGTCTGAAGCCAGGAGCCAGGCCAGATCACAAGCAAGGAGCTGGTTGGGAAGCAAGGCCTCAGGGATAAGAACCGACTCCGATTATGGGAACCCAGACCATTCCAGGCGAGGACTTCAACCTCTAGGCCACCATGCTGGGACCTGATCCTGTTTTTATGGCAACTAAAGGAATCCCTGTGTGTCGTCCACTTTACTCTTGGTTGATGCAAGCCTTTTTCTAAATTTAAACATCTGATCAAAGAACTTGCTGTATCTGTCTCTGCGTTGACATTTAATGTTAGATTAAGAGTCCTTTGATGTGGGCAGTTCAGTAAGAAATGGTCCTAACTGGCAGTACGTGCCTCCTAGGTTGTCTCTCAAGAGCTTCAGGCATCAGTGCCGTTCACTACTTTCAGGTCACTTAAACTGTGTGGCCTGTTGTTTTCCTGCATGTAAAAGGGGAAGATTATTGTATGAACAGAAAAAAAGAAACAACATGTGAAAATGTTTGGGTCATTGCAGTAACTGCCCAAAAAGTGACATTATATCTTAAACATTCTGAACACAGCTCATGACAAAGGAATTATAGAGATGAGACTAATGTTGACTCACTGTGTTCCAACTGTAATACCAAATCCTTCCGGTTCCTAGGATCTCTCTTGTTCTTTACCTGGTTTAACTGACAAAGGTCTACTTTGAAACAAAGGAAGAGGGACTGGATTTGTGGTGCAATGATTTAAATCACTGCTTGTGTGCTGACATTTCGTACCTGAATGCTGATCCGAGTCCTGGCTGCTCCACTTCTCATCAAGATCCCTGCTGACAATCCTTTGAAAGCAGCAGGTGGCCCAGGTGCTTGGACTCCTGCTGCCCTTGCTTTGAGTTCCAGGTTCCCACCTTCAGCCTGACCCAGCCCTGGTTGTTACTGTCATATGAGAAGTAAACCAAAGGGTGGAATGTTTGGGTCTCTCTCTCTGTCACGCTGCTTTTCAATTAAATAAAATAATTTTTTTTTTTAGTTTTTATTTTTATTGGAATGTCAGATATACAGAGAGGAGGAGAGACAGAGAGGGGGATCTTCCATCCCATTGATTCACTTCTCAAGAGGCCACAACAGCTGGAGCTGCACCTGTATGACGCTAGGAGCCCAGAACCTCTTCTGGGTCTTCCATGCAGTTGCAGGATCCCTGTTGGGCCAACCTTAACTGCTTTCCCAGGCCACAAGCAGGGAGCTGGATGGGAAGCAGGATTAAAACTGGTGCTCATATAGGATCCTGACACATATATAAAGTGAGGGCTTTAGCTGCTAGGCTACCATGCCAGGCCCAAATAAAATAATTCTTAGGAAAAATAAGGGGGCCAGCATTGTGGAGTAGCAGGTGAAGCCACCTCCTATACTTCCTTTATGAGCACTGGTTTGAGTCTGGCTATTCCACTTATGACACAGCTCCCTGCTGATGTGCCTGAGAAAGCAGTGGGAGATGACCCAAGTAGTTGGGCCCCTGCCATCCACATGGGAGATCTCGAAGAATCTCCTAACTGCTGGTTTCAGCCCAAACTAGCCCAGTGCTGCTGTGACCATTTCGGGGAGAGGGGTGAACCAGTGGATGGAAGGTATCATCACCCCATCCCCAGTAACTTGACCCTTCAAATAAGTAAAAAAAATTTTAAATAGATAAAAGAATGAAAAAAAAAATAAAGATAATTAACAATATACCCTGTAAGAGAAAGCAACGACCATAATACTTTTCTATGCCTAAACAGTTGATTCCATCTGCCTGATTTTCCAAGTATTCTTGCATCATCTATTCTGTCATCTTTTCTGTAGTCCACTGTGCAGTATTGCAAACATGTAGACACGGATCCAAGGCCAGGGTCCACTGGGTCTGTTAGAGGTATTACAACCACCACGCAGTATTGCAAACATGCAGACACAGATCCAAGGCCAGGGTCCACTGGGTCTGTTAGCGGTATTACAACAAAGTTGATGAAATGGGCAATCCAGTGGGTATGCACAAAAGAAGCCTTTGGGCGTGTTCTGGTTTCTGTTTCTGTAAGATCACTGTGGACAGCATGAACCATGGACTGGGAGATAGGCTAGAGGCTCTGTGACTTAGCCCAAACAGGGATAGACAGTAGGGTGGTAGCTGTGGTGGTGACAAGGCTGTGTGCGGCATATGTTTTAAAAGTGGTATTGACCAGATTTTCAATAAATCTATAATGAAGCAGAAGTTGTACTCAACTGCCGGAACTGTTGTCTGAGTCTTTGGGCGAGGAGTGAAGCTGTCCACCATGATTGTGGAGGAAAGAGGTGAATCGAGGACTGTCTTAAGCCTCTGTTCAGTTTGAATTTCCTGGTAGATTCAAAGTGATCGTGTCAATTGGGCCATTCAGTGTAGGACTCTAGATCTCAGTGGGATGCATAGCATTTCCACATGTATATTTAAGGTTTTAGGTAGATAGATAGATAGATAGATAGATAGATAGATAGATAGATAGATTTTAAACCTTATATCTAGTTGAAGTTACATAGCGTGGAATTACGGATAAGTGGAAGTTTCGGCATAAACCCTTAGTCACTGAAGGAGATAGAGAGGCGTTGATTTCAGATGGGGGTGGTGGGGGATCCTTTTTCTGGAATTAATTTTATTCTGGGTCTGATAGATCTGCACTTTCATTTTGTGTACTGTGCTTAGCAGGACATATTTTCGATATGTCATGATTTGGGAATTTCAGGTTCATTGTTAGTGAGATATTTATTTTCAGCTTTTCTCTTTTCACTCTGAGCTTGCCCAGACTCAGACACAGCTGCAGCTCAAGCTCCCTCCCTGGGAGTCCAGTTAGACCCTGTTTCTGGTCAACCCCATGGCACTTGACCTGGTACTGGCTGAACTTCAGTTGCCTTGACTTCCTCTCCATGTGGCAGTTTGTACTCATTCTTTCAGACCTAGGCTTATCTTGCTGTTGAGTCTGGCAGTCTGGTTTTTAACTGTCCTGCATTATATAGGTCGTGCAGTTGGAGCACTTCAGCACTTTAAAATCAGGGACCTGTTTTGCTGTGCTGTGTTGCCCAGAGGTCTCCATACTCCAGTGCCTGTTTGACCCTTAAATTTCATATACCTCCTTGAAGAAAATGTCCTTTTACTTTCAGGCAAAATTCTTTCTTTTAGTCGGTGCTATCAATTCCAGAATTTTGTGCTTAGTGTTCCTTCTTCCCCACTTGGTGTTTTTGTTGTTGTTGTTGTTGTTGTTGTTGTTATTGTCCCTAAACTTAACCATATGTGTTGTTTTCTTTCAATTTTATGCTTTGAGAAGTCAAATGCTATCAAAGTTTAATTTTCAACAATAAATGTATTATTGTAAATGTATCCTCCAAAAGCATTTGGATTTTGAGATTTGTATATAGAAGAATGTAATTTAGTCAGCTTAATGCATCTACTTATCAGGACAAGATAAGGTATTATTTTAGCCTAACTTGATACGTTGTCGCTAGTCATACAGATTGGGAAGTGGTATCTTGGAAGCAAATAACAATGTGCACAGAATACTGGCCTTAACATCATTTTAGTTAACAAATCCTTGGATTGTTGCTTATGTGTATACATATGGTAAATTAAATGTGGAAAAATATTTACCTCTAAAGTTTAAAGACACTTGGACCTTTTTGTACAATACATCTAATGGCTGTACTAAAATGCTGTAGTGGCCTTTACAGAGGGGCAGAGAAGGATTCATTCTGTCAGAGCATTAGTGCACCTCAGATGTTTTCTGGATACATCACGCGTTGTGGAACTGAACTGGACATGAGCTGGCCCTAGTCTGACAATATGTGACAATTAATCCCATTCACTTTGATATAATTAATGAGAATGGTGAAGTACAAGGGCAGTCCTTTCTCAGAGAGGAAATATCAGCCCATTAATGAGGATAAGGCGTTTTATTGTCAGTTGAACCAGCAGATATCTGAAGCAGCATCTAGTCAGATTGCTGAGCTGGTGTTTTCAGAGGTAGATTTTTGCTTTAGGCAAACGCAATGGGAAGGAACAGTTTTGAAGAGGATTTTTGTTCTCTGTCTCTTTTATCTCCTTTAGACCAATAATGACAGGGCAATTCTGGACCCTATAATAAACTTTTAGTGAATGTAAAATGTAAGATCTCAATGTAAGTAACTGGAATTTGAAAATACTATTGCACTACTTAAGCATTAATAAATGTGTGTAAAATCAGAAATGATTGAACAAGCCTTTTATTACTGTTGTGTAAATGCATGAAAGTTTTTGCATGGCTTATTTGCACTTGTCCTCATAGCGACCGTGCTAAACCACATGGAATTGAGCTGGGTCTAGTAATTCCATTAAGGACATTGGAAGACCTACTGCTATCAGGGCAGCTTTCCAGAGTTTATGCAATAGTTTGTCAAGAATTTTGAAAGTGCGAAACTGTGATAACCATAAAACAGTGGACTGAAGAGGCTGGGTTTTTTTCCTAAGCTAATTGATGACACTTCCTAAATAATAATTTTCTATTATTAATGCATCATTGAATTAATAGTAGAATTTGTTCATTGTTTTTACTACTTAACTGATTTTGGCAATTTATAGATCCTACATAATTTTTTGGAATACTTCATTGCCTCTGTGAAAGATAACAGTCTACTGAAATTTTAATGAAATTCTACATATGAGGATTTCATGAAAAAAGTCCATGAAAAATGCATGCTAAAAAAAAAAAACAGTGGGGGGCAGTGATGTGGTTTTGCAGGATGATCCTCTGCACTGCAGGTCGGGCATCCCGTATGGGTGTTTGTTCAAGCCCTGGGTACTCCACTTCCAATCCAGCTCCCTGCTTATGGCCTGGGAAATCAGTGGAGAATGGCTCGAGGCCTTGAACACCTACACCCACTTTGGAGACCCAGAAAAAGCTCCTGGCTCCCAGCTTTGGATTGACCCAGCTCTAGCTATTGCAGTCATCTGGGGAATGATCCAGCAGACATGTCTCTCTGTGTTGTTGTTAATAATAACAATAGTAGTAGTAGTAATAAGTATGAAAAATATAATGTATGTGGATAGATTTTATTTTTGCAGAAAAACAGACTTCTATTTTATTTCCATATAACTTGTATAAATACCCTCATTAAATACTAAATACATATGATGTCTCTGAAGTTCAGAAGAGTAGGCACTGTTGAGAAATAGCAGGTTTGGGGGATAGCTTTTGTGTAAGTTTTGTACTTGGCTTTCTGTGGCAAGTCTAACTTCGGTATTTACGAGATTCTTTTGGTGGAATGACAGTAAGAACTGGGGGTTGAGCTTTTAACTTCTGGAGTTGGCATTATGACACGTTCTCATAAGCTGCTTGAGAAGCTTTTTTTTTCATGCACAATCATGCTCTTTTTTCTCTTGGCAAGTAAAGAACAAACACTTCTTAAATTGTTTAAGGGCCTAAGACATAATCTTATCACTTTGTTCATTTTGCAACTTGCCAGCAAATGATGAATTAAATAGTTTAATAGTTGAATGAACTTTACTTTCAATTAATGTGGTATCATGTCGTACCAGTAGGACTACTTTGTTTAATGAACATTATAGGCTCTGTATTTGCTGTTTTGATCAGCTTTGATAAAATGCACACCATTCTCACTTATCCTTGCTGTATCCATGGGTTCAGTAGTTTGGGACATAACAGCTATTACTAAGAATTCTGGTACATTTTGAGGTAACATTCCTGGAACTAAAACAAAGATACAGTTTTGTTTTGTTTTGCTTTCCTTTCCTTTCTAGGAATGGTTTTTGCACTCTAGTTGGTAAGAATTTCTGTTTCACGCAAAGTATAGTTTGAAAACTTTTCTCCTAAAAAATTAACAAAACCTCTTATTCAAAATTAGGAATTTGAATAAAAGCCAGTATATGAAAAAAAATTAGGAATTAAGATTTCTTCTTAGCTGACATAAGTAACTTGGAATGTGGAGCTGACGAAATTGTATCAAATATCTGAGACTAATAACTGTGCAGCGGAGGAAAGGAACTTCTACACCACCTGGACTCTTGAAAGTGATTTAATTAGCAGCAGTGATCTTTCAGTGTAATTTGTTAATGGGCATATTGTATGAGAGGAAAAAGAGAACAATTCTGCCTGAACCCTGATAATTATATATATTTCTTGCTGGATTCTGTCAAAAATAGGTGGAAAGTGGAGTTTCATTGAATTTCATGGAAGAGAGATGCCTGGAGGAAGAATATCAATGAAGTGAAGAACAGCTTACGATTTTTGAGTTATTAGGTTGTATACAAGAAAGAATGCAATAATCCTATTGTGCTTCCAGTAATTTAATATAAAATTCTGTGCCTAACATATTAGACTCTTGAAAATCTAAATTTCATATTTTTGATGTCATAGTCATTTTGCCATGTCATTGCTACCTGCTTGCTGTCTTGATCTTTTTCAACTTTAATTCAGAGAAGAATATCATATTCCTCTTTTATTTGTGGCTACTAGTGTACAGATGCTGACTAAATATTACCTCACTTGTCAGAAAGAAAGGAAATAACGGTTTATCCGAGTTCATTACATTTTCAGGTAATATTGCAGTAAAAACCTTTGGAATTAATAATACTTTGGTTTTTACAACTGGAACCTCTAGTAAGTTTGATGGTGATTTGTTTCATTTTTTAGGCATTTCAGCTCGATTTTGCTGTGGGGAGAGTTCTTGGGGTTACCCAGGGTGAGGTCTTATCGGACACGATAGCTGGGATGTGTTGTATGAACAGTTACCAGTTTACTTACACAAAACCATTGATATTTCCTGCATGCAAAGTTCATTGTGAGTGCAGCTAACGCTCAAGCCTGCTTTCTGTGGAGTGACTCCCACTCCTTGGGTTGGTTTTTGTATTGTTTCCATCTAACGTGTTCTTTTGTGATTGCTGCTATTGATAAAGGGGACAGCAAATTATTGATGCATCTGCTGCGAAGTGATGTATGTCACTTCGATTGCCAGATTTTATTGATGACATGACCGTGTCTAATATCAGGATAGATGAAAAATATCATCTTTGTGAATATCTAAGAAAACAGAGCAAAGCATTGCTTGGGCTTCAGTAACATCTGATATTTCCGGAACAAGAAAATAATGTTTTCTTTCCAGAATGCAAAGAATAGATACAGATGGGCTACTGATACATATTTTCAACTGTATTTTTTTAAGATTTTTTTTATTTTGTGTGTTTAAATGGCAGAATTGGGGAAAAAGAGAGAGAGGGAGATCTTCCATCTGCAGGTTCACTTCCAAATGCCTTCAAAAACCAGGGCCGGGCCAGCCAGGCTGAGAATAGAAACCTGGAATTCCAACCAGGTCTCCCATATGCATGGCAGATGCCCAAAAGTTTGGGCTCTCTTCCACTGTTTTCCTATGTTCATTAGGAGGGAGCTGGAATGCAAGTGGAATAGCTGAGACTCTAGGATGCCAGCCCTTCAGGTGCTACAATGGCGGCCAATCTTTAAGTTTTTAATGTAGTTTCTAGTAGAATAGGTAAAATAACACAAACATCAGTCACATTATGTTCCTGTTGAGCAATTCAGTTCAGCCATCTAGGCTGTTATCTGGCACATGCAATTTCCCAGTATTGGGAGGGATTAACTCAAAGATATACAAAGAATGGCAATGTCAGGGTGTAGGTGCTCTCACAAGGACCAGACATGCCTGTCCTGCTGTTTCTGTCACTCTGATATGATCCCACACCCCACCTCCACTGAAGTTTCAAAAGACAGTACTGATTCAGACCACCATTGTATTTGGATCCAGTCTTTATCTTGTTGACAGACTAGAAGTAGGGTTAGGTAATTGAAAGCAAGATTATACTAGAAAAAGGTTTTGGCTAGCACTTCAGTAGTCTCATTTTCTGAGCAAATTAGAGCCTGCGTTTTATCATCTGGCCTCCCAGGGGAGGTCGAAGAATGAGAAGAACATGAAATTACTTTGTTGAAAAAGCTGCACTAGTAAGACAGAGCATGTTTTTAAACTATGCTAAACTGGCTAATGTGACCTCTTCTCTATAAGGATAGTTTCACAAAAAAGTTCATGTTTCTGGCTTTTCAGTTTATTGGTCAACAACAGTTGTTGAACAAGGAGATCTAAGGACTCATAGAATGGCTAACACCTTGCCCTTGCAAATGATCGTGACACAAATTCACTAATAAAGTGATTCCCTTATATTGTAATTTACAAGCAGTGAATTTTTATATTAAGCAGTTAAAATTATACTTTTGAATGCTGTTTTTGTAGCTCTGTCTTAAAACTTCTTAAAATAGGCAACTTTCATTTCATCTTTTCTATTATCTGGATAGGACTTGGGGGAGACATCTCTGTACAACATCTCCCCAGATCGTCTCCTTGAGAACTCACACAAAATATCCTGACTTTGCCACTGCATCCCCCAGTTAACCATATTATGACATTTATGTCAATGTATTTATACTTAGGGAAGAGAAAATCTTTTTCCATCCACTGGTTCACCCCCCACCCCAAGTGGCCCCAATGGCCAGAACTGAGCCAATCTGAAGCCAGGAACTTCCCAGGTGCAGGGTCCCAAGGCTTTGGGCCATCCACTGCTTCCCAGGCCACACGCAGGCAGCTGGATGGGAACTGGGCTGCTGGCATTAGAATTGGTGCCCATATGGGGTCCTGGCACATGCAAGGTAGCCACTGGGCTACCATGCCAGGCCCTCCTTTTTGATTTTAACAGTTACTGAAAAGGGTTATTGCTGATGGAACTCAATAATTAATTGTTCTGTGATCTCCAGTTGAAGAGTTTCTGTTGTATTAAATTTCTACCCATTTTTTAAAAGTACTTTGTTAGTGGATTTCCCAGGCCATAAAGTTTGCTGCATTATTAAAAGGAAAATTTAAGTAACAGAAATTGTTTTCAAAATATATTTGATTATCCAGAAATATAAAAATAAGTAAGGACAGAAGTCTGGCGCCTTTAGGACACCAGCTGGGACCGACCCAGCATCTTGTGACTTAGTGCTAAGTTTGAGTAGCAACTGTGTTTCCAATATCTGCTTCCTGCTGAGGCACTCCTGAGCAGGCAGCAGGTGTTGGCTGCAGAAGCTGGGATACTGCCACCCAGATGGGATGCAGAGATGATGCTCTAGGCTCTTCACTTGGACCTGACCCAGCTCTGGTTGTTGTACGACTTTTGGTAGTGAGCCACAAAATGAGAGACTCCTCTTCGTCTCTTTTTCTGTGCCTTTCAAACAAAATGAAAGTAAGTTTTAAAGAAATGTGTTATATTTTATGTTGTAATGGTTTGCTTTATCTCACATGAAAATTATGCAGTAATAGTGTTTTGTTACTCTATATTGAACTTTCAAGCTTTTCATATGATTTATTTTCAGTCATTTGTTTTAAGTCTTATATTTGGAAAGTCCATATTGTGTTATTTTAATTTTAATATTTCGTATTATTTACACGTAGTTTCCTGGAATTTGTACATGCCTGCAATCTGGTTTATGTTTAGTTGTCATTTTCAGATATGCTAGCTTTCCCAACATGGTGAACAATTTGAAATGACTTTAGGGTCATGAGAATCTATCCCCCATATGATTAAGATAATAATTTGGAACAAAGTGATCACCTCAGATTAGGATTTGTATGCCCTCATAATCATGTCACATTCTGTTTGCATGCAGAAGTGATCAAGTGAAGCTTCTTGTATGGCAGATTGTTCTGGTACAGTACTCCCAAGCAGATGTTTTACATAGAGATAATTTTTCAGTGTCTCAGATAGTAAATATGAAAGTACTTCTGTTAGCTTGAGTATAGTATGCTAATATCAAACTTGAAAAGTCATTAATAAGGCTTCAAGTTCAATTTAATATTTTAAGGCATTGTGCTTTTCACGTCTGCAGAGTTACTACTTCTTTTATCAGCCGGTTATACTTCTTGAGTGGTATACTGGGAATCAGTAACACGGAGGTATGGAAAAGGAGCTGTGTATGCCTAACACTGCCAGGGCAGACCGTCATGGCATGTCATGCATCACAGTGACATAGAGTCAGACATTGTTAAATAAAAGACTTATGACCTTAAGGTGTTAGTAAATGTGCTAATAGAGCAATAAGACTCATTAAAGATCGTTATTTATTCCAAATAAATAAATAAATAAATAAATAAATAAATAAAAACTTGCTTTAATAAGTGAGGGGGCAAATGGATACTTTAAAAGATAAATGAACATTTCCATTTTGCTTTTTTTTTTTAAAGTTTATTTTTGGGGGGAGGCAAAGAAAGAAAAACTCTCACCTGCTGGCTCACTCCCCATGTGCCCGCAATGATTCCAGACAAGGTAGAGAACAAACCTGGGGAGCAGTAACTCTACCCAGGCCTCCCGTGTAGGTGTCAGGAACCCAGTCCTATGAACCGCATAACAGCTGCTTTCCGGGAACAGAGCAGAAGGGAGAGTCAGGAGATGGAGCCCAGTTACTGGACACAGGCACTGCAACAAAGGTCAGCTGGCCTTAAGCAGATGTTACCCGAGGCCCCAAACGTAGTGGCTTGTCGATGGCAGTACAATCCCTGAATCTGAGAGCCCACTGTACATGTAAAGCTTTTGTGAATAGAGTGGAAGGTTTTGTGAATAAAAGTTTTTCATAAAACAATTACATATCAATGGCTATGAAAATACGAATCTAGACAAGTGGCTTCGGCTTTAGGCAAAGTTAAAAGATCAAAATGGTACATCTACTGACACAGAGCGAATCTTCAAAAAATTGATCGTGGGGGACAGGTGAAACAGCACCATTTCATCTGTGAGCACCTGACTTTGACAACCTGGACCTGACTCTTGACTCCAACTTTTTGCTAGCATAGACCCCGCAAGGCAGCTCTGATGGCTCAAGTGATTGGGTTTCTGACAGGCACTGGGAGACCAGATCTGATCTCCAGCCAACTGTGACCCCACCTAGCTGGAAGCTCTTGTGGACATTCGGGGAATTAACCAACAAACTAAACTCTCCCTCTCTGCCTCTCAAATAATTAAAAATATGTAATAAATTTTTTAAAAGGGAGATTTCATGGGAAAGGTGCATTATGAAAAAATATATGTATAATGAAAGGATTTCAAATTGTTTTGTATCAAAATACCTATCTTTTAATTCCACTTTCCCTTGAATGTTTGAAGTGCCTTTGTATGCCAAGGTTTACAGGCAGTTCAGATGATACGTTATTCCCCAAGAATACATTTGCTAATATAAAAGTGAATTGGAAGTGTGCTTGAATACTACTTACTGTAGTAAATGTACAAAGAGAACTATTCACTTGTACAAATAGCTTAGTTACCTGACATTAGGAGGGTCTGAATTAGCTTAATTGAAAACTGCAAAGGGCATGTTAAAAAGAAATACAAAAGGGTTTAAAGATTTGAAGCAAAAATTCAAATTTGGATATGAATGATTTCTTAAGAAAAATTAAAGCTATGAGAGCTGTACCTGTGAATGTGTGAAATTAAGTACAATTTTACTCACTATTGTGAAATACTTAATAGGAAGAAATTGAAAAACATTAACATTTCCTCAAGGAATATCAACATTATGTTTGTCAATGTATAAAGGGGATAGAACAGGAAATATCTAATAATTTGAACATCATGGCTTATGATAAGAGCTCTATGAATATTGCACTATAAAGTTTTTCACTGTTTTCCAAACTACCAAGGATTTCATGTTTCAACCATAGAACTTTTATAACAAGTCATCTGATGCCAGCTCAAATTGATCAGTAAAATCTTAATTGGCATTTACATATTTAGATAGGTCATATGTTCCCTAAAGCTCCTTTTTTTTATATAAAGAATATGCAATAATTTTTTCACCTAGCTCTACATAGATAGCCTTGCTTTTAAAAAAATATTTATTATCTTTTTGTTTCTGTGAAACTCAGAATTGCAGAGAGAAATTCTTCCATGTGCTGATTGACTCCCCAGATGGAGGGCTAGAACAGGCCAAGGCAGAAGCCTGAAGCTTCGTCCGTGCAGGTGGCAGGGACGCAAGGACCTGGGCCATCTTCTGCCACTTTCCTAGAGCATTAGCAGGGAGATGGAATGAAAGTGGAGCAGCTCCCATATAAGACTTTACCTGTGGTGTCACAATGCTAGCCCTGTCTCTTAAGTTTAATGTGTGAAAAGAGTTGTTAAGGCCTGGAATTGCTGCTAAATGTTTCTAGGGGAAAAAAAGTGTTCTTCAGATTGAAACTTAAAAGAGATCTGAGCTGGTATAGGAAAACTTGAGGAGATCATTTAGACTCTCCGCTGGAACTGATATGTAAAAACACTGGGAGATCCTAAATGTTGAGACAGCTGCCTCCCTCTCTCCTATGACTCTGTTCATTCATAAAAATGTACCTCTTAAAAGGGAACTTCTGTTAACATTTTGGAATAATCTCTGTTTTCCAAATATGCCTTCAAAAAGTCATTAAAGCAGAAATAAAATAATAAAAAGTCTAAGTCATATTTAGATGTGAAAATATTTTAGCATGGTCTTTAATTGTTTCTAAATATGCTTAGTTGAATACAAATTATAAACCATATGTATTTGCACATTTATATCCATATGGTTTATGTAGTGTTATTAACTGCTAAAATATTTTATTAATATGTATGTGTGTGTGTGTATATATATATATATATATATATAAAAGATCTGTGGTTTCTTCTTAACACTTTATAAGGATATTATGGTTTTATCATAAGTATCAATTTTAAGTATTGGTTTAAGAAGAACTAAGTACCTTAAAATAATTATTTCTCTGGTGTTTAATTTTGTATTCATCATTTTAACAAAGTTTTAGCTATGCTAGAACACAATAACTGCATATTTTTTATGTAAAGTATGCAAGAGCTGCAAGAAATTTCTTGTTTAATATGATCCTTTTAACCAGAAACATTTAACTGCGTGTAGGCTTCAGCTATTTTTGAATTTGTATTCATTTCTATGACAGGAAAGGAAACAGAGACAGATAATACAATTACTGGTTCATTCCCCAAATGGTTGCAACAGCTGGACCAGACTGAAGCTGGGGAGCTGGGAACCGAGTCCAGGTCTGGCACATGAGTATCAGGGATCCAATTATGTGAGCCATGACGACTGCATCCCAGAGTCCACGGTAACAGCAAACTAGAGCCAGCAGCAGCATATCAAATCCCAAAACTGGTCATCTGTAAGGAAATAGTGGTTTTTAACTTTACTTTTCTAGTTCAGTTTTATGTTTACTGGAAAGTTAAGTAGAAATTGCAGAGTTACTTGTTTCTCCTCTCTAGCAGAACCAATCATCAGACATTACTAACTAAAGCACAGACTTTAAATTGTGTTACATAGTTCTATATGTTTTGCCAAAAACATAATTTTATGTATCAACCATTAGTGTGTCATACCAAATAGTTTTACTTCTCAGGGTATGTTTTAAGATAAATGTGGTGTTGTTTTTCTTAAGCCTATATGTTTAAAATTGTTAAGCCACTTAATGTCTTGAAAAGATTAAATGTTAAAAATCGTGTTCGTTATTGCACCATGAGATCTTTATCTACTTTCCATAAGATGGATGTTTTAATAGCAGAAAAATATGACAGTGAATTTTATAATTTTCTTTAGAAGAGGTAAATATCTATGTGGTTTGTCTTATTTTCATCTTCAAAGTTAAATTTATGTTATAATATTATTAATTAAATTATATGCTTTTTATATTCTGCTCCTTTCCATTTAGTTTATATCTAGTCTCATTTTTACTTTTAATCTGAAAACTAGTTTGGAAGTCTACAAGCTATAAATCAATATAACATAAGTTGGGAATATATATTAGTAGGGTAACAACATTTTATAACAGCAGCTTCATAGTTTTTTTCTCATTGACTTCTGAGTTTCTAGGGAATAAAAAGTGTCACCAGTGCTCAGTCCTAGAGCAGAAGCGAGGCCTGTCTCGAAGAAACTCTCCTTAGCTACCTCCAGGTCACAGATGAGCCAGCCAGTAGTCACCCACCTGCAGGGGCGACTTCAGAACATGTGACACTCCCAGCAATCTGGATTGGCCTTATTCTCTTCCCAAGCACGTGTTAGGTCTCTTTCTCATTTCCTTAATTTTACTGTTGCAGTAGGGGTTTGGATGTCAGTAACTTAAAACCCATGAGTTTCGTTAGATTGATTTGCTTTTTTTGTGGAAGAGAGACTGAAATATGAGTCACATAGCCACAAGCTTAGCTGGCTCTGTTTTCCCATCAGTCAAAGGGAAGTCATGATTCCTGCCTCAGGAAGCGGATGTTGAGATTTCAGTATGTAACGTGATCTTAAGTGACTTCTGCAATGTCTGATCATCAACAGTCATTCACCACCAAGAACCTACTAGAGAGTCAGAGGTCTTGATGTGTCTATATTGTTTGTTTCTGTTGTTGGAGGTTGCTATAGCAGATTGTGCATGCGTCTTAGTTTCAAATCTAATTTTTGAAATCCGAAACAATACAAATGGATATTTAATCAACATTTGCAATGCCCACATCACAGTTAGGTATCATAGGAAAAACTAGCAGAAAGCCCAAAGGTAGGGAAAGAGAACCCAGTTACATGAAATTATCAATGATAAGCAGGGGGAGGGGTGTGGTGCCATGAAGGCCCACATTTGCCACAGTAGAAGACCACTATAGGAGTGCCACTTTAAGTGCCAGCTTCTCCACTTCCAGTCCAGGCTCCTGCTAATGCACGTGGAAAGGCAGTGGAGGATACCCAAGTACTTGAGCCCCTACCATCCATGTGAGAGACGTGGGTGGAGTTTCTGGTTCCTGGCTTTAGTCAAACCCACCTGTGGCTGTTATAGCAATTTGTTGAGTGAACCAGAGGACTGCAGGGTCTCTTGCTAACTCGCTCACTCTTCTACCCTCAGTGATGTTCCACATTTTCAGTAAACACATAGTCTTTTTAAACTGATGGGCAATTTTTGGTGTATGTTGTTTTAATAAAATATTAATGTATTTCCGTAGGCAGGAAATAGAGAAGAGTTTTACCAAAACAATCATGATCCATCTCAGATAAGGGCTTACGCTCATATTTCCTCAAGATTACTTGGATTGACTCTTCTCCTAGGGCAGTGCAAGGGTAGCCGGAACAAGGCAGTGACATTGGCTGTGGACAACAATGGAAAGAGATGAGGGAGGCCTATGGAATCTGACTGGCACAATATATCTTATGCAATCGTTTAAATAAAACCAAGGAAATCAAGAGACCGGAAATTTAAACAGCATTTTTATAAAATCATCCTCATCGGGTTACGTATAAGCCTGATGGATCCTACCTCTGAGGGCCTGGATTGCACACCCAAATTAGCCCCTAATGACAACTTCCCAATGCACACGGTGGAGGCTGCAGGAATGGCTTGGTTCCCTGCTGCCACGTGGGAAGTAGCAATTGTGTCCCAGGCTCCTGGCTTCCGTCTGGTCTGGCTTTGACCATTGTGGTTATCTGGGGAGTTGAACCAACAGATGAACATTTGCCTTTGCTCTCTGTCCATCTCTCAAATAAATACGGTATATTAATTTTCAAAAGGGAGGAGAAAATCATAGTCGAGTTCTAGTCTAGCAGCCATTGTATCCTGATCTGAAGCTGGGAGAAGCCCGCACCCGGGAGATAGTGAAAAAATAGAGGTGTAAATTTTTGAGGACTAATGCTAGTGAGAAAAAAGTGAACAGTGTGAATACTGTTTCTGATCCAGAGAATATATTTTTATATATGAGTTTCTTTTTGATCATAAAAGGTGCTTTTATATAGAAAGAGAGAGCCTCTGATTTTGATTTCTCAACAGGGTTCCCAAAAAACAATTTTACCTTATGTTTTGTCTTTAATAAAAGGTGAGAAGTAAATAGCATCATTTGCTTTAAAAAGAATCATTTTTTCAATTTTAAATCATATGGCATAGGAGATGGGCTAATTAGATATCTTTTGGGATACTTTATCTGAAAGACAAATATTTTGATTGAATATAGTTTAGCTAGAGAAACAACTTCTATTTTCATTTTGAAATGATGGAAATATGAAGGATAATGTGCAATATTATGTGGGAAATAATATATTCAGTAGTTAAAGCATTTTGTTACTTCTATCAAAGATTCTGTGTTACTAAAGGAAATAAGTATGTGTTCATCTGTGCTTTTGCACACCTCTCAATGAATGTATATTAATGAAAGCAAAATAATTGTTATCAGTTTTGTGTGGAGTGAGGGAGTTTGTAAAAACTTTGGATCCATGAGCGATGTGAATGGTGTATATGATTATATTTACAATGGTCATCTGATATATTGAATTTTAAAATGCATGCTGTGTAATTGTAGTGAGGATATAATATTAAATGTTTACAGACATGAAAATCTGCTTTTTACTCATCCCGTTCCTTGCTATGTTCTCACAGAATTTTTCTATCAAGAATATAAGCAAAGACTTCAAAAGAAAAGTCTTTCTGGGAGAATGTTTTTGTTAATTTATTTTGCCTTGAAAATAATTATTATAATGTTCATAAATATATGGTTTCAACTTTGTTTTATTATCCATTGAGGCACAAATCAGTTGTTACTGCATTCAGGAAAGTAATTTTTTAACTATTTGTTCTTTATTTGAGGTATCGAGATAAAGGATATGAAGTAGGGTTAGAGGTCCTGCCTGCTAATCCATTTCCAAAGTGTCCGCAACAGTCAGCGTTGTGCTGGACTGGATCTGAAAGCTGGGAACTCATTCCAAGTCTCCAGACTGGGTCACAGGAATCCCCGTGACTTGTATTATGAGCCCTGTCTTAGGGTCTTCACTAGCGTGAAGCTGAAACCAGCAGCAGAGCTACAGCTCAAACCCAGAGATTCTGATGGGGAACATGGGCACCCCCCCCCCCCGGTCACCTTGATAGCAGTGCCAAGTGCCCGTCTAGTTCTCTTCCATTTTAAGCCTATAAGATCAAGATAAAACACTGAATTTTTAATTTCTTCTACTCTTAGGGTATCAGTTTTTTCATTTACAATTTATTGTAGTTTTCATCTTTCTTCGTTTGAGAATTTATAGAACTGCCACTGCTTAATAGAGTTATTTGGAATATCATGAGCAATAGAAGTTAACAAATTATTCACCTTTTGATTACCACTTGATCTTTTAATTCTAAAGCATAGCAAGCAGTCAACATCAATACAGATTTTGTTTTCTCCCCTTAAGCATTTGCTCAAAAATTACTTTTTCCATTTGTTTTTCATTGCTGCAGTGGACTACCGGAGGTAGATTATTTAGTGGAGAAAAGCTGCTTATCGAGCTCAGTTTTGCAGGTTCAGGAGCATCTAGGCATTGAGAATGACTCCATGGGCTATGTGAATCTGATGGGAGCATGTGGAGAGATCACAGGACCATGCTGAGAGCTGCATGGAGTCAGTTTTCCCTGGCAGAACTCACCAGAGTCCCAGAAGTGCTAGCAAGCCTTCCGAGTGAAGTGCCCCCAGGGTCTTACGAGGAGGCTGCATCTCTTAAAATCCCCAGCACCTTGTCACTGAAGAAATCTTGGGTCAGACTACAGGCAGACAGTAACAATTATCTGTTCAGACTATGTGCCATGAAATGCATAGACAGCATGGGGGGACAGTATGGGGTTCTTCGTGTGAGTGTCTGGTATGGCTGTGAAACTGGTGTCTGATATGGCTGTGAAACTGGTGGTAGAGCTCAGATTGACACACACAAGCTCAGAATGAAGACTCTGCCCTGTCTTCAGTGGATTTGAAGTGGGCTGATGGATGAGTGGGAGTCTATCGGAGGAGGGAGGCAACATCAGTGAAATATCTCACAGTAAAAAGAATCCAGGAGAATGTGAGGGGAAAGAGGAAACTTTAAAACAAGAAGGTTTCAGAGAATGATTCAAAACTGCAGTGTGAGAATGCCTGTAATAATGCAAAACCCTTTACATTTAATCCTATTGTATTTGGTCATTTGACTCAAGCAGGATATGACCTGAGATATTATTTTTTGCCTTTATAGTATCATTAGACATATACTTTTTACTATTTTTTTTTCCAGTGAAATTTAGCAACTGCAATGGAAAAAGAAAAGTACAGTATGAGAGCAGTGAACCAGCAGATTTCAAGGTGGACGAAGATGGCATGGTGTATGCTGTGAGGAGCTTTCCACTCTCTTCTGAGCAGGCCAAGTTCCTGATATATGCCCGAGATAAAGAGACCCAGGAGAAGTGGCAAGTGGCAGTGAGCCTCAAACCGGCCTTAACTGAGGATGCAGTGAAGGTATAGTATCCAGATATGTCTTAAAAATCTGATTTCCACCATCTGAACTAAGAGGGCGCATGTTTATGAAAAATGGAAGATAGCATACGTATCATGAAACAAATGTGCACAGCTTTCAAATTTTATTCTGTCTCTATATTTAATATCAACCACTTTAATAGTATTTCGTTCTGCTTTTAATCTTATGGAATACTCAGACTAAGTATACTTTAAGCAACTATAAGCTGTATTTGAAAGGTTTGTTTTTACTTTTAAATTTATTTAAAATTAGAAGTAGCTGTTTGGATTTTCTTAGGAGCTTTATAAGCTGTTAAATACAGCCACATAATAAATAATTCCCTGTAAGATGTCATCAGTCACATTTAGTGGATGGGAAGTCCAGATTTATAGTGGTAACAGAAAAACATTTCTGGCAATAAGGGTTGGTTTTTTTTGTCTTGTCCCTTAAAAAATAATCAAATTGGCGAGTATGAATTATTCATTCTACTGATAGGACTTTTAGGAATGATTTACTCCCTCTGGTGGAAGCTGCTGTGAGCCTAGATAAAATAAATGAGATCCATCTCCAACAGAGCACCATACAGTTCAATTCAACAAACATTTATTGGGTACTTATTTTGTATACATCACTGATTAGGAATTTTAAATAAGGCACAATAACTTTTTTCAGCAAAGTTATGATAATGCTGTTTCCTGAATATTGTACTTGCATTGAATCCACAATAGGTATGAGGGGCATACCCACATGTATTAAAGTCCTAGTTTTATGAGCTGTGACTACTACATTTTATATGATACTTATATTGTGAGAAATGGGGCACACACATTCATACCTGGTATTTAGTTGTACATGTGTTGTGTGTACCCAGAGCAAGTAAGAATAACTTTCATTTTTTCCTTATAGCAGTGTTGGGATTCTTTATGTGCAGTTAATTTGTTAATCTATTCAGTTTTCAGGGAAGTCATGTCATCTGGGTAGTATGAGGTGAGAAACGGGCAACTAATGGACTGAAATATGTTTTTATTTTTGTTGTTGATTCTCCACATTCCAGCAAACTAACCTGTATTTTCGCACTGAAGTAGCAAGGGCTAATGCCTGCTGTTATAGGAAGAAACAGAAGAAAATGTTGACATCCAGCAGAGATTAATACCTAGTGTGCAAAGTGGGTCATTTACAGCATCCATCATGGCTGACATAGGTTTAGAATAATTACAGCATTAATTCTGTGGGATTTAATAGGGTCATAAATATTTGAGACATTCCTTAGCGGTATGTATTAAACTCCTCTTGGAATTCAAATTATATTTTAGCACATCAAGACCTAAATTTAATGTACAGTAGCACATTACCTGAACTGTGGTTTAAACTAATGAGAAATATATAAAAGGGTACTATTAAATTTTGATCAATATTAACTACAATCTAAGGTAGTTTATACAAACTGCAAATAGTTTACATAGCTGAACTATATAATAAATTGGAATTCAATTATTTCAATGAACAGCATAACCTTTTTTGTTGTTGTTGTTTAGTTTTGTTCTATGGTTTTAATTGGGGAGCAAGGGAAGGGCCCCCTGACTCAATTTTGATCATAATAAACTGGAACTCACATATTTTCAGACATCCATTAATATTGATGTTTTTTCAGAAAATGTTTTTCCTGGCACTTAGGAATGTCTTGTATTTTCATCCAAAGGAATCACAAGAAGTTGAAGAAATAGTGTTCCCAAGACAGCTCACTAAGCACAATGGCTACCTACAAAGGCAGAAGAGAGACTGGGTCATCCCGCCAATCAACTTGCCGGAGAACTCCAGAGGACCTTTTCCCCAAGAGCTTGTCAGGGTAGGGAGCTGCAGTTCTGATGGTTTCCATGGCGTGTGGGAAGTGCGTGTGAAAAATGGTTCGGTCATTTTTTTTCAAAGTAAAAAGTAGAATTGCGGCATGTGTGTATACACTGAAAATTGTTTTTTGTTTTGTTTTGTTTTCATATATTCAGAAAGCATAGTTGGGGTATCTAACAGTGCTATAGAATGTCTCTTATTTTCTTTTTCTGTCTCTTGGATCGTTTCTAATTAGAGCTCTCTGTGGGGCCTGGACACTGGCTGACAAGGCTTGTTCCACTTGGACTTTTTGAGTTCTGGTACCTATCAGTGCCATGCCCACTGTCCCAGCAAGGGACCCCAGCAACCCATCTGACAGTTGGGTTGTTCATGCTAATCTCTGCCTTCCTAAAAATTTAAGGACAACTACTGCTAAAAATGCCAGCACCAGGTGCATTGGGGAGATTTATAAAGAAGGAAAAAACATGACCTTTGATACCATTAACAGAATCCCTGGGGCAGGACAAAACTGTAGGCTTCAAATGAGAGAAGTAAATTTCTTTTAGTCACTCCAGATGCACATTATCAGAAACAGAAAAATAAATTACAGCTATTTTATGCAGATCTAGTAAAATTATTGGGCCATTGTTTATTACAAAAGGACAGTAAGATAAGTTTTAGATGTTTGTGTATTTGATTATTTTAACATTCCAGTGCATTCCAATACTGAAAACATTTTTTTCCCAATAAGCCACTTTTTAAAAAATGATGTATAATTTGTCCCTGTGCATATTCTAATTCATTTTATCAAAGAGCATAGCCCCCAATAAAGCTGCTTTCTTTGCTCTGTCTTAATGGAATATGAAAAAGAGAATTTTGCCTTAGCTTACAAAACAAAACCCAACAAAATCCTGATGGATGAAGAAATCTCTTCGTAGAAGCTCTCAGTATCCTTATCCAACTCGCCCCTTTTATAAGCCTGTTTTCCATCTTACCTTCTTCTAATAGTTGTTCTGCCTCCTGTTACTACTTATACCTTTACTTAACTTTCTTAGGAGTATAATTACAAAGGGAGGAGAAAGTGATTCTATAAGGAGTATAACATTTAAAAATATATACATGCATTTTTAAATCCTTTTTCATATGTTTTGTTGTTAATATAGAAGTGTAGTGATGATGCCACGTTCTAATGATCCACAGAGCTTTGGTTGGAATGAATAGTATTAGTGCAAGTAAAGCAACAAGACACCCAACCTCAGTCATCCTAGAGTTCCGTTATAATAGAAAGCTTTCACACTATGACTGGATGATTGTGTCTTTGAATAACTGATGCAAAAGGGCAAATAAATTATTTAAAAATCTAATGCATCATATGTTGCTGTATTCAGTAGCTTCACTAGAAACTCCCAGAGTAGAATTTGCTATTTAAAAAGCTGACTCTCCTAAATTTTGACTTTTTGCACTGCTTTTAGAAGAAGTTCTTTTAGATGTTAATGTCACCCCCAGTCTTTCTGGGGATAGGTGACATCTCTTTTTGAAGCCAATCACCAAGAAGAGAAAGAGGAGGATTCGACACGGGGAGGTGGCTTTCTGGGAAGACATGGTCTAAGATTATAACTGAAAAAGGGCATGAAGTGTGGCTGCCCTGTCTCTCATAATGAGCTCATTTAGCCTCTCGTGTAATGCGATTGTTTTCTTGATCCACAGATCAGGTCTGATAGAGACAAAAACCTTTCCCTGCGGTACAGCGTAACGGGGCCAGGAGCTGACCAGCCTCCGACGGGCATCTTCATTATCAACCCCATCTCAGGTCAGCTGTCAGTGACGAAGCCTCTGGATCGCGAGCTCATAGCCCGGTTTCATGTAAGATTCCAGCCAGCTGACAATCCTGTGTATTCGTGCTTTACTGAATGTGTCCACAGTTCACCAGCCCCTCCAATCAGTTTTGAAGACTTGATACTTGGCTTTGACACCAAAAATATATTTGTAGCCTTTTGATTATTTTAATGACTTTTATAGAAGTGTTGAACACTCTTGAGAAAAAAACAAATAACACCAAGAAAGAAGAAAGCAAAATGACCTGAAATCTCATTACTCTTCACATGTTGATACTTGTCTTCAGATGTGTGGCTAAAAGCTTACAAGAACAAATTTGTACAAATAGAGCCAAAACTGTTGTGTATAAGATATACAGATAGCACATTATTAGTGGATGCATACTACTGCAATTAAAGCTGATTTTCTGTCTTGCCTTATGGATTTTCTTTTCTTTTTTTGGATTATCCTTTTTTTTAAGATTTTCTTTTGGATTATCATTCCCTCTTATTAAGAACATCAACATTGGTGTTTTGATTTCTTCGTTTTGTTGCTCTGAACTGGCTTATATTTTTTGCCATAGTATAATATAGTTTTTGCATTATACAAGTTATCTTTTTAATTTACTATATATAGTGACTTTACAGAGATATAATAAAGGCCTCCCATGCTCAAGGATGCTAAACTTCCCAATTGTTATCTGTTGCATTTACTTTCTGCATTTAAATTTTTAATCTCTGTGGGGTTATTTAATAAAAGAGAGGGTGCATACCAGCCGTGTTTTTCTTTTAGGGCCAGCCAGGATTTTCCCAAAACTATCTCTTGAGCTAGTTTCCATGTTACTTTCTCATTGACATTTAGTCATAAGAACTTTTTGTTTTTAGACTGTTAGTTTACTCCTGATACATGTATTGTCTTCTTATACAAGTGTAGTCTTAGAAATTATTTGAGTTTTTAAAAATATAGTAGACTTTCCTAGATCTACAAGAAAGGCAAGCATAAGAAATAAAAGATTCTTTAAGTACTATTTCCTCTTCCCAAAGACCTTGTTTGTTTTATCAGCCTAGTCTTTTGAAATTACTGAAGAAACAGGTTATTCAAGTGCTTTTCTCTGTTATTCTAAAACTTGGAGAAGGAAGTGAAAATAACCATTGTACAAACTGACATAACATTCATGGGGAAGCTTAGTAAAGACCGTGTGATAGGCTCGTCTGTTTGTATTGATTGTGTATTTTCTCCCTTCGCAGATATAAATCTGCTAAGTGGTTTTGTTTTCTAACTATTTTTGCAGTTGAGGGCACATGCAGTAGACATTAATGGAAATCAAGTGGAGAATCCCATTGACATTGTCATCAATGTTATTGATATGAATGATAACAGACCCGAATTTCTGCACCAAGTTTGGAATGGGACTGTTCCTGAAGGATCAAAGCCTGGTAAGTGTGAAGATTGGTTAAAACATATCTCTCTTTCTCTGTCTCTCTACACTTCAAATAAGCAGAAATAAATTTTTAAAATATTGATGACTTGAGGAAATATAGTACATTCAGCAGTGTTAACTCAGCAAGAAAAGTATGAAAGGCAAGTGATTTGAATGGTGCTCTATTCTTCTGGACACAGGTTTTGAATGAAAACTATATCTTGCTGTTTACTCAATTTTCCCATCTTTGAAAAATATATATAAATACTATCTTGACTGTGCCCTCTAAAATCTGTGGAATCCCCTTTTCTTTATTTTTTTAAAGATTTTTTTTTATTATATTTTGAGATTAGATTTACAAAGAGAGATTTTCAATCTGCTGTTTCCCTCTCCAAGTGGCTGCAGTAGCCAGAGCTGAGCTGAGCTGATCTGGATCAGGATCCATTAACCAGGAGTTTCTTCCAGGTCCTGATGTAGGTACAGGGTCCCAAGGACCTGAGCCATCTTCTGCTGCCTTGCCAGGCCAGAGACAGGGAGCTGGATTGGAGGTGGAACAGACAGGACTCAAACAGAACCCATATGGGATGCCGGTGCTGTTGTCAGTGTAGCTTGAAAGTGAACACCAGATTAGATACAGGAAGATTAGTAACTGTTCACAACATACCGATTGGACCTTATAAGACTTTGCCTCCATAAAAAATGCAGTTGGAAAAACTTAACAGGCAAGTAAGGGTTTGGGGTGCAGGTGGGAAATGAAACTAAAAGCAAATGGCATGACAGGTGTGATGGCTGCCTGCTACCTACCCTAGATTTTGATGTTGAGAGCAGCCCTGGCATCCTCTGCAGTCACATGTTTTCAACTTCCTCACAAGTGGCCTGATCTGAAACAGCACTTGCCCAGTTCCTCTCACCGCTGCCAAGCAGTGTTGGACAAGAACAGATTCTTGTAATGAAGGCGCTGCAGACTTCGTCACAGTGGAACAGCCAAGCAAGAAATAGCTTATTTAGTCTAAGAAATGAATATACCAGAACATCCATTGGTATACTGATGGTAAAGGTAGCCGTTTGGCCAGCCATCCCAAGACAAATTAGAGTTTGCAAAGAATTAATTAGCTATGTTACAGGTTTTTAAGTATTAAAAAGAAGCTTCAATATGTAAAATTTTATAGAATTAATAACCCCTTTCTTATCTGTGGTAGTATACAAAGCACATAAGCCAATGTGTAGACCAAAGCAGCTGTGCTTAACCATGTTCTTTTTGGTCCAAGTGAGTTTCCTAGCATCCTCAAAAAGACACTGTTGAATGTCTTGGTGGCTGGAGGAAGGACAGGGCCTGGGCAGGATTTCAACCATCAGTGACTCCTTTGAGTGATGGTTTCCAAAGCAGTTTACGTTCATGTTTAGAATATAACACAATTGAAGCATGTTAAGAATACCCGTAATAAAACACTACTCTTAAAAAAATATTCCAATGATAAATAAACATTAGTTATTTTGGCTGCAGAATATTGCTTTGTAATCATTTATTTTCTTTTTGCCTCTGTTATTTCTACTTTAAAAAAAAAAAACACTGCTTTACCAAATTGTTCAAAATAAAGCACAAAGGTTATATATTTTATGCATGAACCATGAATTCCCATATCAGTCTTAAATAAATAAAAGACTCTGTGGTCACTAGAGATGGGGACTTTCATGATAATATTATTTCCCATGATTCTTCTGTAAGTTTGAATGTGTCTTTTCAGGACAAGTTTACTAATGTACCAAATCTTATGTTAAATTGCCTCATCAATATTTTGGTTCAAGGATCTGGAAAGTTTGTTTGTTTGTTTGTTTCATCCAAAACAGTGTTTGCAAATTGTGTGCTGTGGGCTAGGCCATGTTCTGGCACTGTGGTTGCAGCAATGTAACCAAGTTCTTGCCCTTTTCAGCTTTAGTTCTAGAATGTCCGAGAAATAAAAGCAAGCAAACAAATGTAACTTTCTTTTAAAAAAAAAAAAAGACATAGAGAAGAGACATCATCTAGAGAGTATCTGGTTTAAATAATTGAGCTCTGAAAAGAGATTTTTAAAAAAAGGCTGATCCACAGTCAATTCTTGAATAAAATTGTGCCATGTAGGGAAAATTACAGATAGGGGATTTTCCACATTTCTGAAGTGAATTGGGCTGAGAGTATGCAAAGAAGCTAGGCTGGATATGGAAAAATTTTTGATTTGATTGCTGAAAGTTTCCATAGAACAGATCATCCCTACATAGTAATTTTCTGTTACAAATTATTTGTCTAGCCCTTTTGAACTTATTTGATCATAGTCTTTATAGATTGCTGTTCCAGTATGCCTAACACATTGAAATCTCTGAGTTGGTTACAGTGTTCTAATCTCTGAAGAAATAATGAACCACAATGCCAGATCTCTAGTCAGTGTCCCCAAACAGTAATGCATGAACTGATTCCTTATGACCCAGGTAAATAAAGTGTGCCTGGTGGTGTACAATGCCTGCTTTCAGAAAGTGACCCCAGCACTGGGAATTTTCTACTCAGCATGACATTGCAGCTGCATAGCAGATGCAAGATGGATCAGCAGCCATAAAATACGTTTCTAGTGATATCTGTACATTATCATTTGTATTTTATATGTTAATATAAGTTATTTAATATCAAGTCATGTGCCTCCTTTAGGATTCATAGAGTGAATTTACCTGGACGATGGCAAATGTACTCTGTAGGAATGTATACTTCATTAGTTCTCTTTCAAGTGTGTAAACCTACCGCATGTTTTTTAAGATGAGTACTATTCTCATCAGTGGTGTTTTCAGTAAATCTGAATGACTAAACATGTTGGTTTTGAAAAAGTGAAGAAACGATGCATAAAAATGGGAACTTGCGTTGCTTTCCCTGGGCCCTGAGATGCACCTCTGCACTCTCCCTAGGAACGTATGTGATGACAGTGACTGCTATTGACGCTGATGATGAGCATGCGCTAAATGGGATGCTGAGGTACAGGATCCTGTCTCAGGCCCCGAGCACGCCTTCTCCCAACATGTTCACAATCAACAATGAGACCGGGGACATTATCACCGTGGCAGCTGGGCTGGATCGAGAAGTAAGTCTCCCAAAATTGTGTTTGAAGTTGTTTTTAATCTTAGAAGTATGTACTATCAAGTATGTACTATCAACATATACTTTATTTCCAGGTAATCATATACCCCAATCATTCCGAATCCTCAGGTTTTGTTAGGAGAACCGTTGACCTGGTAAACAGCTTTCTCTTAGAGCTTCACACTGGTTCAAGGAGATGTGTGTGAGGCATTCGCAAAAGGTTCACACGCAGAATACATGTAATTTTAAAAGTATTCATGGATTTCATGATCTTTTGCACCAAAATAAACTCGCCTTTTATTGTCACTTTTCTCACTTTTAAGTGCCATAGTAATCCTGGGGGAAAATTGGGTACTCTGTTTATTATCAAATCTCCTTTAGAGTCAAAGCTTTTATGTGAAATTAGGTTTTCAAAAATTAATGGCCATGACCACATTTGTATGTACTATCTATAAAATTTGATTTCACAGAAGTTAAGAGTAGAATGGTGGCTACCAGAGGGTGGGGAGAAAAGGAAGGAAGAACAGATGAGGAAAAGGAGAATAACCAAAAGCATGTTAGACAGGAATAAGTTTCCAGTGTCCTATTGGATAGAGAGAGACTATATGTAATGAGTTCTATATTCTTTCCTAAAAATCCTAGGAGAGGTTTGAAATGTCATCACCTTAAGGATAGTGAAATTTCACCAAAAAATAGTAAACATTTGCCATAATAGATGGGTCAGCTGACTAGATATTACATGATACATGCATGTATGGAAATGTTACATAGTATACTGTAAGTATACAATTTGCTTGTCAATTGAATACCTAAAATTCATGGTTAAATACTGTGTGCAGAAATTTAGAATAATTTTTTAAACACTTGTATTTTTTAAGAAGATGTATTTATTTGATTGAAAGGCAGAGTTACAGGGAGAAAGATAGATCTTCCATCTACTAGTTCATGCTCCGCATACCCACAGTGACTGTGGCTGGGCTAGGTCAGAACCAGGAATCAAGAAATTCCAACCAGGTCTCACATTTGTGAAGTAGGGATCTAAGTATTTGAGCCATACTCTCTTACTTTCCCTGGGAGCATTAGCAGGGAGCTGGATTAGCAGTGAAGAAGCGAAGTGGTGCTTCAGACAGTGACCTAACCCACTGGCTCCAACACTAGCAGTTTTCAGAGATATAAATGATAGTAAGTGATTATTTTTTATGGTCTCTCTAGCCTGATTTAATACCAGTAATGATGTCTCCTTTATTGAAAATTACCACTTATTTCTAATGTTAATTTATATAACAGTTTTGAATACTGGGGATCGCATTCATTTGTTAAGTACTAAAAGCTGCAGATGCAGAGACACGCACTTTGAGGATAGTGATTTCTGAAAAGCCAGGCAAATGTTGAAGCTATTGTGACACTACACGTTTAATTCCAAGCGCATTGGTCACATACCCGTTATACCTGTGTGGTTTTGTGTGTGTGATCACTTGTGGCAGTAATGCTTTATATTTTTCTGGATCTTCAGCATTTTGGTTTTTGAGTTCTGATTCTAACCCTACTTAAATACTTCTTTGAAAATCCCAGCACCAGTGAAACTATTTTTCCTCTGTTCTCTTGACCATTTTCTTATAATTTCTGAAGGTTACTGCTTGACCATCCATAATTATTGTTTGAGTGGGTTAGTGAAGTTCCATCTTGTAGAAATTTGTACTTTGTAAATGTCTGGCTGAGCCTGGATTTACTGTAATGATGCCTCAGATTGTGTCCTGCAAAAGGAAACATTTTACCAGCACAATAAATATTATTGACAAGGATTTTAGGAAAGGTGTGTGCGTGTGGTTTATTTGCCGCAGTGGCATTCACTTGAAGTGCATCAACGAAAACATAACTGTTGCAATTAATAAGCTATAACAGATAATGCTGAAAGCATTACAGTGCTGGAAGCAGTATAATGGCGTAATATGAGCCAGTGAACACTTGCAACTGGACTGAGAACCTTACTTAAAATTTGGCTCTATGATGTTGTGTCTAACCACATCCAGGTTTCCGCCATTCTTTTTCTACGAATGCGTTGCATCAGAGATCGGTGCAATCTGCTTGCTTTGTGCAGTAGTACTTTAGTTCAGTGATATTCAGAAAAAGTATGTGTTTTTCACTTCTTCAATTACTGTATGAAGTACTATCATTTTATGCCAGTAAACTCAGCATGGATGCCATAGTTTATGTGAGGACATGGGGTATTTTTCAATATTCCCTCTTGAGTGCAAGATTGCTCATTTCACAATCCTGGTATTTCTCTTTCATTCACCCTGGCATTTGGGAGATACAGAGATGTAGCTTCATTCTGTTTTCATTCAGCCGTGTTCCTATCCCGTGTAGCCTGGATGTTTGTCACAGCAAAGAGGCATGGATAATTAAAGATAGTTTTGCTAGAGTAGACTAACCACGTTGTCAAAAGAAATTGCGTGAAAACTGTAAAGGATAAAAACCTGAAGCAATACTATCATCATGGCTGAGTATTTCTGCCATTGGACCAGTGGACAGCATAGCCAGGCACAAACCCTGGGCGAAGCCAAGGCAGCAAATGGACCCTAGGTCGGTATCACAGTGTGAGAAATAGTTTCGCATAAACAAATTATTAAACACAACAATAAGTTACTAGGAGAAATTACAGAAAACCTTCTTTTTCTGAAAGTCATTTAGCATAGAAAAATGTATCTGTCTTGGATGGTTTATGGTAATTCTGCCTGAGGCCAGGGATAAATTACTTTGACTTTTTCAGGCCTTGTGTAGGGGTGAAATTCTTTTATTTCTGTTAGAATTCATAGTTTTCATTCTGTCAAAACTGATTTCAGTTGTCTTTCTCCCAAGACGTATGACACCTGTAAGTGATTGAACTCCTAATCATGGCAATACTTCCTGGGACTCAACTTTTTATTTTTCTTTAATCTGCAAGTTTTAAAAGTTCAGAAATAGGGAAGGAGGAGAGGTGGAGTGGGAGGCATCGATGCTTCTAAATCTGTACCGTGGAATATGTGGAATGTATTCACTTTATACACATAAATAGAATTAAAAATAATTTAAAAAAATCGGTTGTTGAGGTTCTGCAAGCCTCTCGCTGTACCTGCCACGTTGCCTTGACTTTGTTTATCTGACTTCTTCCTGCTTTGCGGGGTGGCTGTTCCTGGCATTTTCTGGTTTTTTTCCAGTGTTTTTGTGTACACGCTCTGGCCCTTCTTGCACAGACTTAGCATGATTCACTCTTGCTTCATGAGACTTGGGTTCTGACGCTTCCTCTAAGGGGCTGTTTGACCTTCAGTATATGAAAATGCAACCTCTACTCCCATATCTGGAAATGTGATTAGTAATATTCTGTCCCTTACACGGCAGATGTAAGGGTGATGTAACATCCTTCAGGAAGCGTTCGGTATAGGACACTACAAATGTTAGGTCTTGTTTTCCTTATTGGCATAACTCTCGTAGGAGCGTGTGCAGGTTAAGCACTGTCATTTCTACCCCTGCCCATAGTTTTTCTCATGCCAAAAGAAAAAAAAATCCTGTTTTCCAAGCCTAGTAATCTTTTAAACATATTCATTTATTTATTTGAAAGGCAGAGTAAAGCCCAACGCGCAAGAGAGATACACAGAGAGAGAAAATTTCCTCCCACTGGCTCACTTTCCAAATGGCGACAGTGGCTGGGGCTGAACTATGTCAAATCCAGGAGCCTGGATTCTCCATCTGGGTCTCCCACATGAGGGGCTGGGTTCTTATTGCCCTGGCCATCTTCCGCTGCTTTCCCAGGCTCTTAGCAAGCAGCTGGAGGGGAGGTGGAGCAGCCAGCGCTCCAGCCGACATGTGCATGGGATGCTTGTATGGCAGGGAGCAGCTTAAACACTGAGCCACAATGCTGGCCCCTGTCCTTTATTTTATGCTCTCAATTGCTTGTTTTCGTCCTGAAAGTGTGTTCTGTTGTTTTACGTGGTACATGCAGGCTTCCTCATCATCTTCAAACACACTGAGTGGCTCTTATATTAAAATGGCCATCCATACCCCCCAGAGGACATGGAGCTCTTGATTATTATATTCCAGACCCTCCAGGATCTTGGTCCCCATACTTTCCTTAGCCTACTCCCCACCCCCCAAACTCTTCCTCCCACTTAACAAGAAATGATGCCCAACCATTCACAGAACTACATGCACATATTTACTTATACAAATAGTAAGTTTCCTGTTTTTTCCTGTTCTTATTTACCTAAATACTCCCTTCCCAGTGTCTAAATAGCAGGCTGTTTCTCATTCTCTGAATCAGCCCTCAGTGCCTGTTTCAGGGCAACCGATGTAGTCTCTGCCTACCTCTTTCTTTGCAAAGACCATGCTACATAGAAGTTATATCTAGATGTCCATTGTCAACAGTCAGCCAGGCATATCTGCACTGTGTTTTACCCTGGACAGAAATCTTAAACTTTTGAGTTCTTAGACTGGCTACTTGAACACCAGTTCCTATTTACTGCTCAGCCCCCAATCCTTGCTCATCCCACTTGAAATCTCTGCCAGATTGCCTTACTCAGGATGTGGACATACTGCGAGGTGTTCCAACTTTTCTGGAGGACACATAACCTTGTAACAAAAACCTACCTCACTTACAGCGTTATTGTGAGGACTAAGTGAGATCATGTGCAATACATACAACGGTGCCTTGCACCATGAGCTTGAACTCAGCAAACATTATTGCATTATACTGTCAAGGCCCTTAAAACTGGGAGAGTGGAAAAACAAAAGACTCTAGGCTAAAAATCTGTAAGGTACAAACCTACTTTGCAGTGGAGCCTACACTTTATCAAGTATGAATTTGTACAGGATCACAAACCTGTATTTCCTTCCTGTTTCACTGTCCATCCCCTTATCCAGTCTATCCAAATGGAGATGAATCATCTCCAGTAATCTATGCTGGATTTTCTGCTATGGATTACCGGTACCTTCTCCGCAGGTCACTTTGACTCCCTGTTGCTGTGCAGTGGTGTCCATCCACCTAGTATATCCAGTCATCTTCTTGGGTACCACCAAAACACCTCTTGCACTTCTTTTATTTTCTCCAGGCTTTGAGAACTACTAACAAATGTTCCTTGCATTCGTTCTTACCTGGACTGTTATCTGTCTTCATCACTTTATAAAGCAGTGTTTATCTGCTTGTGTTTGCTATTTTATCCAAGTAAACAGTACATTAACTCGCATCTATTACATATTTAGTGAATGTCTGCCACATGAGAGATTAAGTGTCCTCACCTCTTCATTCACTCCAGTTGAGCTTTGAAAGTACGTGGCACACGTGTGTGATTTCATCAGCACATGAACAAGATCCTCCAGGGACATGAGCTCACGAGCCTTTTACAACCACTCTGTCAAACAGAGACACCAGAATGGAAACATTGTGTTATGTGCAACTTTTATTTACAGCAAGCGATGCCCATTTTCCGTTTGTGGTTCTTTCATCATAAATTAATTTAAGCTTTAAAAAGAGAGTTAATGCTAAAGTAAATGGGAAATGACTCTTGGTATAGAAATATGAGGACATGACAGAATCGGGAACGTTTTATATCAATAGCTATAGTTTGGGAAAAGTGAGCTAGTGCATGCTTCTGGTTTATGTGTTAGTAAATAAATTATAGTTCCCAGATAAATAAAAAAGAAGATTTTCCCGTAACTTGAAATGGTTTTATAAGGTAGTGTGAAGCCTGAGGTTTTCCAGCCAGCCAGCCACAAACTCAGAAACCTCTGCTGTTTGCTCATTGCTTGTCAGTTATCATGCTGAATACTAGTGACAAAAGTGAACCAAGGCCCTGAGAGGGGTGTGTGTTCCTGCTTGCCTAGTAAGATGCCAACAGAACTACAACTTGTAACAGACAAAGGTTGTGTTGTGGCGTCAGAGTCCTGAGGACTCAAGCCGTTGGGCTTCTGAGACTTTCAGAAATCACCTCCAAGGAGACTCCTAAGCTCTGCCTTGGAAAGGAAGGGTTTTCTGCCCTGCCCCAGGGTTGCTCAGACACAATACCTGAGCCTTCTGAGCCCGATCTCCTGGACTGCAGGGCTCTGTCTGTGCATCCCTTCCCTGTGGTGCAGCTTCCCTGGCTCCTGCACTTGGATGTTGACAACATCCTCCAGTCGTGACAAGCAAAAATGTCCCTTGATGGTGATATAATCCTGGTTGCAAACCGCTGACTGAGGCAGAGGGTACTGTCAGCTACAGTGGCATAGGATCGTGAAAGTCGTTTGACAATAAATACAGAACAAATAAAATATATAAACACATCAATTTTTATTAGCAGGTGAATCAGAGAGGGGAGGATTAAGAGGAAGCAGGTGAGTGGAGGTTTTACTCCATCCAGAGAGGAAGTCTTTAAGCAAGAATCTTCCTGATCAGATGTGGAGTCATGGGGATTGAGGAAAAAATCTAAATGTCAGTCATTTAGAACCAGATGTCCAATGACTAAATCAGTCAAGATGTTCTGGAGAGCTTGGTTTTCCAAAATAGAGGCTGTTGAGTCTTCCATACTCAATGTAAGAATGTTTTACCAACCAGGAATTTTAAAATGAAGGTCATGTGGTTTACAAAGTGAATATATATTTAAAGAGACACTGCAATTTAGAAATAAGTTTTTTTTTGTAACCTAAACATTTTCTCTAAGATTTATTTTATTCTACATGAAAGCCAGAGTTACAGGGAAAGAGGAGTGGGAAAGATAGGTCTTCTTTCTGCTGGTTCACTCCTCAAATGGCCACTTCAACTAGACCTGGCCGGTCCAAAGCTGGGAGCCAGGTCTCCCATGGGCATGCAGGAACCCAAGATCTCAGGCCATCCTTCACTGCTTTCCCAAGCTGTTAGCAAGGAGTTGGAGTTAAGTGGAATAGCCGGGACTCGAGTTGATGCTGGTGCCGCGGGTATATGGGATACTGGTGGTGAGGGTGGAGGATTAGTTAGTTATGCTACCATGTAACCAGTGACCTAAAGATTTTGAGACCAGAATAAAGCAGTAGGGACTTTCAGCTATCAGTTACTGCTGATCCCAGTATTTCAGTTCACTGGAAAATTATATTACTTCAGCATAGGCTGATGTAATTTTAACTATGTGGAACAGAAATTGGAAAGAGCCATATCTCTGTATAATATCTGTGTTACTATTGTATCTTCTTGAAAAACAAACTGCAATTTTCCTTTCCTTTAGAGATTATTATCTGGATCTGTTAACAGCAGCTTGCAAAAATGACATTTTAAAAGAAATAGCGAATTTTTATTTCTATGGTTTTGAACTGGAAGACTAAAATAGTGCCCTACCAATAATTCCCCTCCCTAGGCGTGAAGGCATTGAGCTGAAGCGGCAATCTTGGTTGGAAAAGGAAACCATTGAGAAATTGTAAACTACTGTAGACATCACAGTGAGGTTTTAGGAATGAAGGAAAATGTAAATGACTCCACCAGCTCTGCTCCTTTGTGGTTTGTTTTTCACTCAGAACAGCGTGGGATTTTTTCTCTTTTAGGAAGGCAAAAATAAGTAAAATAAGTGCAAATGATTGACGCTTGCGTAGACAGAATAAAGGTCCAAAGTGTGAGATCTGACTTTCCCTCCTACTCCATTCTTTCCCTGCCCTTCTCTCTCACAGCTAAATCAAAAGCTATAATTTGTGTCTGTTCTATCCAAGCTCCCGAAATCCCTTCAGAATGACCATTCATAAGGCTAGCTATATTTAGAATCAGGGAAAAACCACTCTCTCTCCAGTGACAGTTTATTTTCATAGGAAGAAATGAGTTTGTTCAGAACATTCTAACATTTTTGAAAATGGCCTGTATTTTTCATGTGTGCCAGTTTCAACACACATTCCCAGGGATTTTAGGTATTATTTGTGATTAGTTTTTCCTAGTGGAAAACTTGGTTGGTCAGTACATCTGCAGTTACCTAGACAGAATCAAGATTTTCATATAGGAATGCTGCAGTATAATTTGGTTCACTTTACAATAGTTTGGAATTTGGACGTAAGTGGTATCTGCCTGATGCCAATCATGTACATGGGAATGTGCCCATATCTGTGTCCATTGTAGACTTGTGTACAAGGCTTGAACTCTATGTCACAACCAATTACCAGACTGTTAATGGTGCAATTATGTAATACCTACTGTTTTTCAGGATATATAGTTGTAACAACAAACTGTTTAATTCATTTTTGAATTTATTTAAGAACACATCTCTTTGAACCTGGCGCGGTAGCCTTGCAACCAAAGTTCTTATCTTTTTTTTTAAAGATTTATTTTTATTATTTTTTCATTGGAAAGGCGGATATACAGAGAGGAGAGACAGAGAGGAAGATCTTCCATCCGATGATTCACTCCCCAAGTGAGCGCAACGGGCCGATACTATGCCGATCCGAAGCCAGGAGCCTCTTCTGGGTCTCCCACGCGGGTGCAGGTTCCCAAAGCTTTGGGCCGTCCTCGACTGCTTTCCCAGGCCACAAGCAGGGAGCTGGAAGGGAAGCGGGGCTGCCGGGATTAGAACCGGCGCCCATATGGGATCCCGGGCGTGCAAGGCGAGGACTTAACCACTTGCGCCACCGCGCCGGGCCCGAAAGTTCTTATCTTGAACTGGGATTCCATAATGGCACTAGTTCTACTGCTGGAAGCTCTACTTCCCATCCAGCTCCCTGCTTGTGGCCTGGGAAAGCAGTTGAGGATGGCCCAAAGCCTTGGGACCCTGCACCGGCATGGGAGACCCAGAAGAGGCTCCGGGCTCCTGGCTTTGGATTGGCACAGCTCCAGCCATTGCACCCACTTGGAGAGTGAATCAAAAGATGAAAGATCTTTCTCTTTGTTTCTTCTCCTCTCTATATATCTGACTTTACAATGAAAAAAATAAATCTTTAAAAAAGGAATATATCTCTTTGTAAAAACAAACCATTTAGTTTTTGATTTTAAGAATATATCCCTTTTATATACTGTAATAGTACATAATAATAGGAATTACTATGGAGTATTGTGTGTTATGTGAGTCCTATGACAAAGAATAAATGGTTATGAATATGTAAAAGCAAGACATATATGCTTGGTGAATTGTATGTACTTTCCCCTCCCTCTCGTAAGGTTTTCCAGCTGTCTTTAGGACCCTAATACCCTGGGTAGAAACGAACATATGAGAGAGTAAATGAAACCAGTGCTTGATCAGTTTGTGAACACCAGAGGCTGGGGGAGGGTTGGTTTGGGGTAATTGTGAATTTCGTGTCTCCGTGTGTGTCTGCCAGCCAGAATAAAGGTACACAGGATGACCAGACCCGTGCCTCCTGTTAGTGCAAATTCCACTTGGGAAGTTTCAAGATGTGTCAGTCAGAACGAATGGTCCTGTGCTCTCAGTGTGTGATAAAGAACTGCAGACTGCAGGAATCACTAATGCAGTTATGGTGATATCTTTTTTAGAAAGTGCAGCAGTATACATTAATAATTCAAGCTACAGACATGGAAGGCAATCCCACGTATGGCCTTTCCAACACAGCCACAGCCGTCATCACCGTGACAGATGTCAATGACAATCCTCCTGAGTTTATGGCCATGACGGTAAGTGCAGCCCGTCACTCACAGAACCGTAGGTCAGTGCCGTTTTACTGAGAAGTTTTGTTGTGAATAATGAATGTATTTGGTGGAGGTGCAACTTGCGTAACTGAACAGCTACTGACTAGGACATTTCTGTCCCCAAGCCTTTACATGACATGTCCGACTAATTTATTTTCTCTTGGTGTCCAAATTACTGATACAGTTATTAAAATACATTGCCTGGAAATATGTCCTAAAATACTTTATGCTGGTACAACAAAATACTTGCAAATATTTTCAGGTACATGAGCCACTCAACTGATTTATGCGTGCATTTTCGTCAGCATATAATTACCTGTATTGCAGGTGAATTATTTCCCATAGCCAAGTCCTTTCTCTTAACTCCCACATTCATCACCCAGATCTTCACAAATGGATGCTAATTTTAATATTAATGAAACTGTAACATAATTTGGGGGGAAATGGGCTACTGGAAAATGTTATAATATTTTTAAAGTCCAGCATAAATGCTGTGATGACCTGCATTACTGATCTCCTCATTTAGTGGGAATAATAAAGATTTAATGGGGCAGTAAAATGAGAGCCAGGTAGTCCTCTAAACAAATGTCCTTCCGTGGTCCACGGCACTCCTGTGACTGAGTTTTGCCTTCCTTGTAGTTCTATGGCGAAGTCCCCGAGAACAGGGTAGATGTCATTGTAGCCAATTTGACTGTGACCGACAAGGATCAGCCCCATACACCAGCCTGGAATGCAGCGTACAGGATCAGTGGTGGAGATCCAACTGGCCGCTTTGCCATTCAGACTGATCCGAACAGCAACGATGGACTGGTCACTGTGGTGAAAGTAAGTGTGTCTGAGAGCACTGATGTGTCGTCAGAGCATTGTGACAGCTGCTCAACAACCGCCTCGTTCACTGTTAAATCTCAGGGCTTATTTTCCTCCATCTAAGAAATTATTCATTTACGTGAAACGTGTATGGAGAGAGAAATCCGTTGGTTCACTCTCTGAGTACCTCTGACAGGTCTGAGTCAGGGTCTAAGCTCAGAATCTGAACACTGTGTCCCGCACCCCCATGTGTGGCAAAGGCTCAGACACTGGGGCCTTCTGCTCCTGCTTCCTTCCCACATGCGTTAGCAAGGCTGTGGGTCAAAGGCATTGTGTCTCAGATTCAAACCAGAGCTCCATTTAGGGGCCACTGGCTTCACAGACCCAACACAGTGCACCACAAAGCAGCCGGGCCACCTGATCGGTAAATGTAGCATCCTATCTAAGGGGGCGAGGCAGTATTTGCCAATGTTTGTTTACATTGATGCTCACATAGGTCATCTTCCATTACCACTAGAATAACATTATTTTTTTAATAAGTGCAAGGAGTGGATCAGTCCTGAGCAAGGCCTGGCCTCAGCAGTGCCAGCTGCCAAGACTGTTGACATCCTAATGTTGAACTGCATTGTCAAGTTTCTACCTCCAGTTGGGAGCTGAGGGGAACGAAGCAGTGCATCTGCTGTCCTGTGTTCACAGCTGCTGGAGTATTGGCAGACGGTGAACAAACCAGAAATTATCATAGAAATGAAATGGAATAAGTAGGTAAAAAGAGGGTCTTCATTTTTAAAAAGCTTTGCAGTTGCATCACTCTCTTAAGTGCTGCTTTCAAGATTTTAAGAAATTGGTTCTTTGATCTTTAATTTTCAAAAAAAGAACCAAGCAAAACAATTGAAGGCTAGAAACAAAGGAGATGTTCTTCAGTTATAATAAATGCAAAACTATGTCAGTAAAAGTCCATTAAAGCAAACATCCCTACATTTGAAATGCTGTGTGGGGAGACCCAGCTTTTTACCTCCCACACAAGCCCTCTTGATGTGGAAGTGAGCCGAAGTTAGCCGTTCACAGAAAGGTGCACACAGGTGCCGGTTGCCAAGAATTCTGTACATGCATGAGTGGAGTGAGATGAGGCTTGGAAACTCTGAACAGATATGACGTGGTTAAGAGCAACCAGCCTGGCTGTCTGTTTTTGGACACCAGCTCTGTCCTGAAGCTGCTCAAGCAGACACTGAGGTTGATTATTGCTCAGGTCACAGAGTGGTTGTCAGATAAGTGATGGGCACATCTATTAAAGGACTGAGAACTGCAGGTACCATATAGCCTATATACATGCTGCATGGTGGGGAGGTGCTTATTGCAGGTGACTGATGAGAGCACCCCAAGGCATACGATATTGTGATTTTCCTTTCAGGCTTCTTTCCCATCTTATTTTAAATGCTTGAGAAAAGGAAGTTGAGTGGAGGTACTGAGGAAGAGCTGTGTGTGAGGACTGAGGAAGAGCTGTGTGTGAGGAGGTGTGGTCTGGCTTAGGAAACTGATGTGTTGGGCGCTGCTTATGTGGCTTCAGTGCTTGAGTGTTCTTGGGCTGAGGGTGAGGGCAGGAGAGCTCAGCTTTTTGTTCCTGTTACGGCCTAGTGGCCACATTGCATCGCCCGTGGAGGGTGATCAGTAGAAAGTGAGAGTGAAAGTCCAGGCTGATTCCACGACTCCTGTGACATTCAAGTGACAGAATTCTTCAAAGCACGTTGGAAGTTAGCGTTTGCATGAAGGGTTATTCGTGCATTGCATTAATCTAGCTTGCTCTTCTTAGGACTGGAATTGTTCCAAACCCATAAGATATATAAAATTATTTTAGAAAACAGTCCGTTTTACTTGAAGTAAGAGAAAGGAGCAGAAAACACTTAGTTACATTAGAGGTTGATGTGTGTGCATGTACGTGCTGTATAATCCAAATTTCATAATCAGATTATGAAAGAGACTTTTCAATCAGTTAAGTTTAACTTTCTGGAAAAAATGTGACATGCCAGTTTTCTATTTTGTTTTGTTTTATTTTTTATTCTTGTTCTTTCTAATTCGTCAGAGACTGGTAACAGCTTTTCCTTTTACTTGTATTGGAGAGTATTCTCTAGACTATCCTCTCATCATATCTCACAATATTTAACATTTTGGGCCAATGGACTTGTTTTTAAGAATAATCAACTTTTCAGTTGTGCCTAAATCAACAGATCTGTGTAGAAGACAACTGCATTATTTTGTGAACATAGCTCGTAAAAGTACCCCCCCCCAATAGTCTAAATTAGGATAAATCTTGCAGTCATTGACCATAATAATGCATGTTTTCCAGGAATTTGAAGGAAACATTGTGGTGTAGGCAACAAAAAAATTAATACATTGGAAATAATTTATTAAGAATAAATGGAGTTAAATAAAGTTGGACAATAAACTACAGAAATCAAGCTTTCCTATTTTCACCAAAAAAAATACTATTTCTTCCCTTTTCTGTTTCAGCCAATTGACTTTGAAACAAATAGGATGTTTGTCCTTACTGTTGCTGCAGAAAACCAAGTGCCATTAGCCAAGGGAATCCAGCACCCACCCCAGTCAACTGCAACTGTGTCTGTTACAGTTATTGATGTAAACGAAAACCCATATTTTGCCCCAAATCCTAAGATCATTCGCCAAGAGGAAGGCCTTCATGCAAGTACAATGTTGACAACGTTCACTGCTCAAGACCCAGATCGATACATGCAGCAGAATATTAGGTAAGAAACATCATTTATGGTATTGTGTCATTTACATTGCATTCTACACTCTGCTATCAAGATGGTTAAGTTGTCATTTGAATAAGAAATTTTGATTTGAACCCAAGCTATGTATTACAAGATACTTTTATTTTAGATTTGTTAATTGTATTTGAATCTTTTTCAAATCTTACATGTAGTAGCCAGATTCTTAAGGAAACAAATAATGGATGAGAGAGAGAAATCTTCCATCCATTGATTTACTCCCCGAATGCCCACATCAGCTGCGGCCTGAAGTGTGCTGAAGTCAAGTCTGGCCAGGAACCTGGTCAGGGACACTCCTACGGGCAACAGACACCCAACCGCGTCACTCATCACCTGCTGTTTCCCACTAACAGGAAGCTAGAATCCGAACCAAGCACTCCAAGATGCAAACACTCCAAGCTATGTCTTAAATCATGTGCCAAACACTCTTCCCATATTTATTTTTAAAAATGCTTCTTCAGTTTTTCAAGACTTACAGAAAAATCTCGTAAAGATGTGAACATTTTCCAAGATACTGTAAATTTCTCTGATGAAATGCCTTCCTCATAAACTAATGATAAATAGCAAATGTAAGAATGATCTACTCATGCATAATTTGATGAAACAATTTATTTTATGACACAGTTCCATAGGCTCTGGGATTTCCCCTCCCCAAATTCCCTCTTCCCACCTGCTGATTTCCCCTCTAGTATTACAATAAATAATCCTTCATGACCAGTCCCAAGTCCATCATGCCACTATTGAAGTGTTTCCTGACATTTTAGGCATGGGCAATGGCGGAGAGTGCAGCATCCTATTGTCATGATATCTTCAACAGCTGATGAAGCATCCTTTGCTTCTGCCTTCTCTCCTTTAAAAATAAATTGAATAAAAATTTTGCATTAGCATTTAAACACCCAGAAAAGTTTCCACAGTAAATAAATAGAAGACGTTCACAAACAACAACATAACATTTCTATTTTCCACACCTCAGGTAGAAAGGAAAATGCATTCAAAACCTAAGAGCTAATTATTTTTATCTTTGACCTATGCAGTAATTACAGAATTTGTAAGATGTATCTGCAAAGATTTCCAACCTCAGCACAATCTAATTTATCCTTCATGATGAGAGAGTAGGTAGTTAGCCGAGCATACTCAATATGACTGTTATCCATAGTTGGTGATGATAATTTTTAAAATTAATTCAGAACTGCAGTGCACAGATAACTGCGCTCATTCACCTTTTCTCCGCACATTAAAGTCAAAATCAAAATTGTTCAGTGGCTCCCTATCAGAACAACATCTTTTGTTCGGTCTCCATGTGTTGCCATACCTTGAAAAGTACAGCCACACCCCGAAGGAGTTTAAGCTGATGAACCTGTTGACAAGGGCTCACGAGGATGGAACTTCTGTGGAAAGGAGAGCGAACCCTTGGCCGAATACCGGAAATCTTAATGCGATTCTGGAAATTCTCCAGTGTGACTTCCTCTCTGTCATGAGAAGGAAGGAGAAGTTTTAGGAGTACCCTATGAAACAGAATTCAACTTCTCTTGTAACTTAACATTGCGTCCTATATATCAGAGTGACTGCTTATTTAGAGGTTATGTTTGAGCTGTTTTATTATTTGTTCAGGTAGATAAGCGCCTCTAATGAAATGTGCACTGTCTGCTAAAGCCCACAGGAGGTTGCTTTTTATGTCGCCCCATAAACACCTGTGGAATGTTTGCTGCATGACTGACTAAGCATGGCCTCTGTGTGACTCCAAAAATCACTATCACAAAAGTGCTTTTCCTCATTAACGCTGTGTTTTAAATATCTTCAGCAAAGATACAAGTTAATGAGCTGGTTGCATTTTGAATTAAGCCTATACAATATGCTCTATTTTTAAAGTTTTGGATCAAAATATTTAAGTTTACCGAACTTTATTTTTGTAGATACACAAAATTATCTGATCCTGCCAATTGGCTTAAGATAGATCCTGTCAACGGACAGATAACTACAATTGCTGTTTTGGACAGAGAATCACCACATGTGAAGAACAACATATATAATGCTACTTTCCTTGCATCTGACAATGGTATGTAATTCAGTATATTCTGTGTACTAGCCTGCATACTGGTTTCTCACACGACAGCCTCATTGTACTGTCATGGTTTACTACAAGATTGAATTGATTTTTATCTTCCAATTATAAGAGGCTTGCAATGACATGCATCCTTTATTTCTCTAATGTGTGTCATCCATGTCTGTACACCCTCCATGGACATTTCGTTAGGTGACCTGCTCAATGTCATGCAGCTAGAAAGACTCACATTCTCTCTCTCTCTGTCTCTCTCTCTCCGTCTGTCTGTCTCTCTCTCTCTGTTACACACACACACACCTGAAAAAGGGAGCACAAATCTCTGCCACACTCTATGAGGAATAGGATGTGATCTATAGGAAATTCATATAGTGACAAGGATGCAGCAGTATTTCATATTCTTGCTGATATCAGACTTGCTATTCATGTTCGGTGATGGAACTTCATAGACCAGCCTGTGCAGCCTTGTGTCAAAGCATAGCATGAATGAGTGTCTTTTTTCCTTGTGTAACAATAGCTTCCCTCTGTGCAGGAACTTACGAGTAATATATCCCAAATTATTATGTTACGATTTGAAAAACTGTGAAATTATATGTATGCATACTAGTGATGAGTTACAGCCAAGTTTTTCAGGCACCCAAGGGAATTGTGGTGTGTGTGTGTGTGTGTGTGTGTGTGTGTGTGTGTGTGTGGTTTTTTTTTTTTCCTTTTAAGATTATTTACTTGGAAAGCACTTATGGGGAGCTAGACCTTCCATTGAATGAGTCATTTCCTAAATGGCCTCAGTAGCTGGAGTTGTGCAAGGCCAAAGCCAAGACCAGGTCTTCCTAAGAGTGGCAGGGCCCCAAAGACTTGGGCCATCTTCTGCTGCTTTCCCAGGCACATTAGTACAGAGCTGAACGACTGGGAATTGAATCGGTGCCCCTAGGGAATTTCTGCCTCACTGACAGAGGCTTGCCCCATTGTGCCCACAGTGCAGTCTCTGGGGGATTATTTTCTAACTGAAAGGGCATTTGATAGGAGAGGGAAGTGAACTGTTAAATCTATGTAGCTGTGATTCTTTGTAAATGCACTAGAATTTATAAGATTGAATTTGGAGCCTCAGTTCTAAATTCACTGAGCAAGTGGTGAAACTGCGTGCGCCTTAGTTTCATTATTGAGCAGTTATCTGGCCACTTTCCTGTTCTAGCATTGTCATAAGAATCAGACAATTTTAAATATGCTGATAAATGTGAAAGCATCTCCAGTTATCAGGTATCCTAGCGGAGTTGGAGTATCCTAAGAGGCATGTGCCCTTCCCTTGGCCTGCCCTCTCTGAGACATCCTGACATCGCAGCGGGCGGCAGACATTTGTGCTCCTTTTTCCAGGAGTATGTGTATACCTTCCTAGGTGCATGGCCTTCAGCGGGTCCCTTAAACCTGTGTTTCAGTATACAATATTATTTATGTATACATTACACATATATTTGGCTTGTACGTATGAGAATTTGTAACATAGTGAAAGCCAAAGACTGCATTATGATATGCCATGGTACTGACAACATTTTACAATGCGGTGAGAATAGATTTAGGTCATGAAGGTCAGTCTTCAGTAGCAACTCTTTGTCCAGGAATATGTAATTATAAGTAGTTCACACCTGCTTCAATTCCTCATCATTTAAACCTACTTCTTGGGGTTGCAATGAAACAACATCCACAGAGAAGCCTCCTCCTTTCTCAAGCAGAGCAGACGGATCTGCACTGATCAGTTTTTTCTGTGGTATGCCTTCTGACATGAGATCTTTGATTCTCTGTCATTGGTCTGTAGGCTCTGTTAACAGAATCCTGGCTGTGTTTAAGCCTTACATGCATTCTTAGGTGCTTGCCTACACACATCTTGATTCGCCGCCCAAAGAAGGGGCCACAAGATATTGAGCCTGTGTCTGCCTCTCTGACCTTCCCCACAGTGCCTGGGAAAATATGATGTGCTGGCCCCAGGTAACAGACAGCAAGGCCAGGGAAAGCGCCGTCACCACCCTGAGCTCCTGCCAGGTGTTGGAGTAGCAGGGAGGGCTGAGCTGGGAGGAAGCAGGAAGTGGACTTGCTCCAAAAACACTCTTCCCATGTTAACAAGGTTGCTTGGTGATAAGGGAATGACAGTTGGAAAATTTTGAAAATTTCATTGTAATTGGGGCTCATCGAGGAGACTCTTACTCCATGCCAATGTGTGACTTTTCTCCCTTTTAAGGAATCCCTCCTATGAGTGGAACAGGAACACTGCAGATCTATTTACTTGATATTAATGACAATGCCCCCCAAGTGCTACCTCAAGAGGCAGAGACTTGTGAAACTCCAGACCCCAATTCAATTAACATCACAGCACTTGATTATGACATCGATCCAAATGCTGGACCATTTGCGTTTGATCTTCCTCTGTCTCCAGTGACTATTAAGAGAAATTGGACCATCACTCGGCTTAATGGTAAGAATAGGTTAATTATTTGGATATATGTACAGTTAAGAGGTTTTGAAGCCTAATATGAAAAGTTAATTTTTAAGTGCTTCATCATCTTCTCATTAAACATGTTTTAAAAGCTACTTGAAAGCTTAAGTAAGATATTAAATGTCCCCAATTCTTACCCTCCCCCACAAACACCAGTTTCCCAATGAATGCAGTTGTAATCTTCATGTTTACAATTAAGCAGTTAATACACTTTAGAAAATGCTAAGCATTTTTAATTCTAGTAGGTACTAATTATTACATTGTGAGGGTTTGATTTTCTTTTTTCACATAGGTGATTTTGCTCAGCTGAATTTGAAGATAAAATTTCTTGAGGCTGGTATCTATGAGGTTCCCATCGTGATCACAGATTCGGGTAATCCTCCCAAATCCAACACTTCCATTCTGCGTGTGAAGGTGTGCCAGTGTGACTCCAACGGGGACTGCACGGATGTGGACAGGATTGTGGGTGCAGGGCTGGGCACCGGAGCCATCATTGCCATCCTGCTCTGCATCATTATCCTGCTGAGTGAGTGCCTTCATTGTCTCTTGAACGTTAATGCCTTTCATCCACAGGGTGATCAACCAAGTCACCTCTTGTCATTGCCCGGAAAAGTAATGTAGCAACTGTCTTTGACCAGTAGTACAGGAGACAATCAGATCCAACTTAAAATTGTAATAGTACTGAGAACCCAGAGCACTGTCTGAAGCACTTGCATATTTGCCAAAAGCATCATCCAAATGCTTCTTCGTGGCCCCTTACTGTTTTCTGATGCTGATGGCTTGGGGAGTTCTAACAAATACTTTTCATGGAAGAACGTTAAACAGTCCTAAGTTTGAGCACGTGTGATGGGAGTATGAATTTATGGCACGTAGTTGATGATTTAGGAAAATAAATATATTGCTTTCTTTCACAAAAAGCGCAGTCAGCAACTTGCTGCAGTCATGCGAGGATTCAGGTATTTGTTTCTAAAGGGCTGAGCAAAATAGTGAGAGATTGTACTTCACATTTGATAATAGAAATGATTACACAGCTCAATAAATTGTCCGTCTTTAAAAAATGTAGATTAAGGACTTGCTCCTTTCTAAGATATTTTGCAATCTTTGGTTCAATGGAATGCAAGAAATTAACCACTGGAAAGTACTTAGGAACCACTTCTGAGTATGTAGGTTAGAAGAATAAATTGCCTGGGCCCTGCAGTTTATTGTGGAATAGCAGCAGGACTTAGTTTATTGTGCGATCATGCTATGCACCAATCACTTCCTTGAAAATGTTGGCCATTTCTTTTATGTTTCCTCCATTTACAAGTGTTCTGGTAATTTAGAATTCTGTCCCTTTATTCTAAGCAATTACCACAGAAGCCTAAGCATTTTTTACTTCCTGTGTGGAGACTACTTTGGCTATAATTTGAAACCTGCGTGCTGTACTAATAATCCACTTGCTAGATTTAGCCCTGGAACAATGGCAAATGAGATCATGTATCTGGTCTTAAAAGGAGGATATTTACTTTTACGGCCAATAATAAAAATGTGCTCCAATGGGAGTCATTAAATCTTTTGTTTCAGACTGTAAATGGATCCCCTAGACTTTAGAGAGGATTGGTTCCTAGATATGCACTGGAGTCCTTGTTTTCATGTCTATGGAAATGTGGCACATATGTCAACCCGATCAAGAAGGACTTAGGTCTGATGGATCATGGTGAGAAGAAGGGACGCTGACATTTTGAAGCACGGTGACTTGGTACTGATGTTAACATCCACTCTCTGGAAAATACATGGTTCTAGCCCTCGCACCTAAATGTGAAGCCTAACGTTATTGGCCCGCCACCTAGTTTCTTAGACTTCTTGCTTGAAGCATTCAGTTTGATAGTGAAGGAAATGCAAAACAGTGTGGCAGAAATGCTCTAGTTTCTGAGAGTCAGAACTCAAATGCCAGGTCACCTGGGGAGGCCTGTGGTCCCCAGGAGAGGTACCGTTCTCTGTGAATTGGAGAATCTGGTGGTGATTCACCAACCTGAATAAAACAGCGGCTAACTGTCCCAAGTTCCTGCTGCTTGCTGTCTATAACTGTCTTTCCTCTATGGAGCCCAAGTGCACAGAGAAAAAGGTTATTGGCCCTTTGTGTAGATGGTAAAACTGAGCACAGAGACAATCCCCTATGAACTCACAGGTGCCAGAAACTGGAGACTGGGTCTTCACTCTGCCTGTACTCAAGCAGGCTTTCTCTTGCCTCTGTTGATGTGAGGTTAGAAATGGACAGGAGGGTAAAAAAAAAGAATATGGACGTTTGACCTCTTTCAGTATAAATTATTTAAAACCACAGGCCAGCTTTTCAACATGATGTCTGATGGGTTGTTTTTGTTCGCTTTTCATGTTGTCCCGCCTAGTCCTTGTTCTGATGTTTGTGGTGTGGATGAAACGCCGGGATAAAGAACGCCAGGCCAAGCAACTTTTAATCGATCCAGAAGATGATGTAAGAGATAATATTCTGAAATATGATGAAGAAGGTGGAGGAGAAGAAGACCAGGTGAGCAATAATTTAAGTCTTTGAAAGAAAATTTTAGTATGACTATATAAATGAAATGATAGGAAAAATGTTAGTATACATAATAAGAAATGGTGTCGGGTACCTTTCGTGTTATGCTATCATTCACTTGATAAATTCTATCCTCTATGTGTTGCACTTTTTTTTTCAAGATGTTATATGTAATTGTGTTTATCTTGTTTAAAAAAATAATTAACTTGGGTTAGAGACTAGTGTTGTACAGTGGATTAAGTTGCCACCTGCAGCGCCAGCATCCCACATAGGCGCTAGTTTAAGTCCCACCTGCTCCATTTCCAGTCTAGTTTTGTGCCACTCTCCCACCTGGGAGAGCAGTGGAACGTGGCTCGAGTGCTTGAACCTTTGCACCCATTTGGGTTACCTGGGTGAAGTCACCTGGTTACCAAGACTTCAGCATGGCCCAACCCTGGACAGTGTGGCCAATTGAGAAGTGACCCAGAAGATGGAAGATCTTGCTCTCTCTTTCTGTATGTGGGTGTTTGTGTGCATATGTGTGTATTTGGCTGTCTGCCTGTCTCTCCCTCTCTGAAACCCTGCTTTTAAGAAAATAAATTTTTAATAACGATAATAAAAGCCACTTGGGACAGATCTTGGGCAGTAAGAATGAAGATGAAAAGCTGCTAAGCACACCTGTGTGCTGTCTCCAGGCCGCAGCTCCAGCTCTGCTCCCGTCTAAGCTGCCTGCCAGCACATCCTCAGGTCAGTGGTGGATGAGGCATGAGGATCAAGTAGTTAGACCCCTGACACTCAAATGGGAGACTTTATGTTATCAAAAAAGGTTTTATTTACTTTCTGCATTTGAAAGTGAGAGAAAGAGACAAACACAAGTGGAGATTTCCCATCTGCTGGTTCATTCTCCACATGCTGGACTGAGCCAACTAAAGGTGCCAGGAACTCAATGTTAGTGATTCTTGGACTAATAATATTTGTAATATTTTTGTAACAATAATAAATACTTTGTAAATAATAACTCTCCTTTAATACTTTTGTTTATATGTTTTTTTTCCAAAATAGGAATTAAACTGTTTTATACACTGGAATCTGTATGTTTATTTACAAAAATGGCAGAAAAAGTGTTCATGATACTATTTTAACCCCTAACAGTTCAGAATTGAACAGAATTAACAAATACCTGCCCTGGGGAATCTCACAGTGGTTTGATTCTACAAAGACAAATATCCAGGAAGTAATAGACATGGATTTTAAGACAGCTCTGTCTGTTATCACAACTTAATTTAATGTGATACAGTTCTCCTCAAAATTACCTATAAGATGTTTCTGTAATCCATAAGATACCTTTATGTAGTATTACTACGGGAGACATTCCTTAAACATATCTACCTACCAATATTAAAAGTGGGTATAGAAGTTTGAAAAAAGAACCCAAGGCTCTTGGGTTGGCTATTTATAATTAAGTGCTTTAATAAATCAAAGCGCATTTATTGGTAAAATAACTTATAAATTAAAATTTTATATTTTGGGCCCAGCATGGTAGCCGTTAGCGCCTAAAGGCTTCACCTTGAATGTGCTGGGATCCCATTTGGATGCCAGTTTCTTTCTTGGTGGCCCCCATTCCCATCCAGCTCCCTGCTTGTTGCCTGGAAAAGCAGTTGAGGATGACCCATAGCCTTGAGACCCTGTACCTGAGTGGGAGACCTAGAAAAGGCTCTAGGCTCCTGGCTTCAGATTGGCACAGCTCTGGCTATTGCAGCCATTTGGGGAGTGAATCAGCATGGGGAAGATCTTTCTCTCTGTCTCTCCTTCTTTCTGTGTATCTGCCTTTCCAATAAAACTTTTAAAATTATATTCATATTTTTTGACAATTTATGGATTAATATTTCTATTTATAAACTTTTAAATTAAAATTCATTGCCTTAGGCGTGTGTGTGTGTGTGTGTGTGTGTGTGTGTGTGTGTATACGCTAATATAAGTGACAGGACTGCTAACATGAGTAAGAGCAAGTTTTGTGGACATGGCTTTCCCCTTGACTCCCTCAAGCAAATGACAGATCACATTGCAGTTCACAAAGCACATTCCATCCATTGTTGTGTTTAAATCCTTGCAGCAACCCATTCCGGTTTTCAGTTTGGCTTTTACAGAATGCTGTGCAGTTTTCTTTGCCATTGTAACTAGCAAAGCCAGGACTCACACCCTTCTGATGCGGGTTCCAAGCGTAGTTTACATTACCTAAATCATCGTTTATAAGAGACATGTATTTAAAACATATCGAAAATTTGACTCAAGTGTGTAAAGCTGTTTTAAAGTGGTTCTATAAATATACCCCAGGGTTTCTTACATAAATTTCTCATAAATATCTGAATATTAAAAACTCATGTTTGGCTTAATCCTTAATTAACCTGTCCTTTCACTTCCTTAAGCTCTGTTTAAGATCAACACATGTGTGTTGATCACATATTCTTGTAAATCTTCCACTTCCGTTATTTATGTTTCATTTAATTCTTTTTAATATTTTCCTTTTTTTTTATGATACAGTTCCATAGATTCTAGGATTTCCCTTCCCCCTCCCCAAGACCCCTCAGCTCCGCTGATTCCCTTCATGTTGTGGTAGCATAGCCTTCATAAACAGTCATAAGCACATCATCCTGCTATTTTAGTGTATGAACAATGGCAGAGAGTCCATCCTATTGTCAAGATATATGTAACAGTTTCATTGGGACTCCATCTTTCATTTGGAAGTAGAGATCCATACTGCCTTGTATCTCCACTTCTGGATATGATAATCTGTATTAAACAGTTCCCATACATCCCATTAAATGAAAAGCCATAAAACAAAATCAACAGCAGGAAGAAAAATGGGAAATTTAGAACAGTATGAAGTTAACTAACATCATCCTGCATAATCTTGAGGGCATAAGCCTGTACCTTATTTAGTGAAGCTTCAGTAAGCATAGTGATAACTGGAACATCATTGGTATAATAGGGTTCTGCAATAAATAAATAAATAAATAAATAAATAAATAAATAAAAAATGGAGGTCCAGAGAGAAGAGTAAGGTAGTTCTCTCGGTGTCTTGAGTTTGGACCAAGGACACTTGGTTTAACCTCATCTAAGTTTCTCTCCTCCCTCCTTCCCAGTTCCTTGAAGGATTGTTTACTTTCCGTATTTTCTCTGGTACAGACTTTATCAGTCTCATCCACTTCAACGCTTGAGACCAAAGGCTAAAACTTAGCTATTGTATTATTTGCTCAAATTATCATTGTATAGGTCTTTAGCCTGTTTCTGCCCCCACCACAGCTGCTGAGGAATTCTAGGCCCCCAGGTAAAACCCACGGGGCAGGCTGCCTCAGGATTTTTCCTCTATCTTTGCTGGTTTTTCTGTGATCTTTTTCTAATCTCTTGGTTCTAGACTAGATTTTAGTTTAGGTCAAGACCATATATCTCTGATCCTCTGATGCAACTTTTATTTGTGGTTTTATTAATAAAAATTATGACAAAATGACATAAGGAATTCATTCCAGATTTTCCTTCATTAACAGAGTAAAATACTTGGCATAGGAATTCTCCAACAAAGGGCTCTGTCTTCTCTATCTCTTAAGTGGTTTTTGACATCCATTTACTTACTTGAGTCTCCAAGGCCATGAATAAATAAAGTCTTTTCGTGGTAGTTAAATAAAGAGGTCAGCGTTATCTCAGTCTGCCCACAGCATCCAAATGAGTGTCCTGCCAATGGGTAACATCCCATCCACTCTCTGAAACTTGTCAAATCCAACTTCTTCCTTAGCATGCCAACTGTTCCAGCCTGCACACAGTCTTTGGTATACAGTCTGGGAAAAAAACCTTGGGCAGAGTGAGTGATGAGTACATTCTAACCGCAGGATACAAATCTGTCAGTCCCAGGCACCCATGGCTGCTGAACTTTCCTTCAGAGTTTTGGGTGATTTCCCTCTTATAGCAGATTCCTTTCTCTTAGTAACGAGTTGTCCATTTCTGTGTTTTTATTCAGTGGGATATCATTTTCTTCTCAGTTATGTTATGAATTGTAGAAACTGCGATCTGGTCATTTATGAGATTTGTATTTGACAGTGTGAGGATAATAAACAGTCTCCTGACTTTCTGTTTCACAGCAAGCAACAGAAACCTTCCTAGGGGTTTCCCCATGTAACCACCTCTCATGTCGGCAGCATTTCCAAAACCCTAGGAACTTGCTTCTACCCGCAGCTAGGCCATAGGACTTCTGCCAAGAGTAATCATTTTTCACTGTTTCTGTCACCGTAGACTAGCATTGCTTGTTTTTGAATCGTTTTGTGATAGCTAACATGCTATAGGTACTTTTTTATTTGTAGTTTGCACTATACAACATTATACTTATGAGATCCATTCATTTGTATCTAGAAGTAATTCATTCTTTCCGTGATTGTATACTGTTCAGTTGTAAGAGTTAGCCATGTTTTACCAGTCTTCTTCTATACTTGGATATTATAGAATTTCTCTAGCTATTCTGTTTTTCATAAAACTTTGCTATGAATATTCGTGTGTGTGTGTGTGTGTGTGTGTGTGTGTGTGTGTGTGTGTGTTGGTGCATTTCTGTTGCTCTGTGAATAGGAATCAAATGGCTGGATTATGGAATGAACACATACGTGGCTGCAGCACCCATCCTATCACTGTCATTCTGAGTTTCACCTCCTTCTTAGAGGGATGTATGCCTTCTGATTGCCCCCTCACGGTCATTCTCCCTAGTTGGATGTTTTAGCCTTTTAATCTGCTACTCAGGCAATGTGTCTGTTCCACTACAACTGCTAGCTTGTTTACCACCTGGATATCTCTCTTCGTGATGTTTATGTCAGCTTGTGTGTCTACTTTTCATTGGGATGTCCTTTTCTTTTGACTTGCAGAGATCTTCATATATTATAGAAATGAGTTTTTTCTCATAAATGCAGTGTCGTGTCCTCCATTGCTTTTTAGTGATGCAATGTGCTGAGCAGTTACTGATTTTCAATGAAGTCCAGCTTGTCATTTTTTACTTTTTTTTTTTTCTCCTGTTGTGGCTCTTGCTTTTGTAGCTTATTGAAGAAAACTGTCTGCTACAGGGTAAAAAGGAATGTTCCAACCACCCCACCCTTCCCCCAAATGTATCTCCATATGATCTTCTGAATTTTTGTTATTTGACTCATCCTGGTAAAGCTGTGATCTATCCTTAATGGTGTTTGTTTTTTTTTTTTTTCACTTGTATGAGATATAAATCTAGATATAGGTCAAGGTTTTTTTTTCTTTATGGATATTCAGTAACATTTACTTAAGGGAAGATCAGCCTTCAGCTCTGCATGGCACTATCGCATTGTGAGAAGGCAGGCCGCTGTGGGTGTGCAGGCCTGTGCATGTGCTTCGTGATTCTGCTGAGCTGCTGTTGGTCCACTCTGGAGCCGTTTGCAACGGGTCTGAACTGCTGTCTTTGTTACTTCTTGATAGCCCTTTGCTTTTTTATTTATTTGATGATGATTATGAAAATAGATTTATCATTTATTTAATGATCTTACTTTCTAAGTGTATTTACACCATCACTATGCTTCATTTTTTAAACAATGGTTCTTGTAAGCCTTAAAACTAGGGTTAGTCCCTGAAAAATTCAGTGTTGTGAAATAGACTGTATTCTGTTTCCATAATTCACATGTTAGAAAGTATATTCCTTTGGAGTGTACATGAAGCCTTTTTGGCAAAATAACATGATTCATAATTTTTTAAAATGTTTTTAAAGGATATTATTCCTTTTCAGAAATAGGCCATGGAAATGGGATCAGTACCATGTCTCCTAGACAAAGGTATAGTGATTTCTGCTATCCATGGCTGCTATTTAGTACAGTGTGTGTGTGTGTTACCCCAAAGTATGGATGGGGTACATACACTGTCGTAACTGGATATATCTTGAGACAATCAAGCCCTGGTCTGTTTGCTCAGCGTCTCAGCTGGACAGCCTTTTAAAAGGTTACCTTATTTATCATCTTATTTATTTGAAACAATGAGGAGGAGAGACTGAGATGGTGGCTGGGAACCAGAAACTCCATGCAGGTTTCCGGTGTGAGTGGCAGGGACCTAAATCCTAGAGCCATTCTCTGCATCCTTCCCAGAGGCACTAGCAGGAATCTGGACAAGAAGCGAGCAGCTGGGTCTGAGGTCAGCGCTCTGGTGTGGAATGCTCACCTTGACCTGCTGGGCCACACCTTCCCCTCAAGGCCAGCACTGTTAAAGATCATTTTTTGCAGCCATTAAACCGTATTTTGTCCTAAACATTCACCACAGTGCCTTTATCCAGCTTTAATGGATGGCTGATTAACAGCTGACCTTGGGGCACTGTGGGCAGGTCAGTAGCATCAACCAGAAAAGATAAGCCTGGAGCTGGTTGAGCCCTTCCTATTGGCAGATTAGGAAGAAAACAAAGGGAAAACAGTCCTCCAGAGCACTTGTTCTTATCTTTTCTTGATTATCATCTCTATTTAAGTTCTTTGCCAAGGTACAGGGTGTTAATTTATTTAACAGAAGAAGAACGGCCTAAGAAAAGAACAAAAGTAGAAAAACCACCCACCTCTGTGGCTTCTGCAGTCCTGGGAGGAGTATTTGTCCGAGCTTGTAGATGTTCTGTTCTGTTGAGATTGTCAGGGTAGGGAGAGGCTGGCCCTGCATTTGATAAAGTACCATGAGATGTGTCCTGACAGGAGTGTTATCTGTGTACAGCGCTGTTGGCTGCTGGACAGGCACCCTGAGTATTATGTCCAGTCTATTTTCAGAGGGTCAGGTTCCTTTATCTGCTCCGCTGCTATTATCAGCAAGGCTTTTGGTGCTTACCAAGGCACGTTTCATTACCCTCATTAGTACATGTCCTTCAGTGCCCTTTAGGCCAGTGGGCCGGTTGCAGATAAATTACATTGCCTTCTATTATCTGTGCATCTACTTCCCTCTATATCTGCAACACTAATCAAATCAGGGCGAATGGACGAAACAGCCAATAGCTCTCTTTCTTAGGAAGCATCGCCTCTCAGCCCCTTGGGTTGGAAGCAGAAACAGCCGGCTTCTTGCTGTTTAAAACTTAGGTGTGCAGGTGGGTGTCCTGACACAGAGCCTTACGCCCCACTAGGAATCCCCCTTTCCATAAAGGAGTAACAGTTTAAATCTCAGCTGTTCCACTTCCTAAGTGATACACCTGGGGTACTCCAGCAGCATGGCATGCGAGGTCCTGCACCCATGTCCTGGCTTCAACCTGGCCCAACCCTGGTTGTTGTAGGCAGAGAATGAGCCAGTAGATGTGGATAGGAAATAGCTGTTCTCTCTTTCACTCCATTTAATAAAAAATAGCCATTTTACAATGTAAGGGTTAGTCATAGTTAAGAGTGGCTGCTATGTTTATAATACTCATTTGTAAGTGCTGTTCGTGAACATCTTTTCTTACATCACCCAAAAGTATGCTTCATTCTTTATCACCAAATCACTAGCTAGTGTTGTCAGACACCATACTAAACGCTTCATATGTATGTCTCATCTGGTGCTCATGAAAGAGTAACCAGGTGGGCACACAGTTTTAGAAAAAGCCGCACAATGGGGATTTACTCCATGTACCTGTGTCCGGTAAAAGGGGTGAGTTTATCGTCAGCTGGGCAGTTACAACACAGCCTTTCATTGTATTGTTTGAGTCCATCAAAATGCCGTCCAACTCTTGAGATTGGCTCTGGGGTGTCTTGCAGCTTGGAATGTTGACTGTCTCCAGGGTTTTTCACTGTGTGAGTCAATATTATTCCAAATGACCAACAGCTGCAGGTCAACCCCCTTTGGATTATGAGCAGGAGGCTCAAGGAGCAGTGGCCATGTTTGGGAATCAGGGCTGGTCATCACCATAGCAGAGCTAAGCCATTGGTGATGAGAGTCCCTGCCAGTCAGCTCTCTACACCAGATTACTCCATGGCATTCTAGATCTGTCTTCTCATTTGCATTACCTCTGTATCTCAGTCCCTGCCTCGCCTGTCCGGGCCCAGCAGCTCTCAGCTCAATAAATACTACCAACCTCACAACCCAGGACTTTGTATAGGACCCTGTGACCAAATTCCCAAATTTGATCCCTTAAATAGCAGAGGCCTTCCCAGAGCTAGTTTCTTTTACACCTGGAAGGGTCTGAACTCTGAGAACAGGTATACGTTGCCTGAAAAATTCAAGAATTGAAAGAAAAAAAAAATACCAATTTCTTACTTCTTGATCCTAAAATGAGAAGATCTAGAAATGTAGCCTTATTTTGAAGTGACAACAATTATTGGAAACTAAATGGAAATTTTCCTCTTTAGAGAAGGCAAGCATATTCCAGAAATTATGTTTCCTTTTTTGATACCAGACCAACTTTATTGGTTTATGTTGTCAGCCTGTGCTTCATAGATACTTATTTTTGCAGATCTTGATTAAATTATGTCATGATGATTAGGCTTGAGCTTAATATAAGCCGATATCTATAAAGAAGATGTACTGTGGCGTTCTGAAATCAGGGGGATATTTCTGTAGTAAATAAAGGATGAAAAGAGGGAAAAAGAGGACAATGAGCAGGGGAGAAAATTGACACAAAATGATGTGGCACTGTATGTTTTAGTTAAAATAAATGAGTTTCTTAAAAAAAAAAAATTTAGAGCCCTTTGCTTACTTGAAATGACTTCTTTCCTTAGTAGTAATTAGGCTTAAGGTCTTTAAGTGTTTGAGATAGGCGAGGTGTGCTGTACAGTACTCAGAGACCTTGTGTGCCTGTGGCTCTGCCGTCCTCCGGATGTGGCTGCGGCCCCACCTAGCATACACACATTCGTGACAACAGAACACAGAGGATGGTTTATGGGATATTTTGTGTATCAGACGTACAAAGTGACACAATAAATTCCACTGGGAAATATCCCTTAACTGAGTGCCTGGGGAAAATATAAAATATGATGGACTTAGGATTTGGTTTTGTGCTTTAAAAAAATGATGTATTTTATTTATTTGAAAAACTGAAAGGGTAGACTGAGAGAAGGAGATCCTCAAGATGGCACAGCAGTTTGGGTGGTCCAGACTGAAGCCTCGAACCTGGATCCCACATAAGGATAGCAGGGACCCCCATACTTGAGTCACCTGCCTCTGCTTTCCCAAGCCGTGAACAGTGGGAGCTGTCAGCGGCATAGTCAGGACTCGACCAGAAGATCTGCTCATGGAATGCTGGTGGTGCACACAGCAGATGAACCAGAAGTGCTACCTCACCAGCCCCAAGAGCCAAATCTGAATCAAAGTACACTGACTTCATAATCTCTTTTTTAAGAAGTCAAACACAAGGGGCTTTCAGTTTTATGGGATGTAAAATGCAAAAGTTGATTATTTTAGAGCAAAAAAACCCCACCCATTTTGAAATCTATACCTACATTTTTTATAATACATAATTTTCATAAATTTTTGAAGACTGTATATTCTGTGTAAATTTATTTGAACAGTAATGTATTTTTTTTAAGAAATTCTAAAACGATGTTTCAGAAATTAGGAAGGAGTGTTTTGGTGCCTTCCTTTCATATTCACAGTCAGTTGTCATCTTTCCTTTATTATATATGTGTATGTTTCCTCCACAATCAAATAATGCTCCATTCCAGGATCCAAGGACTTGGATTCTTTATTCAACTGGTGATGTTTTAACAGAAAGATGTAGCTAATGGTAACAGTGTTGAACTGAAAGTGCATTTAGATGACTGTACGTTTGTCTTTTAAGATAGACAGTTCTTGGAAAGATTAAGAAATATGTTCATCTTTATTCATCTAAAACGAGTTACAAGAAAAGAGTGGAAATCACAGACATTAGGAAAGAAAGAAATTTCAGACTCTAGGAGATCGGTGGTGTCTCTGAATGCCTGATCCTCTGCCAGCTGCTGACCGCCCAGCCCTGCCTAGCTGCATCCCTTCTCCCTGCAGCACACCCTATGCCAAGGCTCCTTATGCATGCACTTCCCTATTTTTTAAACAGTTATGCTACTGCATTATCTTGACTTGTTTTGTCTATGTCCTTTTAAAGGGCATTATTCTAAACACTCAGTGAGATCAATAACCAGGTCTGTGCTCTAAGAGACAGAAAAGTACTTGTGGAATCATACCAAATAGAATTGCCTGGTCACTTCATTTTCCCAAGGAGATTATGCCGTAGTTTTGCAATGGCAGGAGTGTTGGAGTTAAAGGTCAGCACCTTCTGTCTTTGCAGAAGAACCAGAGAAGGAAGTTTCATCTCCTTTGTATTTCTGAGGTCGTTTTGCGACGGGACACCGTGTGGAAGCACTAACAGGGGCCAGGCTGCTTCCCACTGGAGAGCAGCAGACTCCCCTGAGATTAAAATGTGGAGAAAAATCCAGGGGGAGTTCCTTCCCCTGTATATTTCAAGTACCCTGGTTATTTTCTCTCTATTAGGTTTACAGTTGAATCCAAGAAAGCTTTTAGCAAATCTTTGAATTGGTGGGACTTTAATAATCCGTAGAATCTACTTAGTTTCTCACATCATTTCACCTGAGCAGAGTTACCATCATAACTTGGCTTCACTGGGGGAGAAAATCAGGCCCAACATAATTTACATAAAGGCTTGTAAGGGTATTTGACTTACTTGTCAGCAGTTGCATGGTAATGGGTTGACACCTTATCACTATTTTATTCAATTATTTTAATGCCAGGAGCTATAGAGGGTGAGATAATTATGTTCTTCTAGCTTCCGCTCCTTTCTGTGTCTTTGTGAAGAATTTCTTGCCTGTGCCACAGTCAGCTTTCTTTTCAGATCTTTTTTCCCCTTCCCCTTCTAATTTTTTTTCCTATGTACTTTCATGTCAGTATTCTTATTTCTCATAGGCCCTCAGTCTTGAAACATTAAAAGTGTTTACCTGCTCTGTATGGGAATTTGAAAGTTCCTTGCCTTAGCTGCTATAAAAGGAAAGTGCTGCAATGGTACCAGTCCCTGCCTGGCTGATAACAAACCTCTGTTGTGTGTTGTCACTGATTCTTCCAGGGAGTATGATAAGGGGCCATGAACTTTGAGTACTAACCCCACTCCCCGGAAGATCAGAGCCGTGTGGGACCTATGTGAAAGAATCTGCCTCAACAGAAGGTCTTGTTTTTACCAACTATGTACAAAAATCAGACTCATTGCATCTTCTCTGGTGTGCTGGAACCCAGTGTTTTGTTAGCATAACCACCTGGAATTCTTCCTTGCAACTAAAAATCTCTCAGGGATTTTGCCCCCTTGGCACCAATTTGGTCTGCTTTCTCACTGGCAAGTGACAAAAAAAAATTGTACCATTGCAGCACTTATATTTTGTTTTGTTAACATAACCAAGTACTCTAAGGAAGATTCATCAGTTTCTGAAGCCGTTATCAATCAGTGCAAGACAGTAAAATTTAACAAGAAAAGCCAGAACTAAAGCTTCACCTGCTGGTTAACTTTTTGCCAATATGCTCAGCTTTAAATCACCCTAAGACATTTTAACTAATTGGCAAAATATTTTAAGTTATTTACAATGCTAGTGTTCTGAAATCCCTAACTCCATGCCTACTTTTCATGATCATTGCCAATTAACCTTCCAAACATCAGTTATAATGTTTTCCTCAGCCTTCATTTGAAAACTAACTTGCTTTAGATGTTAACAATGTAAAGTTTGAAAATTGTAAGAAAGTTTTCAAATCTACTCTTTGTCTTGAGTTTTACAAACCAAAGGAAAATTTCTTTAGGAATTTTTGTAAGGCCCTTGAGAAAGTTTTTATTCCCTGTAATTCTCTCTGTAATCCTCATCCTACATGTTATAATTTGTGTATTTATGTAAAGTGGTATTGGAGTGTGAAGATGTATAATTTAGGATGTCCACATAGGGTGTTCCTCTAACAAAAGCTCTAAAATCAGACCTTCAGAGCAGAACTTCTTGCATCTGACACAGATGGGCGTTGGCAGCAAAAGCCCGCCCTTGTGACTAGAGGACACTTCTGCGTTCTCCCTGCAACCAAGGCTCTGGAGTAGACAATGAGAATCCAAAATAGAAAGATCTCTAGGTTATCTATTTTTAACCAATTTCCGGTTTTCTATAAATCCATGATCTTTCTACCTCATTTTAAAAACCATCAAAACTGGGGAATTTAATTGGCTCCCATTGTTATGGGTGATCTCGGCATGGTCATGACTTAACGTTGGAACCAAGGCCACATCTCCTTTCCACTGTGAATTATTGCTTCTAGAGTATGATGCAATGTAAGTGAAATGTGTTTACTTGGCTGCTTTTTTGATATACAGAATGAAGATCATCACTGAGGTTATAATCAATACCTTGAAAAAATGATCTATTTAAGTTATAGAGATACCAAGAACTCTCATGCATTAGTTCAATCCCCAGATATTTGCAATGGCAAAGTCTAGGCCATGCTGAAGCTAAGGGCAAGAAATTCCATCCAGATCTCCTAATTGAGCATCAAGGACCCAACTGTTTGAGCCATCACCTTCTGCATAGCAGAATGCATGTTACAAGAGATTAGAATTGAAGGCAGAGCCAGGCCCAAAACCCAGGCACTCCAGAACGTGTTCTAGATGTCTTGGTTGCTACACCAAACACGTTTCTTAACAACCTTGTAGGTTAAAGGACTTTCTGTGGGCCAGATGCAGTGATGATCAAAAGAACTGAGCAATACCCAAGATTTTAAAGCTATTGCTGTGTTCTGGTTCTTAAAGTAGTAAGTAGTAGGAAAGGCTATCAAATGAAAGGCAAAACAATACACATTGATGTGCTGTGATGTATGTCCTGCGAAAGGTCTTCAAAACATTGATGGAAATGTGTGATATGAAAAAATTCTGTCTGAGTTTTAATTTGTTTTTCATAAAAACTCATATTCTAATTCCATGTTGCACAAACTTTCTGAAGTGCCCATTTATACACACTGATCAGTAGAGCAAGCCGGGAGCAGACAGCCATCTTTGACCAGAGGACAGTTGACAGAATATGAGTTCTCTTGCCAGATTTCCCTATTTTTAGTAAAATGTAACAATATCTAAGTGTTGGTCACTTTTGTGTGTCTTAATAGCAATCTTTCATTTGCATTTACAACCTTCGAAATTGTCTGTGAAGCCAAGCTAGAAAGATTCTTCTCAGGTAAAACAAGGAGCATGAGAAAATGTCGCATTTGTTTTTGTCCCTTATACTAAAGAAACTCCATCATACTGTTACAATTGTTACCTATACGAAATGCTGCATCGTATATCCAGTACTACCTTGGAATATGTCACCAGATAAAAGGCAGCCCATAGGCATAAGGTTCAGGTTCTTGCCTTGTGTGATTCAGACCTCTGATGAAGCATTTGTCACCCTCAGTGTAGAAACACACCTGAGCAGTCATCAGTACGCCTGCTAGCCCTTTTCCACTTTCTAGGAAAGCTTTTGTCATTGTTAGAAGGCGTGCGTATTCGTGGTTTACCTCACTCCACTTTGCTTGTTAGTTGCATAATTAAACATGACCCACATAACCCTGCTTCTTAGAATGAAAGCATTCAAAATTATCCAAATCAATCTCTTTGGTAGCATTTTAACATTTCAAAACATTTCACATCTGTTCTATATACATAAGGTTTTAAGGAATTCTATAAATAATTTCTAATCATAAATTCTATAAATTTTGGATGGTAGAATGTTGTATATTTTGTAGGGATGGTTTGAAACCCTCTGTCTTGATGTGAGAGACCAGTGGCCTGTGCTTTAGTCATGTTAATCGTCCTGGCATAGTGCGTGTTCCCTAGCCCAGGTGTGAGTCAAGCATCAAACCTCAAAGCAGTTTTTCCACTGAACATATGTTTGACATTTGTGTTGTTTATTTCAAAGGCAGAGTGATAAGAAGAGTACAAAAGAAGGGCGTCTCCTATCTGCTGCTTCATTCCTACCAAAGTGGCCCACAGGAGCCAGGAATTCCACCCAGGCCTCCCACTTTGAGTGCCAGAGGTTCAAGCACTTGGGCCATCTTGTGCTGTTTTCCCAGTTGGGTTAGCAGGGAGCAGATCAGAACCCTCCAGACAGCAGGACTTGAACTGGTCCTCTGATATGGGATGCCTGTGTTGTGCCACATCACAATGTCAGTCCCATCTCCAAGCATTTTGTACTTATTTGTCACATTTCCATGCCACTCTGCCTTTCCCTGCTCTTTATGTACTTCCAGTAACGTCCACACTCTGAGGAGGAGCTTTTCCATAGCAGTACTACCACACGCTTACCTGTTAGACCAACCTGTTGGAAAGAAATTCTTCAGGCACCAGTTTCGTGAGCAAGCATAGTGTTCAGTTTTAGATGAGAGATTTCAATATCAGACACACCTAGATTTGATTCCCATCTGAATCACACACTGGTTATTATGCTTTTGGGCAAATTATTCAAAAGATGATAATGAAATATTCTTTACAGATTGTTTAGGAAGTATTGATAATAAGGAGACACTTAGACATGATGGGATGTGGTGAAGGTCAAGGTTTGCGACCTTTCTCTTTCTTCTCTCTTACGTTATTTCAACCATCTTGTTCCTCTGTACTCTTCTCTCTGTTCCCATCAGGGCTCAGCGTTGAATCGCTCTCATAGTCAGCTGTGAGCAGAGCCAGGATTTGGAGTCTGGTCCATTTGCTTCTGTGGCTTAGTAGACTGCAGTAGGTGCATTACTTAGCTTATTTGAAATGCAGTATCCCCATCGTATAAATGGGGATTATAAAATTTAATATCGTATACGTTGTTAAGAGGATTAACTAAGTGAACATATGAGTATGTAAAACACCTACAACATTGCCAAAACATGGAAAATGTTCAACTGCAGAATAAATCAAAATTGCTCTGAGACTCAGCACTGCAAATGGTTTTAAAAGAGAGAAAAAGCCTCAACTAAGAAAAGTACCAAAAAACCTGTACTTTCTGTAAATCACAATGTTGAATTGGGGAATTTTGGTTAATCTGGGGTAGGACATTTTATATCACCAGAACTTGGAGGTTTGAAAACTACAAAACGTTTGGGCTACCCTAAAATTTTGATTCACTTCCCCATTATAGTCAGTTCCTTTTATATCCCTGCCCAGCCAGTTGAAGCTTTCACCGAAAATAGCTCTAAGGATTCAACCTCTGCCCAGAGCACCCGTCTTCATGAGCGCTGCCCCACCTCCCTGCACGTGGACGGGGACTTCTGCAAGACCTGCTTGCAAGATTGCATTTGGGAGAAAAACCACACTCTCCCTGAGCCACAAGACAGCACTCTGTTTCTGGAAAGGATCAGAGATGAAAGAGTGTATATTTCAGGGGCCTCCCGTAGTGTCTATAGCATATCTTTCTTTGTTGTTGTTATTTTAAGGAACATTTTAAAATGGAACAACCATCCTCAGAGCAAAATAGGCCAGGGATCAGTCAGGGCCCAGAGTCCATATGTTGCAAATTCCCTTACGAGGGAAAGAGGAAAGAGGGTTGTTTTTTAAACCCAGATGCACTCGTGCCTTTCTTAGAGAAAACAGCACCAACCTCTTTTCTTTTTAACACTAGATGCATTAATATTAAGTAAGTTTAGTTCTTTTACCACTGTGATCCAGCTCTATCTTCTTGTCAGTATTTTTGTCACTTTATAGGGAGACCCCGGCACACTGCTGTCTCCCATCGGAAACTGATGAGGAAGATTGTAAAGCAGATGGGGCGCAGACTGCAGACATGAGAAACACAGAAGAAAGAGCTGTGTGAAAGAAATATTGAATCATAACATGAAAAACTCCGAGTGGCAACTTTTCCATTATGTTAAATCTCACTCATTTCTATGCATTCGGAGTATGTGTTTAAAAACAAAGGTTGTCATTTTCCATCTCCGTGCCCATCAACCAGAGGTTTTCATTTTGTCTTTTGCAGGACTATGACTTGAGCCAGCTTCAGCAGCCTGACACTGTGGAGCCTGATGCCATCAAGCCCGTAGGGATCCGCCGACTGGACGAGAGGCCCATCCACGCAGAGCCCCAGTACCCTGTCCGCTCTGCAGCCCCGCATCCCGGGGACATCGGGGACTTCATCAACGAGGTGCGAAGAACAACTTGCTCTGTGCATGTTTTGTGCTCCTGGTTAGATCTTTGTAGACCACACATCGCTTAGACAGTAACTGAACATACTTGTTTTTCTGAAGTATATGTAAAAACAAGTAGTCGAGAACACATTCACTTGTTCTGACCAACCCCAAAGAGATTCCATCAGTGAATATTCCGCATTTTTAAATTACAAAATTGTATCAGTTATTATTAGTTTTACTCACGTTAGCTACAAGGACTTTTTCCTGCTATACCATAATTAATGAATAGACCTAATCGATAGGTTGCTTTAAATTTTATTTTTATTTTGAATATTTTAAATATTTACTTTATAATTATATGCTTTTATTATATAATATTTTATTATATTATATCAATTTTATATTTTATATTTATTTTGTATAACTAAATAATATATATAAATTTGCATTATTTTTATACTTTTATCTTTATTTCAGACATTTGATACATTTTATGTTATGCATTTTATTGTATATAATTTAACTCTATGTATGTATCAATAGTTTGCTTTAATGTTCTCACACTGTACCCTTTAAGTCCTACACAAGAGTAGAATTGAGTACCTACACAATGACTCCATCTGAATAACCAGGTTGGAAGAGCAATTAAATTGAATCTTCGGTACCTAATTTAAATTCTTGCCTAGTTGAGGAGTTTTAAGAGCTTCTATGGAAGAATCTAATTCTCTGGTGCATATGACAGATATGGTTCAATGTCCAAAGCATTATGGCATTCTTTTATTTCATTGCCCACCGAAAGGTCTGCTCTATTTAATACTTCAGTTTTGAAGTAAATTGCTTTGTGTTGCTTCTTTTGATCATGTCTGTGGCTCTACAATAATGTTTCTGTATTTGTCCCTTTGAATTTTTATGATAAAGATAAGAGAATAGTATGTACTAATGTATTTGTGAATCTGTGGTGGAGTTCCTGTTGTCTTGCCATGTTTTCGGAATCTGTGAGATCACAAGAGTTGGTCTCAGGAACCTGTTGAATTGGCCTTCAGTCACAGCCCAATAACCTTCCCCTTGCTTGGATTTCCTGGAAATAGCACAACAATTTTAAATGCTGTCAGCCCACCTTAAATTTTTAGATGCATGTATAAGTTATAGAGAAAGCTTTGAACCCAGTTGAAAGGCTTATCCATCCCCATAACTGTCTGTCCCTGACTGTTCCCTGGAGTGTGTACTGCCTTCTGACCATGCGGCCCTACATATTTCTGTTAAGTATTAGGTTCATTTGTAGTAGGCATAGTTTAAAAACAACTGAAGTACATAAAGCAGAATTCCAGTACCTCCCTTCAGCTGCAGAAATGTGGCCTGCTTTTTCAGCTCAGGTATATATAAACGAGATTAGTGATATTTTCAGGAATTTATGTATCTGTCTGTGTCTTTGGAAATATGGAAGGGTCCCTGGTGGTTTTATTTTTAGTTTCATGAACACTGTCATGAGAAACCAGTGGGTTATTCCTGCAGTATCTGGGTTTCCAAACATAGTGCAACTTTTGATTTTAGACAGAGTAACCAGATTGTTTCAAAGTAAGAATTCAGATGTGAATATAATTAAAGAGCCTTATCTGGGCAGGGTGGATTTAGCCGCTGGCTAGGACACAGTTAGTGGATGGAGTTCCAGATTCTCCACTTCCGATCCAGCTCCCTGAGATTGCACGGAAAGAAAGAAAGACGATGAAGACACTTGCTGAATGATTATGAGTGTCAGTGTTGTGTAGGGCTTTCTTCCATTCCCGACACTCTTCCCTTCCTACTCTGTCACCACACTCCTCTGCTCTGCCACAGCTACCCCGAACTGTCCAGTTACTCAAAAAGCCACACCATTAAACGTGCAGTACCTTACCCAAATAAATTTTTTAATGATGACTTATTTTTATTGGAAAGTTGAATGTACAAAGAAGAGAGACAGAAAAATCTTCTATCCGCTGATTCACTCCCCAAGTGGCTACAACAGTCAGAGCTGAGCCAGTCTGAAGCCAGAAGCCAGGAGCTCTTCTGGATCTCCCACATGGGAGCAGAGTCCAAGGCTTTGGGCCGTCCTTGACTGCTTTCCCAGGCCACAGGCAGGGAGCTGGATGGGAAGCGGGGCTGCCAGGATTAGAACTGGCGCCCAGATGGGATCCTTGCATGTGCAAAGTGAGGACTTTGCCCATTAGGCTACCGTGCTGGGCTCTGCCCAGTTAAATTTGTACCTTTGTCACCATGTTCCAGACCACTACCCCCCGTCTTAGTATTCCCTAAATCGGGAAGTCCCGCTTGGATTCACTGGAGGCACCAACAAGATACTGCCTTATTCCTTATCAGTCAGGGCAAAGCTCGCATGAGAGTTTTCCCCAGGACAGTAACTGTTTCTTGTTTGTGATGTTATAACCTAAGATCATATTACATTGATGAGCACTTAGATTGCATTGCTTGCAGGAATTCCAGTATGGTAGCAGAAGTGCAGCATGAAGCAGTGGGCACCACTCAGTTTGCATTTGATTGGCGTTTAGTGGATAGTTAATCTTGGGCTCGTCTTCCACTGCTGCTGATTACATTCAGAAGACAAGGAGATAGGTTACTGTACAGAATGTTTAGCATGTGTGTTCCATGTGCTGGCAAAGAGAATGTTTGAGGCATGTTTTTTTTTTTTTCTTTTCTACATGGTGTCTTCATTGTCTTCAGTTGACAGAACAAAGGAGATTGTTAATCAGCTAATCCTTTTAATGCCACAGGAGAAACAATTACAACAGAGATTGTCGTTTATAATTTCTTCCCTCTAAAAACAATGCTCAGGTGCACAGGCTAAAAAGTGGCTTTAGATCATCACAGATACATGTAATTACTATGAAAAACTTCGTTCCAAAGAACCGACTGCAAATTCTAAAATACAGTGAATTCTTACTTGGTTTAGGTTCATCTGTTTAGCAAGTCATTAGTATTGAATATCTCCTGTGGTGTTCTACGACTGTATCGATAACGTGGGAGTAGAACATATGTTGCACATGGATTTTCTCTGTGCACGCTTGCCACTGTGTGCCATCACAGCCTTTGAAATGCACATGCTTTGGCATTGGAAACCTCACTTCAATAGAAGCATGTTGTAGGTGCTTCTTTCTTGGCTTTGCAAGTTGATCTTCCCAGCCTGCACTCACAGGCCAGTGACAGAACTCGACTTGCAGTTTGCAGCCTCAGCTTGTAAGTTCAGGCCTCGTGCTGCTCATCCTTGCTTTTGGAATTCTCTAGACAGTAGTTGCTTGATTAGGTCTTTCCCACCCCAAGAAGGCTCAGGCATACTTGGTGGGTGTTGGGTACCATCCAGGGCCCCCCATCATGCTTAAAGCTCACCTCCATTCAGACTATGTTTTTTCACAGTTTCTTTCTACTTCACTTGTCTAGAGAAGAGGTCAGTTTTCTATTTGTTTGCTTGCGAGGGTGAGGAGAAGGCAGGCAGGCAGCGACCTGGGGCACTCTGATTTGGTGAATGAATGAACGGAAGGGTCCAGTTTGGCAATTAAAGGTAAGAATAGAGAAGTTTTGGAGGAGGACCAGTTGTGCAGTTGGAAATGAGAGTCCAGGGAGGCTGAAGTGTCACAGGAAACAACCTGAAGTAACTTCAGGGCTGGGACATCAGTTCTACTGGAAAGCTTTGGCAGGCCAAAGTTCTCAGAGTATCCAGATGTGAATCAGCCTCAAAGCACTGTGTAGATTCGTCCATCCAGAGTATCCACTAAGACTTACTCAATCTTTTTCATTAACTGAGATGACAAAAACAGATGTGTGCAAAGTTCTTTAACATTTGAAGGTATACATTTTAGAAGAAGTTTAAGATAGAGACCAATTTCTTTATCTCCAGGTCTGACTTTATATGACAGAGTACTAACTGTTCCCAGAGTGAAGTGTTTTTATGGATGGAAGAAATAGGAAAGCTCATGAGAATGTTTTCTAGTTTGTTTACATAAATAATAAATGAATGTTGCCTTCAACCTCGTAGTCTAACTTGTAGTCTGGTAGGGAAAATGAAGCAAGTCCTATTGTTTTTGAGTTTCAGCTGCAGATTTTCATTCTATTTTGAGTTTTTAAATATAACCTCACTGGGTGTAAAGTTGAAACATTCATTTAATCTCAACCTAAAGGCAGATATTATCTAATAACTTAATATCATCATATGGCTTTATCACACAAAATGTAAAATCAAGTGCACATTGCTGCTGAAAGGCAGTTTTGATTCCTTTCTTAAAAACAGATGGTTTTCCAAGAATAATTTTCTTGAAACTAAAAGTCTATAAACATTTTCCTTTTTCCCCTGCAATTAAATTTGATTATCCTTTTAGAAAATAGCTCATTCTGTTCTTATAGGCATAGGGCATTTGTTTGCATTTAAACACTTACTATTATAGTATGCAAGGTCAAAATGCTTGTATTTAACTTCCTGGATTTCCAATAATTTTATTTGCAGAATGGCTGTAGTAATAAAACTACCTTTAAATATTGTACTGAGAACTAAACTAAATGCTACTATCTATGCAAAGAGGAGGTTTCAAAAAGTTGTTGGAAAATGCATATAATGCAAGATCAATGGATGGGTCTAAAAAATCTTTGCACTAAAATAACCTCCTGTTTTGTCTTTCCACAGATTTTTGACCTCCTACTTGACATAGTGCCAGTCACAACATTTCTTAATTATTACTAATATTATATTAATTTTTATTTAGACTAACTAAAATTTAGGAACAAAAGATTTCAGGATGCCCTCTAATTAAAATAAGCCAATCAAAATTCTTTAAAAAAAAACTTTAGGTAATATTCGGAAGCCAGGATCTGGAAACCCCGTCTTGGTCTGCCCTGTGGATGACAGGAGCCCAAGGACTAGAGCCATTTTCTGCTTTCCAGTCTGCACACTATCAGGAAACTGTGTCTCAAGAGAAGCCAGAGCTCAATCCTAGGCTCTCCCGTGTGGGATATAGACTTCCTACATAGTAACTAAACTCACTTTGCCATAATAGTTTCCCCCCAGATTATTTTAAAGTACCATGTTAGTTTAAAAAAAAAAAAAGAATTTCTTTTTGCACACCTGGAAGGAACTTTTCCCTTATTTGGGAAATACTTAGAGGACTGACATCAAATAACATTTGAAATAGAAACCAATAGTTTGTATGAAAGATACAGGAATAGTACCTAGGACAGGAAGATCCTTTAGAGAGGATTCTGCTCTGATTCAGGAAAGGAATAGTGAGGATCTGAACCAAAGAAGTGTTTCTGAGACTGTCGAAGACAGCATCAATAGGCCTCTTTCCTCCTGGCCCCTTCATGTGTTCCTCACTGAAGAGTGCGTGTTTTTATAGTATCCACAAAGGCCTGTCTCCACCCATGAAGCAGAGGACAGAAGTCCACAAATATAAGCTCAGCAAGAATCCAGTCATCACCCTTAACGCAAAGCAGCATTCAGCTACTGAGAATACTTGAGATTTATCCAGATCTGCCTTTTTAGATTGGGAAGGAAGAAATTCACACACTTGGTGGAATTAATGAAACCTAGAGAACCACATGCATTAGTCCAGACACTTGGTAACAGTGCAGTAAACGTCACATGCAGTGGTGTCCACATTCAGGAATGAAGGCATCTCCGTCTGAGAGCACCGGAAGGCTCTGTTGCCCCCACAATGCATTTCTTCACTCTGATTGCGTGCCTGTGACTGTCACTTTCTCAGAATTGGATATGATCTCTCTAGAATTATCAAAATATTATGCAGAATTTATGTAATGTCTCATTCGCAAGAGTCATATTTTATTTTCAGAGAAAAATCAGTTCTATCCAAGTGGAAATGATGTACTTATCCTTCGTAGAAATAAGGCTTGCCTGAAAGTTCTTGAACAGTTGAGTGGCTTTGCCCTTTTGTAATGATTAAATCTCAAGACAATGTGCCTTGTTGCATCCATGGGTTTTATGACTTAACCTCTTTCACAAGAAAACAGGAAACAAAGGATTTAGATACTTATCCAGAAGCCAATATAGAAGCCAAAGAAAAATCACAAAGATTTTTTTTAAGATTTATTTATTTTCACTGGAAAGGCAGTGAACAAAAAGGTGGAGAGACAAAGGCAGTTCAAAGCTAGGAGCTCCTTCAGGGTCCCCCATGCGGGCAGACCATTCTCTCCTACATTCCCAGGCCACCAGCAGGGAGCTGGATGGGAAGTGGAGCTTCTGGGACTTGAACTGGCACCCATGTGGATACTGGTGTATGCAAGGAGAGGTGTTAGAGGATTTAGCCACTAGGGTACTGTGTCAGGCCTGAACAAATATTTTTGAGAATCTCAGTAGTGGGTATGGAATAAGTTATCACTAGTATCATATATATATACTTAGGGAATCCAGCTAGTTGGCTTAGACATTTGACAAAGGATCCCAGGGTCCTTAAACACAAGCTAGCATTTTCTCACCGTTGAATCCAGATGCAGTGAAGGCCCTGCCATTGTTCTCTTGGAGCTAATTTTAGTATTACCTTTTCCATTTTTCCCATTTGGTGCTCACACTGTAAGGATTTGGCAGAGCTATATCTATTTTCACCTGAAAATGAAAATGCGACAAAGCAGATGATTTTGGAAAGTAACCTTAATCATTATACTTGTTGTCTGTATTATAAATCATCCATCACAAAAAATTAAAATTTGTCTCTGGACACACATTCTGCTTGTCAACGGTTTACATTTTCTCGATTTTTCCTTTAGATCTTCCCTTAGATCTGTTTAATTGCTCAGTTTGCAGGGGAAAGCAAAGAGGGGCACATGCTAATCTGTGACTCGAAACTCTGGGAGGGCCAACAATAGATCTAACTATCAGTGTTGCTTCCATCACTAAGCCAAAATCATAATAACCACAGATCCTCCACAAATATATCTAAGATTGAATGAGCACTTCCCAATGAAAAGTGAAGGGTAGTGCTTCCCCAAGCTTGTGCTAGCTGAGGCTACAGTAACTAACAATTCCCAGGCTGGGCTGGCTTGTAATAACCAAGGTTTGCACCCGGCGCGGTGGCGCAAGTGGTTAAGGTCCTCGCCTTGCACGAGCCAGGATCTCATATGAGCGCCAGTTCTATCCCAGCAGCCCCGCTTCCCTTCCAGCTCCCTGCCTGTGGCCTGGGAAAGCAGTCGAGGACGGCCCAAAGCTTTGGGAACCTGCACCCTGTGGGAGACCCGGAAGAGGCTCCTGGCTCTGGATCGGCATAGCATCAGCCATTGCGCTCACTTGGGGAGTGAATCATCGGATGGAAGAGCTTCCTCTCTGTCTTTCCTCTCTGTATATCCGCCTTTCCAATAAAAAATAAATAATAATAAAAATAAATCTTTAAAAAACAAATACCCAAGGTTTACTTCTGTACTGAAGTCTACCAGTAGCCCAGTTTCTGTTCCACATTCTTCATTTTAAGATCCAAGCCGAAGTAAACTTTGCATATAGGTCGGGTCGGAGGGGAAAGGAGAAGGAACTTGCGGAAACCTAAAAGATAGAGCTTTTAAACCCTTGACTTTTCACTGCTACCAGCAATTATTGATTAAAGCCAGACCCCTTGCCAGTTGAATTGCAGAAGTAAACTCTTATTCTAAAGAGGGATTTGGAGTGTTGGGATCCCCCACGCAGGGAGGATAGTAAGTCACTGAGAGCATCGTCAAAATTGAGCACAAGAGGAGCCTGTGAATTTGGAGAAGTTGCAGGTATGATTCTCCATCTTAGCAGACTTGCCTACACCTTATTCTAAACGGAAGATGAAGAAAACCCTATCTAAAGTTAACAGATACATATTGAAGTGGTTTGCTGAGGACTTGCTTTATTGTTTTACTTTAGGCAGACTTTTTCTGGGCTATGCGTAGTGTAACGTGACATGAGGAAAACAGAAATGGTTAGGAAAGTTGGTGAGAGATACCTGGAGATGTGAAACTGGTTATGTGTAGATTTCTCCTTTGTTTTCCATTGGAGTGAACAGGTGTCATTTTGTTTCTCAAACCATTTTACCTTCAATTTTTTTTTTTCAGTTTCTAAAGCAGGGGGTTTTTGTATAAAATAATATTTTTCTTTTTAAAATGTTTGCTGATAAGGCCTGTATGGTGGTATAATAAGCTAAGCCTCTGCCTGTGGCACTGTTGTCACTCATGGACACCTGTTCCAGTCCTGGCTCCTCTGCTGCTGATCCAGCTTGCTACTGATGGCCTGTGAAAATAGTGGAGGATGACACAAGGCCTTGGGCCGCCAAACCCAGGAGGGAAACTGGGAGGAAGATCCTGGCCTCAACTGGCCCAGCTCTGGTCATTGTGGTCATTTGGAAAGTGAACTAGCAGATAGAATATTGCTGTGTCTTTCCTCTGTGATTGTATCTTTCAAATAAAAATAATTGTGAATCTTCAAAAAGATAATTATGGAGGAGTAATCATTTGGCCTACTAGTCACAACACTATTTCTGATATTTGTGTCCTGTTGTCTAAAATCTCTCGCTGTTAACTGTACATCTTGTGTACTGAAGACACTAAAAGCACTGTGGTAGCTCCATTAATTGTATTCCCACCACCCGTATTGGAAATCTGGATAGAATTTCTGGCTGCTGGCTTCAGCTGGCTCAGTGCACACCTGTTTGGACATTCAGGAGAGCGAAAACAAGACATTGATGGTGTCAGTGGCATGGAGTACTGTGGTGGATTGTGAAAATGCCACAGAAAGATCCTTAAAGATCTTGTGCATAATGGTGGAAGCATGTACAGATACTTCATGAATAGATTGAAGTCATCTATTTACAAGAGTTGAGAACATAGGTGGTACTTCCTTTCTTCATAACTTTAGATTTCTTTTTCTTAGACAGTTATGCACTGTATTTCATGTTGCCAGGATTCTTCTTGCTGTCCTCAGTATTGATTTTGTACAGAGACTGAATCATGACATTTTTGGGAACAACGGGAACTAGAAATTATTATATATGCGTTATTATATATGTAAAATTATTATATATATGTAAAGTTATATATGCATTACAGGCACACACATATGTGTGTATAATAATACTTGTTTGCGTTGTGTTCTGTTAACAGCATAAATGATCTAATGAGTGACTTTTCTCGAATAATGATCACATATTCCTACCTTCATTCTTGCAATTCTTTATTAGATCAATTAAATTATTTTCACCTTCTAACTCTCCATGCTAGTCTGAATTTTTTTTCAGAATCATGAAAACTTTTGCTTAGACTTCAGAGTCCTGTTATTTATGTGGTATTGTATTGCAGTACTATTTGTTCCACTTGACTTCAGACTGTCATAGGGGCACGTGACACTCGGTGCTTTCCCTTCTTTCCCTTACGCATTCTTCTTCTTCATTCAAATAGTAATTGAATGTCTTAACCCTAATTCTGTCATATGCTTTAGTAACCCTCTGTATCATTTTTGTGTAACTTATGTCACCAGCAAATTACTAATTCAACACTGGTCTTACACAATGGGCTGTCATATAGTCATCCCTGCCATTAGACCTCCTGACAAGTGCTGTTCCATAGTATTGGTTGAATCGATGGATGTATTGATTTATCATAAGCACCATGATATAACTTTGATCAAAAGGATCTAGCAGGCCTGTTGTATATATCATAGTATTTCATATTTCTCCCTCTTTGCTTAGAGTATTCCTCTGTTCACTTCTGCCATCTGTCACACATTTTCTCCAGTTACGTCCCTTCTATTTCAACTTTTGGCCTCCTTAGCTAGGGTTCCCTCCACTTTCCCAGATAACACCCATTTCTGTTGTCATAATGTGGTCTGCAAATGAAAATTTACTAAGAAGTGTTTGATCCTGCTTGTAGTCTGGCGAAAGGGGACGCCTCATTTAACCCTTTTCTTTTTCCTTCGGTCCTGCAGGGCCTTAAAGCTGCTGACAATGACCCCACAGCCCCGCCGTACGACTCCCTCTTGGTCTTTGACTATGAAGGCAGTGGCTCCACCGCTGGGTCCTTGAGCTCCCTGAATTCCTCCAGTAGCGGCGGTGAGCAGGACTATGATTACCTGAACGACTGGGGACCACGGTTCAAGAAACTCGCTGACATGTATGGAGGAGGTGATGACTGAACTTCAGGGTGAACTTGGTTTTTGGACAAGTACAAACAATTTCAACTGATATTCCCAAAAAAGCATACAGAAGCTAGGCTTTAACTTTGTAGTCTACTAGCACGGTGCTTGCTGGAGGCTTTGGCATAGGCTGCAAACCCATTTGGGCTCAGAGGGAATATCGGTGATCCAATGCTGTTTGGAAAAACACTGAGCTCAGTTACACTTGAATTTTACAGTACAGAAGCACTGGGATTTTATGTGCCTTTTTGTACCTTTTCCAGATTGGGATTAGTTTTATGTTTTAAGGCTTTAATGGTACTGATTTCTGAAACGATAAGTAAAAGACAAAATATTTTGTGGTGGGAGCAGTAAGTTAAACCATGATATGCTTCAACACGCTTTTGTTACATTGCATTTGCTTTTATTAAAATACAGAATTAAACAAACAAACAAAAAAGAACTCATGGAGCGATTTTGTTATCTTGGGGGATGAGACCATGAGATTGGAAAATGTACATTGCTTCTAGTTTTAGACTTTAGTTTTTTTTTTTTTTTTTCACTAAAATCTTAAAACTTACGCAGCTGGTTGCAAATAAAGGGAGTTTTCATATCACCAATTTGTAGCAAAATTGAATTTTTTCATAAACTAGAATGTTAGACACATTTTGGTCTTAATCCATGTACACTTTTTTATTTACTGTATTTTTTCCACTTCACTGTAAAAATGGTATGTGTACATAATGTTTTATCAGCATAGTCTATGGAGAAGTGCAGAAACTTCAGAACATGTGTATGTATTATTTGGATTACGGATTCAGGTTTTTTGCATGTTTATATCTTTCGTTATGGATAAAGTATTTACAAAACAGTGACATTTGATTCAATTGTTGAGCTGTAGTTAGAATACTCAATTTTTAATTTTTAATTTTTTTTAATTTTTTATTTTCTTTTTCTGTTTGGGGAGGGAGAAAAGTTCTTAGCACAAATGTTTTACATAATTTGTACCAAAAAACAAAAAACAACAAAAAAAAAAAAAACGAAAAAAGGAAAGGAAAGGTGGGGTGACCCAACACTGGTGGCACTACTGAAAGTGTGTTTTTTTTAAAGAAAAATTGAAAAATGAAAGCTTTTAAAACTGGAGAGACTTCTGACAACAGCTTTGCCTCTGTATTGTGTACCAGAATATAAATGATACACCTCTGACCCCAGCGTTCTGAATAAAATGCTAATTTTGGATCTGGTGACTGGTTTGAACTTTTTCTTTTCTACATGAGCTGCTTTGAATGTTGTAAAATTCCCAAATACTGGAGTTTTGTGGAGGACTGCAGTACTGAAAAGTATGTATTTGTTCTTGCACCATTCAGCATTGAAGCGCATAGCACGGCAACCACGTACTATAGCAACAGGGAGAATGGTTTTGTGTCTTTTTGTCTTCATAGCGCAAAAGCAGCAGTGACTCAGCAACAGCATCTGCTGGTGGTGATGCGAAAACCGCATCCTCTACCATCAGCTGTGGTATCACTCTTAATATAATTTAGGTTTTGACTTGTTTTTGCTCAAGCTCATGGTTACGTTGGCACCTAACAGGCTCCTCCCATTAGGGCCCTGGAGTAAGGACCTCCTCCATGCAGTGTGTTGTGCTACTGGGACTGGGACTGAAACTTCAGCAGGACACCTGGAATTCTCACGCAGTTCATTGAAGCCACTGTTTAACGTATCGAAGGAAATACTTGGCTGGTTGACTTGTATTTATTGATTTGACCATTCATTCGCTTAAGTTCAATGTAGACTCAGGGACCGAAAGAAAGGAGATAAGCTAATACATTTTATAAAATAGTTTGTGTATCGGACTATAATGCATCAGTAAAATATAAAAAAGTGAAAGAAATTTTAGTATATTTTTTTATTGCTTCACAATTATAACATTTTCTTATATCGTACACTGTGTTTACAAAGCGTCTGATTCCATGTTATTGGGCGTAACATAACAGTTATTCAGTATGAGGTAGTGAAATTTACTTTTCTGTTGATTCACTCTGGAGACAATATTTTCTTTTTCCGTTTCTAATCATTATATGCTGGAGCTTGCCACTGGGAATTTCCTTAATCAAAGCTACTAAATTTGCTAGTTGCAGCAGTGTTTTCTAAGATTCAGGCTGTGCCACTGTGCCAGTATTTACACAAATGAATATTGAGCTGTCTTTACCAACTCAAACCTCACAACATTGACAACATACCTCATTTAGGTAAACAGCAACCATTCAGATTATTTTCTTGATGGTTCAGACAGAAACAGAAAGTATATCCTGCGAGTGTGTGTGTGTGTGTGTGTGTGTGTGTGTGTGTGTGTACATATAAATCAACTTTAAGCATTCATAGTAAATCTTTTATATACACAATTGTATAAGTTAAACATCTATGTATTTCAGATTGTCTTTTTTGGTATACGTCATAATATATAACTATATTTCCTTGGTCAGAAACAAAATGGGAGAGTCCAATGTTACAGCACAGCAGGTTAAGTCTCTGATTAAGATGTTGGTGTCCAATTTGGGTGGCAGTTTATGTCACCTGGCTTCCATCTGGCCCAACTCTAGCTTTGGGCCATTTGGAAAGTGAATAAGAAGATGGAAGAGATGGAAGATCTCTTTCTCAATTCACTCTTTCTCTCTGAAACTCTGCCTTTTGGATAAGTAAATAAATCTCTGGGGAGCAAAAGAATAGGAAACTAATAAAAAAATGGAATTTGGCATCTTTATACAGGTGATGTATCTGTTTAGCTAGCTGAGAGAAGTTCTGGTTCTTTGAGTATAAACCATTTCCATCAAGATTTTGGTTTGTTTTCATGAACATGAAATGGTTTAGCATATATTTTTATGTTTTGTGTCCTTTTCACTAAGAGTATTGTGGATATTTTTCCAAATCCATATAAATATTCACCTACCTCATTCTTTTCAACCGAAAACATAGTATTCTCTAACACAAACATGGGCATAGTAGTTTTATTGAACCATATCCTCATTTATTTGTTGTTTCCAATTTTCTCTCTGTTAAAAACAATGCCATAATAGCCTTTGCATGGGGCATTTCTCTAAATTATACGTTTGGATATGGAATTGCAGGATTAAAGAGTGTAGAGAGAAGTTAACTAAACATAGCTGAAATTATAAATTTTGTAGCATTACAGCAAAGTGCCTTTCAGCGGAAAAGATCAGGCTTTCTAAAACCCATCAACTTCTTCCTCTGGCAAAAAGGATTTTATGTAGCTTAAAATAGTAACCACAAAATGCAAGCTAACTAGCCAAGGCCATCCACTTCTTTGGAAGTAAACCTTTGAGTCAGCCGTGCTGACACGACTGTAACTGGGAATATAATAAAACCTCTAAAACTGTATTTATAAACATGGTTTATGGGCCCTATCCAGAAACATGTTTTCCTAAACTATTCATGATTTGGATTTCTTCTGCAACGTTGCCAATAAAAAAACACAAAAGTTCTAGAATCCCTATAAAATCAGTTATTTTCTGTGAGAAAAGTGTATGTATTCAATGTGAAGTTTTTATGACACTGCTAGATTCCCCTAATTAAAGACAACAGGATCTTCCACAATAGCCTATTAGCTAAAAACCTTGCCTTGAACACACAGGGATCCCATATAGGCACTGGTTCTAATCCCAAGGCCTTACTTCCCATCCAGCTCCCTGCTTGTGGCCTGGGAAAGTAGTCAAGGGCAGCCCAAAGCCTTGGGACCCTGCAGCCATGTGGGAGACCTGGAAGAAGCTCCCGACTCCTGGCTTGGGATTGGCTCAGCTCCAGCCATATGACTGCTTGGGGAGTGAATCATCGGACGGAAGATCTTCCTCTCTGTCTCTCCTCTCTGTGTATCTGAATTTTCAATAAAAATAAATAAATCTTAAAAACAATCCAGGGCAGGAGAGAGAATGACTGTGCTGGATAAGCATATTTTTAAGTTCAGTGTATTTTCATTTTCAATGTCTTCCTTCTTTGAGACTGTATGGGACTATTTAAATGTTTTTTTTCTTGTTTCCTTAGATAATTTTCTTCTCTTCCTTTCAAAGTAATGTCTTAGTCATTAAGCATCAAAATAGTAACAGCCATGGAATCTGCTCCCCTTTGCTTGGCTGCAACACACTGAATGAAATACAAGCCATCCTTCTCCCCACCCCGTACCAACATGATAAGCATAATTCTTTTCTGATCAGAGACTACGTGGTCTTATAAACCAACTTGTCCTGTGCAAGGCTATGCACATTCACAATGCAGGTGGATTTCAGTAACTCCAAATTTCTTCATGTGCATAGATAACTACTCAGGGCCGTTGGCATAGTAACTCATTTAATCTTTGCAGTAATTGCCTTTCTCTATCACCTCTAATAAAGTGATCATTGTTTCTCACATTGCAGCAATTCTAAGATCAAGAAGTGTCAGGTGATTCACTTAGCATTGCAGCTAGGTGGTATCCTGCTGTGATTGTGTGAAAACCACGTTGATGTTATTTCAGTGACACACAGATAGTTGTTACTAACGAGAGGGTCCATGAGTCTATGAAATACATATGACAATAAATAAGACCAGTTTTACTTACCCCAGTTTCTTTAGATGGAGAGGCTCTATCAGGGAAAGTTAAATGGCTTGTCCACTGAAACTGGGCTTACTAACAGCACAGCCATGATTGAAGCCCAATTACGTGACTCTACAACCCAAACATAGGACCACAAACACCGAGACAAAAATAAGGCTGAGTTAAAAAACAGTAGCCTTGTTGCATAGTCTCCTTTGTGTCTTAGGTTGAACCATACCTGATTGCCATGGAGGGTTTTCCTAGCACTTTCACTCAGTCTTTGTGCAGCCTGGAAAGTGGCTTCATGCATTGTTCTGCTGGACAGCTCCTTTAATACAGGCAACAGGGGGATCTGACATCTTTGTCCCAAACCTTTCATTCTCCAGTTGTAAGATGAAGAGCTTTGCACGTCAAAGTAGCATTTCCTGGTTCTGAGGGAGCATTTAGTTGTCAATGGAAACCTGTTTCTTCTGCACTAAAAAAGATGAAGGCTTTTATTCTGCTGCTTTATCCAGCATAGCTAGGTTTGGTTTTTCTTCCAGGATGCTACAACATGCTCCAGTGCTTTGAAGAGAAGCCTATTGTTACTAGTAAAGGCACAAGTTTCCCTAGTTCATATCCCACGCCCACCTTTTAAAAGCTACAGAGCTTCCAAATACTTGTGTAGAGTCTGTCTCATATTAGAAGATAGGTCCATGGCAGGGCTGTTGTAAGGACACAGTTTGTCACTTGGCGTGAACAAGTACACCATTACTGTCTTTTGTGAAAGAGCCATGGTCAGATTGTTCTCAATGTCCATAGTTACTTACAATGTAGAAGCAAAACATTTTTACCTTTAGAAAACTTTCCAGCTAAAATATAGTCTAATTTTTCTCAAATATTACTAATAAAATTTTAGACAGAACTTCCATAGAAACCTCACAATTCTGAAATATATATCCTCTTTGCTCTTTCAGAGCATTCCCTTAAGTTGACAAAAGCTTATAATTTCTGTATATATTTTTTAATTCATCTATTCGTATTTGAAATGCAGAGTTACAGAGAGAGGAAGAGAGGGATAGAGACAGTGATTTTTCATCTGCTGCTTGTTTCTCCACAAGGCTTCAATATCCAGGAGTGGGCCAGGTCAAAACAATAATCTGGGCTTCATCTCTCTCCCTGTCTCAATATGGTGCAGGTCCCAAAGGCCTGACCATCTTGCACAGCTTTTCCAAGTACATTCACAGGAAGCTGGACTGGAAGCAGAGCATCCAGGCCTTGAGCCAGTGCCTGCATGAGATGTCAGCATTGCACGTGGTGGCTTCAAAACTTTGTCATAAACCAGCTCATTATTACATATCTTGAACTCAAAGAAAACCTAAGTATTCTGAATTTGCTTTCTCATACTCCTCTATCATTATTTTTTTTAGAAACATTTCATGTATTTTTTATAACTTATTTGAGCTTCAGGATCAACATTGTTGAGGTAAAATTGTGCATGATTTCATGTTGCACTGATCAAAACGCTTCAATGCCTACCAGTTTTGCTTTCTTAACTTGCCTATTCCGAAAGCATATCCAGCTACATCCAGGAAACGAAAAACCACAGAAATACTAAAAAGTTGATTAAATTTTCTGGAAATAACAAATCCTAAAGAGATCAAACTGTATTGCTTTGGAAATTTTCCTTGTGGGTTTGAATATGAAGAAATGCAGACTTAATAACTCAAGCATGTTCACAAAATCACCCATATTAGCCTAGATCACCTACTTCTATATCCCCTTTCTAGTATTTCATTTTTTAGTAGTTAACATCATTCCTCTTAGACTTTTTGACTACACGTGTAGTAATCTTCCAAAAAATGAGGACATTATGCAATATTAAAATATAATAACTGGATAGACTGGGAACAGCAACACATAGAACAAACTGCTTTTGTTAGGCATAATCGTACTTTTTGCATGATATTGATGCCAGTATCAACCAGCTTATTAAATCACTTTGGAATTGGGGTTGGTGTACCTGTGCAGTGAGATAAACTGCCTTCTGTGAGCGTGATATTTCTTATCAGAGCAAACAGGCTGGCTTCTTTGCTTGTGATCCAGCTCTATGCTAATGCATCTGAGAAAGCAGTACATGGTGGGTCAAGTGCTTCCTCCTTTGCTACCCACGGGGGTGAGACCCATATGGAATGCCTGGCTTCTAGCTTTAGCCTGGCCCATCCATGACCATCATGGCCATTTGAGGTATGAACCAGCAGATGAAAGATTCCTTTCTCTGACTTTTTCTCTATCATAGCATCTTTCAAATAAATTAAATAAATCTTTAAGATAAATAAATTAGGCCTAGCATGATGGCTCAGTTGGCTAGTTCTCCACCTTGCAAGCGCTGGAATCCCCCGTGGGTAATGTTTTGTGTCCTGGTTGCTCCACTTCTCATCCAGCTCCTTCCTTATGACCTGGGAAATCAGTGGAGGATGGCCCAAAGCCTTGGAACACTGAACTCACATGGGAGACTCAGAAGAAACTCGTAGCTTCAGATCGACTTAGCTCTGGCCATTCAGCTATTTGGAAAGTGAATCAATGATGGCAGATCTTTCTCTCTGTCTCTATAAAATCTGCCTTTCCAATAAAAGCAAAGCAATCTGGAAAAATCAATTGCCTAACCAAAATAAATAAATAAATGAAGTGAGCTGGAGAATGTGAAATGAGACAAATACTATAAAGGCATTTTATAGAGTATGCAATGCTGCATCAATGTTAGATTTTAAGTATTAAAATGGTTAACTTGGATAAAAGAATGGCATGTGTTATAAAATGGTGCTATGTGTCCTGAGACTTCAACAACACATCTGTCTTACATACTGAAGGTTAAAGTTAGCTCTTCAAGAACATCCTGTCACACTCTAGTGAAATAAAACAGAAAGGGTGATACTAGTTTGTCCAATTGTTTTAGAATTTTTTTGCTTGCTTTTTTTATTTTTCTGAAATAATTTATTGTAACTATGACTACTTAATGATGGGCTAAGATGATTAAATGATGTGACAAATCAATTATTTGACCTTGATGTGACATTATGTTTTAAAGAACCTACATGTTGTGTTGATCCTTCTGTTGTCAAATCATAATTCTAACATGACTAATCCTCTGCAGAGGGGCAGTTCAGGGATAAACAAATTTCAGTGATCTTGAACAAGGTGGGAATGACAGCCTCATCAAAGGAGCTCAAGCCACTCACTGGAATTAGAAGGAAAAGCATGGCTCGTCCAATGTGTTTAAATGAAACTTGCCCAGATCATTAATAAAAATGAATGACAAATGGATAGGAAGTTTCTTTCACCAGGGAAAGACACCAAGGGCATTCAGTGGTATGGTTTATGAATTGGTGGCTCCAAAAGTGCCTGTGCACCAGATTTATTGGGAATCTTTAAAAATTAATGATATTTGTTTCTGTGCTAATAAATCCCAAGACCACCCTATGAGCTGAACCTGCCATGTAGAATTGCCCAAAAGAAAAACATGTCTGAATTTTTGTGTCCTTAGGGTTTCATCTGACTTAGATAGCTGATAACCATATCAGAGGAACACTAATTAACAACAGATCTCACGATAGATAATAAAGGAAGCTTACTAAGATGGAGATGGGAGTGTTGTTAAGATCAGGTTTGTGGGGCCCGGTGCGGTGGCCCAAGTGGTTAGGGTCCTCGCCTTGCACGCCCGGGTTCCCATATGGGCGCCGGTTCTATCCCGGCAGCCCTGCTTCCCTTCCAGCTCCCTGCCTGTGGCCCGGGAAAGCAGTCGAGGACGGCCCAAAGCTTTGGGACCCTGCACCCGCGTGGGAGACCCGGAAGAGGCTCCTGGCTTCGGATCGGCATAGTATCAACCGGATGGAAGATCTTCCTCTCTGTCTCTCCTCTCTGTATATCCACCTTTCCAATAAAATAATAATAATAATAATAAATCTTAAAAAAAAAAGATCAGGTTTGTGGAAGGGAAGATAAATAAGTCAAAATTATTCAGAGACAAGTTGGCCCCTTGTGCTATCTAGCCAAGGCCCTCACTGATCATTAGGTCATTGTGGGTTGTTCCCAGTTGAGATCTGTGTGCAGCCTTGGGAAGATTTTTGGCCGTGGCCAATAAACCAGGATGGGAGCTAACTCCAGACGGTTGTATGCTTGCAGCACTCTCAGAATTGGGGAAGCATATTCTTTAGGATTCCAGAAGGTTCTGAGAGGGACACTCCTAGCGAGTGCTGAATTATTTGGGTTTAGCCCAGGTGATTTGGTTTCATTGGGTACACTCAGCATGAGAATTTGTCTTCCAGGAAGGACATTTTTGCCAAGAAGGCAACTTCTCTGCCTTAAGTGCAGAAAGAGGTGAGTACACAGTGCTTCATTTCAATTCACAGGAAGAATGTAGACGGGCACAGGAGTGATGACATTGGATTAAAAAGCATGAAGCAGTTGAATTAGGGGGGATATTCAGCACTCAAGGTCAGTTTGTTTGCAGCACAGTAAGTAAACAATGCCGTTTCTTAGTTCATTTATGTAATTTGAATTTTCTTTTGCATTCTGTCATCACGTGTGTTTCTGGTCCTTTATGAAAATCAAGGAGAGATTTGGTAAAAAAAAAAAAAAAAAAAAAAGTTAGTGTAATGGGGAATGGCATGTGAAATGAAGATATTGCAGCTTGTAAAGTCATCTTGACCACAAGAGATTACTCTTACAAGGCCCCGTGTTTCTCCACAGTGATTAGTTCATGAGTGAAACGGATGCTTGCTTTGGTGACTTTAGGAAACGAATGTAGGGAAAGTCACTAAGCATTCGACTATGGCCAAACTGAGCGGGTAAAAAACTCCAGAAACAGAAGAGATAGAAATGCATATTGCATAAACGCAGCAAAAAAAAGAGGAGCCATCTTTTCCAAACATTCTCTTGAAAAATGGAGCTAACCCCCTGGGCGCGTCCCTTGGAAAGTATTTCTGCAGTTTAACCAAGTTCTTCCTACCTCAGTTACAAATATTATACCACTTCAGCATTTGATTTGCTTGCTAAAAATATTTTTGCTTGCCTTAAAATATCCCAATTTGGCAGACACAATTTGCATATGCTTGCATGTTACTAGACCAATTAATTGGTATGCATTGCCTTAAAATTTCTTCCAGATCATACCTACAAGTATAGAGGCTTTGACCTCGCACTACATTGTGCTGTTCAATTCTTCATAAAAGGCTATTTTTTTAAAGCTGGAGGTTTTGGTTCTTTAAAATAAAATAAATACTCAAAACAAATATATAGATTACTTTATAAAAATAGAAGACTGTCACTAGTAACTACCAATGAGTAGCATGTTTTAAAGCTAATTTTAAAAATCTTAGTTTGGTCATAGATCTTTGAAACATGCTTTTGACTGAAAATAGATACCCTAGGGTTCGGTGTTGTACCGCAGCACGATAAGCCTTCACCTACGTTACCTGCATCCTAAGGAGGGCAGCTATGAGTTCCAGCTACTTTTTTCCAACTCAGCATCCTGCTTCACACACCCTGGAAAGCAGCAAAGGATGGTCCAAGTACTTGGCCCTCTCCCACACATGTGTGACACCCTGCTGGAATTCCTGGCTTGCCCTCGCCTTTGTACCCATTCAGGGACTGAATTAGCTTATCAAAGTTCTCTCTTTCTCTCTCTGCCAATCAAATAAAAATATATATATATATTTAAAAACAAATCAAAGGTTGATGTTTTTTAATTTTTGTACCTTAATGTTGATATCAAAGATAAAAATTGTCCAATCTAAAATTAGGAACAACTATATGAGAATGAACATGGTCTTCAAATAGTACCCACAGAGTTAAGTAACACATCAAATGAGTGAATAGAATCTAAGATGTTCAGAATGTATACCTTGGGGGTAACCTTGTGGTGCAGTGGGTTAAGCCACCGATGACAACCATCTTACATGTCAGGACGCCAGTTTGTATCTGGGTTCCTACACTTCCAATCCGGTTCCCTGTTAATGAGATGGTCTGAGTACATGGGCCTCTGCTGCCTTTGTGGGCAATCAGGCTAGAGGTTGTGGCACCAGCTTTGGCCTAGTCCAGTCCCTGTCATTGTAGGGAGTGAATCAGCAGATGAAAATCTCTTTCTGTCTCTCCCTTTTATTAACTTTTTCCCAAAAAATAAAACAAATGTTTTTCTTTTCATTTTTAAAAGTCTTTCTATTTCTTTTTTTTTAAAAAAAAGCTTTATTTATTTTTAATGAAAGGTCATATACAGAGAGGAGGAGTGATAGAGAGGAAGATCTTCCATCTGACTATTCACTCCCTAAGTGACTACAACGGCCGGTACCGCGCCAATCTGAAGCCAGGAGCCAGAAGCTCTTCTGGGTCTCCCATGTGGGTGCAGGGTCCCAAGTCTTTGGGCCATCCTCAAGTGCTTTCCTGGGCCACAAGCATGGAGCTGGATGGGAAAGAGGGCCACTGGGATTAGAACCAGTTCCAATATGGGATCCCGGCGCGTGGAAGGCGAGGACTTTAACTACTATGCTATTGTGCTGGGCCCAAGTATTTCTATTTCTTAAAAGATAAAGGAAAGTGTTGGTGTTTTCAAATTAAAATGCATGTGATAGCTCAGCATTTATAGCAGAAACATTTCTGACCATTGGATATGCTCAAAGTATTCCTTAAGCAAAGAAGTTATAGATTTTCTTGGTTACCTGAAGTATCCGGCTACAAGTTCAATTTATGTCAAGAAAGTTTAAAATGTAGTTTCTACATCCTTCACTTGCTTCTGAACCTACTGTCATATCATGTTCTCAGAGGTATTTTAGGCAAATATTGAGAAAAAATTTGAAAGGACGTTAGATCAGAAATTGAACGTATGGATTAATTTCATGCTATTCAGAGGTACTCATAAAAGATTACTCAGATAAAATAGCTAATGTTATAAAAGTAATACTAATGTTTTCTATTGCATATATCTTATCCTTATTCCTGCTCTAAATAAGCTGTCTTACTTGATCCAAACATCAGCCCATTTTAGAAGTGGTAAAACCAAGATTCAAAACAAAAAAAATCACATGAAAGATGAGAGACTTGAAACGTAAATTCAGGCATGACTGTTTCCAAAAGGTGTATTTTATTTTAGTTTATTTGATTTTTGTTAAATTTTTGAGTTTTTGAATTTTATGGCAAAATTTCATAGACACTGGGATTCCCCCCCAAACTCCCACCCCGCCAAAAGATTTCCCCCATGTTGCTACAGTAGTATAGTCCTTCGTAAGGAGTCATGATTCCATCCGTGTGTTATTTAAGTATGCCCGGACATCGCTGGTATAGATAATGGCAGACAGTCCAGTGTCCCATTGTCTATGCATTTCCAACTGTTTCATTGGGAGTCCATATTTGATTTGGAAGCAAGGATGCATACTGCATTATATCCAATATTTTGGCTTCTTAAAAAAATTATTTTTATCAGAAAGGCAAATTTAAAGAAAGAAGAAAAGATCTTTCATCCGCTGGTTCACTCCCCTAGTTGCATGTTGCGCCCTAAGTAAGCTTTCATTAAAAGAACTTGTAGTGTTGAGCCCGGCATGATGGCTCAGAGGCTAAATCCTCACCTTGTAAACGCCAAGATCCTATATGGGCATTGGTTCTAATCCCAGATGTTCCACTTCCCATACAGCTCCCTGCTTGTGGCCTGGAAAAGCAGTAGATGATGGCCTAAAGTCTTGGGACCCTGCACCCACAAGGAAGACCCAAAATAAGCTCCTGATTTTTGCTTTGGATGGGCTCAGCTCCTGCTGTTGCAGCCACTTGGGGAATGAAGCAGTGGGTAAAAATTTTTTCTCTTTCTCTTTACTTCCCTCCACAAATCTGCTTTTCCAATAAAAATTAATAAATCTTTAAAAAGAGGGCTCACTTTAATTGTGGTAAAATACTCAGAAATTTCATTTTACCTCTAACGTTAGAAAGTTTTAGAATTTGCTTATGAATTTTACACATTGGATAAGATTTCATTCTTTTATCATATTTGAAAATTGGCCTTACAGTTTTGGCCATCAATTCTGCTAATGTCCCTAGCAAAAGAGAAATCAAATGTGGGATTTCAGGATGTTATCAATCCTGACATAAAATTTAATGTGTATTTTTAATTTGAATGAATATAGCTGTTATACATCTATTTTTCTCTGTAGCAGTATAATAACTTGGTATTAATGAGGGTTTCCTTTTGTACTAGAATATATTTTAATAATGAGGTTTTTACTGAGAAATGGAATTGTTTTATAACTTGGAGGAAAATTAATATGTCTCTCTCCTACTCCTCATTCTCAAGAGAAAACTGAAGTAATTCCAAAGGGGAAAAAAAGAAAACTATTAAAGATACAAAAGATTTCATTTGTTTATTAACATGAGTTTCTCAGATAACCGGACTGGACAGGGTCCTGGATGTTATCGCTGTGGTGGAAAGAGCTGGATTTTATAGTCAAGAGTTCACTTGTTAGCATTGCTGCTTAGGAACAAAGTGACCACAAGCTCATCTGTACCAAGGACATCTTGCAATGCCTGCAGCATGCTGAAGTTAAAGGGCTGTTAGGATAGAAAAAAATAACAGGTGTACGAAAGACTTCAGTAAAATGTAAATGCATGAGAATATTAATTTTGGTCTTGTAACCTTCACTGGTGATTATCACAGCAGTGGTTCATTATATACCAAACTATGAATTGATTTTATAATTTCAGCTCAGTCTTCCATGGTCAAAAGAAATGAAATTAAAAAAACTAAATATATCAGAACTGCCCCAAGCAATCTATTTTTTCTGCCAACATTATACATGTGATTACAAGGCAGGAGAATAATACATCTGTTCACTTAACTCAGAGTTCAGGTTTTTAGTGAAGTTTCCGTAAAATGATTTGGTTAAGTTTCATACTTTGTGAAGTGAAAACATTCCTTTTTAATCCTTAAGATATATTGCAAGGTGCAAGAAACTACAAAGAACTATATGCATTCCACTTTGTACTTCAGGCCACAAAGGCAGATGGTCATTGGAAAACTTTGATTGAACTGTACTGTGCCACGTGTCGTGCCAAACATGGATCTGTAGAGGTGATTGAAAGTCGTGGTCTGCCTTCAAGGACCCTCTGATCTAATATAAAGTTAAGCTGCATGATCAGCTACTCAGATGCGGTGATGCCACAGCAAAGATGAGCCAAATGCCACTGAAGTGATTAGAAGAACCGTGTAACTTCTTCTGGCTTACTTCTGTCGTTGTTGCAATACTTAATAGGCGCGACACTCTCCAAGTTTCCAATATTGTTGCCTGGACCATTAAAGGAGATTTTAGTTTAGAAAATAAATGAACTTTAGAGTAGGAAAGCAACATAGTGCTTAAAATAGAAGAAAAAAAAACCCCAACTTCCTGAAAGAAAATCCAACACTATCAAACAGACAATAGATCCCTCTGATTCTTGTAGCAAAAGACATCCCTTCCTCCCTGTTTCAGTAATGGAGGCTTCACTGGCTTGAAAGGAATCAGGGCATCAAAGCAGAAACGGCACTCAGGTTTCTCTCAGCATCATGTCAGAAGGCAATACGGAGTTAGCCGACACAACCTGCTGGCTTGTGCGAAGGACGTCGGTGCGGATGGCAGCAGAGACAGTCCGGAAGCTGAAGTCAGAGCCAGGAAGGAGCAGGCCCTTAGACAGTGCACGTGGATGTGTTGGGACACTTGGTGTATACAGAAGAAAAGAGCGTTGTCAAGGACTCACAACATTATTTGGCGTATTATTGCCCTTTGTGTATTTATTTATTAAACTTAAGAGCGCATAGCCAGTTTAGGCTCATCATCTTTTCATACTTTGTGAGAAATACTTCGTATTTGTTAGCGGAAAATACCCTTTCTTTAAAAAAAATTATTTCGGTTAGACTCTTCACAAGGATCTCAAATAAGTTAAGAGCTTTGATCAAAGGAATTAAAGTTTCTTGCTTCTTCCTAATACACTATGATGTCAAAGTCAAGTTCTGACAAATTCTTACTGGATATGGGAAGCCTTAATTAAGAATAATTCAAATGTCTTTGAAAGGATGTGCTGAGAGATCATGCTACTTCCTTTAAATTCCAAAAATATGCCTGGTTTGCTTTTCCTGAAATAATCATTGATTCATCAGACAGTATCAAAACTTAGCTGACTTTGGGCATCCCAATTACCAGAGTTGCAAGGTGCTTAGCCTTGCAAAGTAAAAACTATTGTATTGGGCCTCAAGACTCATCTTTTCTCCCAAGATAATCTCTCTCTCTCTGCAATCTTTTCTTTAAACCTCTAAGTCTCCTCTTTCCTCTCTTCTTCCTTCCCATACTATCTCCCCCAACCCACACAATTTTGATTAATTAATTCATTAATTAATTAGCCAAATTAAGAACTAGAATCTAACAAACAGCTAGTTCCTGCACCAAAAATACAGAATTAGAGATTTAGGAATAGCATACATTTTATGTTGGTTATGTGGATAGCTAAATAATTCAGAACATACGTGCACATTTTTCAGATAACTAGTTGCAAGTAAAGAGTACCTGTTTCCAAAAAAATCCAGAAGCTATGCACTGTCTGAGTTTGTGTTGGAACTTGACTAAATAAATCCCCCAAATACATGTAGTTGTTATCGATAACAACCTCAGAACAGGATGAGTACATATATTTCAGTTTAGTATCCATAACATCATCATCGGTTTTCCAAAAAGTTAATGGTATGATGAGTTATGGGATGCTAGCTTTTCATTTTCTCTCGACAGACATCCTCAGCCTTACAGAGCTGATACGCGTGACCTTGTGTTCATCAGCACCATGAGCTCAGCAGCTCGTGTGTCATCCCTGCCTTTTGACCTCATGAGTATGAGCCACATTGCATCAGAGAAGGGGTCCAGGATCAATAATTAATACTTTGGAGTTGCAACTACATATGAATCTATGTGCCTGAATTTTTAGCAGTGTTGTGGTACAGTATTATCTATTTCTAAAATAAAAAGGAGCTAAATATATGATGGGGTTATCTACCAAATGCAATTCTAAACATACGAATATTGTTACAACCTTGAGACAATAAATACAAGGATTCAACTGGCATGGTTACAAATTAAAGCCAATTTTAACTTGCCTTTTAATAATGAAACTCTATATGTATTTAATCAGACCTCATTGGTCATTGATAAACACTGATGATCAACAAATAGAAAAGTTTAACTTCGTATTCTATTTGTCTATTTCTGGTAAGTAATTTAAACAATCTGAGAGTAAAATCAAGGCATCCGTGTAGCCTTTAAGCGACACCTAGCCCTGCTCCATGATTTGAATGTTTTTGCCACGGGGACAGCCATGTCTGTGTGACAGGATTTAGCGTTCAGGCCGGATAGATGTGGTTAACCCTAGTTTATCCTGGAAAACAAGTTATTGCAAAAGGGACGTGAGCTCCAATTTGCCCATCTCTCAACTGCAGCAATGTAAACACCAAATTCAATAGTCATTTTTCTATCCCAGGGACTGAACAAAGAAATCTAGACTACAACATGAGATTAAGCAAGCACACAGTTCCAGAGAAATGAGTGAAGACAGCTGGGCTCCTTTGGCTAGGCAGCCGGTGCCTTCTGTGACATTCTGTAGCTCTGGTTTCATTACTGCATGTAGATTCCAAAGGGGGCTCCTAAATACCTGCACTGAATTTGACACTATGCTTAAAGCAATAGTGTGGACAGCATTTATTTCAGTAATTGAGTTCTTACTTGGAACGCCCGTATTCCATTTCAGAATGTGTAGTTTGCGTCCTGTCTACTCCTCTTCCACGCCAGCTTCCTGCTAAAGGGCATCCTGACGAACAGCAGCTGCTAGCTCATGGACAGGGTCCCTGCCTCCCACCCGGGAGACCTGGTTGGAGTTTGTGGCTCCAGTCCACGCCCTAGCAAAACTTAGTTTTTGCAGGTATTTGATGAGTGAGTTAGTGTCTGGAAAGTTTTTTTCTGTTTTTTTTTTTATTTCTCTTTACCCTTTCACATACAATTAAAATAAAATTTTCCAAAAATCCCTATGATTTTCTTTACCTAAGACCACTGAAATCCAAAGAAATATAAAGGCTGAATCAGGAGATCTCAAAGACAAATCAAAGAATATTAATTGGTTTCTAAATGCACAAGAATCTGGCCTAAGAACTTCTCACAAATAGAAAAGCAATATACAATATATACACACAAATAAAATGTATAAAATAAACTATAAACAAATATATAAATAAATATAAATAAAAAATAAAATATACAAAAAATATATATAGTCAATAAGTTGTCTCAAAGAGATGATTGAAAAGTTTCTAGTAAGCCCAGTCTTTCCTGTACACTGATGTAAAAAAAATAGACACATCATTTCGAGAAGGACTAATATTACATTAACAATTCACCCAAACAAGGGCGTGTCATTCTGCATGTCAGGCATTAATTTCTTAAAATAAACAGATTAAAATGAAATATAAATTTGACTCTAGCTCATTTTTGGAAAGAAAAGATAGTGCTTTGCTTGAGATGGAGGCACCAACGGAGATGAGTACAGGCAGTGAGAAAAAAGAGACACTAAGACGTATCACCAAATATTATGATTTTTAATCTGTTTACTAATAGCATCCCAGATACCTCTAAAACCCTTTACTTTTTACCTCTGAGTTTTTAGGCTACAAAAATATGAATGTGTATAAAGGGGATAAATGATTCAGCTAAAATGTATTCTGCTGGCTAAGAGCAGGAGGCAATTTCATATTTGCATTTTTATCATCACTTGCTTTAACAAGATTACATAAATTCCAAATTACTTATTTTCAGAATTTTTTTCTAGCAAATTTTGAATTACAACTTATATCTTCAGTAATTAAAATTTTTAAATTTTATACTATTTTAATAGTAGTATGAATATTGTGATTCCTAAATTGAATACCTGTGGTTGGTTACTAGCAGAAATTTTTAGAATTTGAAGTAATTCAAGTATATGATCAAAAATTCAATGAAACAGGACATCTTGATCCTTAAGTTATCTTGAATAGTTGAAGCACTCTTACATTTCTGAAATGCTATTCATTAACACATGCACGAATATCAGTCTTCACTACTTCCTTAGTTCACGGAACTGCAGTGTCCAGAAATCATTAGCATTAGACATCTTGAACGTGTGAACTGTGGTTTGGAAATGATAGTTGGAGAGTCACAAAAATGATTTCAATTCTTAGCGTCTTTGGGAAATTATATTTCAGCTGCCCCTTTCATAATCCTCCTTATTAACAAAAAGAAATGACTATTTTTTGTTTACTTATAGGATGTGCTTTGGAGATTGAATAAGATGCATGATTCAGGACTTTAGAAAAAGGCGAATTTGGTAAGTTGTTTCAAGAGTTACTTGCTACTGGGGAGGAGACCATGAGACTTAATGGTTAGGATGCTGTTTGGGCTACTGTGTCCCATACCGAAGTACCTGAGTTAGAGTGGGCTTCACGTTGGATTCCAGTCACTCCCTTGGATGTAGCAGGTGATGGTCCACGGGGGAGGCTCAGATTGAGTTCAGAGTGTCTGGGTCTGACCTGATCGCACCTCATCTCCTGCAAGCATTTGCGGGTGAACACATTGATGGAAGACTGCTATCTGTTTCTGTTTCTCTGCCTTTCAAATAAAATGGAATTAAGTGCATTAATCTTTTTTGCTTTTTAAAGAGTACTTTTGGCTGTTTTTCCCTCATAATGCAAATGACAAACTCCTGCTATTGTTAACAGTAGTTTCCCAAATAGACATTTCAGAAAGAGAAACCATTTTCTTCTTATTGGTTGCCATTTCCATGCTTCTGAGTTAGTGCCAGCTCTCTTGGCAGTTTCAACTAAAAATACAAGCTTAAATTTAACTAAAATACTGGTTTATATATATCCTGAATCTTTCCAGAACAAAATGATGAGTTAGTTGAGACCGTGACTAGATATGCAGTACTAGAACCAAGTTGATATCCGAATCTGGCATCTTAATGAATTATAATTATTTAATTGTTCTATATGATCTCATCAATAGTACTATATTCCTACATTTTCATAAAAGAGTATAGGGCAAAGTACAATTTTTAAACATTTTAATCTTTCATAACAAAGTCCTCAGGCCCAGTGGGGTCACCCAGTGGCTAACTCCTCATCTTGCAAACGTGGAGATCCCATATTGGCACCAGGATATGTCCTGCTATTCCACTTCCCGTCCAGCTCCTTGCTTGTGGCCTGGCAAAACAGTAGAGGATGGCTCAAAGCCTTTGGAACCTGCACCCCTGTGGGAGACCCAGAGAAGCTCCTGGCACATGACTTTGAACAGGTGCAGCTATTAGACCTATTAGCTAAATCCTTGCCTTGCAAGCTCAGGATCTCATAGGGGCAGTGATTTGTGTCCTGGCTGCTCTGTATCCCATCCAGCTCCCTGCTTGTGGCATGAGAAAGCAATGGAGCATGGCCCAAAGCCTTGCAACCCTGCACCTGCATGGGAGACCCAGAGGAGACTTCTGACTCCTGGTTTCGAATTGGCTCAGCTTCATCTGTTGAAGACTCTTGAGGGGTGAACTAGATGATGGAAGATCTTTGTCTCTTCTACTCTCTGTATAACCATCTTAAACAACAACAACAACAACAGCAAACACACAAAAAAGATTTGCTGTGCCTAATCAGTTCTACTGGCTATCAATTCAATTTACCAGTACACATAATTCAACAGAGAAGACAGCGAACTAAAACAGGCTACGGATTGTTGTTATGTGGAGAGAAATTGCTTATCTGTTTCTCATGATTGAAAAAGATGATTTCTTCAAATCAAAGCTGGTGTTGGTGATAGGCAAGCCTAGCAGCGAAGAGAATGAGATGGAAGGTCACGGCCGTGATGGAGATAAGGGAATATTTTCCAAGCCTGGAGAGTATTTTTCAGCATAAAAATTAGAAGCTAGGTAACTTGACACTAGTAAAATAACGCTACATAAAATGCGTGAAAGGCAAGCATAAGGCACTGAATGAGCAATGAGTTGGTAAGATAAAAACAGATATTGGGACAGGAGTTACACTCCAGCGATGGAAGGGGTTGATCACCTGATTATAAAAGCACACTATACAATATCTTCAGCTTCCTTCTGCCTCCCATGTCATTTGCTCAACTGAAGAAACAGAGATAGCAGTCATCATACATATTTTTAATAATGTTTCTTAATTTTTAAAAGATTTATTTATTTGGAAAGTCAGATATACAGAGGGGAGAGACAGAAAGATCTGTCCACTGCTTCACTCTCCGAGTGGCAGGAACAGCCAGAGCCGAGCCGATCTGAAGCCAGGAGTAAGGAACTTCTTCCTGGTCTTCCACACGAGTACAGGGTAGCAAGGCTATGGGCCACCCTCCACTGCTTTCCCAGGCCACGAGCAGGGAACTGAATGGGAAGTTGAGCAGCCAGGACACAAAACAGTGCCTATATGGGATCCCAATGCATGCAAGGTGAGGCTTTTAACCACTAGGCTACGGCACTGGATCTGTTCTGTAGTTTTTTTAACTTCTATTTTTTAAAATTTTACTTCTTTTTATTATTATCATTATATGATACAGTTCCATAGGCCCTGAGATTTCCCTTGCTCTCTTCCCAATTCCCTCCTCCCTCACTGAATTCTCCTATATCATTACTAACATATAGTTCTTCATACACAGTCATATGTCCATCATTGCTGGCATAGACAATGGCAGAGATTCCAGCATCCTATTGTCAAGATATAGTTAACAATTTCATTGGAAGTCCATCTTTGTCTGGAAGTAGTGATGCATACTGCATTATATCCTCACGTTTGGATATGACAATCTCCATTATAAAATTATTATACCTTCCCTTAAATGAAAAGCCATAATACAAAATCAATAGCAGGAAGAAAAACAGAAATTTACAATGCCATGGAGTTAAATAACGTGCTACTGAATGACCAATGTGTTGATGAAGAAATGAAAAAGAAAATTAAATACCTTTTAAAAAAAAGGATGCTGCTGTGTAACCTATGAGTCAGCGAAGAATTTAATAAAAGAAATTATTTTGAAGAAATGAAAATAAAGACAAAAACATCAAAAGCCATGAGTTGTAGCAAAACCAATATTGGAAGGGCTATTGATTTTATATTTTGCAGGAAGGTTGCCTTATATCAGAGAGAATATATGATATTTGTCCTTTCAGGATTGACGTATTTCACTGAGCAGGATGGTCTCTAGTTGGGACAATTTGGTTGTAAATGGTAGCATTTCATTCTTTTCAATGGCTGAGTAATATTTCATGGAATAAATACCACAATTTCTTTATCATTTCTCTTTCCTTCTCTCTGTAATTCTAACTTTTAAGCAAAATAAGCAAATGTTTCAAACAAATTATTACTTGCTCTTACTGTTCATGAGAAACACAGAGCTTGGAACAGGATTTCATTCCAAGGAATGAGTCGCTTATGCTAATCTCAGGGCGGGAGAGCATTGTGTGAAACTTTTCTCAGAGTAGAGTCTAAGGTTTTGCACTTGAACTCATCAAATACCTCCTTGTTTTTTCTTTTTTTTAACTTTCTTTTTTTAATTTTAATTTTTTTATTAATTACATTGCATTATGTGACACAATTTTATAGGTCCTGGGATTCCCTCCACCCCTCTTGTTTTTTTCTTAAGAGATAAACGTCAATATCTCATCAAATCCTGAGCTAAACATTTGTGCTTTTCAACTTTTCACATTTTTTTATTAACATGTACTAGTTATATATTTTGGAAATACAATCATTTTATATATTTTGGAAATACAATCATTTTTTTTTCAATGTTTAGGCACACCGTACATGGATCAATGCAGACAATGAGCCTTTGATTTGGGTTATATTTTCTCAGTGTTGGGAGCTGAAAGTGTTTCTACACAAAGTGGGTCACAGTGTGTCATTTCACTAATATTCCTCATATCTTCCCCTGAAAATTCAAGTGTCTTTCTTTCTCTCTCTCTTTTTTGACATTTTATTTTGGATTAATCTTAAAGTCACAAAACACAAATTGTGAGGGAGTAATGCAACCAAATCCCAAATACCTCAACTTCATTTCTTCTGCTGGCATCTCATAATTAGTACCATTGTTCATAATTAATAAACTACTCAATTTCCCTTTTTATTTTAATCTAAACTCTTTTTGCAAGAAACAAAGGAGGTTCTTGAAATAATACCATCTTCTATTACACAAGAGAATGCAATGAAGAGTTGCTGCCTTTGAAATCTGACTTCAACAAATATTTGGAACAAAGTAGATGAGTTAGGCACCACATGAAGGTAAACAAGGAGTGAAACCTGGAAACGGGAAACTCAAATAAAGCGTATGGAAAGAAGTACGTCCAAATACATGGAAACGGGAACTGGATATTGACAAGACAGAGGCAGGAAAAAGTCCTTGGAAGCCTGGAGATGGGATAACCATTTCCACAGGTAGCGGCTGGATGCTCCTTCGCAATGAAAATGACATTTGATGAATGTGGATGGGGCTGTAATTGGAAGTTTAGTCCTGGAACTGAAGAGGATGGCAAGATCCAAAGGCAGATATCTGAGAAAACAACAACATAGCAGATAGTGGAAGTTATAGCTACAGATGGAATCACTCAAAAAGATATATTTAAAAAGGAATTAGGCTAATACTCAGTGTAAATGAGTTACCAATTCTTTGTCTTACGTGGAGGACTTGTCTGTAGAAGTAACGGCTGCTTTTTGGTAGATTCCACTTCTGGTATTTACAGAGTATTTTTTTTTTCTAAATGAATTCTCCCTTATACAATGCTTACAGACTTTAGGCAACTATTAAAAATACTGCAGAGAAAATTAAAATTGGGTGTCTAGAGGAGAGTTGGCTGGATTTGGTAGATGAAAGAGAATTGAACTTGAGTTTTGGTTTCTACAGCATTTTTTCTGATAACAACTCACAAAATAAGAAAAAATGTATCATCGAGTCTGAAAAAAAAAAAAAAACTTCTTCTGCCCACCACTGAGCAAAGAGACATTGTAATTGTTGGGAGAGGCTTTCAAGCAGCTTTTATAACTATATTTAAGGAACTTAACAGTTGATTTTAAGGAAAAATATATTAATGATATATGAATGGATGGGAGCCATGACAAGAAACTAGGTGGAGAATTGTGGATTAAAGATATTATTTCTAAAATGAAAATTTCCTAAATGGCCTATTAGCAGATAGAAAACGATGGAAGAGTCAATGAATTCAAATGTAAATCTAAAACAATCTGATGAGAGGGAAAAATGGTCTTTAACCATGAGCTTACTAGCGACATGTGGGATCCAGTGCTTCAAGGTGTGTTGCTGAAATCCTAGAATGGCAGAAAATGACAAAAAAATAAGGAACCAAAAAAAAATTTTTTTTCAATGTTTGGTGAAAATGGAACTTATAGATAGAAATTAAGTGAATCCTGAGCAGTTTAGGCACAGAAAATGGCACATACACATATCAGCTAAAAACAACCATAAAGAGAAAAATTGATAACACCTTGATAAAAATAATGTATTATATGCAAAGATAAACTACATTCAATTTTTCTTCTTTTAAAAAATACTTATTTTTATTGGAACAGCAGATCTATGGAGAGGAGAGAACAAAGGATATTCCGTTGGATGGTTCAATCCCCCAAATGGCCACAATGGCTGAAGTTGAGCTGATTTGAAGCTAGGAGCCTGGAGCTGCTTCCAGGTCTTGAGACCACATCGGTGCAGGTTCTCAAGGACTTGGGCCAACCTTCGTAGCCCTCCCAAGATATCAGCAGGGAGCAGCCAGCACTGGAACCGGCATCCCAAATGGGATTGTAGGTAGAGGATTACTCTGTTGACCTACCATGCCAGCTCCCTAGCTTTTGTTTATTAACAAGGCCACGGAACAGTATTTTCAAACTGATTGAAAAGAAACTATAAACCTTGATTTTATAATTACTCTAAATATGTTTTAATGATTGAGTGATAGTGGAAAATATAAACATCCTTCCTTATCAGACTTGTTCTACATAACACGCTCAGGACATCCCTCAGGCTGAAGAAAATGACACTATGTGACAACACAGGCCTACTGGACACAGTGAAGGACATTGCAAATGTTTAGGTAAATGTAGATATTATTTCTCCTCATTTGTTTCACAGTAATTAAAAACATTCTACAACGTCTGGTAGAGTTTATAATATACAGGCATAGCAAAACATTAGGACAAAAGATAGGGTTGATTAATTATGTAGTTATGATGTTCTTATGCTTCACATGACTATATTGACTCTGGATAGACATACTTTTAAGATTCATACAAAAATTCATACTATGACCACCAAAAATCAGAGAAGACATTAAACGTTCATAATGCAAAGCATTTGGATGACTCAAAAGAAGGAGGACTAAAAACAAAACAAAAACTAATAAGCAATTGGGAACAAATGGGAAAAAATAAAAAAGCAAACATCACAGTAGAAAACAAAAGATAATCATGTCAATAATAATGATACTATTACCAGTATTGGCAATGATTGGACAAAGTATTTTAATAAGGCAGGCATTATTAAAAATAATACAGCAAAGTGTGATTTTATATATCCATATATAAAAGATGCATTTTTAAATATAAAGCAAAGAGAAATTAGAAACATATCAGAAAGGGGGCCAATATTGTGGCAAAACTGATAAGACTGCTTCCTTCAATGCCTACATCCCTTACGGGTGCCAGTGTGAGCCCTGGCTGCTCCATTTTAGCTTAAGCTCCCTCTAAGGGCCTAGGGAAAGAGCCAGAGGACGGCCTCCAGATGCTTGGGCTCCTGCACCCACATGGGAGATCCAGAAAATCCTGGCTCCTCGCTTCTGCACAACCTCAGCTGCTGTGACCAACCGGGAAGAGAACCAGCAGATGGAAGACCTTGTACCTCTCCTTTTCTCTACATATAACTGTCTCTCAAATAATGAAATAAATATTTTTTTTAAAAAAGCATATGAAAAAAGCTATGCTATAAGAGTGGCTTAATTAGCATCAAATAATAAACTTCAGGAACACAAGTATTCCAAAAGAAAAGATATTTCATTACTTAAAATGATTAGAATCTTAAATGTGAATGTGCCTAAATCTAGGACTTTAAATCCAAAGCAAGATGAATAGAAATAAAGCAACACTCAGAATTGTCACGCTCATGTGGATAGACAAATAGATTGATACAGATCCCTGGGGAAGAGAGAGAGGTGGGGTGGAGAGAGAGACATAACAAAATGGCTCCTAAGATTTGGATTCTGGGAATTACATAATCTTGCAATTTGGATTGACAAGCTGAAGACAGAACTAATGCTCAAAGCTGAGTCTAAAGACTGACTGAAAGGCTTAAATCTAGGAAGAGAAAATATTTCAGATAAAGCCTGAAGGTCATACGCTGCCTTTTGAACATGTCTCTGTTGCTTGGGTGAGACAGGGGTTTTTCTTCTATTAGATCGTTTACCAGATTGGGCAAGGACCACCCACGTTGTGGAAGGCAATCTGCTTTATTCAAAGTCCAGGGATTTAAATGTTAATTTCATCCTAATCATGTTCATAGAACTATTTAGAATAACATTTCACCATCAAACACCCACATAAGTGTACAAAATTAACTAGCACAGGGGTTGACATCATTGTAGGTTAGATGTACAAGGATAAAAGAGAATGTATGATTAATTAACTTCATGACGATATACTTAATGATCTAAATAAAAGAGAGAAATTCTTTGCAAATACCTCTTGCCCAAACTTGCAGAAGGGAAAATCTACATATCTCTCTGTATATTATGGATAAAATTCTTGCCCAAATTTTAGAGAAAAGCAAGAATATGCTCCCTCACAAACTATTCAGCATTGATTTGGAGTTTCTAACTACAACAGCAAGGTAAAAAATCATGTTTTTGAAAGCTACAAAGTTCAAAAATGGAGAAAAGTGTTCTCCAGGCATCAAGAACTCCATCCACCTTTCCTGCGTGGGTGGCAGGGGCCCTGGCACTTAGGTAATCTTCTGACCTCCCAAGTACATTAGCAGGAATCTGGCAATGAAGCAAAGTAGTTGGTCATCCAACACAGTAAGTTCACCAACTGTGTCCCACCCTCTCCTGCTCCGGCAATTCTGAATGAATCCATCGGCAGCCACAAGCCTGTTGAAATAAACCAAAATGAAGATTGTGGTTGCCCTTGCTCAGCAGAAGGAAGAAAAATATTTAATGCTCAGGAGAGAACCCATAAACCGAAACCTAGCTAAAGTCTACTGCCTCAAACTTAGCAGCTGGTCACACTTAAAATTCAAATCATTGTCGAAAATTCAACTTCATCAGCCCCTTTTTGTTCCTTTCATTTCTGATAGCTGGTTTTCGACACACAGCACTTTGTATTATTTGTTGCCTCACTAAATGAAAAGTGCCAAAGGCAGGAATGACAGTTTTTGTTAGTAACTCATGGCAGGGGGTCTGGCACACCGTGGGCCTTCAGCGACGAATGCCAGCCTGTTCTGCATTCCACATGCAATGAGTATGTGGCTTCTACATCAGTGACATCTCTGTGACCATCAACAATTTTGTGACTTTCATAATTTCTGTCTTACCCTATTCCCTTTCAATAAACAAAATATCCCAGAAATTCCAAATGACATGCTTTACAACACTTTTTGCAATGTGAGGGGATACAAAAATTCTTTGTCCAACTATGGGTACTGATTTTTTTCATTCAGAGAATGAGTTCACCAATATGTATGCCACGATGCCTTTAGGCGTTAGTGCCTAAGAGGCAGAAATTAATTGTGGGAATATTCTGCTCAATGAATGGCATGCTGTGATTGCTCAATACTCATTTAAAATATCAACAAAACTTGTTTCTTTGCTTTGACATTTGAACCAGCTATATAATGTTGGGCAAGTCCTTTCATTCCCATACATCAACATGCCAATGTTGAAAAATAAGGGACCTATTTTTCCCCCAGAATAGTTTCATGCCTGTATCAAAATACCAAGTTACCATGGTGATAACTACTCTTGTAAATAGGGCAACTCTACTCCCCTATAGAAGCAAATGCAACACAAAAGGAAGGCAAAATAAGCTCTGAAATAGAAAACAAAGGATCCTAGGGGGAAAATTCCCCTAGTGAAAGCGATAAAGCCTTTTCCTGCAAAAAAGTCTTGGAAGGTGTGGGGCATTGCTCTTCCTACCTCAAAAGCTAAGTGCCAGCAGGAAGAGGTGGGACCTGGACCGTATATTTCCAGATTATTTGCTGGTGGCATAGGAGAATTATGTTTGCTGAGCACAAAGACAATAAAGTACTAATAGCAACAGTGATATCATTGCCATGGGCCTCTTCTGGGCCAAGTGCCATGCCGCATGCTTCATCGGCCCTCATTCCTTTATTCCTCCAGTGAGTGCGATCGAAAGCTCATAAGGAGTTGGGCTGCGATTCCTGATGAGGAATGAGGAAGCTAGAGAGGAGAAGCTGGTCTGGTGTTTGCAATGAGTATCAGGAGTGAGAAGGAAAGGAACTAGACCAGCAGACACGTGTAAGTGGTCAGAGCATTATCCATGTCACACAGAACATTGTCAAGCTGAACTGGATACAGGAGGTTGGCAGGTGCAGATGCACGTGGGAGTTAGGGCGGAGGTGATGACATCATGTAGAAAAGGCACAGAGAAGTGGAAGAGTGCCACCAGAACTGAGCAGTAGGATCCTGTGGTCAGTTGCCAGGAGTGGAGATGGCCGTTTTCCCTTCTTCCTCGTGTGACTCTAGCTGTGCATCTTCCCTGTAGTGAGTTTGTTTCCCATTCCACTCAGGTTAAGTTTTGACAAAGTGGTAAGTATAGGGGACCCTATCTTGTGGCTTTTGTTGAACACTTGCTTGAAACAATCTTGATTTCTAGGCTACCAATAGTGTCAAACAAGAAAATGGAAGTTTTCTCATTGGGAGGGCCAGCCAGAGTAGGCAAAGGGCATCAGGGCACTTCTCCACAGTGGTAGCGGTGCTGAAGTGAGAAGGCCTCCTCCTAGTGGCTGAGTCTGAGGGAGGAGGTCTCATAAAAAAACCCCGCATGCCATTTTATTCACTATAGGGTAATGAAAAAGTCCATTGAAATCACACGATATCACTCAAGAAATCTCATGGCAAGGCTGTTATAACAGGAGTAAGCTCCTTCGGCTCTTGGATTGGTATGGAACCATTTTCTTTACTCCTTTAGATATTCCCAGGGTTGCTACGTGCGTTATTAGGCAATGGAGCTAAAGGGTGGCCCTTATCAGAGATCCTACACTGTGTTGTTTGGAGTGAAACCTCTGACAGTGAGCTACAGAAACCCCCTAATTGTAAGGATCCCGTGCAAGGCATTTCATTATAACGCAGCAAAGCTGACTATCATAATTTTGTGTTCTGTGCACATCTTATTTAAACAAAATATTAGCTCCTTGAGGGTAAAGCATTAACCATGTTAATGCTCAACATCTGGAAAGAGTTTGATATTGTAAATGTAATTAGTTATAGCAAGCAAACTGAAATTCAATATCCCATTCAAATAATACACATGAAATATGTCTTATTCCACCATGACTATTCTTTTTTTATATATACACATATATTTGTGTTATTTGTGTGTGTGCTTACGATTTTGGAGTTTTCTACAATTCCTTCCTATTTGCTGCAAAAATTTTGACTGATAATAAGACTTACCCCTGGCAAATTTATCTGGATCAATATTTGTATGATTTAATTTTATCTTAATTGGGTATCTTGAGACACACTGCAGGTTTTTTTTTGTCCTGTAGTATCTGCCAATAAGTGCTTTCTCCCATTTGCTCTACTTAAAATTGTATCCACAGGCGAACATCCCAATTGCTCTCCTTTTTCCAGTGATAACACACTCAGAACTAAATGACATTATTGCCAAGATTTCACTATCCTCAAATGCAAGCCAACTCACATTAGAGACCTCCAGATGGAGCAGGAAGCAAATATCACATTTAAATGGTAACATTGAAAGGCCTTTTAAAAAGAACTATTCTGATTCAACACAATGCAACTTCAATATTGCTACAAATGAGACTTTTTCTAATAAAAGCCTTGGCATTAAATGTTAAATATTTGTATTTATTAAATGTATGATTTCAAATACTATCAAGCATATGGAAGAAATAAAATAAGCATGTTACAAAAGATTTTCATAACTTCACAACCATTTAAAAAATATGTAACAGTTGCCTTTGAAGTCCCCTGAGCATCTCTCTTCAACCTATTTCCTTTGCTGTCATCTTCAAATGTCACCACCAGCTCGCACTTTGTATGGTTTCTTTCCTTTATGTTGTTTGATAACGTTATTGAAAAAATTTGCTATGGCTTTTTATTGCCCTTAAAAGTTTTTTTTTTAATTTAGAAATGCTTTTAGAATTATTAAAATATTGCATAACTAGTAAAGAAAATTCCTAGGCAGTCTGTACTTAATCCAGATGGTCCTGAAGTGTCCATCACAGAGACTAAACATCAGAAGCCAGGAAACTAATCACGGAAAGAACCTGTGAACTCTAGACTTTTGTGATCTCATTTTTCATTTTTTTTATAAGTTTCAAAAATGTCAAAGAGCAAACTTTATCGACAATCCTGTCAACGTGTCCACTTCGCAGACTGAGACACTGGGACACAGCATAGGCCGAACATCTCACTTACCGTCTCAATCTCATTACGCTGGGAGATCAGGTTTGACTTTCTCCTCCTCCTTCTTTCTCTTCTTTAGTTTTTAAGATCTGTTTATTTGTATTTGGAAAGCAGATTTACGAAGAGGGAGAGAAATGTTCTTTCAGCTACCGATTGACTCCCCCAGATGCCGCATTGGGCAGATCTGAGCTGATCTGAAGCTGGGAGCCTGGAGCTTCATCCAGATTTCCTATGTGAGCATAGTGTCCAAAGGACTTGCACCATCCTCTGGTGCTTTTCCATATGGTAAGTGAAGAGCTAGATTGGAAGTGCAGCAGTACTAATGGGATGCTGGTGCCACATGGTGGAGGATTAGCCTTTGGAGCTGTAGCGTAACCCCTCTACTTCATGCTTATGCTAATCACTACAATCAGAAGTAGATAGCTGGCTACAAAAAAAAAGAAGTATTTGTTGTAATCACACATACACACCCACTCGCGTGCCCCCCTACCCTACCCCAGGACCCATAACCATAAGTTCATGCTAAAGTCTAAGCCAATCCAGCAACAGAAGGTTTGTTCTGTTTTTTTTCCTTCCCTTGTTTTGAGTATTTCTCCAATAATGAAAAGCCGAGCTCACAACAATAACAGAATGTGTCCTATTTATTCAGTCAATTAGTACACGCACATAAAGTGCTTGAGAAATTGCTAATCCAACCGTCTATAAAAAAAAAATCTATTGACAAGGGAATATTTGTGTACAGTTCTTTTTGCTTATATTTTGAATAAAATAATGTATGGGGACAGAAGGAAATATACAGAGAGAGAGAGAGCGTGCACTATCACCCACTATTTCACCCCAAATGGCCACAGTGGCCAAAGCTGGGCCTGTCCGAAGCCAGGAGCCTGGCAGGGGTGCAGAGGTCCAAAAACTTGGGCTGTCTTCCACTGCTTTTCCAGGTCACATTCAGAGAGCTGGATGAGAAGTGGAACAGCCAGGACATAAACTGGCACCCATGTAGGATGCTGACACTATAGCTAGAGGACTGGTGAGCAAGGCCACCTCACGGTCCCCTGTGTACAGCTTTCTTTGCCTTTATCCTGACACTCCACTGTCAAAATACAGCATTTTGATGATAGTCACATGATTTAGTTTTATTTTTTTGTCTCCTCCAGTGTGATAATAAATATTATTATTATTATTACTACATATTTGTAGTACACTTTGGTGGGTTTTGTTAGTGTCGGTATTCCATTTGAATTACCCAAATCCTATATGATTTTGGTCGTTTACTACTGGGGCAGGTGAAACATGACTGTAAGAAACAGAGCTACACAAAAGGAGACTCTGGAAAATGCCAAATCCTTCTCACACTGGTTCAGTTCCATTCCCTCTTCTCGCAACACTTTCTCCTATTGACTCTGTAGGTAATTTTGTTTACAAAGGCGAAAAGAAACACACATGTTTTCTTATAGCTTTTTTCCATAAAGCCTTATTCGCTTGAAAGGCAGGGTGACAGAGAAAAAGGAAGAGACCGAGATGTCCTCCGTCCGTTGTTTTCCCCCAGGTGAAGTTAGGCCTGGCTGACCCAGGACCCAGGAACTCCCTTCACGTCTCCTATGCAGTTGGCTAGAATCCGAGTGTTTGGGTCATCACCTAGTGCCTCGCAGGTACATGAGCAGGGGGTGCTCGAATGTGCAGCTTTTGCTGAGATTTGAATCAGGGATTCTGATGTGGATTGTAAATGTCTCAGGCAGTAAGATAACTTGCGATGCTACAACTTCCATCCCATAAACCATCTTTTAAGCACCAGGCCGACACTTACATTCTTATGTTTTACAATATTTGCTTTACCAAGATTGATTAGAAAATCCTATGATGCATTTTGTTTTTTTAAAAAAATATATTTGGCTGCTTTTCTTTTTTTTATTATATTTTTGACAATCTTTACATAGTTAATTAGGGTAAAAAGGTTAAAGGGCTATAGGAAAGTGGGTAAGACTATTATTTCCATATTGTTTCCTTCATGTTTAAAGGGGGGTATTAAAGGAGAAAGCCCACACAATTTCCCACCCTCCCCAGGTCCCAGCTGTAGGGCATACTCCGAGCTTTTGTTCAAGTGGTTTTGATAGTTCACCAGTTATGAATCGCTGCCAGTCTTGCCACTCCAAGCACTATGAGGTCTTTGAAGAATCCACTGATTGACCTAGTCCATCATAAAGTCTCTCTTTGCCCTGTATTTCACTGCCAACATATAGCTGAGATGGTTGATTTGCCTGTTCTGTCTTCTCTCTTTTCTTGGTTAGGGTTCTGAGTCCAGCAATTTCAATTGGGGAGATCTCCAAAGAAACTTTGTCTGAGGTGTTCTCGGACCAGATTCTTGTATGTGCTAGCAGGTACAGGGCCGGGCACAGTCCATTGCCCTATCAGCTGGTGGTGATGCATTTTGCTTTAAATCATGCAATGGAAGTTCCCTTTCTGGAGAAATTTCAATGTTTTATCTTCACATTTGCAGGTCCAGGGGAATTTCTAGGATTTTCAATCTTAGGTTTTGAGATCCACACTGTTGATAAGAGATGCAGAGTGACTGTGGAGAGGGAGATAACACTGAATGAAGTCAGGTGGCTCACAGCCTGGGGACAAGTTTATTTTTATTTTAGTTTACATATCAATATTATTGAGTTCATTGAAGTTCACAAGTTTTCCTTCTTCCTTAGTAACTTAAATATCAATTTTTATATATTTAAAAGGCAGAGTTACAGAGAAAGAAGAGACGGAGAGAGAATCTTTCACCCATCAGTTCACTCCCCAAATGCAGCAACCGTTAGACAGAGAGAGAGAGGGAGAGAAAGTTTCAAAATGGCAATAATGAGCAAGGACTAGTCCAGGCTGAAGCCAGGCATCTGGCATTCCTTCCAGGTCTCCCACGTAGGCTGAGGGGTCCAAGCATTTTTTTTTTTTTTACCACATTCCATTGCTTTCCTTGATGCATTAGTAGTGATCGGTATCAGAAGTGGAGCAACCAGGACTTGAACTTGTGTCCACATGGGTTGCCAGGTGACACAGAGACTTAACATGATATGCCATAATGCCAGCCCCAAGAACTTTTCTTTTGGCAAGTATATTATTTTTGAAAATAACCTCAGTTGCTTTTCATGCTTTGTTCAAACTTGGAAGGAGCGTATCTCCATTCACCTTTCTCTGAAATCATAGCAGTGACAGCGATCGGATAGTTTATAAGCAGGCTTGTAGACACAGTTTATGGTTTAGCTGTTGAAAGATGGACAACTCCCGTCCCTTGTCCCCTGCCCCTGAGGAAGAATTTATCAAACCAATTTCTTAGGAAGCATTTTGCCCTATGCCCCTTTTTCTGGATGGATGCATCCATCTCAATGAAATGATTTCAGTTCACCTTTTGTGCATAATCTGTTGTGTATGTGACTGTGAATTCTAACAATGTCATCCTCAAATGCCCCAGAACTATGCTGCCTGTCACACCAAACTGTCTGGAATAATCCGCCAGCCAGGATTCCAATGAGTCAGACTTTAGGGGGGATGCATTTGCTCATTTAAAAAGCAATATTCTATTCTTGCTCATAGTGAGGATAGACTATATTTTTTGCAGAATAAAATTGTTCTAGCTAATTACCGAATGAAAGAATGGAAGATTGCGTGAAAACTTCCCCTGAGTGGCAGAGGAAGTGAGAGGGAGCTGGAGCAGGATGCATTTTGTGCTGACTACCCCTGGAAGACAGAAGTCTTTGAGAAAATCATGCTCTTCTCCAGCAATAAGCCCTTCTAACAGATCCCCACCCGTGGAGATTAAAAAGCTTCAGAGCTTTTTGCAAATAGCCATAATCGAATCAGAAACTGTTAAAAACATAAGACAGATAAACCCAATGAGAAACCATCAAAGGACGGCAGATAAGCATTGCGTCTGAGTTAAATGTCAGTGGAGTTATTTTGCTCTGGAGGCTATGTTGTTGTTTTTATTATTTTTTTTTTCTCTTGAAGAGAGAAGAGAGCACTGATTAAAAATAGAAAAAAAGAAAACTGCGTGAGCATTTTAGACAGAAAGATGATTCCTCGTGAAGGTCTCTGCCCGGCATCCCTTGCTTCTCTTGCATTTGACCTTGTGCCATCACAGGACAGCGTGCCCTTATCTTTTTGAAAGAGTTAGGGACCAAAAAAAGTAGGTGTCAGTCAGGTAGGAAAGTAAATGCTAACTGCATGAACAAATTTTAAAATGAGGGGAACTACATGGTTGAAACAGAGTCCATGTCTGTGTGCCAAACAGTGGCAGCTAAAAATGTTGATTTGCTTTGCGTTTTCTCATCCGGGTTCAAGAGGTTACCAGATATAAAAGGGATAGTAACGCCAAGGATTTCCTCTCAGGAAGCCACCTAGCACAACGACTTCCCACGACTTGGTTTCTGCTTTTAATTTACCTCTGATTGCCTAGGAAGAATACGGAAAGCTTCCCTGAGGTAGGTAAATGTTGCTTTTCCGCCTTGCCATTGACATTTGTTTTTAATACTTCTCTGAGCCGCTGACTCATTTTTAACAGTTTTATTGTGGTATAAATTACAGATCATGAAATTCACCCATTCGAGTTGGGCAATTAGTAGAGTTATACAATGATCTGCAGAATGTTTCCTCTGTCTTCATGCAGATTGAATGTAAGTTCCTTTGGCATTGTCAGCTTTGCTGCTTGATGTTCTCTGAGGTTCCTGAGTGTATGCTTTCTTGACTGCCACTAGTTTTGCAAGTCTCTCTCCAGAGATTATTCCTTTGAATATTTCTTCCATTCTTTCCCCTTCTTTTCTGTTCATAACCTTATTATCCACATAGTAAATCCCTTTTGTGACTGTCCAACAGGTTTGGGATGCTCTGCTCTGTGCTCCCCTCCAGTCCACCTCTTTCTTTTTGCATTTGAGTTCAGAAGGTTTCTATTTCTTTCAAACTTTCTGGTCTTCCCTTGACCAGTCTCGTGATGATTCCACCGAATGCATTTTTCCTCATGTCTGTTATTATATTCTTCACTGCTGTAGCATAACAGCTGGTTCCTCACTGTTTTTTTTTAACCTTTGTATTTATGCATTTGTTCATATGTGTATTTGCAAAGCAGAAAGACATACATAAAGAAAGATGAACAAACTCTCAATTACTGGTTCACTCCACAAATGCCTACAATGGTCAAGGCTGGGAAAAGGACACGACCCAGGTCTCCCATACGGGTAGCGGGTAACCAATTCCCTGAATTATCATCATCATCTCTCAGGATGGCATTTGATAGAGCTGGAGTTAGGGGCCAAGGCTGAGACGCAATCCCAGGAGTTCCAATGCAGGAGTCTGAATTGTTAGGCTAAATCCTCTCCCTTGACTATAATTTTCTTAAATTTTGCATATGATAAATTCAGTATTTACAAAGTACTTTAAAGAGTTGATGGAAGCACTTGGTCTGGTACTTAAGATGTTATGCCACGCTAGCATTCCTGGATTTGGGTCCCAGTACTGGCTCCTGGGAGACCTGGATTGAGTTCCTCTACTCATAATTTTAGCTCATCCTTAGCTGATGTGGCCATCTGTGTGGTGGACCAGGAGATGGGAACTCTTTATATTTATGCCTGACTCTCAAATAGGTTTTTAAAAGACAGTTGTTGAAAATACAATTAAAATAATTTTATGTTCATGCAAAACTTGAAATCTGGGCATACAATGCATCTTCAAAAATTCATAGATGCATGAAAAGATTATGAATGAATTAAAAAATTAACAGTAAAATAAACTTACACATCACCTTTCCACGAATTCTTTGAAGGTAACTCATACTGTATCTTCTGACTTGTTTCTGTCAACTCTTCTTGCTTGCCAGATGATACACCTTGTAATTATTTATGAAAATCAAGGCCTGTTGTATTGGGTAATAGAAGTTAACTGCATGTTTAGTATGGCTATGCTAGGGACCCCAGTTAATGTCTGATATGGCTTTAGGTGGTACAGTCTTCAACTTCTTAGTGTTTTCATACTGACTTTGTTTCTCTTAAGAACCCTGGCTGACCAAACCTGCAACAATTCATCAAAATCAATGCTGAAGTAACCTTGACTGGTGTCTTTCAAGCATTTTGATGTGACAGAGTTACTAGTATGTTTAATTTTAGATATATCATTTTATTATTTTTTTCCTGGTTGTTCTTTTGTTGCTTGTGTTCTTACTCCTAACTTCTTTGGATTATTTGAATTTTTTATTAACCTGTTTGAACTCTTTTTTGTTATTTTGATCATATCTTTTTATTAGACACTTTTTTAGTTTGTTGTATGGATGACTATGTACATATGTCTATCTTAATAGCTATTTATTATAGTGGTTTAGAATCGCTATTTTACTACACAGAGCAGTGAGAAAAGAGAAAGAACAAGTAGAAAATGGTAGAGTAGGGTTCTTCCATCTTGGAACTCTAATTTTCTTAGAGATTACATTTTTCCTATTTCAGAGTGTGGGTTCTTATAGTCTGGTTACTTTCTCTGGTGATTCCACTACAAGATTTGTTGGGGTCTCTAATCTGACAGACAGGGGTGGAAGTAGAGAGAAATTAAGATCGCTGCTACTTTCTCACCTTTAGGATTTTCCATTTCCTGTCCCCCATAACACAATTAGGAGTCTTGGACTGGGTATCTACTTGCAGTGAGCACAATGCTGACTTCCTGTCTTGATTATAAAAGCAAAGAATCATTAATAAAAATAAATAAAGGCATGCAGTATCCAATTTACCTGTAAACTTACAGATGTCAAATAATGGACCTTGGAACATCCAACATAAAAGTTTATATTTGAGTATATGTTGCTAACAGAACTGAAAACTGACCTGCTGTATAATCCAGGTATCCCACTTCTGGGAATATATTCAAAGGAAATAGATTTGCGTATGAGAAATGGATCTGTAATCCTGTATTCACAGCGCCACAATCTATAATAGCAAAGATATGGAAACAACCCTGGTGTCCATCAAAAGAGGAGTGGATAAAGAAACTGTGGTATGTCTACTCTATGGAATACTACTTAGCCATTGGAAACAATGAAATTCTACCATTTGCAACCAAATTGTCCCAATAAGAGATCATTCTGCTCAGTGAAATAAGTCAATCTTGAAATAACAAATAACATATGTTCTCCCTGATATAAGGCAACCCTCATACAAAATGCAAGATCAAAATATATAGGTAAGCATGCATGTGTATATAGTCATCTAGAGGACCTGTATAATAGACTATCATATTGAAATTTGAAGCTACAACACAGTATGTATCTCTACTTCCAAATTAATAATGGACCCCCAATGAAATTGTTAAATATATCTTAACAACAGGATGCTGGACTCTGCCATTCTCTATACTTATAATGTCAGGATATATTTAAATAGCAGAACTATGGACATATAACTGCTTTTGAAGGTCTGTATTATTGTACTGAAATAGGAAAAATCAGTATCAGAACATATAAATGATCTTAAGATTAATCTAAATTCCACATAATTGGTATGATGACCATGTTGCTACAAGTAGTTATAAGCTTGGGCATTGAAAACCAAAATAGTACACAATGAAATTATTTTTAAAAGTGTAATGAAAACAATAACTAGAAAAGTCTGTGATTAATTATTGATAAGTACTCTTTTGCTTTCAAATCTTGGGAGTGTTACTGAAATGGTTCCCCTGGAAAGGAAGATGACATTAGCTAGTAAAGTCGAGCATTTTTTTTAATCTTATGGATGTGACAATGGCAGACAATACCTATACAATTATAGGCATATACTAGAGTACTTCAAAAAGGACAGCGAAAATTACATTTAAAATTTATCTTGATACGAATATTTTCAACCATGCGTATTTAGTAATATACGTTTCTATGAGCATTTTGATTCTCTAGAGAAGTCCTTGCATTTGTGCATTAAAGGCATACTCTCCATTATTCAAAAACAGTGGAGTTTATGATAATAAAAACTGTATAGAGAGGCTTCAAGTGAACACTGGCAGTGGACTGTGTATGTTTCAGTCTATTCTATACAGTGCAGTGTAACACAAAGGAGATAAATAAGTGAATGATATCTATGCAAACACACAGAAAAAATGTTATATATTAAAGATCATATGGAATAATACATATGCAAGATTTTTGAAACATGCAGGGAGCAGTTCTATGTTCCTGGGCAGGTCTTTTCTCTGTTTAAGGAGTCATTCTGGGTATAGATTGCCCAGTATCCAAATGGTACAGCAGATATAGGAACCAATGTGCAGATATATGAATATATCTACTCCAGCTTTTTCTGCCTGTTGCAATCTTTATTATCAAAATGCTGAGGCTTAGCCACAGGGTCCTAATATACAACCATACCATTCATTCTGTGTTGTTTTTTTCCTACATACCAGGCACAGTGCATGGTGCTAGCCAATTCCATCTTCTCCTCACAGTCTGCCATTGTCCTCACTGTTGTTCAGATAGCTGCTTTTACTGCCTGTGACAATATTCTTAGGCAGTCCTCGTACTCCACGGAAAGCAGTTGCTAGAAGCTTTTCTTTTTTAAGAAGCGTTTTGTTTTTATTGGAAAGGCAGATATACAAAAAGAAGGAGAGACAGAGAGAGATCTTCCGTCCACTGATTTAGTTCCCCAAATGGCTGCAACAGCTGTAGCTGAGCTGTAGCCTGCTCCGGGTCTGCTGCGTGGCTTCAGGGTTCCTAAAGCTTTAGGCTGTCCTTGACTGCTTTCCTAGGCCACAGCAGGGAGCTGAATGGCAAGCAGGGCCGCCAGGACATGAACCAGCATTCATATGGGATCCTGGTGCATGCAAGGTGAGGATTTAGCCACTAGGCTATAATGCTGGTCCCTGCTAGAAGTTTTTGTTCTTTAATTAATCAAAAATGTTCCAGGCAATCAAATAGTATTCAGTATTCATAGAATGATGTTAAACATATGTGCCATAAACTGGGAAAATAAATCTTAATTACAGAACTTAACTATGTTCAGTTGGTACTTTCTGTGAATATAATTAGTGAGTTATAGGTATGAATATTTTTGTTTTTTGCTGCTTTTTCCTTGAAATATTTTCATTAATAATAGCTGGGCTATTTATGGGCTACACTGTGAGCTTTCGGTAACATTCATAAGTTGTGCTGATCACAATGGGACAATAAATATTTCTTTGATTAAAGACTTTTGGAGCCCTATAGGTTACTGCGAACTGTATTCTCCCACTATGCTGTGTAATGCTACTTACCAACTTCAGTTTAACTTTAATTTGGCACTCATTTCCACTCTTCTGATACACTTCACAGCGTCTACCAATCACTATTCTGTTCTGATTGAGAGTTTTTTTTAGCCTCCCCATATCAGGACAAACATATAGTGTTTGCCTTTCTTTGTATGGTTTGTTTTACTTAATAACATGTCCTCCAGTTCCACTCACTCTGCTGAAAGGGCAGGATATTTAATGTCTGAACAATATTTAAGTGGCTATAAACCCTATTTTGTGTATTTATCTGGTGATGGACATCTTGATTGATCCTGTGTCTTGGCTATTGTGACTAACGCTGTAGCAGATACCATGGAGTAGGCATCTCAGATACAATAATTTCACATATTTTGAATTTATATCCAGAGGTGAGGTTTTTGTGTATTATGAAACTTCCATTTCTACTTTTTAAAGAAATACAACCATTTATTTTAGCTTTTGTTTTTAGCACAGGGTTGCTAATGAGATTATTCCTTCCAAACAAAGCATGGCTGTTTCTTTCTTGACAGTTCCAAATGATCTACTTTCTCATTGTTGTGGTTATCAGAGCCTGTGATGACCAAACCTCAAGATTTCAGCTGATAGCAGTTAAAAATCTATATAAACTTTCCAGGTCTGTGTGTGAGACAGTAATAAGTATGAAAACCTTGCTTGCTAAATTAGAACCAATCTGCCAAAAGAGGCAGTAGTCAACAGTCTAGACATCTGAAGAGAAAGAGGAGAAAATTAATTACATGTTTCCCAAAGCAAACTGCTAAAGCATATTTATTCCACAAAATCAAAAAATAAATGTTCCATTAAAGAATACATAAAATAAATAAAGATAAGAGGACCACAAAAAGTATGCTATATTACCAAATCTTTTCTCTCTTTAATTTAGGTTTAATTGAATGAGAAGTTCGTTTTATAACACTAGTACCTAATATAAGGTAGATTCAAAAAATTCATGGAACAAAATGGAATTAAGAGACACATTTGTTTGGTTTAAAAAAAGACACCCACCAGAAATCTGCTCATTTTTTTTTAAAGATTTATTTTTATTATTTTTTTACTGGAAAGGCGGATATACAGAGAGGAGAGACAGAGAGGAAGATCTTCCGTCCGATGATTCACTCCCCAAGTGAGCGCAACGGGCCGATACTATGCCGATCCGAAGCCAGGAGCCTCTTCTGGGTCTCCCACACAGGTGCAGGGTCCCAAAGCTTTGGGCCGTCCTCGACTGCTTTCCCAGGCCACAGGCAGGGAGCTGGAAGGGAAGCGGGGCTGCTCTGATTAGAACCGGCGCCCATATGGGATCCCGGGCGTGCAAGGCGAGGACCTTTAACCACTTGCGCCACCGCGCCAGGCCCAGTCTGCTCATTTTTATAACATGCATTATTTACAAGCTTCTTGAACAATTCCACTCCCTACATAGGACATAGGAGGTGCTCTATAAACAGTCATTGAATGAGGAACAATCCATTTTTCATTTTTTATTATTGTTATCCTTTTATGATACCAATCCATAAGCTCTGGGATTTCCCTACTCTCTTCCCAACTACATGCTTCCCACTGAGTTCCCTGTATTATTACTATGGTGTAGTTCTTCATAACCAGTCATAAGTCCATCATTGCTAGTATGGACAATGGCAGAGACTCCAGCATCCTATTGTCAAGATATATTTAGCAGTTTCATTGGGAAACCATCTTCGAGGTGGAAGTAGAGATGCATAATGCGTTGTATCTTCACACCCAGATAGGATACTCTCCATTACACAGTTACTTTACATCCCCTTAAATGAAAAGCCACAAAACAAAGTTAACAACAGGAAGAAAAAATAGAAATTTACAATGCCATGAAGTGAAACAATGTGCTACTGAATGACTAATGTGTTGCTGAATAAATGAAAAAGAAAATTGAGAGTCTTCTTACAGGTAACCTGTTCAGTTGGTCAATATAAACACATATAACTATGTAGAGGACACATGATAAATGTTACCAATGCATTTACTATAACTGTTGCAGCTGTTTTGGAATATACTGCTACTTAACAACAACAACAAAAATCCTCCCAAAGAACAACCAACAAACTCTAATGTTAAACCATGTACCTGATTACTAAGCCAGCAACTTCATACATATAGCTCTTCTATTTTGTGATTGAGTCCAAAGGTCAGGTCAGGTAATCGACCTATTTCATTTAAGTTTTTGTAAGCACACTCTATGATTCTACATAACAATGAAATCGACCAATGGTGCATTTCTGGAGAACATTTTCTTGCTTTTAAAAGACACATGATAGTAATATCACAAAGAAAACACTTTTGGACAATGAAAAAAAATTATGATGCTATAATTTTGGTTGTGGTTTCAGACAATACTAGTTCAGAAAGGATTTACTTGGGGAGCAAATAACGTCTTCTACCCTTGAAAACTCTCCTTTCCAGGCCAGGCTTAGGGTGTAGATTCTGCTTTGGACAACACCCAGTTGTTGGGACATATTCTTTGACTCTTCGTGTCTGACATAAGTCTGATTTTTTCTTTTGTATGTGGGGACAAAATCATGTCCCTCTTTTTCTTCTATTGCGAAAGAGCTAACTCCAATATTATTCCAGTTTCTGGTTTGGTAGCATAAACCTAGTTCAACAATCCTTGCCATTGTGATAGGAGGTTTGTAGTATCTGAAATAGTCACAGGTTTAAAAAATTACACATACCCATGTGTAGAAAGTAAGAAAACTGGAATTGGGGAGCAAATAGTGGGGTAGGACTACATATGGACTTCAAAAATTCCGTGGATTAATTGACACAGTTCCCAAGCCTTGGGAAACCAATCCGGAGATGTGATATTGCCTCTTGATTAAAATAAACCAGAATACTCAAAAGAAGTCAAATTCAGGATCAACCTTTGGTTTATTATTTTAATAATATTTGCATCCTAAACCCTTACTTAACAAATTTTGAAAACAGAAGCTGGTATCCACCTGAGCTGATCTAATTACTGGTCTGCTGTTCATATTTCTATGGTATGTGCTATAGCAACGTTAAACCCCAAAGAAGAGCAGTAGATCACACTGATAATCTAGCTTTTTTAAGATTTATTTTTATTGGCAAGGCAGATATACAGAGAGGAGAACAGATAAAGAAGATCTTCCGTCCTATGATTCACTCCCCAAGTGACTGCAACTGCTGATCTGAACTCAGGAGCCAGGAGCTTCTTCCGAATCTCCCAGGTGGGTGAAGGGTGCCAAGACTATGGACTGTCCTCGACTGCTTTCCCAGGCCACAAGCAGGGAGATGGGTGGGAAGTGGGGCTGCTCTGATTAGAGCCAGTGCCCATATTGGATCCTGGCACGTTCAAGGCAAGAACTTCAGCTGCTAGGCCACCATGCTAGGCCCACTGATAATCTAATTTAAGGATAGAAATAACAATGCTCCAATTTAGGCTGCCAAGGTTATAGTGAAATAATCTCTGTTTTTCATTCACTAATAATTTTTTAAGGAAAAATACCTTTGCCTATCTAATTTACCTTGCTTAGTTTGGGCTGAAAAAGGTATTTTAGAGAAAAAAGATGTAAGTAGAATTCTGAATGTTTTCTCTCTTGCTGCTGTGATCAGCCGAACTCCTTCCTCTGGAATACACCACTGCGTGTGTATGACTTGCTGTCAATGCCAGGATGGTGCTAGAATGATGCGGATGTCAAATTGTGTTTTGAATGTCAAGTTTATTGGGCATTTCAGTGTGGACAGTGATGAATGATTAATGGAATTATAACAGTCTACTTCTTGGCTACTGAATTGATCAAAGCACGATGCAGATATGACCTAATGAATCCACAATGAAAAATAGATGAATAGCGAATGTTTCCTCCCTAACGTAATAATAATGTCTTCAATACAGAGGCTGCAAGTAATTTAATGAGGAGCACAGTATAATCATTGTAAGGCCTCTTAGTTTAGTCTAGGATGTTTCCAAATAGAAAAGAAGGAAGACTTCTAGAATATATTTTTGTCACGGAATCACAACTTGGGCCTCAGGGACTGGATACTTTATGAGCTACTCACAAACTAGATGCAAGTCTTTGTACAACAGTACCTGCTATCCTGTCAGATAGTACATGAAATGATGCACATGAATAAAAAAATAAGTGACAACAACAGCGCAAGCCCCTAGGTTGCCATTAGCTGCTGCATTTCTTTTTTTCTTATTATGGAAAACCCTGAATATCTTTACAATTTTTTTTTTGAAGATTAACTTGTATTGATTGGATAAGGCAGATCTACAGAGAGAAGGAGAGACAAAGATCCTCCATTCACTGGCTTACTCACCGTGTGGCTGCAATGGCATCCTCTACTGCTTTTCCAGACAATCAGCGGAGAACTGGATGGGAAGTGGAGCAGCCAGGACAGGAACTGTTGCCCATATGGGACACTGGCGCCTGCAAGGTGAGGATGTTAGTCACGGAGCCGTTATGCCCGGGAACACTTTTTTTTTTTTTTTTTGCAATTTTTAGGTTCCACTGCAAAGAATTTATAATCACTGTATCAAAGTACCAAAACTAGAATTCGAAAAAAAAAATATTCTGGAGTGCTTAACAACCAACAAAGTGACAAATGCTCCATGTCAATTATATAGCAGATTCACAACTACCATTCAGAGGGCTATCATGAAGAAATGTATAACTACATGTGTTAAATTGCACAGGAAGACATATTAAAAGTCCCAAACAAAAATAATTCTGTGTCTTTATTATATAGTTAGTAGTGCTTTCTTAACATCCGCAGATTGGGTGGAAAGCATGATGTTTTGATATGTACAGTGCGATATTTACCGTAGCCCAAACAAGAACATGTCCCGAAATCACACGTTTATGTAGTGTGTGTATTTGTTAACAGTGCCCAAATTCTACCCAGCAAATCTGCAATATTTACCAGATACATGGTTTGCAAACACTTTTTCCCAGGTTGTAGACTACATTTTTTTTATTGATTGTTTCCTAGGCTGTATGAACTTTTTCATTTGTAACCCTATTGGCCTCTTTTGCTTTTGCTGTCTGAGCTTTGGGTACAGTAGCAAAAGAGTCATCATCATTCAGAAATGAGCTGAAGATTTTCATGTTTTCTTCTAAGAGTTTTATGATTTACTGGCTTATAGTTAAATTTTAATCTTTTTGAATTGCCTTTAATTTTGGTCTGGCAAGAGATAAATTTCATTCTTTTGTAGGTGAATATCTTTTTTCCATGGCACCATTTAGTGAAGCAGCTACCCGTCCCCCATATGTGTTCTTGGTAAGCTTGTTGAAAATTAGTTGATATAAATCTCGTGGTAATTTCTGAAATTTATTTTCCATTGTCTTCGTTTATGTGCTTGTTTTTAAGCCAATACCAAACTTTGGAATACCATAGCTCTATAGTGTGTATTGAATTCAGCAAGTGTGTTACCTTTTTTTTCAAGTTTACTCTGATCATTTGGAGTCTTTGTGGCTTCATACATATACTAGCTTTTAAAAAAAAATTCTATTCCTATGAAGAATACCATTGAAAACTAGAACAAGGATTGTGCCGAATCTGCCTATTGCTTTATATATTATGAACATTTAGAAATGACTGATTATTCTACTCCAAGAATATAAAATATCCTTGCATTTTGTTATTTCTTTTATTTGCTTCATTTTTTTTATTGTTTTTAATGAAGTGATACTCAAAAATCTCGAACAAAATCAGGAATGATTGGCTTCATCAACGAATTCTACCAAATATTTAAAGAGGAATATCAGTCCTGCTTAAACTCTTGCAAAGAATGGAACTAGACGGACTCTTCAGTCCTGTTTTGTGTGGCTGTTATTACCCTGATACTCTGGCAAAGACACCACAAAGAAAGATACTTATGGGCCAATAACTGATGAATACAGGTGCAAAAATTCTCAATAAAAGTTTTCCATAACAAATTCAATAACACATTAAAAAGGTTATATATCATGATCCGGTGATATTTATTTTTGGGGTATAGTTGATTTGCCGTGTAAAAATTCATTAACACAGTATATGCATGATCATCTCAATTCATGTAGCAAAAGCATCCGACTAAGTTCAACACCCTTGCTTGATTAAAAAGTGCCTGCAATTTTGGTGTAGAAAGAAATTTCTTTGACATAATATAGGCTTTCTATGAAAACCCACAGTTTAATCACAATCAAAGGTGGAGAGATCAGAATGTTTTCTTCCAGGACTTACCCAAGGCAAGGAAGCCCACACTTAGTACTGGTATTCAACATACTGAGAGTACTATTATGAGCAATTAGACAATAAAAAGAACTAAAAAGCATCTCAATTTGAAAGAATGAACTAAAATTGTCACTAATTGCAGATGACGTGATGTAGGAAACCACAAGTACTCTCTAAAATAGCTCTTCAGATAAATGAATTCAGAAAGTTTGCAAAAATTAAAATCCACGATATAAAAATCAGCTGTATTTCTGTGTTCTGATAATGACCTATCCGCAAGAGTAACAGCATGCAAACAATCTCATTTACTAGAGTATAAAAATAATCAACTATCTGGGAATTAATTCAACCAACGAAGCAGTTTGATAGAAATAAGGCAATAGAAAAGAGGAAGTATTATTCCCCTAGTTTTGTAATTGTACATCTTTACATCTTCATCAATTAGTGATAAGTGTGGTGATGAAAATAGAGATATCCAAGGGAAAAATACTTATAACAACTTCTTTACGACAAAATGCATTGTCTGTAGCAAAAAAATGTAAGAAGGCGTCCTTTGTGTTGGTGTCAATGTGCTCTTTGCTCTTCTTGACCATAGCAAACACTGCTGTCCACCCACAAACTCCCCTTTCCGTTTGCTTCCCATTTGCTTTCACTGTTGAATAACAGAGAAGATTCTGGTTCTCCAACAACCCACACTAATTCCCTGTTCTTTTCAGATTTATATTCTGCTGTTTCCAAAACTTACAGTCAGTTGTTATCTGAAAATATTAACTGGAAAGTTCTAGAAAAAAATTTATATTTTAAAAATTGTCTATTTCCCTGCATAGTGGGATGATATTTGGCAATGATCAAGGGCATGACTCACTGGTTTGTCCCGTGTATCTGTTACATACACTATCCTCCTGTATGTCATTTGGTAGCAGCCTTGATTAACAGACTGACTGAAGAGCTCAGTGTTTGTTCTCAAGTGATGTTTATTTCACCTAGTAATGGTCACAAAGTGTAATAGTAGTGACACTGGCGATTCAGATACCCTACAGAGCAGCTAAAAAGTGTGGCCTGTCGGTACAAACGTGAATGTTCTTGACTTACTAGTGAACGAAAAATAACGTATGCTAAAACGGATAAAATCTATGATATAAATCAGTCTACTCTGTGTGAAATTATGAAACAAAAAAGAAAAACTTGTGCTAGTTTTGCTAGCACATTTCACACTGTAAAATTTATGGCCATAATATAAGAACTTAGTTATGATGGAAAGAGCGTTAAACATGTGGGTGGAAAACACGAACAGAAAACAAGTACTAATTGACAGCAACATACTGTGCCAGAAAGCAATAGTATCATTCCATCTCATCACATGTGCACTGTATAAACTCAGAGCATTGCAGGATGAGCATGACTTTATGTGATTACTGAAGAAAGTCTGAGCCGGCTAGGTCATCAGCTGATGAAGCTAGAGGGAAGCTGGTTGTCTTGAATAAGCTGCAACAAAAGGGGCTATGCAGCGCACCATGCCAGGATGCTGGGCTCAAGTGATGCTCATTTAACACTGTCTCTCAGGCTTGGAATCATCATCACCCAACAAATAAGTGCCGAAAAAGTAAAAATCAAAATGGACATATTTCTTAGAATATAGCTTTGTTAGATGGTGCTTTTATTGAATACTAGTTATATAGCTATAGGTTATCATTTGGCCCTTTGAGATTGAATTATGCTGCTTTTCTCAGTATAGTAACTCCTAACAATCATTAACATAATAATTTACATAACCAGAACATATCTGAAATCTTGAAAGTATCAAATAATCACTAAGAATCAAACGTCATCCACTGATATTACTGGCTAAGGTGTTTGATCTGTTCCGACTCTAATTATTACTAACTTGGTTAATTTATCTGACTCCAATACGTGGTGGACACTGTACAAGGAGACAGTCAAGGGAGGAAAATGAAATAACTCTTACGTGACAGAGAAAATGACAGTAAAGTGGAGAAAATGTGGTGAACACACTTCAGAGAAGCAATGATTTCTGTCAAGGTCTCCCAGAGAAGAGATTTTTTTTTAAAATCTTCTCTTAAAGATTTGTTTATCTTTATTGGAAAGGCAGATCAGATTTATGGAAAGGAGAGACAGAGAGAAAGATTTTTTATTCAGTGGTTCACTTCCCAAATGACTGCAACAGCCAGAACTGAGATGACCCAAATCCAGGAGCTAGGAGCTTTTCCTGGGTCTCCCACACAGGTATAGGGTCCGAAGGCTTTGACCCATCCTCTAATGCTTTCAGGCCATAAACAGAGTTGGATGGGAAGTGGAACAGCTGAGACATGAACTGGTGCCCGTATGGGGTCCTGGCACTAGTAAGATGAGGATTCAGCCATTGAACCATCCTGCCTGGCCTCAGAGTAAGTTCTTACCTCCATCTAATCTCATATATTCTGATGGATACAGAGATATGTGAGACCTTGTGCCCTGCACAGGAACTAGGAGCATCAATAAAATCTCACTCAAGGATCTTATTGTGTATTTAGGAAATGAAAAGATTGAAAAAAAAAAAAAAGCAAGCAGCCATGAGTGAAGGCACAGAAGAGCATGGCCTATCTATAGAAACAACATGGGTTTGTAAAGTGAAACAAGAGAAGGTCATTGGAAATGTACATGTGGGCAAGATGTCAGAGATCCTTGAGTGTCATGTGAAGGATGTGAACTTGAAAATACTACATCTTACATTTAAGGCGGCTTATTTCTAGCACTAGAGTGAATCCAAAATAGTTACTCATTTCCTGTCTAAAAACATACATTACATAGAGAGGATTTAATTCTCTTTTAATGCTGTATTCTAAATGCCTTTAATATAGCCCATATATCTTGATTGCCATACTTCATTCCTTGTAAGTATTCAACAAAGACTGTTTGAACGTGTATATAAATGCAATGTTAATTTCAAGCATAACCATTCCTTGAAATCCTAGAAATAAGAGTGAATAAAAATTAGAGTAAGAGACGCTGAATAGTTTGTTGCTATTAGAAAGTCTCATGGTTTTCATTGGAGATTTGGTGGCATACATAATCTATCTACAAAATTATCCTAAATTATTTTACCTGTTGCAGGCTTTTAAAGGACTTTTAATACATGAATATTAACAGGAAATCTTAATGCTCTAAGTTCTCATGAGTCAGATTTCTACCTTAAACTAATCATCACTCTGGCAGCTAAACCATCAGGACCAGCTAATACTCCATGTGGAAGTTTTGTGTCCTAGGTCAGCAGAGATGCTCAAAGTATGACCCAGAATCTGGTTGAGTTGTTGATGTACTTCTTATATCCTGGGGAAATAAATGCAGAATGTCCACCCCAGACATATGTGTGACTTTTATACCGTGTGGAGTGTCTTCTCTGAATCTTGACTTGCCCACTGCTCTCCTGAACTGCATTCCACAGGTGAAGTTTAGAAGTCCCTATCGTTAAGAGCACACTTGAGAAGCCCAGAGGAGTTTCATTTTTCTAGGATCCTGTCTAGTCTTGCTCTACTTTCCAAAAGCGGAGAGGACTGTTAATTATAGCCACATGGGAGAGCAGAAAGAAAAGAGCAGAGAGCCATATGAAGACAGCAATCTTCGCAGGGGCTAACTAAGCACTGTGCTATTTATAATTGCTTTTCACTCTAGAAGCCAGAGTAGCCTGCTTGTATGCCTTTTACAGATACCTCCTGTAAGAGTGAGATGTATCTTTGTTCTAGCCTTGGAGGTAAAATGTGACCAACTCAAACCCATTTTGATTCCATGTTGGAGCTGGGAAGCATTTCTGAGATGGTGTAGGCCATCCCAATCCACGTGCAGAAAATAACTCTACTCTTCATCAATATGATCCAGTGAGACTGGTGGAGAGATTTTTTTAAAGGACCTTTTAGTATTTTGGCAGGGAAATAGAGGGTAGAGATAATTTCATAAGACCCTTGCCTATGTTAAGCAGGAAATAGAAGCACGACCCAGCACAGAACAGGCTATGATGAGAGAACACTTGTGAGTTATTGATTAAATAACCTTTTCCATTTAGGGGTGGGAGAACTGAGTCTCAGAAGTCTTGAGGGTTTTATTCTAGTTACCAGTTCAGATTTGAAAATGTATTTATTATCTTCGTCAATGACTTTTATTATATCCTGCCACATCTTCACTGAATCTAGATTTTGCACAGAATCTTGTTATGTCTTGTTAAAATAAGGAAAGCAAGAAGGGGAAAAAGGAATGAGAGAAGGGAAGAATTAGAAGAGAGGAGGGAGGGAGAAATGGAGGGAGCAAAGGACACATCACCAGAAGGCACTGAAGCACAGCGGGCCTGACCTAGAGCATCCTGGAAGCAGAAGTGGATCATGTATGAGTCTCTGAGTGGTATCATGCAGTGACTAGGCATTGAAAGCAAAGATTGGAGCAGTTGGTGGATTAAACATTCAAAATGGAATTATTAGGGAGGAGCTTAATCTTACAGTGATTCTGCAGACAAGAAGAATGGCTTGTATTAGAGTTGGCTCTTATTTGTGTCGCTGTGTTTGTACCATAGGATTGTTTGTTTGTTTGTTTGTTTACCTAAATGGTGATAACTCAATAGAGAACCAGCAAAGTACTTTACCTGTTTAACTCTGTCCTTTTATCTGTCAGGCCCCAAAGTCAGAGCTTCCTTTCCCGCCTTTGAGATCCTTATTTCTGTCAATAAAAAGTCATGGAAAGCAGCCAATAAGGTTGTTAATAGGAGCTCGATGATGGGGGTGGGATTGCTAAGGATAGCTTTCTCCAGACAAGAGGGGTTAGATGGATCTTGTGCACTTGAGATGAACATGACATCCAAGACACTTACTCAGCTTTGTGCCTGCTTAGAAATCAGTTCTTGTTTCTTACTCCCGGGTAAGGTAGAAGAAAATTATTCCTTTTTAAAAAAAATCATAGAAACACTGGAAAACAAAGTAGGCAAAAATGATTACTGCACATTCTTGAGGGTATAAGTATGCTGCATCTAGATTAAATTTTGAGTTTAGTTTGTTCTAGATGTGTCCAAACGAACCAGCATGAATAATATTTATTAAGAACTCTGTTTTAGGTACTGTGCTAAGTAATTAATTTGATTTCTTCTTTATCTTTGGTGGGGCCAGGGATAGCTTCTTTACCTACTGCTGCTTCTCTTTTATTTGAAGAATCGCCCTCCCTCCACACAGCAGCATTCTAGGCACAACCGTCTTCTCTCTACCCTGCCATCATTGTTGTCCTTGCAACTTACCTTATACTTTCTCAACTTACTACGACTGCATACTCATTCCTCCAAATCTGAGATAGCTTATTTCCTGATAATATGGGATACTGGCATTCGTGGATTAACCTACTACAACACAACATCGGAGCCCTGCAAAATGAGTGTTGGACAAGACACTAAAGGGGCGTGGTATGATTCATCCTGAACATTGTCATGCTTGAACAATAAAGGGGAAGATGTGCTTCTGACTGTTGAAATCTTCAGAGCTACCTGGACATTTAACTTTCCCAACATTTAATAATTACTCTTTTGGTTTTTGATCCTTCGAGTTCCTAATAGCTTATGATAAATATTCTTTTTCCTGGTTTCAATTAGCCAGGTTGTATTCATTTCAAAGAAGAATAATGTGTCAATGTTATCTTGCAGAATCAGAAAAGTTACACAACCACAATGTATATTACATTTAACGAGACAGTTCCGTCATTTGGGGATATGTTGCTGTTCTTTTCCTTTAATGTGATCACCTTAGTCTTCTAAGATATATCTTAGTTATATTAGCTCCAGTGTCAAGAATGGAAGAACTGCCTTTGCCATCTGGGGAAATAACTAATATTTATATGTTAAGTACAGAAATTGAAAATCCTGTTAAAATCCCGACTATCCTCTCTGATGAGCTCTGGTGTGGCAAGTATGTGCTCCCAAATGAAACTGTTCATCCTTTTGAGAGTTTTGTATTTTGGAGGATTCCTTGGTGTCCTCAAAACAGCACGTCTCCTTTTCATTTAAAATTAGAAGCTATTCTTCTCATTGTCAAAAGTTCTTGTGAATAACACATGTGGTTCGAAACCATGTAGGAGAAACAAAGGGACTGAGGGCTTTACTGCCGGTACCTGCACACATTGCAGAATGTTTTGCTCAGTTCTTTTACTCCTGATACTGGGAATTAGCAAATGCATTTCTGATTATGACCCTTAAATAGAAAGTGAAGGTCAGAGAAATTAAAGGCCATTAATAATTCAGTAAGCAGGGAGAATAATTTTATCCTTTATAAAATAACATGCTGACATTGCTATATTCACAGAGGCTCATTAGATAGGTACAATTAGAGTACAAACTTAAGGAACTGTTACTACTTTTTTTCCATACAGAAAAAAAATGTACTGGATTATTTTATCTCCTAATAAGGAATGATGCTTATGATAATAGAAATGGTAAAGTTTCTGATGGGGCACTAGTGTGAACACAACACTGGGATCCTTCTACTTTAGTCTTAAAGATGTTGAGCAACACGTATCTTTTTCTCAAAAATATCTATTTCATGTCAAGTGTAGTTGAAAAGAGTTCATAATTTACGGAATGATCTTTCAGATTCCATTTACGTTTCTGGAAAATTTCTGCTGAAGGGAATTGAATAGCTGTGATTGTTCAATTGCTTTTGTTCAACTTCTCTCTGTATATACATAAAATATAAATATATGTTTATATTTTAAAAGTATATATATATATATATATATATATATTTTCATTTATTCCTTTAAGTTTATGCTATTACTCCCCCAGTAGATTGGGGCTGTCATTGTGGCACAGTGACTTAAGCCGCCATCTGAGATACTGACATATCATATGTATGTGTGCCAGTTTGAGTCCCAGCTGCTCTACTCCAGATCCAGTTTCCTGCTAGTGTGCCTGGAAAGGCAACGTGAACGGGCTCATGCCTCCCATGGGAGAAACACGGATGCAGTTCCTGGCTCCTGACTCCTGGCTCGGATGTGACACAGCTCCCGGCACTGGGAGAGTGACCATCTGGGCGAGTGAACCAGTGGAAGAGCTTTATTTTCTCTGTGTGTCTTTTCTCTCTCTGTGACACCGCTTTCCAAGTAAAATAAACAAATACAAGAAAATATGATTAAGCTGTAGAGATCATCTTGTTAAAGGCATCTGTAGCATGAAAAAAATGAATAAGAAATAATTTCACCTTTCTGAAAGCTGTTGTCTCAAGAGTGGGTTTCATTTTATCATAAGTGTTATTTCAGTTCAATGAGAGTTAGTTAAAAGCAAATGACATTATTATTTTCAGCAAAATAGAGGCAAAACATCCAAAATATATACTTGGGAAATATTTTCCCCATTTTGATGTCATATGATCATAGTAGTAGATTTTTTAAATATAATAGTTCAGATGTTTTCCTTACTAAAAAGAATAAATGTGACTCCCAAAACATTTTTAAGAATTATTTAAAAATTACTTAGAAAATGTTGTATCTTCAATGCAAAATTAATGAGAAGGTGTGAAGATGACCTATATATTTCCTCCCACAAATTAAGTCTCTACTGTCAATACCCAGTACTAAGTAGAACATTCAGTACAGTCGATGAGCTTATATGGACCCATCATTATCACCCAAACTCTGGAGTTTGCAGCAATGTTCGTTCTTCGTATTGCACATTCTATAGACATGGACAAGTGTATAATGACAGATATGCACCACTCTAGCATTAACATAGAACAGTTTCACCGTTTCAATAACCTGATGGGGGGCCTGGCATGGTAGCCTACTGCCTAAAGTCATTGCCTTGCTTGCACTGGGATCTTATAGGGGCATCAGCTCATGTGCCAGCTACTCCACTTACCATCCAGCTCCCTGTTTGTGGCCTGGGAAAGCAGTGGAGAATGGACCAAAGTCTTGGGATTCTGAACCAGAGTGGGAGACCTGGGAGGATCTCCTGGCTCCTGGCTTTGGATTACCTCAATTCCAGCTGCTGCAGACACTTGGGGAGTGAATCTGTGGATGGATGGTCTGTCTGTCTCTCCTTCTCTCCATAAATCTGCCTTTCTAATAAAAAACAAAACCAAAAACAAGACAAATCCAAAAAACTCTGATATTCTTTACAAATGTGTTCCCATTTCTCCCTGGCAGCCATTGATCCTTGTGTTTTCTTGATAGTTTCACCTCTTCCAGAATATGTAGTGGAATCATACAGTATTCAAACTGCTTTTAAATTTTTAGAAATTATTTATTTTTATTGGAAAGGCAGATTTGCAGAAAGAAGGAGAGACAGAAAAATCTCATTCTCTGGTTCACTCCCCCAAAGGCTGCAATAGCAGGAGCTGAGCCGATCTAAGGCCAGGAGCCAGGAGCCGCTTTCCAACATGCCATGTGTGCGCAGGGTCCTGAGCCTTTAGGCCATCCACTACTGCACTTCCAGGCCACAAGCAGGGATCTGGGTTGGAACAGGAGCAGCCAGGGCACCAACCATTTGCCATATGGCATTCTGACACTTGTAGGTTGAGGGTTAGCCAGTTGAGCCATCACTCACAATATTCAAACTTTTGATACTTGTTTCTTTTGCCTAATAATATGCGTTTACATTTCCTCCATGTCTTTTTTTATGATTACTAACTTTTTTTTAATGGCTAAAAATTGTGTATATATGGCACACTGTACTATACTTCATTTATCCATTAATCTTGTTAAGAACATTTTAGTTTCTGTCAAGTTTTGACAACTGTACGTAAAGCTGAGACAAATATTCATGTTGGAACTATGAGAGCACTTTTTTTTCTGTCTGCTTTGTGCGAACCTAGTAGAGGACCCAGGGAGAGAATTCACACACGTGCTTGTCCTTGTTGTCATTGGTCTTCCTGGAGTTTTAGCCACAGACGTTGCATGCTGGTCTTTCATCATCTTGTGCACTACAATTTGAAATTTCCCACCATGGCAATGGTTCATCACAAGGATAGGGTTCTACTATGGTAATGTTGTGGTGGTTCGTATTTGCCTTTCTGTCTGTCTAGTTTTTGGGGGAGCAGTACCTTGTCCTATGACCTGAAGAAGAATTGCTGAGTTTTAGTTTGCTCATCTTTTCATTTATTGTTTGAGAGAATGAAAGAATTTCAAGTCTTTCATATATTGGATGAAAATCAAAATACCTCCCCAAGAGATTTTCATTGCAAATTAAAAAATTTAATAATACTTGAAATATCCTTTTGGTTATCAAATTTTCTTTGATTTTTAAAAATAAAATAATTTTAGATGTAAAATTTTATTAAACCTTTATTATACATTGTTATTATTATTATTATACATTATTTTCAAAGCCAAGATAATTTGACTCCAAGTGCTTTTCCACTATCTACTACATGAATTATTGGAAAATTATTTAGATGTCTGCTTATTATTTCATAAGTGAATCTTTGGCCAACTATTTTTTTAATGAAACAACTTATCAGACTCTGAAATTGTGTGTGTAACCTAAGAAATAGCTTACAAAGCTTAATTACTAGGCCTTATCCTCACTCTACAAACAGTACACTTGTTATTCATGGGGTCATTATTCTGCTTTCCTAAGCAGAAGGATATATTTCTTTGGTTATTCATTTTAAATGAAAATAAGTGTATGATTTAGTCAATATTCACATCCATTTCTTTGGACAAAAACCAAAGCTGTTCAGGAGTTGAATATGCAGTGAGGCCTTTGTTATCCTGAAGGTGATTGATGGTAGTAGCTACTGGCTATCCAGGTTTATAGTGCGCCCAGTGTCTTCATGGTGCTCTCCTTACACCATGTCTTTTAAGCCTTACAACAACCTACGAGCTAGCTAAACTTATGAACTATATAAATCTTCAAACAGTTAATAAAGTTATGATTCATAAGTAGCAAGGTTGTATCTGAATCTGCTCTAGAGTCAGGTTTCTCACCTGCTCAATTGCAGAGTATTCTTGTGTTAAACTGGAGATAATAAACTGTTGATTTTGTAGCTTTGATTATTTATTGTACTATTCGTTCCACATAGACAGAGTGGGTCACAATCTGCTATGGTGTCAGCTAACACTTAAAGGATTGTATTGCATTCCCAGCATTGTTTTAAATATGTTAGCACCCATATTTCAAAGATGTAGAATAAAGCGTTTGCATCACATGTCTAAGGAGACCATCTCTGGGGTGTACTTCGTTGCAATTATCAAATTGCTAAGTTGATGTTCTAATTGCCAGGATCTCAGAATGTGACTGTACTTGAAGATATGGTCTCTTATGGGATAATCAGGTTAAAAGTGGTCACTGGATGGCCCTACTCTATGCTAATCTGATTGCTGTTTTTATAAAGACAGGGAATTTTGACACAAACAGAGAAGGAAGATGCTATGAAGACATACGGGAGAAGACAGCGAGCCACACACCAAGGAGAAAGGCTTGCACAGATATGAACCCAATGTACAATTTGTGGATCTCCAGCCTGCAGAATTGTTGGAAACAGAATCCTGCTGTGTAAGTCACAGATTTTGTTATGGATCCCTATGGTATGCTGTAAGGGAAGCACTAGCAAAGTCACAGAAACCATTGAAAAGATTGCTAGAATTTGGGTTTAGAGTAACCTCTGAAATATTTATTTATTTCACTATTCCTTATGTCTAGCATGGATTGAGGATGATATCTAAGCAGACTTGAATTGTTATGATCCAGATCCAAATATGTTAAACCCTTTCTAAGTCAGGCAAAACATGCAAACACCAGTTGTCTATACCATTTCTTATTCCTGTTGATGTGTGAGGACTACAAAATGCTTTGCTGCTATGAAAATGATTATAAGAGAAAACCCAGTGGATTTATCATGATTGTTTACAAAGTAAAAGGGGGGAAAACACACAAACAGAATAATCAATCAGGACTGTATGCCAAAGAGAAATAATTGAAGCAATGAGAAATGCTTAATGAGATGAAAGCAGTTTTTTTGGTTTGTTTTGTTTTGAAGACCAGTGTTTTCAAAAGTGGAGGAAAGTGGAGGAAGTGCTCCACTTTCTTTGTCGTGTGAAACTTCTTTATTATAATATGAAACTACTAGCATTCATCACAACTGGATCTCCAAGGGCACTGTCTAGAGTTACTTAGAAACTTGGTTTCATGGTTCTTTATTTCTTACTTGGGAAGTAAGATAATTAACTTCTGTCTGCCTTTTACTTGTGCAGTCTTAAAAAGAGCAGAGAGTATTTCACCTGTGACATTTCCCATTTAGCTATCATCACTGCAGAGCAGAGAATCTCAAAAAGTTTCAAAAAACTCTAGTTCCATAGGCTATCAATAGCAATTACATCTACGGCTTACAAATACTTCTTAAAATTCATCTTCTATTAACAAGCGACTCATTACATACCAATAACAGTTCTTTTTTAATATCCAAAATTATAAATTCAAATATTTGAAAAACTTCATAAAATGGTTTTTAACCTATTCTAAGAATTAACTGTTTGGAATAACCTGAAAAAATACATCAATTAATTATAAAAATCTAAGGCTCCAAATTGACAAACTTAATTTGTAGCTGATCAATATAGGATGCTACTGCTGCTCATGACAGCAAGGAATAATGATGAGTACGTGAGCACCTGTAGAGAATTCACTGGGTTTCAGATCATGCACTACCACTCAATGGCTTGATATGACAATGTAGGTTATAAAACTCTAGTAGAATAGCTAAATCTATACAATCTTTGTTAGGATTGCTTCATCCTGGAAGTCCCTCTTACCTTGAGCATGTATCAGCACAGTGTTTGGTACAGGAAAATTTAGGAAATGATATCATAAGCTTATGTTTTCCATATTATGAATACCAGCTGTAAAATAAGGAGTTATTTTTATGAGTTACTCTTTCTGGGAACAGGCAAGTAAGTTAAGTCAGTGTTTTATTTTCTTTCAAAACACATAAAAGATTAAGTGTGGGAACGCATTATATTTGCATAACAAACCTACCAAATTCAATAGACTTAAAACAGTAATATCTATGACTCAACTGGTGATGACTCACCTGACTGTGAGAAATGTGGCTTTGTAGCAAGGTGGGCTTACTCTGGAGCTTGTGCCAGAGGAGGCGAGCTGCCATCCATGTCATTTCTTTCTGAAGCCTAACCTGGAATCTGCATTTGGTGGTGGCTGGATTCCAGGAGACTGCATAGCAGCATGAAGGACTCTGGAAATGTAGGCTTAGAACTGACACGCTGTCACATTCTTGTTAGCTAAAACAAGTCATAAGAACAACTCAACTGCCAGTTTTACTTTTAAATTGGTCTTTTATTCTTCTTTACAATAAATTCTTGTAGTTCTTACTTATTTGAATGCCAAACTTTTATCAATTTCCGATTTATAGATCCTGGATTTTGTGTCTCAAGTATGCTTACTTGTTTGATGATTGCTCACTTGAAATCTATAAATATATTGATGCATTAAAATTATACATTATAAACCTTTCAGAAAATATGAAAATTTTTAAAATGAATCTCAGTAAGGAAGAGAACAGAAGATGCAGAAGCAGGAAATAGGTAATTGAAACAAACAAAATGCTTAACAATTTTTTTTTAAAAATAAAACGTGTGTCACTCTCAGATAATGAATTTGCTTTCAAATTTAGTAAGCAACAGAAGAAATAGATCAAAACTTCCTCCATTTTATCTGCAATTCTTGCCTACTTTCATGTTTTCCTGATGTTTCTCTAAATGAACTCTGCATACTCCTGTCGGAAATAGCATCTTTATAAAGATAGCAGAATGTGCTCCTGGCTTTCTCTCTCTCTCTCTCTCTCTCTCCCAGCTCCGGTTTTCTGGCTTTCCATGGAATGATTTCTGCGTGTTTCTCAGCCACCACCAGATAACTCAGCAATGAGAATACCAGATCTTGAATTGTGAAGCCAAAGGAATCCTTTCCTTCCCAAGCAGCTCTCTCAGATGCTTGAGTTAAGGTGAGCGAGGACATAACTAATAATACTAGTTTCCCTAGGAGATACCACTGTTCCTTTCTGCAGCCAAACTCATCGTAAATGTTGTTCTTTATTTGCTCTCATCCAATCCCTTTCTCTGATTTTTCTCTGCAATTATTCGAAGAAGCTGCTCTAAAGATGGGAGCATAAAGTAACGTCTCAATCTCTACTATACTCTTGCCACACAAGTGCATTTGTGTGAACTCAGTCCTATATGGAACCTGATTGTATGTCACAAGTCCATCATCCCACTGTTCAAATGTATCATGACATTGTAGGTATAGACAATAGTAGAAAGTCAGTATTCTGTGGTCAAGCTATATGTAACAGTTTCATTGGGAGTCCTTTAATTTGTGAGTAGAGATGCATACTGCAAGATACCTTCAATTTCTGGTTTACTAATTTCCATTATATAGTTCTTCTAGATGAATATTTGTATATACGTGTTTTCCTACATTTCTATTGATCTTGTGTTTTGCACTGATATTTAACCTCATTGATTATTACCTTGTGTCTGAATGTTTCTTCCTCTGTATTTCAGGAGTCTCTTAATACTCAGAGATCTAAATGGCCAATTCTCATACTCATCCTCAGTTTAGAGTTTTCCTGTCTTTGTTACTCTTTTTTAGTGGCCTTGCCTCTTAACATTAAAATTACCTATATGCTAAGGATGCTCACATAAATATTCCTAGCTCTAATTTCTTTCCTAAATTCACTTTTCTCCAGTTGACTACTGGTCACCTTGGATGGATGTCTAATAAGACATAAATTCAGCATGCCAAAAACTACACTCTTCATAATCTTTCTTTAATCTGTTTCTTCTAAAATTATTCTTATTTAACTATGTTTCTAGTCGCTAGCAGAAAAGCCCAAAGTCTTAGAATCATCAGTGATTCATTTTTATCTTGGATAAATCCCTTCTGCTCTTTGTCAATGTGTATAGCAAATTTGATCCTTCTATTTCTTACCACAGCATTTCTTCCTGTATTTCAAGTATGGTGATACTTTTCACCTAATCTGAATCCAGCCCCCAAAATGAAACTACCAATTAAATTATAGAACCAATCTATGTAAAAGTTTCCAATTGTCACTTTCTTAAAGCAGACAGGCTAAGAGTGGTGCTGAAGAACCGTTATGGGGTGTGATGGTGTTGATGGGTTGGATTTATTGCAAGTTCTTGTCTCAGCTTGAGAGTAGCAATTCAAGGCAGAGAGAGAGAGAGAGAGAGCGCAAGACTGGGAGCAGGATTTACTAAGAGATATTAAAGAAATCGTACATATCCGAGGTGATTGTGGATAGCCTCTAGAGGAAAAATCTGCCCCAGTTTAGGTTCGTCATCATTCACTTTATTGGATAGGAGGTGGTATCCTAATTGAATGTTAAAATGGAATGGGGTGGAGTTTAGGTGAGGCAATCTCTGGGAAAGCTTCAAGTTGTGTCCATGAGAAGCTCAGTACACATTCACCTGTCAAGGCTTCTTCTGGTCAATGGAGACGACTTTGGTGTGTCATGGAAAATTGGTAAGAAGGGAATGAAGTTCAGCAGGGTGTGGCTAAAGCACAGGAAGTGCTGAGGCTCCCCACCCAAGCTGTATCATACCCATCATGGTCATACTCCCAATAACCTGCCTGTTAGAATCCCAACTTGCCATGAATTCAGCCACGTGGTCGTTTGTTTTATTGTTTCCTAAACATCTCGCTGGTAGGCTTTGGCATTTCCCACTGCTTTCACTTTTTTATTCTCCCCAGCTATCCTGATAAATCCTGTAAATCCTTCACTTACATTTTTATTTCTTTTCTCTGTATCATTTTAGTCTATAATGCTTACCACAATCAAACATAATACCAGTTTATTTTCTGTCTTTTCCACAGACTAGAATGTAAGGTTCATAAAGACTCGGATGCTTGACTGAGTTACTCAGACTTCCAAATGTCAAGAGTTTTGATGGTCTTGTTCTCATTCCTGTATCACCAGCCTCAGAACCGTGTGCAGCCCGTAGTGAGCTGTAACACATAGAAAAAGGAATAAATTTCAAAAGTATTCAGAAGAAAGAAAACAGATGCAAAAGGAAAGATTCCAAATTTTATTTCAAATATTACTTGATATAGCTGATATTTTATGTGTTTATAAATTAATAAGCAACAAAATAGCATTTCTTTTTGAAAAAAATAAGCAAATCATACTTGAAAAGGTAAGTCACAAAATTAAAGTACGTGCATAAAATTCAACCACCTCAGTAGACAAAATACATATTACAGAAATGGAATTTCATATTCTTCATGAGTTGGTTCAAAAGATAAGACTTTAATATTTAAATATGTTGTTTGGATTAAATGGACATTTTGATATCCTAGAGTTCATATTGCTATTGTAGTATATATAGAAAGCCTTTTGGCTATTTAAGCATTTTTATCTGAAATAACTTTTTTTTATATAGATTTTACTTGGTGATGATAGAGACTTAGCAATGTATAAGAAAGAAAACAATATAAACCAATTTCAGTATTTACTATGAAGATGTACTTTGAAACCTCAAATCTAGATCATTATATAGTATATAACCATGAAATACATTTTTTTCTTAATCATATAGAACAAAGCAGGTTAAAGTTTTAAAAATAACCTTTACATTGAGGCTATACAAAAATCCAATTCTTTATTTATCCTTTAGCAAAAAAAACCCTGATATAATTTAAAAATTTCAAGAAAGATCAAAATATATATTGCCAGCATAAAAATATGGAAGGATATGTTTTAACGCTAGGAGTAAATTTCATTTATTTCTTATATGTTTATTAATTCTGTAAGTATAGTCGTGAATGTTACTTTGATAGTTGATCAAAACTAACACAGTAAGAGTAATTTAAAAATAGAGATTAGGTCTTTGTCCGTTTTCTTAGTTGTATCAATTCTTTCACATCCTGAAACAGTATATGCTTACAAGAGGCATCTGTGTGTCGATGCTCTAGTTGTACTAAGTGGGATTAAAATTTCCCTCCGTGGGTAAGACAGGCAGCTTGTGAAACCAAAGCTGCCAGGACCTACATCTAATTTTTAATTAAGTGCAGTAATTCCTAGACAGTACCAGCTGTTATCATGTTTCTTCATTTCTGTGTCTTGATAAATAGCTCAAGAAATGTTATGTAAAAAATCATGCAAGCTCCATCTTTCTTTGAAAATAAGCTTTGAAAATTAAATCCCTTTGAGCTCCCATCTTCTTGAAAAGCTATGGTTATACTGATTAAGACTAAAATCTCCCTGCGTGTGCGCGCACACACACACACACTCACACACTCACACACACATATTAAAGTGCTTTTCAAAATAGAAATGAAGTCACTTAAATAAAAAACAAATGTTATCAACCCATTTTACAGCTGAAGATCTATCTTTCAGGAGAATTGCTCATTGAACTTTTCAATGTGCAATCAATTTCAAAACTGACTTACTAGCTTGAGTGCCTGCCAACATTTTCCGTCTGAAGTTGCCAATCTTTTTCTTGATATTTCAAGAAATCTTGAATTTGTTGAAAACTATTTACCTACTGGAGTGGAGAGCCTTAACCATGATATTTTTTATGTGTGTAAATTTGCTTTTTATAACCCTAAGTGAACTTGAGTATTTTTGGGAAATATCTGTCTCCAACTACAGTTGAGTATTACTATTTTTGAAGGATCTGTGGATGAGCTTAAAGAGAATAAAATAATTTTATCTTAAAGTTTCCATAAAATATAAATCAACAAATCAATCCCTACGGCACAGATTTGTTTAGTACTTGTTATGGAAAAGTTTAAAACTCATCTATTACCCAAGCTAAGGTTATGAAGCTCTTGGTAAACCCTTAGTAAATTTATGAGACTGTTTTGATAGAGAAAGAATTTCATGTTTGAGATTTTGGGTGTTACAACACAAATGTTTTGAAAGGTTTCTCCAGTGTCCTGGGCTGCAAAGGTAGGGACCTGCCTGAGAGCTGGCACCATGTATGTTTCACCCTGTATCCTAGCCATGTGGTGTCTGGGACTCAGTTGATTTCAAAGTTTTTATTGTTAGAGGCAAGGGAGCTATTTTTGGTTTTCTTCAGAAGTTCTCACCTAAGCTAAGAAACAGTGATTCGAAATGCTTATGTTCTCACTCTTCCCACAGTTGGCCTGTTGGCCACATGTGGGGAGACATTTTGATTCCAAGGTTTGTTGTTGCTGTAAAGTGCCTACCATGCAGAATTTTAAGTTGGCCAGTAGTGTCTGTATCCAATATTTTATGCGCAATCACAGAAATCCCCAAAATCTATATTAGGTGAGTAAATAGAACTTAATTTTAGTTTTACAGGAGAGAATAAAGAAAGGTGAAGGAACCAAGAAAAAATAAATTTCCTTGGCTTTCATTCATTTAGTGAGTTCCTACTCTATAAGCAGAGATCCGATGATATAGTAAGAAAACATGATGTGTTTTGTGTTCTACTGAGGATTCAAGATTCATTGAAAAAGTGAGGTTACAAACATTTGGGGAATAATGCAATGAAAGACAGATATCTGCATCTCTCTCTGATCTGTTTCTGCCCTTTGCCTTTCAAATACATAGAATAAAACAAAACAAAATAAAGTAAATATAAAAAGAAGAAAAATTGTAGGATGGCCTATTAGGAAGAGATCTCTGTAGGGTTTTAAGAGGCAAGTGCTGGGAAAGGTTAGAAAAATAGAGGTTACAGGCAAAGTGTGTTTTGAAAACATGACTTTGGTTCCCAAGTGAAAATAGACTAAGAGACCTGCCGTTAGGTAACATGATCATTTAAGAGACTGTTTAATGTTCAGGGTGAAACGCGATGCTGGTTGGAATTGGGTGCTGATAAAAATGATAGGATTGGATCTATGGGAGAATCACTGAACAGAGAAAGAAAAACCAAAACACCTGAATCTTCAAAATAAAAATTTTGGAGATTTATAAATATCATGAAATTGTGGGAGAGAGAGATTGTATGTCGAGGTAACCAACTGTAGCAGTCTGCTTATGCAATGAAGTAATTCCTGTCATCCTTTGCATAGATTGATTATTAGGAAAGAAACTCAACTACCTATAAAATGTGACAAATTCAATAAGACAGTGGAGCCAGATGGACTTTCAGCTTAATTTTGACAAGGCTGTGCCTCACATACAGGGTTATTTTTTTCTTAGAGCTTCTAATGATACTTGGGGGTCTGGGAAGTTGCCAGAGTGGATTGGAAAGGCCATGGTGAAGCTTCCCAAGAAGCTAAGCCAAATTGAGTTTTTAAATGTGCATCTCACTGGAATTATTCCCTTTCAGCTTAACTACCCAGGACTGCATCCTAACATGAAATTATTTCTGAAATCATAGACAGTGGGAAGCAGGTAGTTTTCCTTAAAGAACTAGATTCTTCGTTCTATCCGCTATTTTGGCTAATTCACATTACCAGTTCTATCTACTGAATTTCAGCGCTGAATGGAGGGATTTTGACTCAATTGAGTTGTTGAAGTTCAGACTGTGGTCCTACACAAAAATAATATTATCATGGATTTTAAAACACTAAATCATAATAAAACTAATAGAAAACAAAAATAAAAAGAATATCCATGTTACATTCTCTAATGCCCTAAAATATTTTGATTTGCCTGTATTTTACTTAATAAATTTGCTCTTGTATAGTCTTCATGAAGAACTAATTTATGTTATTTGATAATATTTGAAAGTCGTGTTTCCATGTTGTTATATTACATTAATCAACTATGTCCAAAATACCTTCTATAAGGTTGATAGTCTGCAATGAATTTAACTGTTCTCATATTGGATATACATACTTTTATTTTTCTAATTCATTGTTAAAATACCTTGCGTTAAATATCCTGGAACTACATTTCATACATTTTTGGGAAAAAAACACATTTTAGTAACTTTGATTTATTGAAAAGGTGATAGGAACATTATTAAAATTTGAAATACATTCTCTGTTGGGGCTGGTGTTACAGTGTAGTGGAGTAAGCCGTTGCTTCAGATACTGGAATCCCATATTGGAACAATGGTTCGAGTCTTGGTTGTTTCACTTCTGAGCCAGCTCCTGTTAATGTGTCTGTGATGGCAGCAGATGATAGCCCAAATATGTGGACCCTGCCACCCATGCGGGAGACATGGATGGAGTTTCTCACTCTTGGTTTTAAGCAGTCCCAGCTCCATCCCCAGCCCCGGCCTCATCCGCAGCCCCAGCCTCGGCTCCCTGCCCCAGCCTTCTGGGGAGTATATGAATGAATGAAAAAGCTCTTTCTTGCTTTATTTCTCCCATGCAATGTGAAGACTAGACTTTTAAAATGAATAAAAGTTACCGTAAGTCAAACTTGCTACTAGCAGTGCATGAATCCATGTTAGGGTTTCGTGTGATTAACTTTCAATGATTTTGTAGATAAATGGTTGTGCAACGTTTTCACTTTCACATCTTTAATAAAATGAAGTTATTATTATTCCCAAGTTGCTCACAATCAGAATTGTCACTTGTGAGATGGTTGTATTCAGTTTTTTTCAATTTCTATAGTTGTGATATTATTATTTTGTATAAATATGGCTCATACGAAGAATGCTAAGAGGAGAATTTACAGGAAGTTTTAACATTTTTTCTTTAATATTTTTCTTTTACAGCTTTTCCTATCACCATCTGAGCTGAAGGCACTCAGGTGGAAATTTTCCCTTTCCATTCCAGCTTGTACTTGTCTTTGAAGTAATATATTACACTTCAAGCCATTACTGACCACTAACTTCTTTCAAGATTACATAACCTAAAGATGATTAAGCAAATTGTCATTAAAAATAAGTAAGGAGAAGTTTGTATACCTTTAAGAACAAAGAGACAGGAGGGACATATGGAACACAAAGGTGTCGTGTGGACCACCTGGTACCTTGCTCCCAGGAAAGGGTGTTCATGCGCTGGGAGCTGAGACCCCTGTCCTCTGGAGCAGCTCGGTGTCAGCTGCTTTCTGCAAGAGCCCCTGGAAAACCCTGGACTACCAGGATTGCTCTAAGAGTGTCATGAAACGGAATTGTGACTATCTGAAAGAAATGCTGGGGCTATTCCTCATGGCCACTATAAATAGCATTATCATTTCTACAGGTTGTTGCTTGGGGAAATGGTAGCAAATTGATTATTCAGAAACTGAATCTTTGTTTAGTGCGAAAGAGATTGACTATATTTCTAAAGAACTTCAAGTTGTTGCATATGTGTACTTTTTAAGAGTTATTTTTTTTTTATTAGAAAGGTAGATCATGTTCGTAGAGAAAAGGAAAGACATAGAGAAAGATCTTTCATCTGCTGGTTCACTTCCCAAATGGCCATAGTGGTTGGCACTCAGCTGACTGGAAGCCAGGGGCCAGGAGTTTCTTCCTAGGTGTTTCAAGGGTTCAGCCCATCCTCTATTACTTTTCCAGGCCACAGGCAAGGAGCTGGATGGGAAGTAATCAATGGGGATGCAAACTGGTACCCATAAGGGATCCTAGCACCTGTAAGGTGAAAATTTAGCTGTTGAGTTGTTGTCCTAAAATAAGTATGCATATAGGCTATTTGGTCATCATGCCTTTGATATTTTGCATTGACCTTGAACAGGTTATGCATATGCTGTCATTCTAATTGCATGTGAATTTAAGTCTCTAAGTTTTTTTTTTTAATATTTACTTTGTTTTTATTGGAAAGTCAGATATACAGAGAGGAGGAGAGACAGAGAGGAAGATCTATCTTTTGATTCACTCTCCAAGCAGCTGCAACGGCTGCAGCTGTGCCAATCCAAAGCCAGGAGCCCAGAGACTCTTCTGGGTCTCCCACACAGGTGCAGAGTCCCAGAGCTTTAGGCTGTCCTTCACTGCTTTCCAAGGCCATCAGCAGAGAGCTGGATGGAAAGCAGGGCTGCTGGGATTAGGACTGGCGCCCATATAGGATCCCAGTGCCAGCAAGCCAAGGACGTTAGTCACTAGGCAACTACACTGGGCCCAAAAGCCTGTATGTTTTAAATCCATGCTAAAAATAATGTGTTGATTAATGCAAAATTACAGATTGTATTTGCATTATTAAATTCCCCCATGTATTAGATTCAGTCTTTGATTATTCAATAAGTTCTACTTAATATCATAGACCTCAGGAATTATTTGTCATTAACATGGTAAAAAATGACATTATCTATGGATGTACCAATTTTAAGGGGTCAAGGGAATGTCAAATAACTTTATATGCTCATTGCATTTTTTTCTCATTCTTCATTCATTAGTTCTTCATTCATCTCTCTATGCTACTTTAAATAAAAACTTAAATAAAAATTATACTCTTACTTATAGAAGTAAATCACCTCAAGAACAAAACAACAGGAGAGTAAAAAGCAAGTAGTATGAGGAGTTGTTAATGTCACAGTTGTTGATGTCAGAGTGCCTACATCTCAATGTTTGGGAGATCCTTGATACACTGACATGTGATCCGTTTTGTACTTAATGCTTTTTTAGAGAAAGGCATTATATGTAAATGAATCACAGTGAAATCTAATAGAAAAACAATTACTTTTAATTAACCAATTTAGAAATCTCCAATCCTGGACAAAGAAGAGGATTTTATATTTTATATATGCTAAATCCCATAGAACTGTGACCTACTCTCTCTCTCTTTTTTTTATTGTTAATGACATTGTATTATGTGATACAGTTTTATGGGTACTGGGATTTCCCCCACCCCTCCCATAACCCTTCCCCATGGTGGATTCCTCCACCTTGTTGCATTACCACAGTTCAAGTTCAGTTGAGATTCCTTCATTGCAAGCATATACCCAGCATAGAGTCCAGCATCTTATTGTCCAGAAAAGTTCAACGGCTTGTTGGGGAGACCTTCTCTGGTCTGAAGGTAGAGCTAACAGAGTAAAATCCTGATCAATTAAAAGCCCCAACATAACATCAACAACAATATACAATGTTATGGAATTAATTGACATAGTATTGAGTAAACAAGAGCTACTCTCTTCTATGTCAATAAGCTGGATATAATCTCTGTTTTCGAGGATTTCCTTTATTACAATCCATTTTTTGGAAACATTTACTAATATAGATGGCTTTGAAAGAAGTAGAATTCTGAAGTTAGTATATGATTTTTATTGTTTAACTCTTGAAAAATACCTGCAAGATTATCTTTCTGAATGTTTAGGTAGGCTAACCATTAAAGATGAGCTAGTGACTGACTCTGTGGCACCATGGGTTAAGCCACTGCCTCAGTACCATTCCACATGGGGACTGTTTAGTATCCTGGCTGCTCTGTTTCTGATTCAGTTCCCTGTTAATGTGCAGAAGGTGCCCCAAGTGTTTGGACTCCTGTCATTCACATGGGAGACCTAGAAGAAGTTCCTTGCTCCTGGCTTTGGCTTGGCGCAGCCCCAGGTTGTTGGGGACATTTGAGTAGTGACCCCAGAATGGAAATGCTCTCTCTCCCCTCACCATACCTCTCCTTCTTTCTACATAGCCCTGTCTTTAAATATGTAAATAAATCTTTCAGAAGAAACCGAAAAATACCCTGACTCTACTTATATTCAGAAATGACTTTATATGTGATTATATTACGTATTAGTATATTACTTTTTCTTTTTTCTTTGAACACACTCACCTTAAGCATTCATACCCTTAGCATTAAACACTTTGTGTAAATACACACACACACACGTACTCTTAAAGAAAGTCCAGTATGCAGAAGTTACACAATTACATTTTTTTTCTTTCAGAAAGGCAACCAAAGATGAGGGTACTTAGAAAAATTTATGAAAAATGGAATTAGATTATGTTTTGGTGCAGAAACTTTTTGAAATTCATATATGAGAGTTCATTCTGTCTCCTTTCCTATGTTTACGTCTTGACCAATACAGGGTTTTCTCATCAATTTTCTGTGCTCCACTCCAATGGAGCAATACCTGTAGATTTAAAAGTTAGCTGCAATTAGTCATGACTACAAATTGTTTCCTTTTCAGTCACTGAAAAGATCTCACCGGTATCAGTCATCTTGTACAAGGAGCCATTGGGAGGAACTGAGGAATTCTCGCTAGGAAGGAGCAGTGCCCGTCCATCTGGCATGTACCCAGGAGGGCACTGGGCTTTTGCTTGCAGAGAAAAACAATCAGACCATTCAGACTTAGAATGTGTGCAGGACCTACAGACTTTTGGCTGTGATGAAATGCCCTGGTACTTCATTTCTCATCCTAAAATAAAATGAACACTCAATTCTTTCCAGGTCATTGTAACTCTTCTATCTGACTGAATAAAAGCAATTTCACAAAGTTAGGGGACAATGAGCGTTCAGAATATTTACAAGGTGGTGTACAGCCTTTGTTTTAGTAGATCTTCTTTGCTGCTGATCTTGAACAAAAATGAACACATGTTGAAGAATGTGAGCCTTTGGTCAGCCTGGCTAAGAAATCTTGTTTTTCTTGTTGAGTGACGTAGGTACACTACCAAATTCCATTGAAGCATAAATCCTTTTAATAATATCAACAATCTCAAAATACCATACTTCATTACCTCTAGGATAGATATATATTTTTTTTTCAGTTTAAAGCAGGATAAACTGAAGATCAGTTCTAAGCTGTTTCTAGCAGTGCGTCCATACTAAGTGCCTCCGCCCAGGCACTGAAGTCCTGGTCGCTGTCTCCCCTACCCCACACCATCTGACCACATCGGCAGCTGAGGGCACCCATTGCTTGCATGTATGTTTCACATGTGAAATACTTCCTGCACACGCAGTGCAATGCTTGGGGATGTTAACAACAACAACAACTCTCTCCTTAACTTAAACCCCAAGTTAAGAAACAGTGTAATGCATAACTTAATATCTCCACCGTGTAGGATTGGACCACCCAATGTATGCTTTATAAGCTTGATGCTGAGTTAAAAAAAAAATAGGGATGTGACTCAGTGCTGCTGTTGAAGCTTCTTTCTGAGTGACAATGGTGGATTCCAAACCTGGGCATGGAGTGGCAGAGAAATGCCAGGCTTTCTGTGTCCTCTTGAAGGGACAGTGCCATGCAGCTGGGAGAATGGCTCTACTAGCTACTTCCTCTCTCATCAGAGAGGACAGCAAAAGGGAGAGGCATTACCTAGCTAATTCCATGTGACAAATAATTAATGGCGTCTAACCAAATCACCTCTGATTTTTTGCTTCCAGAAAGCAATTCTGAGCTGATTTTTCTATTTTTTTTATATAAAGGGCATATATTTCATGTATTTCATATACACAATTTCAAGCACATATGATATTTCCTACTCTTTCTTCTATCCTATATCCCTCCCCTTTCCTTCCTCCTTCCTACATAATTTTTCTGCTGAGTGGGAACTTTTAGGGTTTTTATTTTTGTTGTTGTTGTTTTGGTTTTTTTTTGTTCAATCTAAATGTTGAACTATACTCCTGCAAGATACATATTTAGAAGACTTGACCCCAGCAACTCAGAATGCTACTTTATTGGGAAATACTAAATATCATTAGTTAAAAATGAGGTAGGTCATTAGGTAAGGCTCTAATTTGTAACTTGTAAGCCAAGGAGAGAAGCCTGGCACTGGTCATTCAGAAGACAGCAGTCCTGCAACTACCACCTTTCAGAATGGTTGGCAATACCTCTTGATGTTAAGGTCAGCCAGTTTAGGGGACGTGGTTATGGCTGTTCTAGCCAATGGCTGTACCACCCTTTTGTCCTTCTGAACAGTTGAACCATTACAGAAGTACAAGTATTTGCCAGAAGTGGCACTTGTGACTGAGAAGGAAGCTGGCCGTAGAGTTTGTATTTAGGGAGGGAGATCGGGCCCTTTTCTATCACATTGTCACTGAGCAATCTGTTCATTTGCTGCTTGGCCACTGTTTCTAGCAATACATCAAACTTGTTTCTAACAATACAATAGCAACAGGGAGGCCCAGAAAGTGTCTATCCCCATGCAGTTCATTTCTGAGCTTTTTATAGGGGAAATTTATGCCACAGCTTCTATATTTTTAATCTTTCTTCTTTTCAAAAACAGATGCCCCTCATAGACTGTTATTTACTACTCATATTTTTCAAAGGCTTTGTCAAGATGCTGGTTTCTCTGTGGAGCAATGAAGAATCATGTTCATCATGCACTTAGACGGATGGCCAAGATTAAATTTGAATTGAGAGATATGAAATCATTTGCCGTTTGGAGGAACCACACTGCATAGCACTCCCATGGAGATAGGAATAGCTGTTGCCTTTGCCTGTGGGGCCCAAACTGAAGGACTTGAACATCAGGAAGGAGCAGTAACTGAAGGAACGGTGGTAGAGTGGCAGAAAGGGAAGCTTGCCTCCACCCCTGGCCTCATGCAGAGGCCAGATCAAAGCACATTTCTTGTTAGTGCCTTTCCTGTTTCCGGAAAACCCAGGAGTTGTTTCTCTCAAAGCTCCTGATGAAACCAATCTCACCAAAAGTGCTAACACTGATGAGCACCCATGTCCTTTCAGTTGATGCCTTGCTGGTATTGATTAACCTTTTCTCGTGGTAGGTATAACAGGGGAAAAAGGTTCACGTTGCAGAGGCTAATACATCCTTGGTATCCAGCAGCCACTGTGAGCCTTGTAATCCTCACACTCAGTCAATTAGGGAATACCTGGGGGGAAGACTTAATTTCTAGAAATGAACCATCGCAGGGTTTTTTTTTTTTCTTTAGAGTAAAAATCATCAGTGACCTGGTAAATACTCGCTGTCAGATTGGGGGAAACCTTGGCAGATGCTGACTGGAAGGGGCTGCAGCCTTTGGAGAGGGAGCAGCAAGTCATTAGGGGGAAGCGATGGGCATGCTTCACTGAGCAAATTACATTTCCCAGCCAATGCTGGGTGCTATCAAATATCGCTGTGTGAAAGAACATGCCCATTGTGCATGCTGGCCATTCTTCCTATGAGCAGTGTTCCCTTCAGGATTTATTTATGGCTAAATCAATTGTACCTTAAAGGGATAGTTTTTCAAATAGTTTCGTTCTTGCAAGAGGGCTCATGTGGCAGTGGCCATCCTGAAATCAGAGAAGCAAGATAGCTTATGGTCTTCCAAAGCCAGCTTGTGAGTGATATTATCGTCCCTTCCCTCATTTCCCAGTGCTGTGCCATTTATATGGCTTTGCGATTTCTCACTCTTTAAGATCCAGTTGGGATCCAAAGTAGGAGATTATTCTGAGGCTTTAACAATTCTTCTTGCTTCAAGTGAGGAAGGTCACCTGCTCCTGATGTTTTATTATGTGTTTTTAGGGCATTAATAAAATGCAACCCTATTGTTTTCTTTGTTGGTGTTTTAAGAATCTTATCGAGTTAAGAGAGGTCACTTGGGAGGCAGAAATTGTGTATTCCAGGAAGATACTTGTAAAATGAAACTCACATTTTTACCTGTGGTAGTTTAACTCACCCTGGGAGGGATGAAAAGCAAGAAAGAGCCTGAGTTGCTGCTTTTTAGTGAATTGCAGCAAAGCTGCAGCAAACGGCAAGGATAAATGAACATTGGCAAGGCCCAGGGTGGCTCAGCTTCAAACAGAGCTGTGGGCAAGCCAGGAAGCCACCATAGCTGCTGAGATCGCCTAGTAGGCTGCAATCAGGGAGTGGATGGTTTTCCAAGAGTGAAAGTTCTGGCTGACCAGAAATTCCTCAGTGCAGTGCCAGCCTCTAGAAATAGCCACTGCAGCTGCAGATCAAAGCAGTCCCACATGTGCAAAACATGGAAAGGCGTGGCTGGTTAGGTGGTAGAATTCCTTGTCTCATGTCATCATCTTTCCACAAGAATATACAAAGAACAAGGAAAATGTTTAGTGGCCTGTGTGTGTGTGTGTGTGTGTGTGTGTGTGTGTGTGTGTGAGAGAGAGAGAGAGAGAGAGAGAGAGAGAGAGAGAGAAAGCACAAAAGTGGGATGTGATTTTGCTAGTGCCTTTTTGGGAATTACAGAAATTGCCTCATCCAAAGCTATCAGCATTCCTTGTATACTTTGACTTCAGAGGAATTTTCCTGAACTCTAGCCAACTTGGGCATTAGCTAGACACTCGCAGGTACCTGCACACTTGCTTCTCATACACACCCAGGGTTCTCTACAATGGCTGCAGTGGTGAGAGAAGTGACATGCAGAAGTTAAGGATGTGGGGCAAGTTGTTCTGTGTTAGGTTTTGAGTGTGATCTGATGCAAAGGATTAGCTTTTGTTCTTAGAAACGTAACAAAGAAGCGACAGAGAACACACTTGAATACAGTTGGAACTTAGTATCTATACTAATTTGAGCATCTTTGCATGGTAGACCTGAAAATGGCTTCAATTTGTCTCTCAGTCATGATTCAAGAGGTGTTTGAAAAATATTTATATGATTTTTTTAGTTGATTTAAGAGATGGTGAGTGGGAGAGAGAGTGAAAGAGCCCATTACTCCCTGTTTTACACCCCAAATGCCCATAATAAATCTGTAACTGTGTGAGGCTGAAGTCAGGAACTCTATCAAGAGCTTCCATGAAAGTGGCATAAGAACTGTTTGAACGTTCACTACAGATTTCCAACCTCTGCATTAGTGTGAAGCTGGAGTCGGAATGCAGAGTTAAGGAACACACTCAGTTACTCTCATGTTTGACACTGATGTTTGGGCCTCATGTTTTGACTGCCAAGCTGAATACTCACCCCCAGGATTCTGTTTTAAATGGAAGAAATATTATGTGGACAATAATATGCTGGACTCTCTGCTTGGTATATGCTTGCAATGAAAGAATCTCAACTGATCTCAACTGTGGTAATGCAACAAGGTGGAGGAATCCACCATGGGGGGAAGGTTTAGGGAGGGGTGGGGGGAATCCCAGTACCTATAAAACTGTGTCACATAATGCAATGTAATTAATTGATTTAAAAAAAAGAAAAAAAAGATTAAGTTAGAGCCAGGTAAAGAAATAAAACATTCTTTCTTTATGCTGCTAAGCTGCTACAGCTGTCTCTCCTTGCCACCACATTCTTCTGCAGATATCTCTGTGTGTATCATTTCGACTCTCTTACTTCCTCTAAGATTATACTCTCACACACTGGCCAGAAGACAGCCTTGTACCCCTGTTCTCTTTTATGTCTCCATGGGCTCAATGTCTGGAGCACAGTCACTGATTAAATAAAAGAATTGCATGAGCCTACGGCAGAAGGAAAATCAGGTTAAATTAGTTTGAATAAGTATTAATTCCTGATGTTTCTACCAGATTAAAAAAAAATGTCTTCACAGTGTGTTCTATTACCCTCTCTGTCAAACCAGTATAAAATCCTCGCTGTCTGGTCAAAAGCTTGCAGGGCTACCCTGGGAAGTTAGGAAATAAACACTTCTCTCACAGGCTATGCGCTCTTCTTATGTGACCACCTCGGAGAACCCTTGAGTGGTTTCCCGTAATAGAAGGCAATATTTTCAGTTAAGTACAAGTCTCCAGAACTGGTGGGTTGTCTCTGGGTACTTATTTGCTTGGAGGCAGTTACACTGTAGTGGTTTGCATGTCTAAATTGTTTAATGGAGAATGTATAGCTTATGTCCAAATGAAAGCAAGAAATGTCCATTCTCAGACTTAGGAAATATGTAGCTAGGTTTTCAGTCGGTATTTTAGGTCTGACAGTAGTTTCTCATGCACAGGCATAATTAGAAGGCACGAGGAATTTCGAATGCTTCCTTTTGGACAACCCAATTATTTTTCTTTGCTTTGCCCTGCTGACCTGACCACATCTGGACCTAGAACTGCAGACTCAGAGTCAATAAATGATCATTGTTTATGATGCCTGTCATGTGAGCCCTAGGTGCCATGCTGGTCTTATCTGAGAGGAAGCATGGATATTACTGAATAATACTGTATTTTATGCATCTCTGATGCCATTTTGAGTGTTTTTACTGGTGGTTTATTTTAGAGGCTACTCTTGTCATGAAATGGTACTTTTCTGTAAGAGATCTATCTAAAGCCTTCGTTAGGATCGCTGGAGGAAGATGCCCAGCAGATTCTCATGTGTTTGATTCTGATTCTCAGAAGACAACTAGGGAGTGAGCGTATAGGTAGAGACCTAGTAAGGTTTGTTTTATGATATTCTTTTTGATGTAAACAACAACAACAAAAATTTAGACAGCCAGAGATCTTCAATCTATTGGTTCGCTCCCCAAATGCTTGCACAGTAATCAGGGCTGGGTCGGGCTGAAGCCAAGAGCTAGGAATTGAGTCTGGGTCTCTCACACTGTGGTAGAGTTGCAGCTGTTTGAGGCCATTAACTGCTACATTCCAGGGTACATGTTTGCAGGATGCAAGAATTGGGAGGAGAAAAGGGATACAAGCCCAGGCACTCACATAAGAAATATGTATGTCATGAGCCTGGCTTCATAGCCTAATGGCTATGTCTTCCTCTTACATCTGTCTGGATCCTATGTGAGCATCTGTTCACGTCCCAGCTGCTTCACATCCAACCCAGCTCCCTGCTTACACCCTAGCAAAGCAGTAGAGGATGGCCCAAGGCCTTGACATCGTCTACCTGCATGGGGGACCCAGAAGAAGTTCCTAGATCATTGCTTCAGATCAACTCAGCTCCAGCCATTGCTGTCACTTGGGGAGTGAACCAGCGGATGGAAGATATTTCTTTCTGTCTCTGTAAATTTGCCTTTCCAGTAAAAGTAAATATTTCCTTTTTAAAAAGTATGTATCGAGTGATCTTTTAAAAAATATGTTGTTAAATTTTTATTTTGAGTTTTTGAATTTTATGATATAATTTCATAGAGACGGGGATTCCACCTGCACCACTGCCCCCACCCCACAAACTCCCACCCTCCGACAGATTTTCCCCATGTTGCTGCAATACTATAGTCTTTCATAAGAAGTCATGATTCCATCAGTCTGTTGTTTAAGTGTGCCCCAACATTGCTGGTACAGACAATGTCAGACAGTCCAGCATCCCATTGTCTACACATTTCTGGCAGTTTCATTGGCAGTTCATCCTTGGTTTGGAAGCAGGGATGCATACTGCGTTGTATCCCACATCTGGATGCGGTAGTCTCTATTACTGCATCACTATACATCCCCATAAATGAGAAGCTATGAAATAACGTCAACAACCGGTATGAATTACAATAACAAAATTACAGCACCATGAAAAAAAAGCACCACTGAGTAACCAACACATGGGTGATAACAAGCAGCTTCCAAACAATGAATATCCTTTTTAAAATGAAGAAAGCATTTAGAAATTCATTTTATTTTTAAAAGTTATTAATGATGAGTATGAGCCATTTATATTCAGGGTTAATATGACTGGGTAGTAATTTGGTTCTGACACTTTTAGCAATGAGTTGTGTATTAATTTAGTTTTCTGTTGTTATCTTACTGGGATGTTCTTTACATTTGCCTTTGGTTTTGCTGGGCTATTCTTCTTTGTCATGAGAACATCTTTAAGTATAATTTGTAGGGCTGGTTTGGAAGAGGCATATTCTTTTTTTTTTTAAGATTTATTTTATTGGAAGGGCAGATATACAGAGAGGAGGAGAGACAGAGAGGAAGATCTTCCATCCGATGATTCACTCCCCAAGTGGCTGCAATGGCCGGTGCTGCGCCAATCCGAAGCCAGGAGCCAGGAACTTCTTCCGGGTATCCCATGCAGGTGCAGGGTCCCAAGTCTTTGGGCCATCCTCGACTGCTTTCCCAGGCCACAAGCAGGGAGCTGGATGGGAAATGGGGCTGCCAGGATTAGAACTGGTGCCCATATGGGATCCCGATGAGTTCAAGGCAAGGACCTTAACCACTACGCTATTGCGCTGGGTCCGAGACATATTCTTTTAACATCATAGATTAATAGACTGGATTAAAATACCAAAATCTATCTATTTGTTGCCTACAGTAGACAGATATCACCAACAGAAATCAGCAGCAACTATATCTCATGGATTTTGATTTGTCTTTGTTTTATTAGTTTAATCTCTTCAAAACACTTTCTCATTAAATTCTTCAATGACTCATAGGTCATACCATAGCATCATTTTCTTCAAGAAGGTTCTTGATTTTCTTTTTCATTTCTTCAGCGACACATTAGTCATTCAATAGCATGCTATTTAACTCCAAGGCGTTGGTAATTTCTTTTTTTTCCTGTTATTGATTTTGTTTTGTGGCTTTTCATTTAAAGGGATGTATAGTAACTGTGTAATACAGAGTATAATTTCTAGATGTGAAGATAGAATGCAGTATGCATCTCTACTTCCCAACCAAAGATGAACTGCCAATGAAACTGTTTACTATTGTTGATAATGGGATGCTGGACTCTCTGCCATTGTCTGTGCCAGCAATGATGGATATATGACTGTTTATGAAGAACTATACTATAGTAATACTATAGGGGAACTAGGTGAATAGGTAGGGGAAATCCTAAGGCCTATGGAACAGTATTATAAAATGATGATGATGATGATAATAAGAAGAAATAAAATTAAAAATTAAAAAACTTATTAAATTTTTTGCATTTATATCTAGTGCATAAATTTTATGTATTTCACAGTACAGATTTGGGAGCATAGTGATGTCTGACATTCAACTCACCCTACTTCTCATTCCCTACCCACCCTCTTCCCTTATTATAGTCTAATCTTTTATAATGACATTTTATTCTCACTTTACAATCACAGCTCATCCACACTCCATATGTAAAAACTCAACAAACCAGCAGAGAAAAACAAAATAAAATGAACATAAACCTTGTTCCTCAAATATACAAATAAAAGATACAAACAACAATCAAACCTCAAAATGTCATTTTTGCTCATATAATTTTTTACTATGTGTGTTAGTTACCACAGATCAGAAAAAAAAAAAAAAACCATGGTGTTTGTCTCCTTGGAGCTGGCTTATTTTATCTAATTTTATTTTTACATAATTTTTACGTAACAGTTTCTAGTTGCATCCATTTTGTTGATGACTGAATACTATCCCATAGTATATATGTACCACATTTTCTTTATCTAGTCATCAGTTGACAGACATCTAGATGGTTGAGTCCATGTCTTAGCTATTATGACTTGAGCTGCTACAAATATGGGAGTGCAGATAATTCATTAGTATGCTGATTTCATTTTTGGGGTAGATTTTAAGAGTGGGATGGATGAATCATCTGGTAGATGTGTTTTCACATTCTTGAGGCATCTCCATACTGTCTTCCATAATGATTGTGTTAGTTTATCAGTATTCATTATATATTTTAAGTGTTTGGCAAAACGCTGTACAACTTTTGCTCTCATTGGATTTCCAACATAAGCAGAAAAGGTAGAAAAAGTCATGTACAAATGATGCATTATGGGATTGACAATAAGGTAAGAATGAAATCCCATAAACATGTCGTAAGGAAGCTTGATTTAATGCTATGAATATGTGTGACAAGACACATGACATATTTGGGAAAAATGATATTTTAGCAAAGACCTGGCCATATACCTTTCTTAGTTGCTTTCTTTCTTTTGTTTTGCCTAAGTAGTGGAGAGATGCCGTGACGTCGGGAAGGTAAGATTATATACACTTGGAGTAATAAGATGTGGTGACTCAAGCTCTGCATGCTATGTCTGCGTTTTCCTGAGGGTAAAGATACAATTTGAAAATGTCTGTTGCCAATATAGACAGAAAAATCTGCCCTTGGGACCATTAAAAAAATGGACAGTTGTGGGTCAATATTGTGGTACAGCCAACTTAAGCTGCCTCCTGCAATCCCATATGGGTGCCCAGTTGAAGATGTGGATGTTCCACTTCCAATCCAGCTCCCTGCTGATGGGCCTGGTGAAGCAGCACAAGATGGCCCAGGCAGGGGACAAGAAGACTCTCCTGGGTCCTAGCTTTGACCCGATCCAGATTCCAGATGTTGTAGTCATTTGTAGAGTAAACCAGTGGATGAAATCTCTCTCCCTGTGTAACTCTGAATTTCAAGTAAATAAATACATGTATTTTTTTTTTTAAATGAAGGGCTGTTGGTTTCTCTCTGTCCTTATTTGCAACACAGATAAGAGCTCTTATGCCTGGGTTTCTCTAGTCATGGAGTGGCCCAGAGTAGGACTGGTGGGGTGACGTCACTGGCTCAATGTATAGTTTATCTCTGGACAACAATCCTATCAGATGAGCTAATGAGCTATCTTTATCTGTTAATCCATTTTAGTTTTGGCCTTTCAAAATTATGTGTTAAAGTATGTTCTTTTCAGAAAAAAGTATTTCAACAAATTTGCAACATTGTTGTTCTTCTTTTATGTAATACAATTAAGAAACAGAGCTAATTTTAAAAAAGATTCTTTCCTTTTGGAAATTCGAATGTAAGAAAGCTGTATTTTCATTATATGTATGCATACATAGATGATTTACGGCCTTTTGCTTTCTAGGAAAACAGACTCAGAAATGGGATGAAACGACAGCATTTGTTTCCAGTGTTAATTCTTAGATTTAGGAAAACTTTATCATAACAATATTCTTTTAAAGATAAGATGGTTCCATCAGATAGAGTAGATAATATAAATAGCACAGTGAATCAAATTCTGCTGCTTCGGAACACAGGGTCAGGTCCTTCTCACACTGTTTCCCATGGGTTCTGTAGGATGTCTGGGGATGACTGCACTGTGAGGCAAGCCTGTTCCCTTTGTTTGCAATCCTCTGCTGAGATTAAAAGCTAATTCCCTTTTCACTATCATTAGAGACAAGGAATGGATGTGTCTATGGTTGGCCATTGTCAGAGCTCTTGGACTTAGTCATTCAAGATTTTCCATAATCCTTATTTATTATCTGACTATAAGATCTTTGACCTTAAATTGTATGAAAAATCAAAACCTGGTGAGACATTTGTGATTTTTTCCCTGTAATATCTGAAGGAATTTTCCAGTTGAAACAAGAGCCGTTGTGGATTTTGTGAGCTTCTACAGCACCTTTAATATGACAGTCTTCATGTATGTTGGCAGCAGGAACTCGTTAGCTTCCGTATCATCCCGGAGCACAGGTATCTGCTATCAGATGTGGAAACTGAAATTCACAGCCTGTGGACACTGTTCCATCTGGATTTCAAGCAAAAGCCCAACTTCTTTCCTTGGAATGCAGATTTTTATTTTTGTAGGGTTTTATAATTACATAATTTAGATTGCTCAACATAGCTTGAAGTGATTCAAATGTAGCAACATTCATTATAACTTTGAGGAGATGATTTTGATCTTGTATGGGAATTTTTCTGTCTAACTTGTTTTATGCATTTTGATTCAATAAATCTGATTCTAAGAGAGTTGTTCTCCCATCCCTTTATAGGAAGGAACTACTTGTTAGTCTCTTTTAAGGTTTAATAACTGCTGAGATATAGGTTTATTCAGTTTTCACAATAAACATTGAAGACCACATCCAATGTTGTAATTCCAAAGGTATGTCTCAGCATACAGCTCAGAGCAGCTCTGTCTCTTTGGAATAAAGAGATTCTCTTTTGCATAAAGAGGCATGAAGTTAAATCTGTAGTTTGGTTCACAGCGTGTTGAGAGGAAAGTTACTGGCTCAAAAGTATGATATAGAAAGTTCTTTTCCAAAAGAGAGGATCAAGTAGTGTGAATTTATTTACTCTTTTGAGAGTTTGTCTAATTGCTCTGACATTACCAATGTTGTTTAGAGCTACAAAAATATAAAGGCCCCAAGGCTATAGATGCATACAATGGAGACAAGAACCCAAGACTGAAAAATCTTGAGTTCTCACAGAAAGTCTTTCACTTTTGAGTGTAGAGAAACAAAAAACAGAAAGAGAAACATTGGAAAGAAGAGTTACATAAGTATTCCTAAGGCCTGATCCTCTTGCTGTTTGTGTAGAGTTAGTGGTATAAAGCATTTGTTCATTCATTAAGTATTTATTGTGGGCCAACTGTATCTCATAAAGCTTATATTTTCCTGAGGGTTTTAGGAAATAAATAAAAACAAGACAATTCAGACAATAATAGTTGCTAGGATGAAAGCAAAATAAGATAAAATGATAATGGCTCGAGGAGGTTTATTTTAGCTAGCATAAAAGGCAGACATTGAGACTCAAGTAATAAGCCAGATATATAAATTTCCAGAGAAGTAGTATTCCAGACATAGGCAATAGTCCCTGGAGAGGACCTAAGATGAAACCTAACATGGTATATTCTAGAAATAGATAAAAGTAGCATTGCAGTAGGTTGGAATGAGATGGAGGGGCTGGTGTGAGACAATGATGTTCAGATAACATAAGAGCTAAAAGTTAGAGTAAGGAGCTTGACTAATATTCCATATTGGCCAGAAAGTTCTTGAACTGGTAAAAACAAGTGAAATGACATCAGTTTAAAGTGACCTGACTTGATAGAAATGGATGTTGTATATGGAAGAATTGATTATAAACAAACAAATGTGGAAATAGCAAAATAGTTAGGTAGCTGGTACAATAGTTTTAGGCAAGGGTTAGCAGCATCTTGAATTAACATTGTATTGGCAATGATGAAAGGAAGTGGATATAGGTGGAGGGTGTCGCTGATAACTCTCTCGTGCTATGTACTGGGTTCTGAAAGTATCCCTGAGATTCATGTTTTGAAGATTCAATTCCCAACGCAACAAGTTAAGGAGATTTCCCAACACAGTGGCTTAGGGAGGTCGCCCCTAACGGGAGGTATTTAGACCACATTAGCTTCACTCTCCTGAGTAGATTATGCTTTAAAAAAAAAAGGCGTACGGAAATGGATTTATTCTCTCTTGCTATTCTGCCTTTCCCCGTGTGAGGACACAGCAGGAAGGCCCACATCAGATATTGGCAATATGATTTTGGACTTTTCAGTCCCCTGCACTTGATCCCGGACTTCTCAGCCTCCAAAATTTTCTCAGTCAGTGGAATTTTGTCATCATACCACAGACTGATTAAGACACCATGTCTCTGTTTATACTTGAAAAATGCATTTTACTTACTTAAATAAAAAAATCTTAAGCTGTAATAGTGTACTAGGATAACAACTTTGGCTGCCTGCGAGTCAGGTTAACTTTTAAATAATCCAGACCGATAATAGTCTGGTTGAAATATATTCATACCTCACCACACATTGCATGGACCGCAGCTGCATTCACTCCATGTGCACAAACAGCTGGTGAGGTAATCAGGTCAGGTCTAGAGGAGTGTGGAAGAGGGGATTCAGGGGAACCAAAAATTCTTGAATTCTATTAGGTGTGAGTACCTATACACATGTGCCTACACACATGATTCGGTAAATCTGAGAGTTTCACTTTCTGTGTGGTTGCATACACGACACTATTCACCCATGTGGCATTATGGAGAAGGCAGCGTCGTTGTTGTAGGAATTGGGTAAAAGACCATGAAGAAGTGTGTGTTCAAAGAGTCTTTGTGGATATAATTCAATTAAAGATCTGAGTCAAGGGGGGTGACATTTAAATCCAATAAAAGTTGACCTTATAAGAACAGGAACTATCACAGAAGAGAGGATAAATACAGAGAGAAGAGAAGAAAGGTCATGTGGAGGTGCAAGCAGAAACTGGTTATGTCACTACTCCAAGTCAAGAAAGGTCGAGGAGCCATCAGAAACTGGACAGAGCGTGCATCCTCCTGGGGAGATGACACATGAGCCACAGTCCTGCCATCATCTTGGTTTCAGATTTCAGCCCCAGATAACTGAAGTATCTTTTATTTTACAGAATTATTCATTTGAAAGGCAGAGTTATGCAGAGAGAAGGAGAGATATTGAGAGACTGAACTTCCTGCATGGTTCTGAAATTGAGGGCAGTGCCATGAGCATATAATTGCAGTTGTCAGTCCCCTACTCATGGGCCCAAACACCAACGGCATCCTCTGTGACCTTCCTTGGCACTTCAGCTGGGGGATTAGCAGTGGAGCAGCTGAAACGTGAGTTGGCATTCCTATGGAAAGCCAGTGTGATAGGAGATGGTTTAAGCTGCTGCAGAGCAATGTCAGATACGAGGTCTTTCATTAAATCGTCGAGTTTGAGGCAACTCAAGGGGTTGGTGTGGTGATACAAACTTACTAGGGATAAACATAAGCTTGGGTTCTCTAGTGGAACTGGACATTATGTTTAGAAACAGAAAGTGTGTAGCACTGAACCAGTGAATATGAAACTAGAATGGAAAGCAAGAGTAGAATTCCCAACATTGGCAGCGTCGTTAAAGACTGGTCTTTAATCTAAGAGCAACAGTGAACCATTACATGTTTCAACTGGAAAATGACAACGTTGTATTTGCCTTTTAGTATATAGGTTTGGCTTTATTACTGAGAATGAATTAGAGGGAGGACAAGAATGGCTACAAGATGGGTTAAAAGGTTATTGCTGTAGTCCAACACTGTGGTATTGAAGGTAGAAATACAGCACCAATTTTAGATATATTTGGAAGAAAGTAATCTGTAGGACTTTGTTATGCTTAAAATGTGAGGGGTGGAGATCAGAATGTCAAAAATAAATAATGAAGCCTCTGGATTATCAGGAGGTTGCAAATACAGATGGACATCTTAGTGTTTTCTAGTTTAAGACTAGCCGGTTATGGGAAGTAAGCAGTAGGTTATATGCAATTGGAAGTAAGATAAAAGATCTGAACTCTAGATACAAATTGCACTTATTAGTGTGCAATTAATCACCAAATCACAAAATGACAAGCACATATCTTTCATCTGCTGGCCCACTCTCCAATACTGATTACAACCATGGTTGGACCAGGCTGAAGCCAAGAGTCATATATTCCATGTAGGCAGTGGTTATCTGCTCCTTGAGGCATCACCCGCTGCCTCCTGGAATACACATGAATAGGAAGATGGATCACACAACATCATAGGCATCAAGCACTGGTATGGAATGTCGGTATAGAAACGGGGCAAGTTTTGCTGTGCCAGATGTCTGCCCCCATGATCATTTCTTAAATTTTAGATAAAGACCCCTGCTGCTTAGTTATGTTCATTGAAGAAAACTTGTTTGGGTTACTTTTCTATGGGACCATTATGTGTACAGTTCCTTTAGGAAAGCAAGAATGAAGCAGAAGTTTCCATCTTTGTCCAGGAGGATAAATTAAGAATGTGGAATCCTTGGCAGAAGGATCAGGAAATCTCATGGTAGTTAGCAAGCTCAGCCAATTCTTTCCTTGAACTGTAACTATAGTGTACTTGAATATTTTGTATTGTATGGGTGTCTCATGGGTCTGTGCCCCACCCTGAATCCCTGAGTCAAGCTTTATTCAATTTTTGTGCTGCATTGCCCGAGGCAGACAAATTGGAGTGGGAAGCAGGGTTAAATAGGCAATGCCACAGTTCTTGCAGTTTCAAAGTTGTACCTCCAGCTGAATTGGTGTCATTGTTCCCTTGTCCAGAGGAACGAGAGCATGAATGCTCTTTTCCATGCCCCTTCTGCCCTTCTTCTGTATTTCCCCTGTCCTAGTTTTACTTGGGCAAGATGATGCAGCATGGTTTTGTCTATAAAATATCTAGATGGAGAATCAAGGATACTGAGTGCCTCTCTTGCCTCCTGTGCTGACACTGAGCTAGGACAAAATGGGATGATACATTACACTCTTAGTAATGAAGATATTAAAGTAAGGAATATTTTAGTGATGAGATTGTTACCAACTGGTTCACAGGTGTATAGTCCAGTAGCTTCTCTCTTTGGGGTCTCACGTTTTTTTTTTCTCCCAGATATTGATGAAAACAAACAAACAAATAAAACTAAACATTCTCATTGCAGTGAGGAGGTAGAAAAGTCTGAGCGATTGCAAGGGCAGAGGTAATTAATGTTCCCATCAGTGTCACTCTCATCATCCTGCCAGTCTTTTACAATTTTCCTATAGTGGAAATAACAGGCTCTTTGTGGAAAGATCAATTTCTGGAGGCACTCAGCCCTGATTTGCCTCTCAGCTTGCTGCCTTCCATGTTATTCAATGAGGAAAACGAATGCTCTCACCCTTTCTGTATAGGTGTCTAATCAGAAGTACCACACAGGTTTATTGTGAACATGTAAATCAAACAAAACAGAGTAACAGATGCATCTCTGAGAAAAGTAATCCTATGTGGTTGTTGGATCTTTTATGTTGCTAACACGTGACCTCTGTAGTGTGATCACAGGCTGGGAAGAAAGAGCTGTGGCCCTGGACTGATCTCATTCATGAGGGTTTCACCCCCACGATCTGATCATCTCTCTAACGCTTCATCTCCAGATACACCACATCGTATTAGATTGCAACACCTGAATCTTCAGAGGAGGCTATGCTGTGCAGAGATACACAGTCTATGACACAGGGCTATTTCTTTGTGCCTGAAACTGAAGGAGAACGTTTGCCCATCGTGTGAAGCTGAGCTTACACTTGCTATTTAACATGCTTCCCTCTCTGTGGAATAGATTTATGTCCTGCTCAGATGGTGAGCTAGGAACTCAGCCTTTTAAAGGCCACATGGTGGCTAGCAGAGTGAAATAGCTCAGATAGGAATATTGCTGAACTGTCGTTTGTTGCTTTGAAGAGTCCTAAAATCAGCATCATCTGTACTACTCATATTTAGTTACTTGCTAGTCACACGTCCCTGAAGAGGCTTGTAGCTTTCCCTTTGCTTTATTCTGTGAAATGATTTAATGAGTCATTGCTGATTCTATCATAGAGGTCTCCAAGCATCTTAGTGATGGAGACATTGCACATTATTTCCATATCCCAGGGGACAGTTTTGGATTACCTAAATGAAGAATTCTATCAGGTGGTGGCGCGAGACTATAGAGAGAACATTCATTTTAGTGACAATTACTATTTCTAGAGAATGGTGATGAGACAAGCAAAACGCAGACTTATCTCTCCCACTTTGCAGCTAGTTATGCCATCCTGTGGACAAAGCAATAGGTTCTGATTTCTAACCTTCCTGTAAATTCAAGCTTAATTACACAAGCACTAGCAGAATCATATTGCCTTGGCTCATTCTAGACTCCAGGGCAAGGACACAAGTAGAGGGAAACCACCAGATGTTGAGCTGATCATCTCTGCTGAAAAAGACACTTCAAAGTGTTGTATTCCACGGAGTTCTGCAGTCATAGCCATTTGGCTACAGCCTTACTGGATCTTATAAATAAAACAAGTGTAGACCTGAGCCAGCACCTGGATGGCAGATGCAGAACCTCCTGGGGAGATGCAGTAAGCAGTGTTGTCAAACAAGCAGCACTTCCTCCTTTGTACCAATACTAAGTCAGTACTCAGTAAGAGCTGGGAGGTTGCCTTTAAAATGGGCTCCATCCCTTTATTGGCTTCTTTTTTGATGGTCCATAAAAATAACTTCCACCTATTCTCTTCTGGGTTATAAATTATTTATTCTCCTCCCAAATATTTTTTTTCTCATTTTTTCTCTCTATCATTCACTGTTGAAAGCAATTATTTAGGCACATCCTCTTCTTGGCATGGCTACAGATGTGCCATGACATTTCCTTGTCTGATTCATACTCCACAGAGATAGTATAGTTTCCAAGTGAATGAATTGATTTCCTGTAATATAGGTAGTAAAATGCTCTTGATTACTGGATTAAGACACAGCTATAAAGAGGTAATGGGTGGTCTAATGGCCCATGTTGCTGCAGTAGCACAGGTAGAGTTCATACTAGGGTTATGAAAATCCCCACTCACCTGTTTCTTCCAGTTGTGATTGTATTATTTTGGTCTCAATTAGCAAAGCTGCTAAGATTTCCACTTTTATTTTACTCTTCATGATAAAAGTAGTTAACCATAACTACTTATACCTTTATTTGTGATGATCTGTTATTTGCGAAGGGTTTCACTGCACCCCTGCATATTTAATGTCATGTCTTAACTATGTCTCATATAACCAGCTTCTAATTTCAGCCTCTGCTTACTTAAAGCACTTTGTCAAACTTCCCTATCACATTTCCCCCTCTCACACATTATTTCATCCTCACTCCTGAAAAATCTGTTAGTGGCAATTCCAATATTGGCAATGTAAGGGTGAAAAGAAATTTAAAAAGGGAAAACCGACTCTGAATGTCATTGCGAAAATGAAACGTTGATTGAACACCCTTAGAGAAAGCATACATTACATCTTAGCTATGTGTGGGTTGCTTAGCAGAGAATTACGACGAAAAGGTTAAATAAATGTGTCACTCATTAAAATGAGGAATTATTTTAGTAGTTATTTAAACAGATATCCTTCTGCTACTTTTAAGTCTGGTTTATGTGAAGTTAATTAATTGAGAAAACTCGGAAGCAACACAAAGCCTGAGGGCATGTTGCCAGTTGAAATTCAATGAAAATGAAGCAAACATAATCTTTGAAATGACAATGCTATTCACCTGGAAAACGTGATCCTACATTTAAGCAAATTTGGGGTAATCTATCGGCAACATAAAACACTGTGCGTGCTTATATTGTGAAACAGCTTTACTTGACACAGACTAATGTAGAATAGTGTATTTGCACAGGAAGGACGTCAGGAACCTTGGAGGTGGTATTTTAATCTGGACTGATTAAATAACATCTCTTGGATGCTGAAGTGAATTCAGGGGGTGGAAAAAAGGAGAATAACAGATCTGTTCATAGAGTTGAAAAGCACTTGGCAACTTCTGGCAGAGCTTAGGAAAGGAAAGCATCCCTCCGTATGTTTTTGGTAAATGAACAAATGCAACATCTTCCCCAACATACGAAAATGAAGGCGCTGTTAATTACTTAGTGCTATTAGGCTTAATTCACTTGACAAATATTTGTTGACTATCTACAGTGTATGGGTCACCAGAAAAGATGTCAGAGTTAAGTGATGGTTGCTACCTATATGTGTATGAGTTCAGAGGATCCAACTCAAATCAAGTTATCAAAAATAATCTTCCCAGAACAATATTTAAGGGTGGAGTTTACTGCAGATGGGTATAAACATTTTTTCCTAGTTTTTTTTTATATTTTTGTTAACATATATAGAACTTATTTTCTGTGTTTCAAAAATATAATCCTAAGAACAAAATGAATCTCTCCTCACTCTTCTGACCCCCTACTTTCCTCTCTTTAAAAACTTTTTTTGTGATATTTTCAATTTACTTTATAATCACAGGCATAGTATTTTAGTAAATACAATGTTCAAAAAGTGAAAAGCAGAAAGGCCATCGATCCACAGGAATATGTTAAGGGTTACAAACAATCATCAAATCATAAGATGTCAATTATAGGATTTTTCAAAATACTATATATTTGCTACTCCCCCTCTTTCAATAAAAACCCCATGAGACACTTGTCATTTGGGATCTGGATTATTTCACGAACAGAAAGAACTCCTGTTTCATGCAGTTACATTCAGGACAGGATGCTTTTTTATAGCTGAGTCACTCTCCATCACTTATATAATCACATTTCTTTATCCAGTCAATAGATTAACATGAATTGATTCCATATCCTAGGTTTTGTGAATTGAGCTGTAGAAATATGGGGGTACTGATAATTCTTTCAAGTACCAATTTCATTTCCTTTAAGTATATTCCCAGGAGTGAGGTTGTTGGGTTGATTATACAGTTAGTTCTATTTTCATACTCCTGAGCAATCTTCATGTTATTTTCCCTAATGATTGTACTAGCTTACATTCCTATCAATAGTGAGTTAGGTAATTTCTTTCTCCACAAGCTCATAAACAAATTGAAAAATATGGAAGAAATAGGTAGATTCATTCCTGAGCACATATAACTTTCCACAATCAAGACATTAAGACATAGAAAACATAAATAAATTGATGGCATAGATAGGGATTGAATCAATAATAAAGACCCTACAAACAGAAAAAAAAAGGCAATCCCAAAACCACATGGTTTCACTGCTGATTTTTACTGAAAATTCCAAGAACTCAGCACTCATCCCAATTCTTCTTAAACCAGGGAAGGAATGCTCACAAACTTCTATGAGGCCTGCATCACCATAATTTCAAAACCAGAAAAATATAGAAGAAAGAGAGCTATAGATGAATATCCTTGATATAGAGGCAAAGAAAAAAAAAACCTCACCAAAATACCATCTGATTGAATTCAACAGCATATAAAAAATATCCTCTGGATAAAGTGGTATTTATTTCAGGAACGCAGTGTTATTCCAATATGGGCAAATCAATGAATATGATACCATACATTAACAAATTAAAAAGTAAAAACATATGATTATGTGAAAAGGCACAGAGAAAGCATTGGGAAAAACAGAACATACTTTCATGAGAAAAACATCAATAGAGATTTGGAGAGATCATCAGACACGAAGATGAAGCCCTCATGGATGGGATTAAAGTTCAGACATGGGATCTAGTTCTTTCCTCCCACCTTGTGAGTAAATAACGGGAACCACAAGTTAGCAATAACTAACTAACAAAGTTACTACGTTTTTTTTTTTTCAGAAATGAGTCTGATTTTTCTTCTGGTTTATATATTCATAATGAAAGTGAGTGAATGCTTATTCTCCCCACATGAAGCAAGGGACTGAGAAATTCCTTGAACCCCACAAATAAGGTGTAAGAAAGCTGAGAGGACAAGTCAGATCTGTATGCTTCTAAAGATGGAACTTTTCATTATGAGCTATTATTTGTATCTTGAAGGTAAATTGTGAGACAATAGTGATGTTGACGGGAACATTCATTACCACTCCCTTTGCCATTGCTCAGGCTTGTTCTCCACTCCCTCTCTGCCATGACGATGCTTATATTGTGTTGTTCTTACCAGAATCCGAAAAATATATTGAACATAGTTGCCTAGAGATAGAATAAGCCTCAACAGAATCAAGGTACAGTATGACAAATCCAATATTAGCCACAATGAGGCAAGAAAAATAAATAAAAGGAATACGAATTTTAAAAATGGATGCCAGTTCTTCCCTGTTTGCAGAGGACATAATCCTGTGTCTGAAGGAACAAAGCAATACTCTGGGAGATCTCTGACACTCGGGGAGATTTCGGGTACTGATAAGGGAGTTTGACAAAGTTGGAGGATATAAGATCAACACACACAAACCAACAGCATTTGTATACACAAACATTGTCATGGATGAGAAAGAACTGCTAAGATCAATTCCTTTCACAACAGTTGATAAAAGTTAAATATGATGGGATAAATTTAGCCAAGGATGTGAAAGATCTCTACAACAACAACAAAAAAAAAATTACAAAATATCGAGTTATAAAAGACAAACAGAAAAAAAATGGGAAAATTTCCCATGTTTGTAGATCGGATGAAATAATAGCATGAAAATATCCAAGGAAATTTATACACTCAATTGTATTGTAATAAAAATAACAGCGCATTCTTTTCAAATCTAGAATAAAGCAGATCCTAAAATTCTTGCAGAAATAGAAGAAACCCCAAATAGCTAAACCAGCTTAAACAATAAAAACAAAGCTGTAGGCATCACAATACCAGATTTCAAGACATGCAACAGTACAATTTTAATCAAAACACCCTTGTACTGACACAAAAATAGATACATAGACCAATGGAATATAATAGAAGCCCCAAATAATAATACACACATCTACAACTAACTAATATTTGACAAACAAGCTAAATTACTCAGCAGAGAGAAATAATCTCTTCAATAAATGATGTTAGGAATTCAGAATTTCCACATGCAAATGCATAAAACAAGATCCCTACATAATACCCACATAAAAATCAACTCACAATGGATCAAGTATCTAAACTTAATACCTGAAATCATAAAATTACTAGATGGGATACATCGCAAGACATTGGCTTAGCTAGGGTCTTTTAGATAGCAATATCTTTGAGTGAGATATGAATGATAAAAAGTTCATTGGGCTAAATTTTGAGGCACAGTAAACATGGCACGTAGAGTTACAAAGATTGGTGAAATCAGAAAACTTTTCAGGAATTGGAAAATGTCTGTACTGAGCACTAAATAATAAGAAAAAATAGAGAGAGGTAAGCATTTCCTTTCTGAGGGTCAATAGGATGCTTTCTATATAATCTGGGAGAAGTAAATGAACATAACTAGGTATAAATCTATCTCTTAATTGCAAAATTTACAATTTGGTAATTTAGCATGAGGGATGTATTTATAGTGACAGTGAATACCAACACAATCATTTCTATGTTTTCATATTTTACTTTGTTTTTTCAGGAAGCACTGCTTTGGGTACATTCGCTCATTGATTTGATGATTCACTTACATATTATGCAAATGGCCCCCAAGCTGCATCACTCTGGTTTTACCAATTGGTCTGGAACACAATCAGGTATTTGGGAATGGAGTTCAAGGCAGAAGTCAGGACTCCAGACATCTATTGGGAAGTTCTCTGGATAGAGATGTAATTGAAATGTTGAGAGGAAATACATTTCATTTTCCTAGAAGGCAGAGGATGGATAAGAAGCCCAAATGGAGAATTCGGGGGCACCAGTATATATAGTATACAGAAGTAGGCAAACAGACCATAGACAACATCATAGAAAAGCAACCCAGCAAATGAAGGCAAGGCGACCAACAATCTAGGATAAGTAGTGTAAGGAAGGAGACTTCAGAGAAGAGTTATTGATGAGTGGTGTGATGCTGTACAAAGATAACAGCATTGAAAGGCATGTAGATGTGGTAACTGGCAAAGTACTGGTTTCTGTTATAAGTGTGGCTTCAGTGATGGTTGAAGGCAGATTATAGCACATACATAAAGGATACGTGGTGAGGTATTGAAAATACATAATGAAAAACTGAGTGCAGAGCTTGATTGGCTAATCGTTCCCTTGCAAATGCCAGGATCCCACTTGGGGACTGGTTAGAGGTTTTAAATTCAACATCTGATGAGAATGGCAACATATGTAGTTAACCTGCTCAAGGTTCATGCAAGGCATCAAAAGCATGCTCCCCTCCCCCGATCACCTTCAAAGATATCTGTATACTTTCTTTAGGAAAACAGCTTGGGGTTTGACACGATGGCTCAATGGATAAATCCTCAACTTACAAGAGCCAGGATCCCTTATGGCACAGGTTTGTGTCCTGGCTGCTACAGTTTCCATCCAGCTCCCTGCTTGTGGCCTAGAAAAGAAGTAGAGGATGGCTCAAGGCCTTGGTTCCCTCCATCCATTTGTGAAACCTGGAAAAGGCTCCTGGGTCCTGGCTTTGGATCAGCTCAGCTCCAGCCATTGTAGCTATTTAGGGAGTGAACCAGGGGATGAAAGATCTTTCTCTCTGTCTTTACTTCTCTTTGTAAATCTGCCTTTTAAGTGAATAAATAAATAAATAAATAAATAAATAAATAAATAATAAGTCTTAAAACAAGAATTAAGTGCAGACCCAATGACCTGAAGAAGTAGTAAAAAACAGATTAAATTTTAAATGTTTATGTACTTTATAGAATTCTTTCTTGATAAGTATCCAATAGAAAGAAAGAATTGAATATGTAGGGGAAAAGGAAGTTATGAGATATGTGTGTGTATTTTTCCTGTGATAACTCTTGCAATATTATTGTATAATTCAGATAATCATGCCTGCTTGGGATGAACTGATACCTCTCACAGATGAATGAATGGTTTAGAAAATGACAGTTTTGTTAACACACACACACACACACACACACACACACACACACACACACACACACACCATGCTGCAGTCATAGTTAGAAGAAATTATCCACACACTTTGCTTGGATTTTCTCAGGATCTGTGCTTGTTCTTATTGAGAGCCCTAGAATCCATCAATGTCCAATGCTGAGCTCTCTCTACATACACTATCCCAAGGGTCTTCTGAAGCATTGATGCAGAAAAGTCCCCAGCTGAAGTTTACAGTGGCCAATACTCACAAGATTAAGGACTTCTTGCTGATGCTCCAGTCAGCTCCAGTTATGCCACCACTCTGCATGCTTTAGGGACAGTTTTGTGCCATTGAATATGTTTTGAAAACTAGGTAATTAAAAAAAATCATATTAGGTAGCTTATAATTAGAAATGCACAGTATGATTATGGTATAATAGACATAGAAATAATTAGTTGGTATTTCTCTCCAGCTTGGATATAAGACAAAAGAGTAAACATGGATATTTTCATTTTAAAAGAGATTTGTTTGTTTCTATTTGAAAGGCAAATTTTCAGAGAGAAGGAGCCATAGAGAAAGTCTTTCATCCTCTGGTTCACTCCCAGATGGGTGCACTTGCCAGAGCTGAGCTGATCCGGAGCTGGGAGCCAGAGCTCTCACATGGGTGCAGGGAACCAAGACCTTGGGCCATCCTCTGTTACTCTCCAAGGCTGTAAGCAGAATTGGATTAGAAGTGGAGCAGCTGAGGCACAAACTTTACCCATGCGGGATGAGGGCACTGTAAGAATTTAGCAGAGTTCTGTTGATAAGGAAGCAATGCAGGGAGACCTGTTAAGCTCTCTGTGTCCAAATAAGACATCCACTCTCCTGATCTCCTCCTCTGCTTTAATGTTACCATTTTCAAGAAAGGGGAGGCTCAAAGCTTTGAGGTACATGCACAACCTTACATCAGCATTTGCCTTTACAGTCATGGCAGTGATCAGTGTTAGGATATACAGCAGTGGAAGATAATAGGACAAAGACTATGAGTTCTCTTTATGCAGAAATTAGGCTAGTGTCATGGATGGACATTGTCTCAGTGAGATAAGCAAAATATTGCTTAAAACATATGAGGGGCAGATATTGGCTTTGTAGTAAGGAAACTGCTCACTGAGTAACTCTGTTTGAGTCCTTGTTTCACTCCTGATTCTGCCTTCCTGCTAATAAGCACCCCACGTGGAAGCAAGTGATGATTCAACAGCATCAGTACCTCCATCCCTACCTGGGGACCTAGACTGAATTTTTGACAGTTTTGTCCTGGCCTAACCCTGCCCATCGCAGGTATTTGGGGAGTCTACTGGAAGATTGGCACTCCTTCCCTTCTTTCTCTCTTTCTCTTTACCTCTCCAGTGAATAAAATAAATACAACAAATAGAATCAAACAAAATCCTTTAAATTCCTGGAAAGCCAACTAATATGTATGTCTTTGGAGTTTAAAAATAGAATTTATGGCGCAGTTCAGTAGCCTAGTGGCAAAATCCTCACCTTGTATCTGCTGAGGTACTATATAAGTGTCAGTTCATATCCTGGCTGCTCCATTTTCCAACTAGCTCCCTGCTGGTGGCCTAGGAAAACTGGAGAGGATGGTCTAAGGCTTTGGGACCCTGCACCTGCATGGGAGACCTGGAGAAAGCTCTTGACCTCAGATTGGCTCAGCTCAGGAAGTTGAAGGGTTTGAACCAGTACGTGGATCTTTTTCTCTGTGTCTGCTCCTCTCCATATATCTGCCTTTCCAATAAAAAATTACAAGAAATCTTTTAAAATGTAGAATTTAAAATGCTGTTTTAGGTCAATATTTGCCTTCACAATGGTTGGGATATTTGATTAAACTGTAAAACTCATAGAAACTAAGAGTTTGTAATTGATGCCGAAAGAGTTTTTTGAGTAAGTAGTGTTATTAATATAGGGAAAAATTACAAAATGGACAAAATCAGTCTGCTACTTCTGCCTCTTGGATTTGATCTCACGGTCCAATAATCTCTAAAGGGTCTTTCATATGCAGGTATACTTTGGTATGATTTGATTACAGAGCACTCTAATAAAGTAAACTTCACAATGAAACGAGTCATAATTTTATTGTGGTTTCTCAGGGCATATAACAGTTATGCTTACACTTTACAATAGGCTAATAAGTATGTAGTAACACTGTATTTCTAAAAATATATCTTTCAGTTAAAAACACTTTATTGCTAAAGATTGTGAATGATCATTTAAACCTTCAGTGCGTCACGATCTTTTGTGGAGAGTCTGTCTCAAGGTTGACAGCTCCTGCCAGGGCAGGAAGGTAGTTGTTGAAGGTTGGCGTGGCTGTGGCAGTTTCTCAAAAATAAAACAAGAACAAACTTTACTACATTGATTGACTGTAACTTGTGATGCTGTTCGATTGCATTTTATAAGAGAGCTTCTCTCAAAGTTGGAATCAATCCGCAGACATTCCACAGTCTGTTTATTAGCTAAGTTTATAGAGCATTCCGAATCCTCTGTTGTCATCTCAATTATGTTCGCAGTAACTCCACCTGGAGCAGAGTCCATTTCAAGAGACCATTTTCTAGTCTAAAGCATAACAAACAACTCCTCATCTTTTCAACTTTTATGAGATTGCAGCGATTCAGTCACATCCTTAGGCTCTGTTTTTAATTCTAGTTCTTCCCATTTCCATTACATCTACAGTTACGTCCAGCACTGAGAACTTCAACCCCCCAAAGTCATCTCTGTGGTGGTTGTAATCAATGTGCTCCAAATGCTAGTTGGTGTTGACACTTTGATCTCTTCCAATAATTCACAATTGTTCTGAATGACATTCAAATTGTGAATCTTGTCTAGGAGATTTTTGAACTTATGTTGCTTAGATTCATCTAAGGATTCAGTATCTATAGCATCTGTTGCCTTAAGACATTTATTTTCTACATAAGAATTAAAAGAGCCCCTTGATCCACAGACTACAGAATGGATATTGTGTTAGCAGGATTGAAAACAGTAGTAATTTCACTGAATCTAGCCACCGGAGCTCTTGACTGACCAATTGCATTGTCAGTGCTATTTCAAAAAAGGAATCTTTTTGCCATAAACAGAAAGTACCAACAGTGGGTCCAAGATATTTAGAAACTCATGACATCTGAGTTTTGTTCTTCTCTTTAGAAAAAGTAGCTATGGTAGATGGAGTACAGGTTCTAAAGGTCCTTGCCTGTTGGGGATGAGAAATGGGCGTTGGCTCCTCTTAAAGTCACCAACTACAGTAGTCCCTAGCAAGATAATTGATCGACTTTCTAAGGTATGCATCCAAGTGTTAACTTTTCTGCTTCAGCTGTGAAAATCTTTGATGACATTTCCTTTCAATATCCATGATCTGAGTTGGATCTTATGGTTAATTTACTGTAGTTTCCACATCACCCCAACTGCTTCATGTTGTACTTGGTATTATGGATCTGGCTTCTTTCCACTAATTTTATGAACCAACCTCTGCGAGCTTCTGATTCTTATTTCTGCACCTGTCTGACTTTGGAGGATTGAAATGAATTAGGGCCTTGCACTGGATTATGTTTCAATCTAAGGGGATGTTGTGAATAGTTTGATTTTTCTATCCTGACCATTAAACTGTTTTCTGTATGAACAATAAGGTGATTTAACTTTTTATTACATGTGTCTTCACTGGAATGGTACTTCTAACTTCCATCAAGAACCTTTCCTTGCACTTAATTCATGGCTAATGGTTTAGTTTAATGGACTTAACCTTCAGTGTGTCTCAGCTTTCAGCATGTCTTCCTCTTGAAATAACTATTTCTAGTTTTTGAGTTAAAGTGAGACATATCTCACTTAAGAAAATATTTATTTTTATTGTAAAGTCATTTGCAGAGAGAAAGAGAAATAGAGATAAAGATCTTCCATGTGCTGGTTCACTTCCCAAGTAACTGCAATGGCCTGAGCTGAGATGGTCTGAAGCCAGGAGCCAGGACCTTCTTCTGGCTGTTCCATGTGGGTGCAGGGTTCCAAAGCTTTAGATCGTCCTCTACTGCTTTTTCAGGTCACAACAAAGGAGTTAGATGGAAAGTGGAGCAGCTGGGATATGAACTTTCCATTAAAGGCATGGTTTACGGTTCTGCAAAAACAGCTACATAATAATATCAAAGCTTAGTTTTTACAGATCATCTTGAGAAATGTAACACTACTAATTGAATAGTTTGAAATATTGTAACAATTGCCAAGATGTGACAATAGGGAAATTAAGTAAACACATGTCATTGAATAAACAGTGTTGATAGTCTTACTAAATGTTCAATTGGTTAACAAAAACAGTGTATGTCAAGTGTGCTAAAGTTAAGTTAAATAAAGCATGCTTTTCTTTCTTCTGCAATTAATACTACATGACTTCTTCATCTAATTTGGATAGAACCAGCTCTTTCATTGAGAGTTCTTCATAGTGGCTCAATCAAAATAATTACAGCAAATCCTTGTTTTATACATGCCAGTGCACAATGCCTTTGTAAAACAAGTTAGAATTCTGTTTTTCAGAGCTCCCTGAGAAAGGATACTTGTGTCAGAAACATCAGGCAATGTGGTAAGGCGATGATGTAGTTATCTTAGACAGACTGCACAGTTTAAATTAAGAATTTAAAACTCAATCAAAAGTGCTAAAGGGATATTTAAATTCTGGGGTCACTTTTTTCCCCAAGAGGAGACAACACAACATTTTAATTTGGGTAGGAGACTCCAGGAAGACAGTGAAATGACATATATACACAGTAACACAGTGTGGATTTTTCTTTTATCCGTTCTTTCCTCCCAAGAGATTTTTGAGTTTTAATATCAAATGTTCCAATATTTTTACATTTCCTGAGTAAATTGAGCAAGAATCAGACTTCCTAATATGAATGATCTGTCATTTTGTCATTACTGAAAGAACATCACGTGTGGAAGACATCCTAAGACAGACAGGCAAATGTAGAGCTAAAATTTTTCCAAAGTTTTACTTTTTGAAGATAGTAGAGTAAATATCATAATTTTGGAAAACTACGTGGATTCGCAAGCTTCCCTTGAAACATGAAGTAACAATAGTCCAAAAATTATGTGTTTGAGTACTTTTGGTTCAACTGCTCTTTAAGCACAGAGGAATAAAGAAGTGAGAATACATTTTTTTCATATTGACTCAGAATAAATCAGTGAAAATTTCTATCAAAATTTTTCTGTTTATCATTTTAAAGTATTTTAGAATATTTAACATATTCTAAATGCAAATAGTATTTGAGGACTGGTGTTATCAGCAGGAGGTTATGCTGTTATCTGCGATGCCACATCGTATGCGGGCACCTGTTTGAGTCCCAGTTGCTCCATGTTCAGTCCAGGTCCCTACTAATACTCAGGGGAAAGCAACAGAACATGGACTGGCAATACAAACCCTGGTACCCAAGTGACAGACCCAAATTGAATTCTGGCTTCTGGCTTTGGCCCAGCTCAGCCTTAACCGTATTGAGGCCACTTAAGGAATGAATCAACAGATGGAACGTCTCTTTCTGTCTCTGTTACTCTGTCTTTCAAAAACATAAAATAAATAATTCAAAAAGATATTCCATATCTCAAAATGTCCTAGGTAGTAATTATGGTTTACAAATGAAAAAAGAGAAAATATTGTTGGAAGATTGGAGAGGAAATGAAGGATAAATCATTCTGAATAACTTTAAAATATTAATTATATCCTCAAATACTTTTGGAAATTGTCCGGATAGAAAAAAAAAAAAACTCAAGATTTTCTACCCTGCCATTAGGAAGTAATATCCTAACATCTCCATGTCTTTTCTTCCTTCCCTCCTTTCTTCCTCCCTCCCTTCCTTCCTTCCTTCTCTGTCTCCCTCCCTCCCTCCGTCCCTCTCTCTTTCCTTCCCTCCTTCCTCCCTTCCTCCTTCCTTCTTTCCCTCATTCCTTCCTTCCTTCCCTCCCTCCTTCTTTCCCTCATTCGTTTCTTCCTCTCTCCCTCCTTCTCTCCCTCCCTCCTTCCTTCCCTCCTTCCCTCCCTCCCTCCTTCCTTTTTTCCTTCCCTTCTTCCTCACTTCCTCCCTTCCCTCTTTTCTTCCTTCCATTTATTTATACAGAGGAAGCAGATTTCTCATGTTCCATATGTACAGTCTAAAGAACATAATGATACCACCTATCCTCTGACCTGTCTTTCCTCCCTCCCTCCTTCTTTTCTGAACTTTCTTGCAATGTTTTTAATTACACACATTCATAAACTCACAGTTGCAGGATTAACTCTTTATTAAATAAACAATTTGATGAGCAGTAAGTTAAAATATCACTGTTAGGAGATTAAAGGCTATAGCAATAATAAAAGTTCAATATATCAAGTTCATTCATATGCATTACATTTTTTTCATGTTATACATATTAATTATCACCAATCAGTGAAAGCATTATATTATCCTTTTTGGACTTGTTTATTTTGCTAAGCATAATGCTCTCCAATTGTGTCTATTTTATTTTGGGAAAAATTTCTTTTTTCTTCTCTGTTTCTCAATCAGTCTGTTACACATAGGTTTGGAAAGTAACTGGACTCCAGGGAACTAAGAATTTTCTTTCTTCAAAGGAAAATGCTTAAAATGAAATAATTACTTTAAAATCAAACTGTCTCAGGCCCAGTGGATAGCTCAGTTATTTAAATCTTCCCCTGGCAAGTGTCAGAATCCCTTTTGGGTGCAAATTTATGCCTCGGATGCTCCACTTTCCATCCAACTCCCTGTTTGGAGCCTGGGAAGGTATTGGAGGATGGACCAAGTCCTTGGGAACCTGTGCCCAGGTTGAGTCTCTTGACTTCAGATCAGCTTAGCTCTGACCATTGTGGCCACTTTGGGTGTGAAGCAGCAAGTGGAAAACCTTTCTCTGTTTCTTCTTTGTAAATCTGCATTTCCAATATAAAAAAAAATAAGTCTTTTAAAAAAGTCAAAGTAGCTCTAATTAGTCCAATCATATTATCAATACAAAGAAAATCCATTCACTCAGAAATCTTAGAGAATACAAATTAAGACTTGAAACTCATTGTTCCCTAAACTTTTATGATTTTCATTAAAACCTTACCCCACTGGAGAAAAGACACCAAATTATACCTAAAAGTTCTTACAGATCATATAACTTTTACTAAATTAATCACAGTCCAAAAATATAACTATTTTGCATTAAATATGCAATACTCATTAGTACTCATGTTTCATGAAATTTACATAAAGTTAGTGAAGGCATTTCAGCATACATTTGATACTGTTAACATTTCTATGATTTTTGTCAAAATTGGTGGGCAAAAACATTTAAGGCAAAGATTGTCATTTTGGGGGCCGGGCGGCATGGCCTAGTGGCTAAAGTCCTCACCTTAAACGCACCGGGATCCCATATGGGTGCTGGTTCTAATCCCGGCAGCTCCATTTCCCATCCAGTTCCCTGCTTGTGGCCTGGGAAAGCAGTCGAGGACAGCCCAAGGCTTTGGGACCCTGTCCCCCTGTGGGAGACCCAGAAGAAGTTCTTGGATCCTGGCTTCAGATCGGCATAGCCTCGGCTGTGGTGCTCACTTGGGGAGTGAATCGTCAGATGGAAGATCTTCCTCTCTGTCTCTCCTCCTCTCTGTATATCTGACTTTTCAATAAATAAATAAATCTTTAAAAAAAAAAGATTGTTATTTTGTTGAATCCTGTTGAATCCTGTAACATAATAGTGTAATGCCAACATCTATGTTAGATTTAGGCTAGGTATTCTGGTGTTGGTTGAATTGTGTATTTTCATTTTCAACTCTGAGCCTAAAGGATTCTTGTGTCATTTCTCAGAATTCTAATTTGTTATTATATGAAATAATTCTTGGTAATTGTCAAGTGAAATCGAGTTCAGTGGAAAATCAGCAGGTGACATGTGATAGTGTTCAGCATGGCTGCCAAATGCTAGAATATTCTCCTTGAGGGATAACATATAAATAAAGGGGAAAAAAACTGTGTTGCCAGAAAGAAAAGTCTGAGAATCTGTGGTAATTAAAAGAAACATGAGGATGAATCAGATTGGCATTGAGGAGTTCAGGAAAAATGCTGTAGAATAGGAAGTATACATTTTGACATGCCCGACACCCACCAGCTACTTGGGCATATCATCAAATAAATATATCATCAAACATAAAATATACTTGATGCTTAAATAAACAGATAAACTAGATTATGAAATAACAGAAATCTATAAATTTGGTTTAAATAATGATTGGTTATTTTAAATATACATGCCCTGCATGAAGTGGTTGGCATTATTCAAACTATGGTTATTTTGTAGATGGAAAAATCAATTCGCTTAAGTAAGACAGTTTCTATACCGCCTTGGCTCAATAGTATGGAAGAGTTGGGTTGAGCTAGGATACAGCACCCATTGGTGTGTATGGGATGCAGGACAGACTGGACCAGTTCAGGAACCAGGGCTGGGAGTGGGCCTGGTGGGGTTACTGGGGTCTCCCAGACTGGGCTGCAGATCCCATTGGTGTACATGAGGGCGAGTGTGATGGGTAGGGTTAGGCTGGGCTGCAGCATCCGTTGATTTGCATAAAAGATGGTGCTGGAGACAAACTGACCCAGCAACTGCAACACCACTGTGTATGTAGGTGACGTGGATGAAGCACTGAGCTGGGCCCCATACTGGCTAGCATACACAGGACTCTGATCTGGCGTCACCTCAGGTGAGGCTTCTTGGGGATTCCCCACCCCTACCCAACTGAGCTTCTCAACACAGAATTCCAACCCTGGGGAGAATCACAGGATTTGTGGTCTTATCATAGAATGCATGAGTCAGAACTGGGCCTACTCAGTTGTTGAAAATGGTGCAGTGGACAGCATGGCTAGATGCAAATGGGGGTTATGGCAGTTCATTGGGGCTGGCAGAGCACATCTAGTACTATAGCAGAGGATGGGGTGCAGGACAAATTTTTTAAAATTAGGTTTATTTATTTTTACTTGAAAAGTAGATTTTATAGAGAGACGGAGAAACAGAGAGATCTCCTATCCATTGATTCCCTCACCAGATGGCTACATGGCCACAGCTTGGTCAACCTGAAGGCAGGAGATAGGATCTCCCATGTGGGTCCAAGGTCCAAGGCCTCAGGCCATCCTCTGCTGCCTTTCTAGTCAGAAGCAGGTAGCTGAATTGGAAGTGGAGCAGCCAGAACTTGAAGTGGCTCTCATACGAGGCGCTGGTGCTGTAGGCAGGGAATTAGCCTGCTATGCAGTCCCCTCCTTCCACCCCTCACCTGACCCAACCTAATTCTTCATTTCTACAGCAATAAGTTGATGTGTCATTCCTTGAATGGCCAAAACAATGAACTAAATCATAGTCACGCTTCACTTCAAGCCATTAAAAGCAATAAGGGAATTTGCAATTTCTTTATAAATTGTCCTGTGAGTTACAGCATTGGCATTGGTTCTGTAAGAGTGAGTTGAGAGTATTGAGGGGCCCACCTTATCCTAAAATACTTTTACTATATTTTACCAAGAGATTCACCTTCAGTTTCTACTCTCACTTCAGAGAGAAATGGGTGTTTGTCTTCCAGAGATTCTGTACTTGCAAAATATGCACTGATGGTGTTTGGACTCGCTCAGAGAGCAGCCTATTGGAGACTTGGTAAAACAATGCTTTCCTCACATTATCTCTTAACCAGCCAAAAGACATGTACACTCAGTAAGAAATTTACGTCATTAATTTATTTGTGCAAGTCCTGTAACTGCGGGCTGTTAGTGACAGAGTGAATATTCTTTTTCTGCACGAACATCTACTGGATTAAATGATTTAATCAGCTTTGATGACTGGGAATAGCAGGTCTTTACCAAGGGACTAGCTCTTCTGATTTGAAAGTAAATGTCTTAACCTCCTTCGCCATGACATTTATTTTCCATAAATGGGGCTGGCTCTGGCTTGGCATTCTTTGCGCAGCAGGAGACCATTACAGTGTGAGAATGTTCTCTCCCTTTCGCATTATCTCTTAATTATTGCCCTCTTTTCTATAGACAATGCCGTCAGGAATTTTCCTGTAATTTTCCCCCTCCTTGCTCCTCTGACTTGTTCTGCCAGGGAAGGGGATGTGGGTGTTAACCCCACCAAGTCCAGAATAATGAATCTTGTGGATAGTTGGCTCAGTATCCAAGGAATCCTTTGAGAGGAGGCGAGATGCTGTGAGCGACACACAAGGCCGATGCTTGGGAACGAAAAAAATTTGCATTGAAGCCTTTGATAGAAAGAAGATGACAATAGAAATCTCAGGGCCAGAGAGGAGAGGAATGGAGGATTTAGATTTTTCCCACATGCTAGTCTCACAAGATCATCGCTTTTATTTATTTATTTTGAAGAAAACATTTTACCCCTCCCAGCAACCAAAGCAAACCTCATGATGTAAATCCCCTCTCTGCCCTTGTTGTTGTTGCTGTTATTGTTGTTCAGTCTGTATCCAGCTGTAAGAAAAGAATAGCTGCAAAAAAACCCCTGAGAACTCCCCTGATGCATCTTAATGTCTGTGTGTTAACTTCAAAGCTGACCGTTTAAATGTTAACACTATTAGGCAAGTAATTCAAAACTCAAGCTTTCAGTTTGAGTCCTTAGCATTTAATTGTCCAATATTTTCTGTTTTTAATATATAATACAAGGGTAAAATCTTTGCATATATTATTCACGTATTTCATATATATGTGTATATATATATATATATAGAGAGAGAGAGAGAGAGAGAGCAAGGAGGGCTTGGTTGTTTGAGCAAAGCACAGCTAAAAAAAGAGAAAGAGAAAGAGAGAGCTTTCTATGGTCCTCTCCACACAGATCCTGGCAGGAAGGATGTTCAGACTCTATTGAAGACGATTATTATATTATATGTAAATATGATGTGTGTGCATATAGCACTTCATCATACAAGTTTATGGCCAAGTGCAAATGCTTGTACTGTAGTAATATGAGCCCAGAACACCCCTAGGTTAAGGTTACCATTTTCTGTAGAAGAACATGGAAAACCTAATAAGAGCTTACCCACCCCATCCACTTGGATATTAGCTGAAGGAATCCATGGAATTTTGTTGTTGAGGAAGGCAGAGCTCTGACTGCAACTTTCTGGCAGAGAAACAATAGGGTTTTGAGTATTTTCCCTATTTCTTTGAGACTACAACGAAAAAAAAATAATAAAACCCTGATGTGTTTCAAACAGAACATAAAGGTCACTGATGATAGCCCGCCTATAGATGCTGATGTGTGACATTTAAGCTGAATAAAACGAAAGCATGATAAGCATTAAAAAGAACTAGTTGCTTTCATGGTAATGCTATTTACCAAATCATTTCTGCTAGACAAAAAAAAAAATAAGGGTAGCATTTCATCTTATTTCTCAGGTATAACTTTAAAGTATGCATACATGCTATCTTTGAGAATGTCAATAAATAGCAGCTTATCAATGGCATTTAATCCACCGGTTCAAGCATGATGGACTTGGGAAGTTCACAATGGACACACATTATGAACCTAGAGGGGGGAACAGAGGGAAGGGGAGGGGGTTTGGGTGAGGGGAACGGGAGAGCCCACTGCCAAGTAAATTGTATCAACAAACAATTTAAAAAAAAAGAATATTAAAAAAAATGTGGCCTGAGTTATACAAATTTGAACCCATGGAAATATTCTTTGGATTTATGGAAAATGGAATTAAAGATAAGCTAATTTTTATTTCAAAAAACATGGAAATCTATGCATATTCGCTTGCTATGTTTTAATATAAAAGGTGGAGGTGTGTATGTGCTGATGTTGTTAAAATTACCAGTTTAAAACATTAAGACATTTAGAAAATTTTTCTAGTTTATGTCTTGCGTATGGAGCACAAATACCTGGCTACACTGATTTTGTGAAACTGTTGAATCGCATTAATTAAATTAAGCCCTGCTTTGGCATTGGGTTGTCTTGGTTTTAGCTCAGCCTGGGTGAGGGTTTAACAGAATGTGCTAAGCAGAAAGATCTCCCCATGGAGCCCTCATCCCCATTTCAGCTTAAAACACATGGCTGCCAGGGCTCAGGGCACGATATTCCCAAATATGGCATTGTGGCAATGGAGAAAAATGTAGAAGCAATAAGGTCAGCCTGACCTCCTCCTGCCTTTCTTCCCTGATGGATGGTCATAAACTGGTTCTCATTGCCTGACAGTGTTATGGGGTCCATGCCTGTGGATCTGAGTCACTTCTGTGGGGCCAGGCCTGGGGGCAAAGACGTTCTATTATTACTACTCACTGAGGAGGCAGCCAATTATGGCTCAAAGCTGTCTCCTTGAGGGGTTGGGGGAAGCCTCATAAGTCAGGTAGCAGAAATCTGTTGTGAGGGAATGCCCAGCAAGGCGAATCTTGTTCTGAGAGACTTGGAACGAGGGCAGCGTGCACCTCCATCCTAAAGGGCTCAGAAGCATTCAAGTTCCACTGTTCTCTGGCTTATGTATTTGTTTTTTATTTGAAAGAGAGAGAAGGAGAGATTGATAGAGAAGGTCCTCCATCCACTGGTTCAGTCTCCAAATAGCCACACAACAGCCAGAGCTGAGCTGATCAGGACCCAGGTGCTTCTTCCAGGTCTCCCACGTGGATGCTGAGTCCCAAGGACTTGGGCCATCCTCTGCTGTTTTCCCAGGCCTTCAAAAGAGAGCTGGATCAGAAGTGGAGCAGCCCTCCCATGAACAGGCACTATGTGGCAGAGGATTAGGATACTATGCCACTGTACAGATTCCTCTTTGGTTTTGCCACTTAGGTTTTTCTTCGTTGCATGTGCCTGGGTTGCATGACATGCTTCTTAGCTTAAGTTTTCTCTGTACATGTGCAACCATATCCTAAAAGGTTGGGATTTAAAAAAAAAATTGTGATCAGACTCATTGTGACAACATAAAATGAGTAAACCTCCAGGAAATTCATGGGGAGGTGTAATAAGTTTTTATGTGTAGGACAGCAAAGAGAAACCTAGGAAGAAGGGAGTTGATGCCAAATGCAAGTCTTAAGACATGCATTCCAGTTCTTAGAGGCAGTTCCACTGCAGAGTTCATCTTCTCCAGGGGCAGCATTGTATTCTAGGGAGTTGCTGCACTTCTGAGGTCAGATGAGCCACAGGGAAACTCACAGATTTTGAGGATCCATCAGCAAATTCTAGAGACAAGAGTGGACTATCAGTGTTCCAGAATATCCATGGACTATCAGTGTTCCAGAATATCAATCATTCAGTTGTTTTATCAAATACATCATGAGGTCAGGGACAGTGGTGCTTGATGCACCAGTCTCTTAAAATCCCCCTTGTCATCTGGCGTTGGGAGGGGTCTGGCCTCTTTTTCCTCCGTTGTCTCCTTGATGGTGATGGGTCTTTCAGGATGAAGTTGCAAAGTTGTCTGGCTACAGGGGCATCCTCCAGTGGATGGGGTTCAGGGCTTGACATTACAAGCAGGGACCCACACAGGCTGAGGCTCAGTTTCCGGGAAAACACAAGCAAACCCTCTTTCCAGAGTTAGCAAGGGGTTGGGACCTCTCCACTTTAGGGTGGCTGGGTTCCTCCAACGGACCAAAGGCATCTGCCCTGGGCCTGTAAGCAGCTTCCAGTGACACACAGCTGGCATCTCAGCAGAACGCAAAATATGAAGGAAATTTAGGGTGAATAAGGCCAAGTTCACAAGGGGTAGTATATTCCCCACTCTACTTTTCAAGCATAACTTTAATGTTTTGGTGTTTCCTTTTAACTATGTCCCAATCTTGAGGATATTAGCTGAGGCCTTAGATCTGAGCTACCATGTTGTTAAATAAAGGTCAGCTAGTTGATAATCACTCAGCTTGTACCTTACTGATCAGGCTTCCCATTTGGCTTTTCAGATAGACAAAGAGAGACACTGATATAAAAAGTCTGGAACAGCCAGGGAAAAGACCAGCTAGCCTATAATCGCTCAGCCTGTACTTACCAGGATTAGACCGACTCTTGATAGAAAATATCAAAATATAATTGCACCCACACTGAACCAACACAAACTTTTGTTCTTGGTCATTTATCGTTAGAGTATGGTACTATAACTATTTATGTAACATTGACATTGTATTATATATTATGATCTAAAGATGACTTTAAGTATACAGAAAGACGTGCATCAATTACAAAAATGTGCTGTGCCAATTTTTAAGAGGGACTGTTATCTGTGCATGCTAGTACCTATTCTGGAACCAAAACCTGTGGATCTGGAGTGACTTTTATTTTCTTGGTCATGGGCAGGCCATCATCCCTACGAAGTCAAACCTGTTTTCCAAAGAATTAAGTAACTTTGTGCCACATGATATTGAGAGCTAAAACAAAGTCCCTAAACCACCAATATTGAGAATTAAAAACCAATCATGTTTTCACGTTTTGTACATAAATTGACATGTAATAATCAGCTCGGATTTTTGTCATCAGGTTTCAGCCAATTTAGACAATGAAATCAAGGAAAAATACCATGAGAAAGTATGGACCTGATGCAAAAGCATAGTGGTTAAAGTCCTCACCTTGAACACACCGGGATCCCATATGGGCACCAGTTTTAATCCCAGTGGCCCCACTTCCCATCCAGTTCTCTGCTTGTGGCCTGGGAAAGCAGCTGAGGATGGCCCAAAGCCTTGGGACGCTGTACTCACATGGGGGACCCTGAAGAAGGCTCTGGCTCCTGGCTTCGGATTGGCTCAGCTGCACCCATTGCGCTCACTTGGGGAGTGACCAATTGGACGGAGGATCTTCCTCTGTCTCTCCTTATCTTTGTATATCTGCTTTCCCATAAAAATAAATAAATCTTTTAAAAATATGTATCATGAGAAAGTAAGTATAAAGCTTGTACCCTGAGGAAACATTAACAACTGCATAGGGAACGAAGAACCTAGCACTCACTGAGAGCTCACTTCTTAATTCAAACTCTGCTAAACATTTTTTAAATACATGTTTTTGCTGCATTCAGCACTGCAAGATGTTCCTCATTCTGAGTTCAGATAGATTAGCCGAGGTGACAGGTCAGCTAGACAACTTTAAAAGTTTATCAGATGATATTAAAGCAGAATTGATTTATACTTATAGTCTCACTGCATGGAGGCTGCTGATGGGAATCACTGGGCTCCGTTTCAGCTCTCAGCACTATCCAACACATGAAAAGCAGACTTAATTATGCGGTTGGAATGATGGTTCAAGACTAAGGAAATAAAATTAATCATAATTAAACAGATTTTCCTGCATGCATATTACAAAATTAACAATCTCGCAGAGAGGGCTGTGAGTAACTTATATTAAGAAATTGAGAGCTCTAAGAACATTGCATGGCATCCTTGTTCAAACTGCGGCATTCAAACATGGCTGGAGGTGCAACAGCATGGTACTGGCATCTGGTAGCAGCCTTCTTGCTGTGTTTTCCAGAAATCAAAGGTCAAAGAGCTCACAGGAAAGACAGCAAGTAGAGCTAACCTTATGTGGCTAACAAGCCCACTCTCCAGATAACTTACTTTCATGACTTATTAACTGCCAAGTATTAGGTAATTTTACCTATTACTAACCTTCTCCACACATGGTTGCGTTAGAGATTAAGTTTCTGGCACACTAAGTTGGGGGAATATAATGAAATCATAGTATTAGATCTAATATTATTAGTATAGAGAAGGAAAATATATATTTTTTTGTAACCCATTGTTCAGTCCATGGCTGAGGCATCCATAATAAAAAGATCGCTTACCGAGAGAAATGCAAGCAAAATGTATTTAATTTTATAATACATGGGAGACTTCATGAAACAATGAAGACTGGAAGAAACATATGTCTGCATATTTCTATACTTGGGTTAGCTTAAGTGCAAGAAGCCATGTTTACATCTGGTTGGGGAATGCAGTGTTATGTAATGGTAATAAACGTGGGGCCCTTAAAAGAGCTTTTTGTTAAGATTCATCTTGTGTCTTCCAAAGTAAGAATGTTACTCCCCTTTGGGTCCTGGGATGTCCGCTGTCAGCTGGTTGTTAGGAACCACTTCTGGAGACAAGAGCAGGGCGAGGTTCAGGTTAACATTCTGCTACTGTTATTTTTTCAAGTATCACATTATTACATTTTGAAGTAGCATACTTTAAAGCCTATTATTAAGTAGGAATGCTGTGGTTTGTTTATGATTCATTGACTCAACTCACACAGAGGCTTAAAACCCAAAATGATATATTAACAGCTTGTGAACTAATGTTAATATTTGACAGATCAAGATTAGAGGCTTGATTCAATGACTACATTTTGGTGATGGACACAATGGGAGATCTTTGTGTCATTGAGGTGTACCCTTGAATGGTGGTTCCCAAAAGCTGGTTGACTGTATGAGCTAAATTAGGTCTAGCCATTCATTTTTGCTTCCTAATGTACATGTTCACCTTCCATGCATTTTCCTCCTTCTTCCAATTTAATTGGGTACAAAACCACCAGAGCCACATGCTCTTGGACTGTGAGCCTCCCAGAGCCATGAGTTAGTCAAGTTTTTAGGTACAATAGCAAAAACCTGACTATCATGGGTCTAGTAGAACTAGTCTACCCAAAGCTCATGTAAACTTTTAAACTCTGGTGTTGTAATACTAATGGTTGGTGGGTTAAGGGTAGAGATTTGATCGAGTTCTCTGGTGGGAAGTGCTTAGGTTATTGGGGGCATGCCTTGGGAGGGTGGTTCTCATGAGAAAGTTGACCATTTCAGTACACTTTTTGCCCAAGATTCTCTCTCTTTTCTTCCTGGTTCATCAAGTAGTCATTCTGCGTTCATTGTGATCAAACTCTATCAGAGATCAGATTATGGACTTCCAGCCATGAACTGTATATATCCTCCAAATTAAAGATGAAATAATCTGGACTGGGCAAAATAGCCCAATTTACTAATAATCTAACTTCAAGCACACTGACCCCATATGAACATAGATTTGTGTCCTGGCTGCCCCACTTCCCATCCAACTTCGTGCTTGTGGCTTGGATTAGCAGGAGTAGATGGCCCAAAGTCTTGGGAGCCTGCGCCTTATGGGACACCTGGAAGAAGCTCCTGGTTCCTGCCTTTGGATCAGCTCAAACTACAGCCATTTAGGGAGTGAGCCATCAGACAGAGTATCTTTCTCATTATTTCTCCTCTCTGAAAAGCTCTCTTTCCAATAAAAATAAGTAAATCTTGAAAAATGAAATAATCTTTTTTCTTCCCAAAGAATTCCCTCTCATATATTTTGAAGCAAGAAAAAAAAGGGGGTGGAGGACTAATGTGCTAATAGAAGTAAGTACCTTTAATGAACGGAACACTTGGGATCTATTCCAATATACTTGGTTGGCAGATAAAGAATTTACGTGGCAGGGCCATCAGATGACACTCAAGTTCTTCTTCTCTGATTTCTGCACAATGGCTGCTTTCCAGTGACAGATATTCACAGCATGCTTTATATGAGTAATCTCATTCTAAGGAAAAATAACATTATTGTTATTTATATTTCACAGATGAGAGAGTAGGGCTTCAGAGATGTCAGAAGCTTGGTTGAGGAGCCAGTAATTCTGCATTCAAATATTAGTATTTGAGGTCCAGTGGAAAGTCGTTCTCTGAGATCTTCAGAGTAAGGTGAATGCACAGATTTCAGGATTTTTTCTGTTATTTGTGTACTCAGTATAGCTTCTAATTTGTATATTTTACACTACCACTACTACTACTTAACATGCTAAGGATAACATGATACGATTTTAATTTAGTGAGTGAGGCCCCAGTGGATCCAAACTCTTAGTTTCCAAAACTCTAAACATTCATACATATTTTCCCCAGTTATATTGGACCTAGTTTTAAAGGCTACATTTCAGAATGAAAAATCAACTTCAATTTTCCTCTACAAAGAAATGTCACCATATACGTATGCAAATCTCCATGAATCTTCTTGTTTTAAGCACTTCCCCTATTTGGTCTTGTCAAGTCAGAGTTTCAGAAGGATGCTGTGTTTTAATTAATTAATTGTTAATTTCTTGATGAAGTGAGGCTATTGAGAATTTTGATCCACTTCTCATGTGATTCTCCCTTCCTTCCTCTTGTAAATATTTGTTCTGAAGCTCCCATGTCTGAGACACCACAGTAGCATGGAGTTCACTGCGATGAACAGGAGACAATTAGCATTGCCCTTGTGGAGCTCAAATTCCCTTCCTTCTGTCATTTTAACATTTGCTATTCCCAGGCCACAATTAATATTTAAAATCTTTGTTCTTTGCTACAGTTTTTTTTTCCCCATTACTAAGGGATATCACATGTAATGCAATGTCACCTCAGCTATTAATTACTTGGAGATACCTTGATCTCTTCTGGATTGAATCATCTTTAAATTAAATTGGATATCAGTTTGGAGATACTTTGTCTTTAGAGAATTTAAGCTCTACCAGTCTGGCTCCTCTTCCTTGATTTTTTTCTACTGGGGTGATTCTAGCACCTTGAAGTCACTTGGATTGAGAATGAATTTGAGCAACTGTGACTAAGAAAGCAACTGTTAACAGAATAATTTACCAGGGATAAGAAATTGCACATTATGGAGAATGTAGACTCAGGGCAAACAAATTAATACCCTCATTATGATGTCATACATTTTCATTGAACATCACTTCATTTTTCATTAAGTTTTTTTATTGGTTCCTTTTTCTGTATAATGTAGTTATATAAAAATTCTCCCAAGTGTTAAGGGAAAAACAATGAACTACCACTTTGAGAATGAAAGCTCAGCATGGTTACAGATAAAGAGTAAATCAGAACTTCCTCACCAGAAAGGAGTCTCAAATGTATGTAAGTATATCTCATACTGACAGTATTTTAATTTCTACATTTGATTCCATATGACAGGGATTTTAAGTCTATGAGGATACATCAAAGAGATAATAAAAATGTAAAATTAAAACCTGGCCCCAGTGCTCTAGTCAAGTGGCTAAAATCCTTGCCTTGCACCTGCTGGGATCTCATATGCGTGCCGGTTCATATCCTGGTGTCCCCGTTTCCCATCCAGCTCCCTGCTTGTGGCCTGCAAAAGTAGTTGAGGACAGCCCAAAGCCTTGGGACCCTCTACCCAAGTGGGAGACTCAGAAAAAGCTCCTGGCTCCTGAATTTGGATTGATTCAGCTCTGGTCATTGTAGCCACTAGGGGAGTGAATCTGCATATGGAAGCTCTTTTTCTCTGTCCCTTTTCCTCTCTATATATCTGACTTTCCAATAAAAATAAATAATTTTTTTTTGTGTAAAAAAACTAAAAGCTTAAAAATTTGAAATATGTGCATGGTTTCCAATAATATGTTGTCCGTTATCTCACTAACAACTCTCTCAAAGGCATACTTTCTTTTTAAAATCCTTGATATAATGTCTTCCGTTGAACTTGTGAAGTCACAGAAAATTTTATCTAAGACAAAAGAGAGGATTCTGATAGACAGTGAGTGATTTGATGCACTTACATAGAATCAGGCAGAACTGGTAAAATAGCACTTTTCCACTCTTTCAATTTACAGAACTCATTGTGGCTATAGCTCCCACATTGTCCAATTGGTCAGTCATCTATGGTGTTTTTGACTAATTAGTTATGTTCTCATGGAGTCCAACACCTGCCTACAATAATCCTAGGTTTTGGTTTTCTTTTTGTTTGTTTGTTTGTTGCTTTTCTCAAAGCAATGTATGGCTTTCTTAAATCCTATCTCTTTGTTCCCTCTTCACATACCCATTTGTTTATAAACAAATCCATGTCTTCTGAACTCCCATTTCCCAGACACCAAATAAATTTCTTATAGAGCTTTACAGTCTCCATATTGATTTTTGTTCAACAGATTTCAGAGCAGCCCTTTTCACAGTCGACATCACTGGATAGAATACCAATCTGAACTATTATACGTAGGAAATAATTCCTGTTGTATTTTTTTGTTTCCTCCTCTCCTATACAGAGACCTTCAATTTGAAAATGTACTATGAAATGCCAGTGGGTGAAAGGGGCCTGGCATAGTGATAACTCCTTGAGAGACAGATGTCTGGATTATTCTACTAAGGGGACAGGAAGCTGGAGTGCTTACAAGTTGACCTTGGTTTCTCTTGAGTGTCAGCCAAGAGTATGAAATATGACCAGCCCTACTCACTTTTTCGTGTACGTAGTGATGGGGCTCTCAGTTGGTGACCTAGTCTGGAAAAGCATATGAACATGGTGCCAGTTAGTCAAATAACTTGTCAGTGGTGAATACAGTCAAGAAAATTTTATGTAAAAGTAACTTTTTAAGTAAAAGTAAATGTGTTATTTTGCCAGGATTGCTAAAACAAAATACACAGACTGGGTGGCTTAAACCGCAGAAACCTTTTCCAATTATAGAAGCTGGATTTAGGATGTTAGTTCAGTTGATTTCTGCAGAAGGCGTCTCTTGACTGGCAAAGAACTGTCTTCCTTCTATATCTTTGTATGGTCTTTTCCTGTGTGTGTGTGTGTCCATGTCCTAATCTCTTCTAATAAGGACATTGATTACATTGCATTAGGGCTTATCGCATTGGCCTCATTTTAATTTTATTAACTGCTGTGTTACACTCAGAGAGATTAGAGGTTAAAACTTCACAGTAAGAACTATCAGATATATAAGGAAAATAAAAATTTACCCAAATCCTAAAGCACATTAAGAATGTGGGCAACTATAGAGGATTACTGATCATTTCCTCATGCAATGAACAATTTTCTTCATGTTCTCACTTGAGGGAATAGTTGGAGATTAAATACAAATAATTAAATGTCAAATGACATCTTCTTCTCCAGGTTCTTTTGTCTACATATATATTTCTGGGCAGAAATTGGGATTTTTTTCCTCATAAGTAGACGAATTGCTGTGGGATTTGATGGATAATGAAAATTGGAGCCTCTCTGAAGAAAGAGGCTGTTTGCATCCTCATTGTGCTATAAGAAAAATCCTTGCCAAAAAAACACTCAATAAAATAGGACATCAATTGGATTTTTAAAGCCTCATTTTAAATTGTCTATTGGTATCAAAACAGCATGTACATTTGAGAAAGATCCTATGTGGAACCGGCCAGAGTAAACCACAAGAGGCAATGGGAGAAAACAGAGCAGAAAATATTAAACAACACTTATAGTAATAAAAGTATTATAAGTATTATGTATCAGTGAAGAAGCATTAATTGAAAAGGAAAAAATTATTTGAGATGGATAGTGAAAGAGTACACAATCTCATGCGTTGCTGATTTTCTCCCCAAATGTGAGTCAGGAATTGGGAACGTCAGGTCTTCCCAATATGGCTGGTGGCAAGAATAATATTTAGTTATCTGAGCCATTACTACTCCTGCACAGGGTATTAGGAAACTGGAGCCGACGCCACAGTTAGCAGTTGCAGATGGGCATTCTGCTGTCGGAAGAAGGCATCTTAACTACTAGACGTGTAGCCTGCTCCAAGGAGGTGACCTTTTTGCTTCCAGAGGAAATGCAAAGAATTAGAGACCAAAACACACAGAACGCCCATGCATATGTCTGTATAGTCACCTTAAAAAACCACCGAAATTCAATAATGAGGGCTCCATGATGTCCCAATCTAATCCAATCACTCCCTAGAGGTTCCACTTTCAAACAATGCAATTTAATTAAGTTTTCATCTTTTTAGTAGTAGAAGGAACTAAATATATCGAGTTCAAGTGAGCAAATATTTACAGTATTTTTTTTTTAGCAAACTGCTAAAAGATATTTGCCACAAAATGAATCAGAGAATGCATCCAAAACAACTTCAAAAAATGGTAGGAAAGTTGTAGAATAAAAAGAAGCAATTTCTCTAAAAGAACACCCAGTTCTAGGAAGAATTTCCCTGGGGAAAACATGGATTGAAATGTATACAATATATTTCTATAGAGAGTATTATTGAGAGTGATTTTCCCAAGCTATTTGAAAGGTTGTACTACTGGAATGTCGGACCATTTATTGCCTCAGAAAAGAAAGGAAAAAAATACATGAAGAAATGTCACAGTAAACTATCGATTTGGAAAAAAAAATCCTATATTTGCAGGGCCAAATTAACAACAAAAAATATTGATTTTTGTGCACCCTGGATGCCAGCACATGATGACTCCAAGTACAAGTGTTCCTAAAACCTACAGAGGGAACTTAGATTGAGTTCCAGAATCCCAGTTTCGACCTAGCACAAGCCTGTCTGTTGTGGGCAGCTGGGTATAACAATGTAATGGGAAAACATACGACTAAGAAATTAAGGTATAAAAGGATGTGTATTAAATAGGAAGACAGAAATAAGTATTATGTAAGATGGCTAAAATATGAACAAATATTTTTATTGTACTAAATATGGTTTCTAAGCCATCCTTTTCTTTTTTTTCCTATACCTTTACAAATCCTTAATGTGAGAGGTTGCCCCTGGATCTCTGCCTGCTTGGTCTATATGGCAGGTCATAAGCACATGGCATTTTGTGCCCCAGAAGAACCCCCCTGGCAATGGTCTTGGCACACTTAGATCTCAACCTGAGCTGATCACTAGCTATCCAAATGAGAGCAGTGGGTTGCCCCCCCAGCTGGGACTTTCTTGATGAGCAACTCTGAGAAGTTAGTGCAATCCCACGTTATCTGCAAGCCTATGTGGTGTGCATGACCTGTAGCATACCTGCCAAACGTACGTGCTGTATGTGACCTGCACCATGATTGGAGTTTTCAGAAAGATAGAAATGCCTTCTAGTCAATGGCAGTGCTGTTGCTGGGTGGGAGGAGTGTCAGGAGGCACCCTTCGGCCTTCCCCTTTGTGGGGGCTATATAAGATTGTGCTTTTTGGCAAGAACCTGACATGCTTGACCAGACTGTCTCAGGTGGTTCTTGTTAAGGAACACCACTGCCTCATGCCCTCGGTGTTTGTAGGGGCCAGCTGGTTAGGTCCCCCAAGACCTTGAACTCACATAATTGATTGATTGATGGTATTCCATCGATGTCTAAAACTTTATGGACTTCCTAAGAATTTCTTGTTTCTTTTTGTCTGAGATATTTCGAATAACTGTGTTCTAGATTAACTTTTCTTTCCCTACTTCCCTAAGTGTGTTAAGACTTTCCACTGTATTATTAGACTTACTGAATATTGCATTTCTAATATTTCTGGTTAGTTTTCCTTCAATATTTCTATTTCTGCAGAATTTCTTATCCATATCAGACACCGATTTTCTTATTTTATTTAGCTGTTTCTCTTTCTCATAAATTCTCTTTCAGGTATTTTGTCAATTTACCCTTCTTCACAGTTCAACGTTAATTGAACAATTTGTTCTATTCTGTCCGTTCTTTGCAGAAAATGTCTCATCATCATTTTTCTGGGAATTTGATCTTTCCTTTGTTTTTCCGGACTCCCTCTGGCTGAGGTCAGTGCACCTTGTTACTAAGTAAAGGAGGTAATGTAGCTTGGGAGCTGCCATTCTTTTGTAAACTTGTTCACATAGATTTTTTTTTAATGGCAATAAACTGATTTGATAAAAATAGAAATAACAAACTAAAAGTTATCAAATAAAACAAAAGTCAATAATTCACAATGATTTCTGTGTATGTATTAAAATATATAACTTAATCATATGTGGTTGAATACATACATATTTACACATATGCTTTCTTTGTAGTTGCAAACATCTCTTAAAGTGAGAATGCATATAGTGCTGTGTGCATATAAAGCTACAATAACATTTAAACATGTGTGTTTATGTTTCTAATATTGAAAAAAGTGTTAAATATATTGTTATTTCAATTTAATAATAATACTACAGTAGAGATGTTACATTATCTTGCTTTAAAGACCACAGTTACTGTCTATGTTGGCCAAAGCCACATAGGTATTACACAGTAGAATGGTTCACAAATTTTAAAGAATATTTTAATGATCTTAACCACTACGCTATCACCCTGGGCCCAATTTTACTGATCTAAGAGTGTACATGACTAGGCACCAGGTCCATATTTTCTGATACACTAATTTGAGGTAGAATCTTAAAAAATTCCCAGAGGATGCTGTCATTGATGATACAGGGGCCAAATTTAAACATGGCTGAAAGAACACAACTAGGGAGTAAAACTGAATGTCTCTAACTCCAGCCATGTCTCCGGTGTCGCTTGGCCGAAGCCACCCATCGTAGGTCTGCTAAACTCACATATACGCTTGTGAAGAAATTTTTACCAGAAGATTTTTTTTCATGAAAATAGGAAAGACGCTTGGATGCATGTACATATTCAAATAAATATGCCATCTTACACGGAATTTCTGAATGCCATGAACATGTTTTAAACTCTTTGCTACGCAGGGGTTAGGTATTTGGCACTCAGCTGGAGCCAATGATATATGCAGATTGGTGGGCTTTGGGAAAGGATTGTTAGGTTCTTAAAAATACACATTTAATAAGAGAAGTAATAATATTTGCATAGTTTATGCACAATTTCATAATTTTAGCATTAGTTTGCTGCCCAGGAAAGAAATATTGTGAGGTTAAAGATGATAAATTGAGAATAATTAATGAGAAGGTTGAATTTCTGATGTTGTCATGAAGCCACTGAAAATGAACACAAACTAGCATACCTATGTCTGGGTTTTCTGATATGTGAGGAAATATGCTTTCTCAACACTTAAGACAGTCAATCTAGGTGATACAGAAAATCTATGATGACACTTCCGAAAATTTATGGAAAATGGAATTAAAAGGTAAGTGTAAGACAATTGGTCTAACCATCAGAACACCCGTGTTCCTCCTTGGGATGTGTGACATTAACGCCACACAGCTGCTTGCTTCAATTTCCTTCCAACACAGACTCCGGGGGTCACTGTGATGGCTCCTTAAGCAGTGGGATTCTTGTGACGCATGTGGAAAATCAACATTGTGGTTTTGTTCCTACTGCAGTTCCAGCTTATGTGGGCATTGAAACACGTCGGTCGGAGAATCCCATCTCTCCCAGTAGGTGAGAAGTTCTCTCTCTATATCCTTAGCCCTCTCCCGCTCCCTGTTAAATAATCTATATGATTCTTAAAAAGGTCTTTGTTTATTTTCAGGAAAAGAATGAAATACGTGCATAAATGGGTTTTCAGAAAGTTCATGGATGATGTACATATGAAAAAAAACTTTGTAAGAATTTCAAATTTGTTTGCACCCAAATCAACTGCATTTTCCTTCAGTTTTTTTGAAGTGTCTTTGTACAAACAGGTATCTGTGATAGAGTCACAAACTTTGAGAGTTAGAGTGAAGATTTGAGAAGTTCCTGTGAGAAGTTGAAGGATATGACAGTGTCATATGCTTTGGCCACTGATTTGAGTAGTGTTCCTGCAGAGGGTTGGCCTGACTCTAATGTGCTCCTTCCCAATATTGCTCACCGCAATTCTGGAACATCTAGGCATCTGAAAAGAGGGACATTAATAATGTAATGCAGTACAGTGTAATTAGTACATGTAATACAATACGATAGTATAATATATTGTAGTATTATTATAATATATGCTAGTATATAGTTGTAACATACAACAAGAATCCACACTTTTCTGCTAGGCAGAAATTTGATGGATCAGAATTAACTATGATATGGACCATTTGTCATGGATAACATTGTGGTAATTATTCATATAACAAATCCGTCCTACATTTAATGACTTAAAATAGCAACTATTTATTTGGTTCGTGACTTAGTGGGTAAGCAATCTGGCCTGACTGCAGCTGGATGATGCTCACATTCTTTGGGTTATCTCCTGCATCTATGGAGTGTTGTGGGCTGGTTAGGTGGTCTTACTTCTGAACGTGTGCTGTCCTGGAGTTGGCTGGGGTTGACTGGTTTACGCAGTCTCTCACTCTTTAGGAGGCTTGCTTGGCTTTTTCTCTTGGTCATTTCAGAGAGGCCAAATGAACAAAGGCACATGTCATTTCTGGTATTTTTTGTTTGCCAAATCACATTGTAAGTCTAGGCCAGATTTATGTGACAGAAAAATTCCACCTCTTAATGGAAATATCATGAATAAAAGAGGGGTGATGAAGAGTTGGCATCATTTTTTTTTTCAAGTAACCCATCACGCATCTCCTAGTAGGAAAGTGAATAGAGAGGCATCTAAAGTGTTGGGCAACAAGCAGAGGGTCGGTAAATTCACAGGATTTGATTGCACAGGAGGTAATTAACCACTTTGCCAGTGACCACATTCAGATTTGAATTTCTGAAAGGTAGGGACAGCATCTGGACAGAAGTCTAGGCCTGATAATGCAGCATTTCCATGGGGGAGGCTGAGCAGCCTGGACTGAGCAACCAGGCTCCTCATCGAGAAGTGGGAAAAAGGGCAGGAGCTTCTTTATGAATTGTGAGCAGCAGCTTTGGTGGTTTTCAGGAACAACAGGTGGAGACATTTCCAAGGTTGCTCTGATGGACTTAGAGCTGGATTAGGATAAGTGGATGCTATAATAAATTTGGTATTGATATATGTCTCACTTGTTAGAGATCTAGATGTTATTCATGCAATATATGCAGCAATGTTTTACTGACAACTTACAGTCCTTTCTTGAGTATTTTAGCCACAAGTGGCCAAGGCCAGTATCTGTCCAGGGCCTACCTGGACACTCCATTTCCATTTTGCTGGAATCAGGTTTTCACCTTCTTCAGCAGGTTCCTCTTCTCCATCTACAATATTTGTGTTAAAATATGTTTTGAGGCAGCAGATATTTGCAATAACTATATATATTTCTCAAACTCCATAGCCTGAATATTCTGAAATGGAACTACAAAGCTGTTAGCTGATAGTCTAAGTGATGGCTGCTATTTCACCTGATGCAAAGATTTGTAGGACTCCAGGCTTGAAGGTCTGAGTTTATAGATCTATATGCCTACATCTACATCTCCTGATATTTTACAGCTAGAGGAGAACAATGTTGTGGAGCTCTGGCCTCTGGCCTGATTTTCTTGCATGTGTTACAGGTGTAGGATTGACTCTAGTGTTCATCCTGCTTGCTATCTGGTAGACAGTCTTACGGGCTTTGATTGCCCCTTTCCACCATGTATTGAAATAAGTTGCACAGAATAAGACAAAAAGGTGGAAAAGAAACGCCTGTACTCCAGATAGAAAGCTTAAGAGTTGGGGACTAAATACCAAATTTCCAATTTCCTCTCCTATGTGAGGAAATCAAACTGATAGGTACCATTTGCAGGAAACTGAACTTGAACCATTTTTACAAGAAATGAGTTCTTATGGACACCTTGTCTGCCAGTGGCCATGGCTTTCCTTCTTTTCTTGTACTTCTTCCCTTCGTCTTCCCTCTTTTGTTTCCTTATGTTGTCACATCTTATATATTGCAGGGTGATGAGGTGGTAATGGTAGAAAATGGAAAACTGCAAATGTTGTGAGATTTGTTTGCCAAGGAAAAAATTCAGGAGCTTTTTGTTTGTTGTTTGTTTGCTTTTACATTTGTTTATTTTTATTGGAAAAGCAGGTTTATGGAGAGAAGGAGAAAGAAAGATCTTCCATCTGCTGGTTCAGTTCCCAAAGCTAAGATAATGTGAAGCCAGGAGAGGAGCTCTTCCTCTGGGCCTCCTGCTTGGGTGCAATGTCCAAGGCTTTTCAAATAACAAATAAATGTAGTGGCCTAGTGGCTAATGTCCTCGTCTTGTATTCATCAGGATCCCATATGGGTACCAACTCTTAAACCAGCAGCTCCACTCCCCTTTCAGCTCACTGCTTGTGGTCTGCAGCCACTTGGAGAGTGAACTAGTGGATGGATCTTCTGTCTCTCTTTCTCTCTGTAAATTTGACTTTACAATAAAAATAAATAAATCTTAAAAAATTTTATATTGTGGGCACAATAGGGTAGTCTAGCAGCTAAAGTCCTTGCCTTGAACACACCGGGATCCCATATGGTTGCTGGTTCTAATCCCAGCAACTCTGCTTCCCATCCAGCTCCCTGCTTGTGGCCTGGGAAAGCAGTAGAGGACAGCCTAAAGCCTTGGGACCCTGCACCTGGGTGGGAGACCTGGAAGAGGCTATAGGCTCCTGACTTCAGATCAGCTCAGCTCCGGCCACTGAAGCCACTTGGGGAGTGTTTCAACAGACAGAAGATCCTTCCTCTCTGCCTCTCCTCCTCTCTGAATATCTGACTTTTCAATAAGAAAAAATAAAGTACATCTTTAAAAATTCACATTGCATGATTTTCTCATGAATTGATCAATGCTTTTCAATTTTGCTATAAGTTGGTATTTATTTTCTCTGAATATTAAAAATTTCACCTAATTATATATTTTTTACAAAATTTTGCCAGATTTGTTAAATTATGCAGAGATTTATAATTTTCTTGAAGTATCACTTCTGGACAAGTTACCTTTCATATTTCTTTGCTCTTCTTCAGCTCTTGAAAGTGAACTTTTTCTGTACCTGGATCACAGAGTAGTAGCCATTATTTTAACAGTGTTACATTTTGCAACTCTATAATTATTCTGAAATAAATGAGTTACTTTGGATTGTACTCTCAAATGTTACATTATGAAAATTTTATGAGGACTCACTCTTCTTTTACGTATTACCTATGACAAGATTCCCCTTTAACTGAGTAAATGAGGTTTGCGGGGGCAGTAGACATTGTAAGTTTCAATCCCTTAATTACCTACCCAAATCCCACAAACTGTCAAGTTGTTCGTAACTTTTTTTGTAGCATCCTGACCTGGTCTGGGAAACACCAAAAGCAATTTGGTAAAATCAACTGTGAAATGGTACAACTACTCCTGAACTTTTTTCAGCCTATCGAGTGTAAATGTTTATGTTTCACTGCAGAAATATTAAGATGTTTACAGATGGAGTGGTTTCCCAGACACTGCTGGCAGTTGCCGTATCATAAAAATATGTATTATATAAAATAAACATCTCTGCAGCTTCTTAAATCTGATGAATTTAAAATTCCACGGCACATCTGGTCCCATCTCAAAACAGAATTTTTGAAAATGTAAAAAATAAGACTTTCCTCCAAACGTGAGAAGAACACATGTCAAAGACTTTTTTTGACTTCATTAATTGATGAGGAAACCAGTAGCGCAGTGAGGCAGATTCGAAGAAGTTAGAAAATAAAAGTGTCCCCAGCTAGGCAGTCTAAGAGAAATGCAGAAATAAATTTGCACGGATATATATTTATTTTTAGAAAAGATTTATTTATTTTTATTGGAATGGGAGATTTACACAGAGAAGGAGAGACAGAGAAGACTAGCTTCCGTCCCCAAGTGGCTATAATGGCTGGAGCTGGGTTGATCTGAAGCCAGCAGCCAGGTGCTTTTCCTGGGTCTCCCATGGGGGTGCAGGGTCCTAAGGCTTTGGGCCGTCCTGTACTGCTTTCCTAGGCCACAGGCAGGCAGCTGGATGAGAAGTGGAACAACCAGGATTTGAACCGGTGCCCACATGGGATCCTAGTAAATGCAAGGTGAGGACTTCGTCATTGAACCGTTGCACCAGGTCCATGAATAGATTTTAAGTAATGGCCAATGGTACACTGAAGTACGAAACATGGGCTAAACTATGCAACAAAACAATAATCTACAAATTATCATGTAATTTTCAGAATTTCTGCACTAAGATTAAAAGTATTAAATAAAAAAGCCATTCTGCCAGATATTTTTTACAGTGACACTGAAGTTCATAGAGTCGTATTTATTTCTACATTTGAATCATTTTCATACTTGTTCACCTATAATCATGGTATTCAATGTTTATCCTTTAAAATTGTGTTCCTTTTGCATTTTCATTTTATTGGAAAGGGAGGGAGTAAGGGAAAGAAGAAAGAGAAAATGTGCTTCCAACTACCGGTTCTGTCCCCAGATACCTGTAATAGCCAGCACTTACCCAGCCTGAAGCCAGGGACCAGAAAATCAGACTGCCTTTCCCACACAGCTGGCAGGAACTCAGCTATTTGAACCACAACTGCTCCCAGAGTGCAAATTAGCCAGAATCTGGAAACAGGAGTACAGCCAAGGCTTGAAACCAGGTACTTAATATACCACGTCAGATAAAAATTATTTTAAAATATGATACTCCATATATGCTCATGCTTATATAATAAACTTTACAATTGCAGTCTAATAAGAAGCACAGTCTATTATTGAAGATCTATACAGGCTTGCGTGGTGGCATAGCATGTTAAACCATGGTTGTAGTGCTGGTATTCCATATGCATGCTGGATTCCGTTTTCTGAAGGCATGCTATCAAGTGTATAATTTATGAAATGATTTTATTGATAATATTTAAATTACTCACTTTTATCTTTTGATTTTATAGCATATGATGGTATTCTTACATTAGTGTTGAGCCAATTGAGAAGTGTGGAGCACACCAAAAACACCCTATCATCTCATTCTATACGGCACTAGATGACGTATTTGTGATTATACTGAGGCTTATTGGGAAGCACCAAAATTAGTTTTACTGGATATAAAAATATCTTGAAAGTTTACACTTTTTAAACTTTAGGTTTTAATCTTGAGAAATCAAGGATTGTGAGAACAGAGTTCTAACCTGATTTGGGCAGGATCACCAAGGGCTACTTATTCAGTCAGAGATTTTATACAATATTTAAAAATGAACACGACTGAAAGTAACGACTATGGCAGACTGTGGCAAACATCAAGTTAAGCTGTACAAATTCTTTTGGTCGTAGGTCTCCTTACACAGCTGTCAGCAAGGAGGTTCAATGTGGCCCTTTCAGAAGTTTGCTTGGCTGAGCAGATTGACTTTGTCCATTCTTACATCTTCTCTGCGCAGCCCGACCTGTGACTTGTCAGGTCCTTTGTTAAACATATACAGTGAAACACTGGACCCTGAGCTCCACATATGTGCCACAGTTTTTTCATAAGGTTGTCTAAAGAGTGCACAACCAGCCGACAGTGTTATTTCACTCCTTTCAATGCCTGACTCCACTCCTGACCTGTCCTGTCCCTTATGTAAATACTGAGCCCTGTGTGTCAACCTGCCTCAGCATCTGCTTTGGCAGAATCCACCCGCTGACTTTGTCACTTCTGCAAGAGTTTTATTTTCTTTTGTAAACTGGTATTCCTGGACTTAATAGAGGAATAAAAATCATGGAAAAATTGCCTGGTCAGTGTGGTATTCTCTGCAAACAGGTTATAGAGAGGGACAGTAGAACCATTTCCCACTCACCGTTAAGATACAACATCTCAAAACGCATTGTTATTTTAACAGTCAGAAAGCCAAGTTCTAATTTGTGTTGGTATAACTGACTATGAAGAGTGCTCAACGACCTTTAAAAAGTAACTGATGTGTAAGTCCATCAAAACTGGGCAAGGTTTCTCAAAGTTAAGCATTTTGTTGCTGTTTGTGAGTGCTATGAATCAAGATAAATAAAGTTCATTTTTCTCAAACTGTCTACAAATTGTTACACAAATTTAAATTTTGCTCTTCATTGTATTCCTTTATATGGCAGATCATGTGGCACTTTGGCACAAAATCACTCTTATCTCCTAGAAAAATAAAACGTCGTCTGTTACCTTTCATCCACAGCTGTATTTCTCTGATGCTCATGCATCTGGTGTCATCACAGTTGTCATATTAAACGTGACTTTTGTCAAGTTCTTGACTTTTGTCAAGAAATGACTTTTGTCATTTCTGCCCCACGAAAACAATAATCATTGATAGCTACCTGCTACCCAAGGAGTTCAGGAAACAAACCAACACACTGGGTCTTATATTTACAAATAATAGTTGTAGACACTACTAAGATATTGGTCATGAGAACATTTAATTACATCTTCCAAAATTACTGCCTTTTATAATACATTAAAAAAGCAAAGATATATATATATGTGTATATATATATATAAACTTTACTTCACTTTCAAGACATATAGTCACTGATTTAGAAATGGTTACACCTCACAAATTTTCAACTTCTCTGTGGTATGATAGTGCTTTGCATTCAGCAGAAACAGCACTCTCATCTTGAATGCTGAGCTTTTCCTAGATAATGAAGGATCATCAGCCTCTGGTGATATGTGGCAAGCGCAGTGAGCCACACTCAAACAGCCGTGTGCCAAAGTCACCATGCTACTAGGCTGTAGTGTTCAGCAGACTCTGTATTAAATGCACTCTCCTCCAGTGAGGACAGTTCCTCCAACACATGATCCTGAGAAAAATCAGATCTCCACATACAGAACTATGAAACAAGACCCTTACTTTTCACACTATACAAAAATCAATTTACAATGGATCAAGGATCTAATCCTCAAATCTGAAACCATTAAATTCCCAGAGAAAAATACAGAAGAAATGATGCAAGGAATTGGCATAGGCCAAGACTTTCTGATTTGTGGTGGCCAATCAATAAATATAAAAATTTACCCTATTTGAATGAAATTGATTATCTAGGGATTTGATCATTTTTACAGCCTTTCTCACGACTCCTGCTTAACAGTTTTCTTTAGCATACCATGAAGTAAGGGTAAGCCATAGCAGGCATCTCTACTCCCCTAATAAAAGTAGAACCTCCAGTGAAGCAGTTAAATATACTTTGATAATATGATATTAGATTTTCTATCATTGTCTTTACCTACAATTCCATAATATATTTAAATAATAGAATGTTAACCCTGTAATTATTATAAAAGGACTATGTTATTGTAATAATATGGGGAAATGGGGGTGGTGGAAGAACGAGAAGGAACAAAGGGAAAAGCAAGTGGGGAGTTCTTATAAAGACAGAAATTTATCATGGGAAAAAACACTGAAAAAAAACAGTGCTCCTTCTCATTTTCACTTGTTGAGCTCTTAGTGCAGCACTAGGACTATGATTATAAAATAGAAACGTGCTATTGCAAAAACTAAAAAGAAAGGAAGGAGGGAGGAAGAATGTGTCATTACACTCTCAGAACTGTGTCGATGAACCACATGAACTTCTCCCTTTTTGTATGATTGTGCTTTCCTCTTATGACATTCTCAACTAGGTGGGTTTTTCGGGAACAAGTTTTATCATGAGATGAGGAACATCTGTATTCTATGTTACTTTGAAATTACCTAAGTTCATGAAGATTCTTCAGCAATTAACTCTTTAAAATTGCTCCAAGGTTTCTCTTTACTTAACTAAGGATCTTGAAAATCATGTTTAAACTGAAACTCTACAAAACATAATTAGTGTTTATATCTAAAGCTTATCAAAATTTTGAATAATTTCATTGAACACAATTTTACAATTTTTATGTTCTTAAAAATAACACAGGAGTCATGTTAGCTTTTTCAATCACTAAAAGAGTATAGGAAGATTTGTTAATATAAGAAAAACCAAACAATCATATGATGGTTTATATTCAACTTTGATATAATCATTGGAAAGATATAATGAAGTAGCTGTTAAACCAGAATGACACAATTGTCTTAATTGTCATATGGTCCTCTCGACTTTTGATTTCGGATTCTTATATAAATATACTTTTGTGCTAGCAGTTTATAAATACCTGTTTTGTGAAAAAACTATCATATTTAATACCCATTCTGTTAATTTTCTGAGGCATTTCCAGAATGTTCTACTTCTGTACGCATTCTCTATGATCCACAAGTCAGTACAATACATGGCACCTTTATCGTGAGAGATGTTGTCTTCTGACATGCCAATACCCCTTAGAGATAGAAAACATCTCAAATGTTTATAGTGAGGCGCTAAAGGTTTTTCAGTTATAAGCAAACAGCTGCACATTCCACCTATATAGTCTGAACAATGAACAGAATAAATGCAGAAACAGAAAAACTCACCAGTTTCTGTCTCCAAATGTGTTTTCATTTTTAATGTGCACAAAATAGTTTTTCAATTGATCTGAGCACAAAAAAAGGCAAATGGGAATGAAATCTCACTGACTTCTCTACTGACAGAGGACAGATGCCCATCATCTTGATCTAGAAGAGCTATGTTATGAGATCAAGAAACCAGATCTCCTTCGCCGCCCCCAGAGGGAAACAGCACGTTGATTGTGCTCAAATTAGAAGCAGAATCAAAAGTGGCCAAGAAGTAGAAATCAAACACAAACAAGAGTCAAGAAACTCAGGAATCCTCCTGCTGCTTGGGATTCACTCAGGGAGCCAAGGAAAGATGGGCCTGGAATTAAACAATGCCATTTTTACTGCTTGGCCAGCATGATTTTAATGGATTTTGCAGGTGAGTGCTCTTTAGTAGCCCTGTGGAAACTCCAATACTGTCAAAGTAAAAATTCTCAAAAAATTCAAAACCAGGACTCTCACAGAAATATAAAGTGAGCACATGTTGATATTTTTAGTTGATCCATGGCTTAGGGGAAGAGAAGCAGTGATGATAAGAAAGCTCAAAGGAAACTCTGAAAAGTGAAGAATGTAAAAAAAAAATCAGATACAGGAATACTTCGATTAATTTTCTCAAACACAAACATGGTCAATGTTTTTTTTTAGAGTAATGTAATTCTAAATTTTAGGTTATCTTTCCCATGGATGGATGCAAGTTTACATGTGATTCACAATGTCTGAGCTCTGACTAAAAGTTAAACAGCTGATAGTTTCCCCCGTTAAGTCTGTTAAACCCTGGGATTGACATGATATGCAACCATCCTCTTGCTTTACTTATAAATTTTGGTAATTGCAACAAAGAGTTCATGATAACAGACCACCAAAATATATTTACCTTGGCAACTTCTGACAATAATATTGCTCCATTATTCTACAGAATACTGATTGGTTTTGTAATTACTCTGTGAAATTATATTCTTTTTTTTCCCTTCGTGATATTTTAGTTATCAAAATCAATTGAAGCCAAATACCCAGTAAGCACAAATTGATCCACTGGGAACTTAAAATCATTCAAGATACCATGATGATTCTATTCCTGGGCAGTTCATTGGAAAGCATTGCATTAGAATCATGGGAGACACCTGTAAAGATGCAGATGCCTGTATCAGCAAGATGGTGGAATGGACTGCTAACCACTCACATCTCCCAATAACAGGAACTCTACTTTCATACGCACAAAAGAAAAGTTTGTGGAAGATTTAAAAAGAGGTTTTAAAAAAGTCCTCACGGAGTCCAAGAAACATATTCAAAGCACAGAACTAAACTCTGGTAGTTGGCCCACCTGAAATCTCACAGATTCAAATGCCTAGAAGTACCTGCATTCTCCAAAGAACTTTTACTTTGCGTATTCACCTAAAACAATCTGCCATGGGGTCAAAGGAGAAAAAAAAAGAACAAGGAAAACTGCCAACTCTGGGGTATCAGTAGCATCACTAATTTATGTATAATAAATATAAAGAAGACAGAAGAGAAGGACCAGAAAACATATCTAAAAATGCAATGGATGAAAATCACGACCTGAAGAAAGAAACCAACAAGAAAACTTTCTGAGATGCTCAATAACCAAATCCAACCCTGAGTTCATCTTTATACATGCATGTGATAATTAAGTGAACAAAATCAAAGCAAAATATATTCTGAGAGCAACAATAACTTAAGAATGATACACAGAACAGTCTTAATGTTGTTATCAGGAGGCGCTTCGGCAGAAATTCTGAAAAAGTCTGGAAAGCATGTGATGATACAGATCAGATGCTGAATGAAGAAAAGAAAACCCCAAAGATACAGCACACCAACCCGGCAACGCCATCTTCCAGAGGTGAGGGTGCAGATGAATATGGAAAACACGCAAAACAAAAAGTTGAAAGATTTAAAATCTGCCAGAATAGAAGGTGGTTTTTGTCATTTCATGCTTTAATCTTAAGGCTTTATTCCATTTCGGGTGATCTTGTATATGTCATGGAGGAGCTAATTTCACTTTTTTTTTTTTTGCATTTGAATATCTAATTTCTGTATTTATTGGCAAGAGTGTCCTTTCTCTTTTGCAGAGTCTTTGCAGCTTTGCCACAGCTAATTGTGATGTCTTGTGCATTCATGGCCCTCTGGCTTTGCTGTTGCCTGATGTATCTATTTTTATGAAAATACTCTGTTGATTTATTTCTACTGCTGTGTTATAGTTTAAAATCTTGTAGTGTGATGTACCAGCTTTATTGCTTTTCCTCATGATTATGTTAAATGTTGAGGGTGTTTACAAATGAGCTATTTTGAGCTTTTGTTTTTTTCTTTCTTCTGATTAATCTAGCTAAGGGTCTGCCAATTTTATTTTTCTTTTTGAACATCAATGCTTGGTTTGACTGATATTTTGTATGGATTATCTAATCTCAGTTTTATTTATTTCTGTTATTATTTTTCTTTTTTTTCCCTTCAGCTAACATGGGGCTTGCTTTGTTTATCTTTTTCTCTTTTCCTGAAACATATTGTTAAGCAGTTTATTTGTGATTGTTTTATTTTTGGATGTAAACATTTATTGCTCTAATTTTTTCTCTTATAAGTGTTTTCGTTGTAAACCATAAATTCTAGTATGTTGTATTTTTCTTCATTTGTCTCAAGATTTTTGTTTCTTTTTAAATCTACTCATTTCTGCTTAGGATCATGCTGTTTAATTTCCATATAAGTATAAATCTTCTAAGATTCCTTTTGCTCTTAACTTCTAATCTTATAATATTGTGAGCAGAAAGGCATTAAATATAATTTCAGTCTCCCAAAGTTTTCTAAGACTTGTCTTGTGGTGCTAAGAAATCAATATCCAAAATTTTAAAGGAACTCCAACAAGTCTATAGAAATAAAACAAATAATCTAATCAAGAAATGGGAAAGAGACCTGAACAGACATTTATCAAGAGAAGGTAAACAAAATCTTCATAACATACATGGAAAAATACTCAACATTACTAGACAATATGGCAAATATAAATATAAACCTCACTGATACAGGCCTCAGATTTGTACCTGTTATCAAAAAGACAAAAGAGCAGATGTCAGTGAGGATGAGAGGACAACGTGATCTTCATACATTGCTGGTGGTAAGGTACATTTGCACAGTCATTATGCAGAACATTGCTTAGATTCCCTAAAAAAAAAAAACCCACTGAGAATAGAATTAGCATATTCTCCAACCATCCCATCTGGGTATTTACCTAAAATATCCTATCTGGATATTTCAAATCGGCGTGTTGGAGAGATGTGTACATTCCCGTGTTCATTACATCACTATTAGCAAGTTATAGAATCCACCCGAATTCCTCTAGGGATAGAGGGATTGCAAAATACAATCATAGAGGCTGGCACTGGAGTGTAGTGGAAATAGCTGCTGCCTGAGATAGCAGCATTCAATATGGTTCGTGTTCCACCTTCTCTACTTCTGACCCGGGTCCCTGATAGCAGCCTGGAAAAAGCAGTGGAGATGGCCTGAGTATTGTGTCCCTGCTCCTCATCTGCGCACAGGAGCTGTAGCTCCTGATTCCTGGCTTCAGCACAGACCAGTCCTGGATGTTGTGACAATCTGGAGAATGAATCAGCAGATCGAAGACCTTACCTCTCTCTTTCTCTCTTCCTCTTTCTCTATTCAGCCTTAAAAACCAAGACATTTGCAACAATGTTGAAGGAATTGGAGAGCATTATGTCAAACTGAAATGCAGATATTGCATACTATTACATAGATGTGGAATCTGAAACACTTGTATTCATAGGAACAGAAAGACTTGTTGTTCCCAGAAGCTGATGAGTCAGGAGAATAGGGAAGCGATGGTCAAACACAAAGGCACAGACAGAGGGATGTTCTTTTTGGCCGATCAGTTGTGTAGCTGTCGCCGGCCTGCAGTGACACTACCTATGAGGCACATTCTTAGGGTCTGGGAAAAGCTGGAATCTCAACCAGACCCCTTGTTGTCAAAAGTGGCAGCTTTTATACCCTTCCTCCGCTGCTTTTTCCTCCGACCTTCTCCCCATCGGGCTTATTGCTTTTGTACTCCTCTCTGCTGCCCTTTCCCCATTCTTCTTCCCAGTTATTCTCCTGTAGATCTTAGCTTTTCTCTGCTGCTTTTCTCCCCATAGGCCTTATACCCCTCTTTCCGCTGCTTTTCTCCCTGTACTTTTCTCTCCAAAGATCTTAGCTTTTCTACCCCTCTCTGCTGCCACATTCTTCTCCTTCCGTCCCTCATTCTTCTCTCCCTTGTCTGTCTTACTGCTTTTAGCAGCTTCTTTTATACTGCTCTTTACCAATCACGTCTCCCTGTGGGTACACTTGGCACTACCTGATAGGCCAGTAGCAATGACATAATTGCAGTGAGGACATCAGCCTATCCCTGTGACTTCCTGTTTACCTGCTGGCGAGACCAACCCTGCCTCCTGGCCCTGGGCCAGCCGCCATCTTGCCATGGCCTTTCCTATTCCTGGGAGTGGCTTCAGCACCCCGCCCCCCACACGTAGCGAGGTGAGTACAGCTGATTATGGAGTTCTATATATTCAAATGTTTTTTAGCCCTCCTGAATCAAAACCTCTAACGACAAGGCCTGGGAATTTGTGTGCTATAAATGATTCCTATGCTCTCTAAGGCTTAGGCATGCTTGTCTAGAGGGAGGAGAAGATGCCTGCCTAAGATAAGTTAATACCAAGAAATTCTCCGGAAAAACAGACCTAAGTCATCGGTGCCTCCAGAGATCAAGTCACTGTTTGAGCAAAGTGGGGTTAGTGTTGACAGATTATTCCAGGGTTAAAATCCTATATGTACTTATGGGAACCCATATTTCACTAAGGTATTGGTGCCACTGAACACTATTTATGTAATCTTAGGTGAGAAATTGAAAGCTCTTGTTGGTTTGCATTCTTTAATTTAACCCTCATGAAAAGTTAATAGTTATCTTTGCTGCTGAACAAAACCTTGGCCTGTAAGGGGATAAACTGTCACAAAACACATGTGAGCCAAGCAGAGTAAGAGTTTTCTGTAAGGAAGCTACCCTTTAGCTAGGCTTTGGACACTTTATTTCCAAGCTGCTTTTCTTCATAAAAAATTAAAAAAAAAATCTACATGGTATATGAGAGCTAACTTAGAGGTTTGTAATTTCATGAAAAATAATTGTTGCTCATCATTTACTGCTTTCAAAAGCGTAGTTCTTCATGATGTGAGCTGTATCAGAAACATGTATTTGCTAAGCTTGTCATGTATTAATAATCAAATATGCTGTTTAAACCATGTATAGCTATTATAGTTCTCATCAGTTCTCTGATTTTGGTGCAGATTATTGTGAATTTATGTTTTGGAGGTCGGCAAAAAGGAGTGGGAAGAGAGTGCTGAATATACACATTAAATTAAAGATTTAATGGAGTAAAGAGAGTCATGAGGGGAAGAAATAAGGGTGGATATTTTCCCTTGTTTCAGGCTTTTCAAAAAGCAAATTTTCCCTGTCCACATTTTTTAGGCAAGAACACCATAATGATTATGAATTTTATTTTGAGTTATGTTTGTTTTGTTTTTAATAAAGTCTTTTCCTTAAAACAAATCTCAATCTACCGTAAGTACTTATCCTTTATTTAAACATTTCCTTTAACAACAGACAAGGGGAAGAATGATTGGGGACTGTCTCTTCAACAGGAATTGAAGTTTTGCATAAGGAAAAAAAAACTGGAGTTGAAAATATTTTTTGTTCAACGATAAAAACAAAACAAAAAACCTGCAATAATAGAAGCTGGATTTTCTTGTCTTTGACCTGGTTTTCCTGCTGGAGCTAATCAGTAGAATGCAAGTAGCAGGAGTTCTAGAGGCTTAGTGGTTTCCGATTAGCCACTGATTAGCTATGCAGCTGTGTGTTGTCATGTGGGACCCCAAAGCTCACAGAGGAATACCAGGACTTGCTTTTGCAGCTGTAGTAGTTTCTTCACAGCCCTGAGCCTCAGATCTGCAGATCTTTAAAGTAGGACTGAAAAAGTGGATAAAGTTATTGTAGTGTGCAGAGCTACTCTCAGACCTGGATAAGAGGAATCCTTTCTGGAGACCTTGCTCATGTACTGCACTGTCTGGGACCTTCCTCATACAGAATGAGTCATCAAACAAAGGGAGGTGACCCTGGGACACTCCCTGCCCATTCTACAGATTACACACATGCCAGTGGTTGCTCTGACCCAGTTGGCTTAGCCCCTCACCTGTCTCGGTGTTTGCCTTCGATGCTGTGACCTAGTATCCCTGGCTCATGCAGACCAGTTGGTATAAAAGCCTAGTTTGGCATGACCTGTGCTCCATCCTGATTTCTGTTCTTCCTTGTGAGCTGAGGTTGCTCGAACCTGCCTGGTCTGCCCTCTTCCAGTTACAACTTGGCCCACCCCACACCCTGTTTTAGGATGCACATTCAGGAGCTTCTGCCTTGACCTGCCCATACTGTTGTCAGTTCCTTTACCCGTAAGTGATGGCAGGTTCCATGATCACACCTTGCTCAGCCAGTCACACCTGCAGCTTTTGAGCTAACCAGTGGGACTTATATTTCCACAGGGTTGGGCTCACACTTCCCCTACAGAATCTACCCCTGGACCTGGTTCTCTCGTGTGCTGGTTAGTGTCTTGACCATGACAAGTGTGACCCATCCATTGTTCCACCACTCATCAGGTACTGTACCTAGTTCTGCCAGACAGGCCCCCATCCATAGCTTTCGTGTGGACTGCTGTGTGACAGTCAGTGATGCTCTTTGTTAACAGCCCATCTCAGGATCCCATTTGAGCTGGTGAATCAGTCTGGCCCAAATAGATCTTATGTACTCTCCTCTCCAAACCACCAGGTCTCAGTCCCCCCTCTTGCCATAAAGTTCCATGACCCCATTGCTGGGAATCAACTAGAATTCATCCCTCACCTACACTCGCACTGGCCTTATCCATGGATGTCCTTGGGCAGCAATTACATATCCTAAAAACCCCAGAGTTTGCTGCTGGACAGCCAGCAAGCAGAGCCTGGCACCACTCAGTGTGCTGGCTTAAACCTAGGACTTGGTCACTGCCTGGTAGCAATGACTATGGCCTGAGTCCCTAGCTTTGGGTTCAGCCTGGCTGGGGCACCCCCACACAGCCACCACATTGCAGGAAGCTGCTTTTGTCCCAACCCCATGGCTAAACACTCCACTCAAACATCTTAACATCTTTGGTATTTTCCAAAATACTAACTCTACACTTGAGTGTTATAGCAATGTGAAATTGCTATGACTGGATGATGCTAAAATTAATTTTCTGTGCAAATTGATTGACAGGTAGCTGTGTGAAGAGCAGGAAAAGTTCAAAGACAGGGATTTAAATAGAACAACATAGACCATGATCGGGTTCCTAGGGTCCCCTGGCCAAAGGACTCTGAATTTGTTTCCACAACTTCTGCAAGGACACTCCTCTCAATCTCTATGTAGAAAGCTGACCACAATAGTGTCTAAGGGACATGGTTCCTGTCAGGCCCCTGTTCTATTGGACAAAGCCTGTGGGAATATTTGGACAGGAATAATTTGTGGAGGGGACTGGGAAGAGGTGCATTGTCCTGCTACAAAGCTGGTAGATTCTAAATCTGAACCCAGGATTCCAATATTATAGATGTGCATATGAAGGCAGGAGTAAAGAACATAATTTATTTAACAACTTATTAGATTGACTTATTGATCTGAATATTGAGACATATGGTATGTAGACTTTTACTATATTTTTTTCCTACAGCCCTAAAAATTTTAAGGGTATCAAATACATTTTATAAACTCAGATAACTAAGAAATGCTATAGCTTAAAATTCCTTGTAGAATTATCCAATTTTTTCTGAAAGGGTTCTGTTTTTTAGCCATGGACCATAGGAACAATACGTGTATATCAGAACTTGAATCCCACTTTCTAAAACATAAGGGGAAATGAGTAATTTACTTACTCTCCTTGCTTCTTGTTCACCTGTAAAATTAGTGTGGTGATTTGCTATCACATAGGGCAATATTCTGATTCAATCTGTAATGTTTTTGAAGTGCTGTTTTATGGCAAATAGTAAATAAATGGCATCTTGTATTTTTATGAAGAGTTCTTCACTCTTGGAGCCATCTGCCAGCCTGATTACCATCTCCTTTATTCAGATGTAAACCTTAGAGCTGGGAGAGGCTGGGGACATGCTCACCAAAGAGTGGAATTTACTCTCAATAGCCCTTCTCACTAAGACCAATGTAATCTAATCCTAGGCTCAATATGACAATCAATCACAGGAACAGATAACCAGCTGTTGATTTAAGAATTCATCAACTCCGGGAAATGGTCATTTGAAGATTTTTGTTGAAGGGTCCTTTCTAACTTGTACTTGAGTAGGATACTCCTGATAGAAATCCTTCTCCTATTCTAGTGTTGACACCCCTCTGCCTAGCTTCTAAATTGAGATTAAATTTTAACACACTCTCAATTACATGTGCTTGTGTTATCACAGAATGTTATATCAGGCATTATGAATAATTCCTAGGCAATATTTAGAATGGCTGCAAGCCATTTTTAGAATTGGCAAAGAATTATTTACAATATCCTGCTCACACATTTTGCTGGTCATATGTTCACTATGCATGTTCTCAAGATCCTTTAAAGCTAGAAGGATACTATTGCTAACCAGGGTGCTTATCAGTAAGTCAAGTCGGAAAGGTGATACCCATTTCTATCCCCAGAGTGGACCTTCAAGCTAAAGTGAGCTATTTGTACAGTTGAACTCCCTACGGTCTGATTTGTCCCTGGATTCTAGTCTATTCCATTTCTTTTTCCTGGATCCTTTTCCTCTTGTTCCTTTACACCCAACCTTCTCTATCTCTCTGCTGTTCCTCCCTTCTGATGTTCAACCTCCTTGTGTGTGTTGCGAATTGAATTTAGGTGTCTCATCCTATAAGCATCTTTGTGCTTCTCCTTGTTTTATTTGTTGGTGTGTCTTTGCCAGTGTAATAAGAGCTCATCCAAGACAATCTGCCTTTTTTCCTTATTGTGTGCCGGAGTGGTAGTAAACATATTTGTAAAATTATGGTACATTTTAACCAGTCTGAACAGATGATAAAAAAGGGTTCTGAAAGTCCTCTTTTGTGTCAGGTATGAAGAGAAATTATGAAAGGCGTCAATGGACCAAAATAATAATAATAATAATGTATTAGGTTGGCTCCAATGGAACAGTGATGCAAGGAAGGTTTTTTTCCTTGGCAATGCAATTCGATGAAATTCAGATGCTTTAGTAGTTTAGATTATTTGACAACAATGTAGAAAGGAAAGTGAGCTTGTAAAAAACTGATACAAATGTAATTCTCTGCAGGCACGTGGAAGCGTCTGTTGGGGGTTCATTTGCTGGGAGGAAGACAGCAGGTGTTACATCTCCTAAGCAATTTAATGACTTGTGCATTTACCTGAACTTTGAAGTTTCCTTGGAACTGTTTACAACACCTTTCGGGTTCCCCCATTAATGAACGCATAAATCAAATAAACTCTTTGACGTGTGTTTATTTCATGTCTATATGATGTTACTTAAATTTTTTTTTCTCTTAAATATGTGGAGATCTTCGAAGCTCATCTGATGGAAAAAAATCAACCCCCAGCACTGAACCAAGCTTCCTTTCATGAAAAACTAATGTTTTTTTTTTTTAGTTGTGTAGCTTTTATCTTTATGTTTACATGGTTTCTTGACACTTAGATAAAAAAGATAATCAATTAACGTTTTTCAAGTGTCCACCCATAGGAGGTCCTATCTTAACCATAATCTCTTCAAAGTTTTAGTTTTGTGACCTTTGAAAAATACACTTCAAAGATAGAATTCAAATTACATAGGAAACAAAATTACAGGATATCTTTTATACCTAAAACTGCCTCTGATATTTCCCTGAAGATCTCTGGAAATGAAAAAGATTAGTTTCCATAAAATGAAGCCAGTAATAGTTGTTTGTTTAATAAATTGCCAAATCATAAGATATGATCAGATTTCCTGAGATTAAATTTGAACACATAAAATATATCATAAATATGTAAGAAACGGTGCTTTTTTCAGGAAAGTCAGAGATTTGTTGGTGTCCTCGAGGTCTGGGATATGTCTCAGTTGATCACAATCTTGTTGATAACCTGCGTAATTACATCGTGCCCAAATAGTACAATATTATCCGCTAGTTTCAGTCAATATTTAGAATACTTAGCTCGAACACATCAACTACTTGAATGTGAATCTAGCATGACTGTTCCATGCTTCTAAAATATAAAGGACATCACACATACCCCTAGAGTTTTATAAAAATTTCTGGACCCTATAGCAATGTTATTGAAATTTCTTCACCTAACATTCTTAGTGGATTCTTGATATCAGTTAGTCAACGTCTCAGAATGACTGTACATTTTTCTACAGAATTTTTTTTTCTATTGGACTCATGTACATGCATTTATAAATCTGGTGTAATATTTCAAGAGAGACCTATCAGCATTCTTAGATATATTTGCCTAAAAAATATTGGAATGGCTTTATTCGCTTGTTTTGTGTGCTACAGAAAAAGCCACTTTTCTTTATCAGTTGCCTTATTCACATATTTCACCTTTGAAATTATCAGTTGTAGATAGTCATACCCAGTTCACATTTCTGTCATCAGCAGGTAGCTTTTGCTTTACTTTGATTCTAACCTGAGTGAGCAGCATTTGTGTCACAGTTTGTATTGTCACAGAACAAGCGCAGGTACTTCAAACTATTGACTCTTCTAAGAATAGACCCTGGGTGCAGATGGTGTTGCTTACCAATGGGCTGAGTCAGAGTTTCCAGCCGCTTCTTCGCTAAGAAGCAGACGGCTTCCTGAATCTGCTAACTCAACAGCTCACACAGAGTGATTTAATTACACAGGACTGAATGAATCCAGGAGAACATTTCTATTACTGATTTTTTTTTTGAATGCTGTTTATCTAGAGGCTGCTCTTTTACATATGCACACAAGTACCCTTTTATTCCTAAGCTATTTATAACTAATGCAAATTTTAGTAGACACTGGTATTTTAAACAAAAAATGTACGATTTTCAGATGGTATCCATTTCTCATTAACTGCCCACCACCCCATGCCACAAATTAGACACTTTTAGTAAGACTGGCTATTTGCTTAGTAATAATCTGCTTTTTTTTTTTTTTTTTACAAAAAGGGACAAAAGTGAAAACATCAGACATGTCATGATGCTCTTGACTGGGAGGTCACATATAAGAATGACTCTCAATCAGGTATGAGAATGGCTCTCACTTAATCAGGCGTGACAGCCACTTTTATGGAGAAAAAATGGCTTCATTTACCTATGACTATTTTATGGCGTCACAGCCCATGAGAGTCCCTTAGGACGACTGCGCTGGAGCCAGGCTTACAGGTCCCAGCCTTCTAGGTGGTGAGGAAGGCATTCTTGCAGAGCAAGAACCTTAGCAAGAGGGGGATTAACTTACACTGATAGGTACTGCAGGGGGATATTTGTTGAGGGCATTTTGGGCAAGTTATTTTCCCATCTTTGGGATTGCAAATAAGAGAAATAGTAAAAATTCTGAACTGGAATTCAGATGAAACATTTTCATACTTGCACAAGGAAGTTAATTTTGTTTTTTTTTTAGTACTATAGAGCTTTGATTCCCAAAGTAAACTTTTAAAGGCATTGTGTTGTATTTAGGCTAATGATCAAGCCACATTGAATGAGACCAAATTTATCAGATCTTTTAATAGGATTTTTCTTCACCAGTGTCAAAGACATTCAACTAGGTAACAGTGTCACATGTCAGATGTGCAAGACTATGTCTTGTTTGGAGCATTCTCTTCAAAGTTATCTGATTCTTTGGGGTTTGTGTTTTAAATTCTTTATTTTATGATTTTAGGATCATAATTAGATTTGGCGAACTGATATCATTCAGACAATCCCTATCTCTCAACATGAAAGAGCTTATGTGCTGCAAACTTCCAGTTAGTTCCCTCTTGTTGTGGAAAAAGAAACCCAATCTTGTCCCCATTTAATGAGTATGTATTGTGTGTCTGTCACTGTATAAAAATGCTACTCGTATTGCTAAAATTAATCCTAAATAGACCTAAAAACACAATGCCCTTATTAGATCCACTTTTAAGAAGAAGAAGGTGAGCCTCCTGGCTGCTAACTTGACAAGCCAAGCTTGTGTTGAGCAGGCTAAGTGTTCCACTACACTGCTTCTCATGAAAAGTGAACATAAAAGTTTATGACTATTGAGTATATCACAGTTCTTCTATTAACCATCCAACTTACTCAATTGCTCTTCTGATCAAAATTTTTTCCTATGCGGTTTATTCAGCAATCCCATCTTACACCATTGACTGTTGCTACAAATGACTATCATAGGTTGAGTAATTTATAAAGGTTTATTCAACTTGCAATTCTAAAGGATGGCGAGTTCAAGATCAGATAGCTGAATCTGAAGGGGTCAGTCGTACTAAATGGGAGACTGTGTAGAGCCCTGAATTGGCACCATAGTACCACATGGTCTAAGGGACTATGTGCTTGCTTCACATTTCGCCCTTTCTTTTTTAAAAGATTTATTTATTTATTATAAAGGCAAAAGTTTACAAGCTGAGATAAATGGTGAGAGAAAGAGGGAGAAAGAGGCAGGGAGAAATCTGTTCTATACGCTGGTTCATTCTCCAAACGACTACAATGGCCAGGAGCCGGGAATTTCTTCTGGGTTCCTGATGTGGATGCATGGACCCAAGGACTTGAGGCATCCTCCACTGCTTTCTGAGGCACCTTAGCAGGAAGTTGTATTGGAAGGGAAGCAGCTAGACTTGAACCAGCATGCATATGGATTGCTATCTAGCATCAAAGGCAGCAACTTTACCTGCTATGCCACAACACTGACTCCTCTCCTTAAAAAGCCACAGTCCAATCAGATTGGAGACCCACTCTACTGGCCTCATTTAACCTGATTAACATCCCAAATATTCTCCCCACAAACCATACTCAAATTAAATGCCTACCTTCTTAATAGGTCACAACCACTATTCGATTTCAACATGAGTGTTGGTGGCGTTATTCAAACCATGACAAACCTGACAAAAGAGGGGTTCTTACATCCATTTTGCAGACAAGAAAACTGGAGTTAAATTACCAGAAATTTGAAATTGATCACAATGTCACATTCACTGCGGACTGTTGGCAGCTGAAATAACCCATGCTTTTCTTGCTGGGCCAAAATGGTCTTTCCAGCTTTAATCTGTGTAGTTGCTGAAGCTGTTTTTCTGCATATTAGGCTCATAGATGCAAGCCTTTAGCATTATTTTGCTCTTAAAACTTGGGGTACTGAAGATTACTGGTGAATCAGCACCTTCTCTTGTAGTGGAACTAGCATATGCCTCCTTGAAGGTACTTGAGAAAGTGCTTTTTCAAGAGGCCATTATTGTTGTTGTTGGAGGAAGAATAGGGAACATCCACAGTCAGATGAAACTGTCCCTGGGTAAGCCCAGACAAGCAAGGTTTACGGGGGATGTGGGTGACCCTGCTCTCTCTCTTTTAGTCTTGTTATCCAATGCAGCAACCAGCTTTCAATGAGTAGTACTTGCTCCCCACCATTTATTATTGGATTTTCCACACATTTTCACCGTCCCTTCTGATCTGGACTTCCGACAAAACAAGCCTTACAGCTCTCTGCTCCTGAGCCAGTCCTAGGTTTGCTCAGTAATGACTTCAGTGGTGTGTTCTTGGCTGCCTCCAGCTTGATTTCAGCTGGTTTTTGTTCAATCAGTGGCAGATTGTTAAATAACATGTGTTCCTTATGCACCAAGTTCCTCATCCATGTGGCATCTGACATTTTCATTACCACTTGTCACAAACATCACAGCATCTACAGTTGCAATCCTTAGCTATTAGTTATGCTGGGTCTTTGCTCCCTGACACATGGAGACATTGCCAACCCTTGGGGAGTTAGATCAGTCAATGTGAAAAAAAAACATGTTGTTGTGTATGCCTTGTAACCACTGTGTGGACTAAAGCTGGGGCTTAGTTCTCCTTTCTGGCACAGGAACACAGAGATCCCTGGGATGGGCTGCTGTCAGGGTGGGTGGGAGAAGCCGTCACTTCCTGGAGTTCCAGCCTCCTACTCTCAGTACTGTGTGTGTGTGTGTACTGCTGGTGCTTTCCTTGCAGCATGGTTAAATCTAACTCATCTCTCCCCTCTTGTCTGAATCCCCTCCCATGCTCTCACTCCTGCTCATGTAATTGCCATTTCCACTCATTGCTTCTTTAAACCTGCAATTGTTTTCCTAGCTCTTTCCACGTTTGATAGCTTGCAGATGGCAAGCCCTTCCAATTTACCGCTTGTGCTTTTCTTATCATTCCTCCTCAGATTCTACAGTCACTTGCTTAGTCCTTTCGTACTTTTAGCTGTTTCTTTCGGAATTACGTTTAGGCAGGACCTTCACTCCCTAGGTCTTCATGCAGTCGTCAATCACTGTACTAGGTTAGAGAATTATATTGCACAGCAGTGATGGAGTGTCCAAGTTTTCTACCTTAATACTCATTAGGGTTTGAGTATCCAAACCACTTTTTCCTTCCCTGAATCCGAGCCTCAATTTTCTCCTATGGCTGAGAGAAGATTTAATTCAAGCCAAACATCCAGTTTTTCCTTATCTAAAGTTTATTCTATTTGCTTTTAGAGCAGAAGTGTATGTTCCTCTACTAGTAAATGGATTAAATTCTGATCTGAATGATGTGAGAAGTGACCTTAGATTGTCCACACCTTTCACCAATTCCCTGTCTTACGTGGGGAACTTTTTTTTGTCCTAACTTCTATTTTTCTCTCTCTGTTTAGATTAGATTGGAAGAGCAACAGAGGACTGGATTTGTCCAGTTGGATTCAGCCTTCAAGCCTTGAGCCCACCCTGCTTGAACAACTTCTCTAACAATGTGTCGATTGTCAGAATTTACTTCCTAAAGCATTAAAGTGCTATACTTACTTCATTTGCTCAGAGTTCCTGGTAACCCAGAAACATACCCTTTCCTGGCCTCTCTTCTGATCCTCTGGCTGCCCTGCACCAGTCTTCTTGGCTTATTCACCTTTGCCCAGGTGAACTCCAGTTGCAGTGCTCCCCTCCTGGGGACATTGGGTACTGCATTATTCAAGTGGCTGCCTTCTCAGAGTGTATACTAGCGTGTGAAGTGAAGTGATTCTCTACTCCATGGGAGTACAAACATGACAAGTTTTGTTTTGCTTCAGTCACCACTTTAAACAGGGTTGTGTTGACTTACTTGTTAGTCCCTTGAGATCTGGAACAGCAGTCCGTTCACTTTCAGGTATTAAAGCCAGACAAACCTGACTCGGAACTCCAATGCAGTGTGGATCCCTGGCCCTAGGGCTGCCCACCTGCCTTGAGAAAGGAGAATGCTCTGATCTGTCACTCCCAGTTCTCTCCTTCCTCAGGGTTTCCAGCTTCTCTGGGGTTAGGCACTGAAATAAGATCGTAGGAAAGGGGCAGGGATGATTTCCTATGGCTCATCCTCTGGTGGCTGAGCCTTCTATGACTGTCACTGCTTTCTGTGTGTATGTGTGCTTTCTAAGGAGGAACTCACATGACTTTTCCCTCCATGGAGATTTCAACCTGCATATGGCTCTCCTTGGGGAAAAAAAAAGTAAAGAGTGACATGCCTTTCCAGGTTACCCAGAAGGTATGGGAGCATGTTCACCTCCAAGTCCCTCCAAGCCCGAGGAAATACACCCCAAAGATATTCATCAATAACATAGTTGGTGAACAAGAAGTCTTGGAAATGTCCAATTGTCATTAGGATAATCTTCCTATTTGTAGTAAGAACCAAGATAAGGTGGTCTTAAAAACAGATTGTGGGATGCAATAGATGAAGCCATTGCTTGGAATGACTGCATCGTGTGTCAGAGTGCCCTTGCAAGCCCTGGCCACTGTGCTTGTGCTCCAGCTTCCTGCTAATGACTCCTGGGAGCCAGGAGAAGACGGATGAACTGCCACCTGTGTGGGCTTTATGAGCTCTTGGCTTGGGCCCGGCCCAGCACTAGCAGATGTGAGAAATTGGGGAATGAACCAGAAGATGGAAGATCTTTCTGTCTTTGCCTGTCGCTCTGCTTTTCAAGTAGATGAAAGTAAATGTTAAGACAAAACAGACTTCCTTGGCAGGGTTTTGGCTTAGTGGTAAGATAACACTTGGGTGTTATACCCCATCCCAGATCAGAGTGCTTTTGTTTGAGTCCTGATCACTCCTTATAACAGCTTCTAACTAATAAAGATCCTGGTATACGGTAGGTGATGTCTCAAGTACTTGGGTCCTTACCTGCCATGCTGGAATCCTAGATGGGCAGCCTCCTGGATTCCATCTAGGCAAGTTCTAACCACCAAGGGCGTTTGGGTAGTAGAGCCCTAAATGTATGTTTTTGATATATGACTAGCAGAGTGTTTGATGGCTTTGTTCTCTCCATTGGAGTAAGAAATGAAGGTACTTGTAAAAGTTCATGCAAAGATGCAAAATATGATGAAGCTGTGTGTGGATTTGTTTTTATTTTTGTGAAAATAAACTTATTGTTTAAACTTACTTCCCATAAACTTTTTGGAGTGCTCTTGTAATTTAGTTGAGAAGATGAAGCACGAGCGAGACTTGGTATATAGTATCTCTGCCCTGGCTGCCCTTTGAACTCGGCCTTGACCTTATTTGCCAATAGTACTAGCACTACTGATGCTTGTCGGGGACGTTTTATTCCAATAGCACATTTTTACTCGTCTTCACAGGAGCAGCAAGTGCCAGGGGACGCTTGTGCCCCTTCCCTTTCAGTAGCTTTCCTTGGAAAAGGATGTGATTTTACTCTTTCAAGTTCAATTGTACGCTGATCAAGGACACAGGATAAGTTCTCAAGGTCTGTGATGGAGGACACACATAAGCCCGTCCTCTTAGGCACTTCCAATGGCTCGTTTGTAAGTCCCTGTATCCCACAGGGCTCAACTCAATTCCATCCCGAGTTCTTTTCATAGGTTCTGGGGAACTCAAAACCCTTTTCTCAGAAGCAGCTTTTCAGGCCTTTCATGACATGCCCAAGCGAAGGTGATTTGTAGAACTGTATGCTATTGTTTACATAGGAAAGCTACCTCTTTAAAGGAGAAACCAGACATTTTTGTTAGTTATTGAGAAGCAGAGATTCACACACAGAGAGGGAGAGAAAGAAACAGAGAAGTGGAGAGCTTCTTTCTGTTGGTTCATTCCCCAAATGCCTGCGACAGCCAGGATCTGATCAGGTCAAAGTTGGGAGCCAGGAACTTGGTTCATTCTTCTACATCAGTGGCAGAGACCCAATTACTTGAGCCAGCACTCGCTCCCTCCAAGGGTAGGGTTGTAGCAGGCAGTTATAATTAGCAAAGGCCTCAGGTTAAACCCTGACATTCTGTTATGGATGTCAGTTCCCCAAGGGGCACCTTAACTACTATGCCAAATATCTACCCTAGTTAAGAAAAGTGATGCGTGTAATCTCGTTTAATTTTTGCTACAATACAGTGGTGGAGGAGGGAGAGATGGAACTAAAATTTATTCAATTCCTAGCACGGACCAGATTCTCATATATATCATGTTATTTAAGGATGGTATTCTTAGGAACATTAAAGAGGTTTATTCTCACTTTCAGATAAGTAACCTATAACTTAGAGAAGTGAAGAGAATTGCCTGCAGGTCGCTATTATACAGTGACATCAGGTTCCCAACTCAGGCTTATCAAACTCCTTCTACCAGATCCTCTGTAAAAACAGAAAGTGTTCAAACAGAAACCAAAAATAGAATGTCTATAGTGTCTTTATTAGTTTCCTAAGGCTCCTGGAGCAATACACCACTGTGTGTCTTAAACCAGCCTAAGCCTCTGTATGTTATCTCTCAGTTCTCAGTGCTGGAGTTCTAAAATCAAGGCACTGACAGAGCCATTCTGACACCTCTAGCGGCATCCTTCCTTGCCTTTTCCAGCTTCTAATGGTTTGCTGTCAATTTTTGGCATTCTTTGATTGACAGATGAATTCTCCAATCAAATGGCAATTCCCTTGAGTGAAACGGAGGAGTCCACTTTCATTGTGAGTGATAGTGTGCACGGCAGGGAGTAGGGCCATCCTTGTTGTTTTTCACATTTTATGATTCAGAACTTTTCACTGAGTTGTCTCTTTGTTTTCTGTGTCTTTGTTTTTGTCTTAAGAAGGCTCACCTCTTTTTCAGAACAAACTTTGTGATATTTGACAAGTAAACCTCAAACTGGCTATTTATAAATTGTATCTGCTTCTTTTTCTTGTACAACATCTACATTGAATCGATTTAGCATTTTTTAAATCTTCTGTAGATTAGAATGCAGAGAAATGCTTCACATGGAAGCTTCCTAACACATACGCATTCTTTTATAAATCACATGATGGTCATTTTCTGTGTAATGGGATGTTATTTTTGCCCTTTAAAAAACATGCTTTCCTCTAAACACATGTTTTAAGCTACTCCATGAGACTTATTACCATATTGGCTTTGAGATGCCAGCCTACTAACCAACACTCATAGCTAATGTATTTAGTCCACCTGTCACTCATGATATATATTCAATTATCAGTCACAACTACAAATATTATACTTCATAAATTTCTAACTACTTAATTCCATTGTTATATAGAACTAACTACGATTCATCATTTCTAAAGATTTATTTGAGACCAGTATGATGGCTCAGAAGGAATGTTCAAGTTCAGGAATCATTTATCATATATATTTAACAAAAAACTGAAGATAAGAATATGACTTCCAAATGTGTTCTCCATGTCTTTAAAGCTTTAAAAGAAAACAGTAAAACTACTTTAAAACAACTAGTTATCTAATTCTTTTTCTTTATATATATCCTTAAAGTATTGCATTATCAGAAGCAGGTATATAGTGTTTTATATAAGATCAGTATTCTTACATTATTTTTCCTCTGTGGTCTTAGTAAAAAAATTGTCTTACAGTGCATGGAAGTGTTCTCTAGACCTGTTGGAGATGAAAACATTTATGAAATAATTTTAAGTGTTTTGGAACAAGGTTGCTGGTTTCTGAACACACTGTCAAGAAACAACAAAGGAATAAGAAGACTAGCATTTTAATGTATTGTTTTATGTACTTGCAGAGTTTGGGTATTCAGTCTTTTTCATTGAATTATTATCACTGTAGGATTGTTGGTTCTTTGGAACACTGAGCCAGAGTCCTGAAGCTTTAGCTTTGCATTTTTGTTTATTCATCCTGTAGCTCCTAGATGTAGCAGAGGGAGCATGAAGTGATGGCTGCAAGCCCTGTCTGGAGGCACACAGCTGACCTGAGTCAGGAGACTTTGGGCCTCAGCTTCTGCTCCTGAGGTTTGGATCTGACACTCTCAGAGCAGCGCTTCTCCACACTTACACTTCTAGGCAGCAGTTACTATCCTTCTGGGTTTAATTTGTTCTACAGAAAATTCTTCAAATGTTCTAATGTAAAATGTGAATAACAGAGCCTACTCATAAGCTTTTTATGGTAAATTAGATGTCTCACATAGAAATCTGGTGCATGTATAGCTTAGGCCATTCTCTTTGAATGTGCGATTCAAGATACTTTGGTGACCAAAATGATTAATTTGCTCTATGTCTCTTAAAATCCATCATTCTCTGAGCATCATTTAAACATCAGGAGCACCAAGATCATTACATCTTCCTTGACACATCTCTTGATATGATTGCGTATATTATATTGAAGTACAGAGATTATATTAAAATATAAGACACTGAGTTGGAGTTCACTATCATCAGGTATCAAAATATCTTGAATAAAGATAGCTCCAATAGGAGAATAACTGATACCTGCTGTGTCATCATTCTAAGCCTCATGGTTCAGTGAAACCAGTTGCTGTTGGTTAAGTAACAATTGGGTTATATAAATCCCACCATGCCTATGATTGGAAGTCTAAAGCTTCCATGTAAAAATAGTGGTGCACATCATCATGTTTTTACTGTGGGTGGAAAATTAGCAGAGTGAGACAAAGGTATAGCTTACAGCATTATTGGAACGAAATGGTTAAGCTCCTGCCCCGACCTGCCGCAATCCCCACCAGTTCTCTTCGTAATTCATGAGAACTTCTTGGCATCTTTTAGACGTGATCTGGGGACCTTGTGAGACCAAGCTGAGGCGATAATATCCACTTAGAAGGTTGCATTGTTCATCATTTGTGAATGTAGATTTCAAGAGTGCCCTAACCTTGTTTTCTGATTCAAAGCAGCCTGACTCATTCAGTTTTTGGTTTTCTGGTTCATTATGTGATCATCATTCCATATGGTGCTGTTATCTTCCAGCTCATATTTTCATCAACTAGCACTAGCTTGTTGCCCATTTAATGATGCAGAAATTTAAATTCATGGATGGCAGTTTCAGATGTTAAAACATCATGCAAATTTACCTAAGGAAAATGAGCAAAAGAGCATTTTTGCATTCAGAGAAAAGTGGCTCTTTATGCTAAGGAAGCATTCTTGATCTCCTCTGTTCCCATAACTTATTAAAAATATCATCCAATTAGAGGATGCCTAAATTAAAAACCTCAGGCTCTGCAGCCTACTAGGAATGGCATTCATATGAGAGAGGAATGTATTTTAACTCAAATTATGTGTGTCAGTTTTGCCAAAGTGCCATAAACCTCCATTTATCAAAATGAATCACTTCAGAAACAGAAACAGAAGCAGTGCATTCCTTAGGTATCCCAGAATTTGCTCCTCATTATTGAGGTCTCAAAAAACTTGAAGTTACTCTAACTCCATCCGTAGTTTCCAGGCTTCAAGCTGCTAGCACATGTTGGATGTTCTCTTTCAGTGGTGATGACAGAATCTAACCCATGAGTCTAGCGGGTTGATGACAATCCAGGGCTGTAGGAAGTCATAGCATTTGGGGCCACTGAACAGAATCCATCAAGTTCGTGAATTTCAAGATAAGCAGCCTGGGTGGAGAACTGGAGCAATGTGACTGCTGTCTACTCATTGTCGCTGAACAATCATGAGGCAACTGGGTTGTTAACGTCTTCCACAGATTCAGGCAGGATGCCCAGTGTTTTTGGCAGGCTGGTGAGAGACTGATGACTTCCCAGCAGGTGACTTTTCAGAAACAGGTGAATATGGTTTCTGTACATTGGCATCCCAGCTTAGCTTTCTCATTACTTCCATCTTGGAAGTAGTGCTTTTCAGAGAGGGGGTTGCATTACTTGCATGGTTTAATTTTTGCTGTGAATCTTTGTGCTATTGAAAACAGATTCTTATTCATTCAGTCTCACTCTCAACCATTTGAAATAGCCAGGAAGCATCTAAGCCTACTAAAGAAGAGAAATTAGTCATTGATAAAATAGAGTAGCCAGAGAATAAATGCATAGATTGTTATCGTCCACAACTAATAGCCACCCCTTGTTTCCTTAAATAGTTCGGTTCCACATGCTAAACAATTGACTATTTTCAAAAGTAAATTAATGGTAGAAAGAATAAAAAGGCTCACATGTCCTGATTTAATTTTAACAGGCTGCTGGGGCCTGTTTGTTTCTTTTCCTGTTTTAATAGCACTGCTTACAGACAGCTAATGTCCTATGATAGCAGTTAACAGTATTTATGCGTGATATAAAACTATGCTTCTAGAGATTTTCAGGTGCTTAAATATTTCACAACACATAAAATGCTATCTTTTGATTTGTCTAAAAGAAGTTTGCCTGTTTGTTGTCAACCCGGAGTATGCCAGGGAACTGTTAAGATCCTCATTTGTTGGCTGCTGCCTTATCAGAAGGCTAAAAGTTAATTTAGTACCTGGGAGAAAGAACTGAGAATAACTTTATTAATTTCTGCCTCTACTACCAAATTTCTGGCTGTTTTGGTATTGATTAGAAATCTTGCCAGGCCTATTTTCCCCCTGTTTCTGGATGGCAAGGACATCACCTTTCCTTGGCTAGTTGGCTTCAGTGTTAGTAAGCCTGGAAAAATATATAGATTCTTGATCTTAACACACCAGGCAACTACCAACTTCACTGCACTCACTGAATATACCAACTACACAGCCAAATGGTAGCACTTTCTCTTTCTATTGCTTGATTTTTTTTTTCTCATTCAAATTTCAAAAACATTTCTGGAAAGAAAGTAAAAAATGCTATCTTCATTATGAATTCTTCACAGCTGCCATAACTCAGGCATGTAGATAAAATCTACTCTCCAAATCTATAGTCCAATATTACAGAAGGAATGTCTAAAGAGAACCAATACAGAGCACGCATTGCATTGGAATATAAGCAAATGTTCTGAAGACCTAAGATGATGGGGAGGAATTATGTGAGCCGTGAATGCGTGTTTTACACAGATACGCCGAATGCCCAGTGACAGGGGTCACTTAGCTTTCCATGATTATATCCTTTCTGCACTGGGCAGGCACATCTCATTTGACAAATTGCTTGTAAACTATCTACTTATGATGCCACAGAATCCCTCCTGATTACAGATTAAGCATAAACAATATAAGAAGGTAAATCCTTTTTTTTTTTTTTTTTTTTTTTTTTTTTTAGAATGTGGACATTCTGAATCCCTGGGTTTCTTGACAGAAGGAAAAAAAGGACTCCTCACTGGAGATAATGACTCGGCAGTTGGCTTTTGAATGTTACATTGTGCAGGTGATGTGGTTCACAGTTCTTGCCCAAGCCACACTCAGAATAGCTTCTCTTTCCATTCTTTGGGCACTAAAAGGCAAGCAGGAACTTCTCTATTTCCAAAAGCATGCAGGGATGAAGGCTGTATTGTTGTTCTCTTTCTGGTTAAATGTGTGAACCTGATTCAGCATCCTTTTCTCAGAGGTCTCTTTGCATCATCTGATCGCCTTCATCTGTAGCCTCCCCACTGAGGCTGCAGTGAAAGTAGTCTTATATCCGGTCTACAGATCATTGCACAGGCATCTCTCAAATGCCAAACCTCATGGTCACCTTGTGTATCTGCAGTCCTTTCCCCGTAGAAGAGTCAAGCTTTGCTGCTTACTTCTAAAGTTTAAAATAGCCAAGTGTTGGAAACTATGCCTTTCCTTGGTCTTTGAATGTTTCCTTGCCAGATTATCTCATGCTCTGTTACACTTTGAATTACTTTCTACACTTCGGGGAAGTTTTAATTGATTCTTCTATTTACTCATTGGTATGATAGTGAGTAGGAGTTCACTACCCTGTGTATATAGGATGCAATTAATAGGAAGCAAGACTCAAAACTATCCATTGGGTGTGCAGGCTGGCTATGATTTTTGGGGTCAAGAAGGAGAAATCCAGCAGGGATACATTAAGGAGTTAATTTCTGGTTGGTTCAGTCTGAGACAGACCTATGTATAAGTTGATGTGAGGAAGAACCCAGTCAATGGGTGTGGCAGTCCATCAGACCCTCTCCTCCTGTAAGCTGTCTGGCTCCTCTCTTTCCACCTCTTAGTTTTGAACAGTTAGGTGTGCTGTTTTTGGATCTAGGTGTCAGCCTGTTCCCCATTGTACAGCTCAGTTGGTCAGCTTCAGTTCATTTGAAACTGCCATTAGCTGAGCTTTGGGGTGAAATCTATACAAACAGTGAAATAGTAACTTAGCAACTGAGTACCTATTGAGAAAGTAGTATTGGGTAGCATCAGTTATTCATGTCAAGAAAACAAAAATTTTCTCATTATCTGCGCCAGGGCATAATATCTCATGATTAAGCCTGTAGTCAACAGAAGTTGTCATAACTTTGAAAGAGAGCAGTATTGGGGTTGGAGGCCAGCTATGTGGCTGTCAACCAGAAAGCTACTTGAGATGCCATTATGTTGTGATATGACTGTAGCCCATGACCAGCCTCTTTATTTTGTGTAGAGTTTTATGGACTTGGAACAAAAACCTTATGCTAATCAAAATGGTACTAAATTGTATAAACCATAATGAGCTTTACGATTGGAAATATATTTATCTTGTGGTTAAGATGAGCATAATGTAATGTAATGAGAAGTCCATCATGCTGGAGTTGCTTAGTAAATGCAATGCAGAGGGTAACCTTGAGAAATACTGGGTCTGCCAAAAGTTCATGGAAAATGCCTATTATGTCAAGATCATTTTTGAATTGTACAATAACAAAAGTCCAGACTGAATGATCCTTTTTCCATCTAGCTCCTTCCTGTTGTGCCCAGGACGGATGAGAAGAAAGGCTTACGTGTTTAGGCCCCTGCTCCAGGTCCTGGCATTTGCAGCCATTTGGGGAGGGAATCAACACATGAGATTTTCTCTCTCTCTCATTTCCTTCCATATTCTGTCACTCTACCACTGAAATAAATAAATCATTGAAGCACAGATGAATAAACTTGCCTATCAATTGCATTTTCCATGAACTTAATGAAGTAGCTCTGTATAAGTCAATCATCAATCACTCACCAAGCTTAAATTGAGTAGGAATCCTCTCTACTTCATCCTATGTGCTGTTTCCATGGGAATCTACACTGTAAAGAAAGCCAAATACTCGATCCACCCCTGCTGCCTCCCAGAGTCAAGAGCTAGGACATGAACCCAGTACTTGAACATGGAACACAGGCACTTAATTACTAGGTTAAATACCCTTTCATCCAATGCTTTTTAATGCCACCATCACACTATTGGCTCACAAAAAGATTTTGATAAATAAAACTTGAAGTGCTTAAAAAAAATCCTGGTAATACATGAGGTTTTCTCTTTCTGTAATAATGCAAACACTCCCTTTCACTTTTTACAAAAGATTTATTTGTTTTTATTGGAAAGGCAAACTTACGAAGAAGGAGAGACAGAGATAAATATCTTCCATCCACCGGTTTCACTCCCCAAATGGCCATAATGACTATAGCTGAGGTGATACAAAGCTTCTTCTAGCTCTGCCATGTGGATGCAGGGTTCCTAGGACTTTAGCCATCCTCCGCTGTCTTCTTAGGCCATACGCAGGGAGTTGAAGAGGAAGTGCATCAGGTAGGACAGAAACTGGAGCCCATGTTCCTTTGATTCTAACCATAAAACTTTCCCTATATCCACATGTAATGGTGTTTTGTTTTGTGATTATGATAGTCATTTCCTAAAAACCTGTATAAATTCTAATTTTATCAGGCAGTATCCAGTATGACATTATTATGGGAAAAATTGAAAATAAACAAAAATACAGACTTTCTAGATATCCATAAAATATTGATAATAGAATTATATTAAATAGAGAACATGTTGTCACAAATTAGGGTCATAGTGCACTAATTCATTTATTAACTTGTTCCAATGTCCATGGAAGCTTTGACCATGCCAAACTTTGCACTGCAAGATGGGGATCACTGGTAAATAATTAGGACTTAGTCCACAAAGCTGAGGTTTTTGTGAGAAAGGTGGAAAATAAGCAGTCTGGTAAAGACTAAACAGGGAAGGAGATAGTGTAACAGGGATTCTAGGTGTCATTGGATGACGTCGAAATAATCAATGAAACTAGTGTTTATAGCTTCTACTTAGTCAAAGAGATAGAGGAGAACATTCTAGACAGAGAACAGCAAATACAACCAGGAAGGAATAGACTTGGCTTTGTTAAGAATAGAAAACCTTTAGCATGGCTTCAGCTTGGCCAAGAGGGGAGCAGTAGGTAGGGCAAGTTGTGAAGGCCACCATGGATTATGTGTAATAATAGGTTCAATTTTCTTATCCCTTCTTTCTGGAGTGTCAATAAGTTTTGTCCAGTAGGTAAACAATCCATACATCTGAAGTGCTATACATCATGCATTTATCTATGTTTTTCATAAGAATATAAAAAACTCTCTCAAAAGTATTGGCAAACTCTTGGTTTACCCTGTATCTTGTAGATTTGTAACTGCCCCTAAATTTCTTCAGAATTTGTTTTTAGTAAACCGAATTGTTTGGTTGGTTCTTAGCGTACTTGATGGTGGATCCTGCTAGAGTTTGGATGTGATTTGTATTCCAGTAATTTATGTGGTGGAAGCTCTGATCTCCAAGAAAATGATATTGTGAAGTGAGACCTAGCAGAAGATGACTAGGTAATAGGGCACCACTTTGAAAGAGATTAATGCCTGTCTCTTAGGAGATGGCTAAGTATCATCATTGATCAGTTCTCTTGAGAATGAATAGTTTCAAAGCAAGCTTGGCCCCTTCTGTGCATAGACATTTCCCTGTCCATTTTACTGCAATATTATAAGAGAGCTGGGGGTGTCTGACCAGATGTTGGCACCAACCAAGCTATTTGGACCTTTTAGACACTAGACTCTTGAACTAAATAAAATCTTTTTTTTTATGACTTACTCAATCTGTGCTATTGTGCTATTAGCAATATATAAAGCACCAAGATGGGTGCATTACAGAATTCTGTCAGGAATTATAGTAACATTGAACATTGTACAATTCCTGGAATTTGTGTCTTGGAGTTTAAGTTAAGATTTTCCCCATCTTCAGTGCATTCAGGTAAATTACTTCTGTCCTGTCTGAGTGCATAAGGATGATCACAAATAGTTCTTGATCAAATCCATAAGATGCTTCTATATTCACTAATATAATTTCCTCTGTTTCATTTGTTAATTTCTTTCTTCCTTTATAAAATGTATCAGGATTGAATTTGACTCATTTTAAGTTTGGAGACCATTTTCCTTAAAGAGAAGTGGAACACAGGGCAGTGCTTACCTGGATCTCTGATATATAGTAACAATAAAAATATTATTCAAGAGGGAAAGAAGGAGAAAGAGAGAGAGAGAGAGAGAAGAGAGAGAGAGAGAAGAGAGAATAAAACAAAGACAGTGTGAGCACTCCCATCTGTTATTCACTGTGAAAATGCTTGTAATAGCCAGGACCTCACTGGACTAAATCTGAAGCCAGGACCTCAATTCAGGTCTCCCATGAGAGGACAAGGGTACAATTAGTTGTCGCATAACCTCTGCCTCCCGGTGTCTACTCTGGCAGGAAGCTGGAATCAGCAGCCAGAACAAGGAATTGAACCCAGGTACGCTCATGTGAGATGCCAGGCATCTGGCATCTTAACCACCAGTCCATATGCTCTATCCATCTGCCAATTTTATGTGAATTGACAGGTGGCCACTAGGCCCAAGCCAACACTCTCTTTCTACACCTTGCTTCAATCATTGCTTGTTATGCTATCAAAGAAACATTCTTTAAAAATTAATAGCGTTTTATTTTTGATGGAAATGCTTTACTTGAACATGCAACATTCCTAAATTCCCAGTGTTTTCAGATAAAAATGATGGAAGTACAGGCTTACTGTTTTTGCTTGCTCCTTCTGACAATAGCAGCCTGTGTTGGTGGATGGTGGTGGAAGGAATGAAAAGGAGAGAATAGAAAATAGGTATTGTGCTTCCTTCTCAAAACAGAGAGTGAAAGAGTTTGAGAGCAAGAAATGCTAACACTCACTTTTGGATCTTCTATCTGTGACCATAGCAGTAGAACCTGTTTAACAATGACTGTTAACTTTCCAGTTGTGGGTGCCATGCAAAGGTGCACACTCTTTCTTATCCTTGTGGTTTCCCTGAGTGAGGAAAATTGCAATACACATCTTAGCTTTGAGTTACCTAAGATATCTTCTAGGAAGCTGAGAATGGAGATGACCTGAATAGGTCACTTCAGTGACTTGGTGGCTAGCTTACTCTTGTATAAAGTAAGAGGTTGGAAAGAGCATCTCTGAGGCTCCTTCTAGCTACAGTACTCTGATTATAAGAAAATTCACTTCTTCCAGAATAGAAAGCTCGATCTGTGTGATGTTTGAAGCAGAGCTAAGATTTTTCCCTTTTTTATTCTCCAGCAATTTTATGTGCAGCTTTTTCATAAGGCATTAGAAAATTGGATCCATTTTCCTTAGAGTTTTCAAAGAACTTTAAAAATACATTCCATTTATCAGTTAATATCCTCTCTATGCTGTATGAGCCAGTGCTGTGTTAGAAGTTAAAAATGACCAAAACTTAGGTGGTCAGTGCTAGGCTATTTTTCCAATTGACAATTTTTTTTATCATATCACACTTACAGTGTCTTGTAGCCAAATACAATAGATCAGAAGGTGTTCATCACACTTTCTGTGGTGCCCAGATGGAGCAAAAAATGAGTCTGGAGAAGACAGTTTTGTGTAGTAGTTAAGATAATGATTGGATTACGCAGAACTCACATCAAAGTGTCTGGTTCCTATTCTGGCTCTGCTCTCCAGTCCAAATTCTTGCTAATGCATACTCTGAAAGGCAGCAGTGTTGGTTTGGGTACTGGGGTCCCTGATACCCATGTAGGAGACTGACATTTGTTTCTGGGTCTGACTTCAGCCTGGCCAAGCCCAGCTGTTGCAGGTATTTGGGGAGTGAATCAAGTGAATCAGAGGGTAATATCTTTCTAGGTCGTTCTCTCTCCCACTCTATCTCTTCATAATTTCATAAGCAATATGTGTTTAAGCCTTGAAATTTTTTTGTTGCTGTTGCTAAAGGTTTGTTTTTGTTGCAAAGAAGAATGACAAAGAGAAACAGAAATGGAGACAGAGGGAGAGATCTTCCATCTGCTGGTTCACTCCCCAAATGGCTGTAACCATTAAAGCTTATCTAGGCCGAAATTTCGGGCATGGAATTCCATCCAGGTCTATGAATTAAATAGCAGGAGTCCAAATACCTGAGCTGTTTTCTACCACTGAGGGGCATTAGCAGAAAATCGGATGGGAAGTGGAGCAGCAGGGCCTACAACCAGCACTCATATGGGGCTTGAGTTGGCATTCTCATTGCAGGTAGAGGCTTAACTTGCTGAGCCTCAGTGCCAGCCCATACTAAGCACAGTTTTGATGAAATTTTGCTAACCATTTTGGAGTTGTTGACTAATTGCTTAACTTGAAACACCCTCATTTGTGTAGAAATTGCCACCAGCATCAATTCCAGGGGAACTTCATGTACTTTCCTAACCACAGACTTAGAAAGATTCCACTGTGAAAGAACTTGTACCATGAAGCCAAACTTTGAAATGAAAATTCTTTCTCTCAATCAGCTTCTCTTTTCAAACTCTTTTAATTTTATGGGATATTTGGTTAGGTGTCATTTATCATGGAGGTTATTTCTGATGTGGAACAAGTATTAACATTAAATATCTGGGATAAAATATCCAGTCTTGATCATTTTTACAAAGACGCGGAGAAAAGGGATATTTGCTCTCTGATCATTTGAGAAAGGAGAAAGAAGGGGAAAAGAAATAAGGGAATTTCATTTTCTTTGTTCTACTCACCAAATACTTCATTTTTTGGTGGATGTTTGTTTCTATCCATTCGCAGCCATCACATTCTGATGTAAAGTCTTTGTATCCTGAATTGGAATTTGGAGATGTTTCATAAATCTTGACCACAGCACCTGGTGCCTGGTGATCCAGTGATCCTGAAGCAGGATGTAAAGGTTATTTCAATAGATTTAGTTAGGTTAATTGATTGATGCACAGACTCCAGTAAATGTTCCTGAATGTAAATAGAAGCCTGGACTTGGGTGAGCTTGGAAATGTAAGCCTGAGCTCTTATCCCCACCCCTGCAGAACAGGTGTCAAAGGAAACTGTTGTCTATTTCTCTTCATTGAAAAACAAATTGTTAGTTTTAAATTCTTTAAAAAGATGGGCTGCGACACATATGCTTAATTTTCTTGTGAAATGATACACACTACCCTTTTGTAATTGTGTGAGTGCCCACGGGTATTGACATGTCATTATGTGTCTCCTTGTGTGTACATATATGCTGTCATTATCACCACGGCCACTCTGAAACTCCTCTTTTATGTCTCCACTTCCTCCAAGATGGGTAAGAATGCTAAAAATGAGTGAAGAATTCAGGCTGTCGCATTAAGCCCATAAGCATTTCCTATTCCAACACAGACTCATGTTGTTGAACTTTCTCGTTCTTAGCTGACTGCGAGCACAAAGTGTCTTTTGTTATTCTCCTCAGTTCCCCAAGAAATAAAAGAACTGTCTTTGGCCAACTTAATAGGGAACAATCCACATCTGTTGGGGAAGCATAGTTAGGGGTGTTTCTTCCATGTGATCAGTCCTTGCATTTTGCCAAAACGAAGCAGCGCTGATACCCTCCTGAAAGAAGGGTGGGCCATCATCCTTCATGATAATTTTCATAGGAAACCGCTTCTTTTTTTTTCTAACAAAAAAATTCCTGTTGTGCTTTTGTTTGATGTGAACTATGCTGCTTTTTACCATCTCACATTTAATTGTTGTGAAAACTTGTCTTAAGAATTTCACATTTCTAATTTTCAGTTTTCTCCCAGAAAACATCTGTTTCATGCAGGTGCTTTTGAACATATTATCTCCCACTCTTACTTTCTGTCTGATGGCAGTGGTGTACTGACTGGGGGCTTTACGATTTTATTGTAAGACAAATGTGGGACATGGCCAAAGTGAAACACTGGGGATTGGGCAGTGTAGTGCTGGTGCCTGGGAAATTCTGGGGGGAGGCTGACTGCAGAGTACCCTCCGGCAGAAGGATTTCTGAACTGGCGCATATTCCATGATTTTTTAGGTTATATTAAATCTATGCCTACTCAAATAATACAATATATGTTGAGAAAATGGACTACATAAGGCATAAGAATAAATGTCATGCAACATTTACTTTCTTTTATTTTAAGATTTATTTTTATTGGAAAGGCAGATTTACAGAGAGGAGAGATGGGGAAAAAGATCTTCCATCTGATTCATTCCCTACGTGCCCATAACAGCCGCACCGGAACTGAGCCCATCCAAAACCAGAAGCCAGGAGCTTCTTCCAGATCTGCCATGCAAATGCAACATCCCAAGACGTTGGATCATCTTCTGTTTTCCCAGGCCATAAGCAGGAAGTTGGATGGGAAGTAGACAGCCAGGATACAAACTGGTGCCCTGGCACATGCATGGTGAGAATTTGCCACTGAGCCATCTTGCCAGGACAATATTTATTTTCTTTTCTATCTTTATTGTGACAGAGGAGGAAACAAGGGCTTTGAGGCATTTGTACCTTAATTATGGAGCAATTAATTTGCAGGGCAAAACTAAAAGATTTCTGATGGGAAGACAAGGATCACCTGTAAAGAAGAAGAGCTACTTCCTTCTGGAGATGTTGGCTTAGAAAAATGCATGGATACAGACGCTGATGTCAAAGGAGAACATGGCAGCTCATTCAGTGCCATAGCAGAACAGAACAAACCGGACAACTACTCCAGCCAAACGATAACAGCAAAAAATCTCGGTCAATGCAGACTTGAGTCCGACTATGTCAGCCAATGGACACTGGGAGGGCTTCACAATCCTTGGGTTGGCAAAATCGACAGCATTTCAGAACCATCCAGACTTGAGTCTGACTATGTCAGCCAATGGACATTGGGAGGGCTTCACAATCCTTGGGTTGGCAAAATCGACAGCATTTCAGAACCATCCAAACCACTTGGGCAGAAGCCTTAGAATATACACACATTTGGACCCATGGCTGAGATGAGGTGGCGGTTCCTCATCCTTGGGTATTGGGACGTGTGGAAAGTTGTGTGTGGCTTTCCCCTTTGTCTCTCCCCTGTCCCCAGAAACAACAAGAAGAAATAGCAATTTGGAAACAATGACTTCACCCAATTTTCCCTAAGCCTTGATCCTTCCCACCCTGATCAACCATGTAATCATGATAAAAAAATAAAGCAATTTGTTAAAAAAAAAAGAAAAGAAAAATGTTTGAGTTAGGAGCATGTTCACATCAGCATCACAAAATCAGAGGTGGTCCAGGCAGAACGAGAATCTCTCAGATCATAAAGAATTGACCCCATATGCTTAACATGAAAAAGGGCAAGGACTATGGCAATAGAATCTTTAGCCTGAGACTTCTATTTTCCTTTGGCAAAATCACATGTCTTATGAATAAATTAATCAGTGGTGGTTACTGTCTGCTGTAATAAAGGATGCATTTGATGAAGGATTTGTTAGGAAACAAGGATCTTTGTCCTAAACAATGATAGTAGTTCCCAAATGTGCCCACTACAAGCTGCCACGTAGACAAACCTGGGAAAGTCACCCTAGAGCGAGGCTTTAAGTGTATTTGAGGCATAGTCTAACCTCTACAGCTTGTAATGCAATGGGGTCTGTACTGATGCTCAGGAGCCCAAATGCATGAGTCGAAAAAGCTTTGTACCACAATGGCGAAGTGGCTAAATCAAGAAAGTGCCGATTCTTCTCATTACTTGGTGGAAGGTCCTTTTATTAAATTTTTTATGTATATTAAAAAAAAACAGATTCAGAGAGGATTCTGTGAAATTCTGGGCAAACCAGACTTTTTTTGTGTGTTTATAAATGGTGAGAAAATATTTCAAGCTCAAATTAGAATAAAGTCAAATGGAAACCAAAAGTTTAAAGATTCTGCACACAGGGGTACTTCGAAAAGTTCGTGGAACAACAAAACTAAAAGCCAAGTTTATTTTGGTTTTAAAAATTAGAAAATTATGCCCATTTTCCTTAATGTGTGTTTTCCTCTGAACTTTTTAAAACCTTCTTATCTTTGAAAGCAGTAGCTTTATCTGGTTGAGTTATCAGAATGTCCTCTCACTTTTCATAAGAAGAGAAAAACATGTTAAAGAAAAGTAGCGAGGGGAGGTGTTTAGGTTATAACATTCTCCTTCCACATCAGAGTGTTGGATTTGCTCCCCAGCTCCAGTTCATGAGCCCAGCCTTCCAAGAATGCAGATTCTGGTAGTCAACTTATGTAGGAGAACTGGGTTGTAATTCCCCTTGCTGGCAGTGGTCCCAGCTCACCCTCAGCTACTGTGGGAATGTGGGGAATGAACCAACAGATGAGAGCTTCTCTCTCTTGCTCATATTTCTCTTTCTACATCATTCCAATAAACAAATTTTAAAATGTATCTTTAAAGAACAACAATGAGAATTGCAAGCATTATAAAGTAAGAGGAAGTGTTTCTAGAACTATGAGGTACAAGTACTCTGTGTGTCATCGGAAGTAGTCTGTTATTTACCAAGTCACGATTTTTAACTCTTAGTACATGGCTGTTGCTGCCATGTTACTACTTTCCTAGGCAGTGGATGTCTATTGTAGAGAACAAGACTTCTCTTTCTTAAGGATGGAGAGAAAATAGAAGGGAGTTTGTTTGGAAAAATTCTCTTTCCTATGGTTCAATGCTAATAATTTTCGAACATTTATCCCTACCAAACATTTGCCCCATCCTTCTGTTTGGGTTTTGAAACTGATGTACCTCACTTCGGAAATACAAGGAATAAGATCTGGGCCCATGGAAGGAGAAGGTGAGAATTAGACATGGCACTGGGCTCTGGAAGACAACCCAATCTCTACAGTGGACAGAAGCAGTGTAGCAACAAAAGCATGGATATTATTCATTCTCTCCTGATAAGGTTACATGCTGAAGGAATGTAAGACAGGGTCACAGATGTACTGGGGAGGAATAATTTAAAAATATGAATGGGCATTTTTTTAAACTGAATTATCTTAAAATATGACTCAATGATTAAATATTTTTTAGATCATAGATACACTTCTTTGATGAAGAAGATCCCATGGCTTGATGTGGGATTCAAAAAAAGAAAGAGAAAGAATAGTTGCTTTGTTTATTTTTGAAATATCTGAGGGATTGTTAAGTTTTGTGCTTTGAATTATTACTCTAAAGTGGAAAATTATAAAAATGCATCCTAACTAGATAACCCCTAGTTAAAACTGCTGTTGAATTTGATCTGCTTTCAATCAACGTTTTTCAAAAGTCACCTTGATGTGGACTGACACTGGTCTTTTGTTTTGTTAGCTAAAAGCTTTGCTAACACCCATCCCATCTTAATTGTTGGAGTAAATCAATACTAAAAGGAAGGTTTCCTGTTCCACTTTAACAACTATGGGCAGGTACAGTCTAGGCACATAATTACTTCACCTGTTTCATGGGCATGCTGCCATCTTGAATTCTAGTGCTTCTGCTAAGAAAAACTGGTCACTGAGAGCATCAGTGAATTAAAGCCATTCGAGGGCTTGGGTGTTCTTCAGAAACTTAAAGACCCATGACTCAGAGAAGCAGGTGGCAGAAGACAGGAAGCCTCAGAGCAACTGCACAAGAGCTTGGGTGGTGGAGACTTTTATCCACAGCTCAATTGTAAGACAGAGCCCCCGGGGATCACAAATGCTCAGGAGGTCATCTCCTGTACAGACACAACTGCTGGCTTAAAAGAGAAGGCTCCCTTTTCCTGTGCAAATCTTGAGCGTGGGCAAGCCACAAATGCCTAGGAAAGCCTGCCTGCCTGCCTGACCTGCTTGTTTGTTTATTTTTCTCAACCTTACATCCCTTTGTGATAGCACCCCTTACTGTTGGAGGATACACCTGCTGGCTTATTCTTCCGTTCTAAGCTTACAGTCATGGCCACTGCCATATTAAACCAGATGTAGTCCTGGACATTTTCCCCTCCTTTGGTGAGGACAGAGGGAGGTGTGATCCTGGGTATGGAATCATAGTTGGAAGGAGAGCGGTTTCGACTCACTAAAGAATCAATGAGCCCCTCATAGTACCAAGTGCTTCATACCGCACCTGGGGTACAGCATGAACCTGGCAGAGACATTTTCTTCCCTAATGGAGCCTCCAGATTGACCTTGAGCAGCAGAGCTGAACTGTAATCTCAGCTTGAGTGACTTCATCTGTACAAACTGGCATAGTAAAAACCATGTCACATGGTATTGCAAAAATGTATACAAAGCACCTAGAGTGATGTCTGGCTCACAGCAGAAATCCTCAAATATTTTTCTCTTTCCTTTCCCCTTCCTTGCTAAGCCTGAAATTTAACAGTCTGTGTAGAAAATTGTGAAAAACAGTGGACTATAGTGGCATATTTCATGACTCTATGATCAGCACCTCAGCTCCTTTCTTTTTGTCTACCACTCACCAGTCTCTCTTTATTCTACCCAACAGGTCCTTCTGGTGATAATTCCATGTCTTCTTTAGGGTTGCCATTGATGTTCTTTTTGACCTGATTCCACCCACTCACCATATGCTGGAGGCTGTTGGTATAGAGGAGAGGCACTGAGATTTCCTCTGCGTCCTGCACCTGGTCTAGGGCTGGACCGGACTATATATAAATAGAAATGAGCAGCAGGAATCTCTGAAATGCCACGCCTGGGGAACAGCAGGGTCTTTGCTCTGTTTGGGAGTTGTGCAGAGTGGTATCAATGGACTGGCACAGCAGCGCTTTCAAATCCCAGAGCACAGCTGGAGTGAGTCTAGTCCTACTTCTTCAATCTGTGCTCATTTAGACTGCTTGGCTTTCTAAGGGTTATGTTCAAAGCAAGCCTGGAGGAGGAAACTAAGGGATCCTAGAACTGCTTCTGTGGTTGAGGATATAAGTACCTGAGTCCTACTAACTTGGTTCAGAACTGCCTTCTACCATGTAGGTGCAAGCTGTTTACCTGTGCAAAACTCATATTGAGTATGTACCTATGTATTTTAATTTTTCCAATGGAATGCAAGGAAGAATGGTTCAGCTTATAGACTGAGGCCTGGCCAAACCTTCGGATATCATCCACAATTTTTCTTTTTCTCTCTTACTTGAATTTGGCCATCAGCTAATCCTGTTGACTCTGTCTTTGAAGCAGATAAAAAAATCCTGACCCACTCATGCCCCTCACTTCATTTTTTTCCCTAGGGCATCTTCTCTAAGAAGCCAATCTAACCATCATTGTCAGATCCACTTGTTTCTTCTCCTATTATTTTGCCACTGAATTTTATTTCCAACTAATAAGCCATGATTCTATATTTTCTGTCTTCCTGGTAATGCCTGATTGTGTGTCCCCTAAATCTGGATTTTGCAATCCTGGCCCCCAAAGCAGCAGTAGTATTAGAAAGTGGGGCCTTTTGTAAGCTCTACTCTTAAGCAAGGGATTTTGCCCTTATTACAAAAGCTCCATAGGAGCGCAGTCAGCTCTGCTGCCATGTAAGCTAGGAGTAAAAGTTGGGTCTCTGGGAAGCAAATTCTTGTCCAGGAACTGAAGCTGCTGGTGCTTTGATCTTAGACATCTCAACCTTTAGAACCATAGGCAATAACTTCCAGCCACTTACTTCAACAGTCCAAACAGATGAGGACATGCCATTCCGCCATTAGAAGACATGTGCCATGGTGTTTGAGGGTGTTTATACTTTGTTCTCTGCTATAGCCTCATCAGCGAATGTGTTGTCTGCCACAAAATTGTTCTTGTGAGCATCCATGTCAAGTAAAGCTTTTAGCCTTACAGAGAATGTGTGCAAAGCAGCTAGCAGAGGCTAGCTGTGTTTCTCTGTATGTAGGGAGGGTGGTTGTTCTTTGATGTGATTCAGCAACATCTCAAGCTAACTTCGGATTCTAGGACACTGCTTTGTGAGAATCTCCCAAAAAGACAAGCTGCTAAATCCTCCTTAGAAGTAAAAAAAAAAAAAAAAATTCAGCTTGCTGTGTTGGACATTATGTACAAAGCTTAACCACAAAGCTATGGGAATGCATAGCAGTGTTTCTGGACCTGGTGCCAGATACCAGTGTAAGTATCATCCGGGACAAATCCTGAGTCTCTATTTGAGTGCTCCATCAAAGCCATGCTTTCCACGCAGTTTTTGTTGAATGTCAATAGCAGCATGTGTGTCAACAGCCAATAAGTGAACCATGATGTCTGGTGTTAAACCAAGAAAATTTACAGAATATTCACACCAGCGGCAGCTAGACAGACACCCAACAGCATCTGTGTGGGCTGCATAGTGGAGCTGGTTAGATGGAATTAAACTTCAATACCCATTGAGATGTAAGAGAGCTGAATGGGGTGTGGGACAGACTGGACTAGTCTGCTACACATACTGGCAAACCAGGGTAGGGGCGGGCCTGGTGGGGGTTAGTGTGGGTTGCTCCGACTAGGCCACAGCTCCCACTGGTTTATGCGCCGGCTGAGTATGTGCTGGGCAGAACCAGGCTGGACTGCAACACCCATTGGTTCCAGTGGAAGTCGGGTCTGAAGACAGAATCAACCCAGCAATTGCAACCACCAGCTGATCGGGGTGATGGACTGTGCCAGGCCCTGTACTTGCTAGTACATACAAGAATCTGGTCTGAGACCACTTCAGACAAAGTTTCTTTGGAGATCTCCCCAACCGAAATGCTGGACTCAGAACCCTAACCAAGAAAAGAGAGAAGACAGAACAGGTCAACCAACCATCTCACCTATGATGGACTATGTCAATCAGTGGATTCTTCAAAGACCTCATAGTGCTTGGAGTGGCAAGATTGGCAGCAATTCATAACTATTGAAGCATTAAAACCACTTGAGCAGGAACCTCAGAGTATGCCCTACATCTGGGACCTGGGATGGGTGGGAAACTGGGTGGGCCTTCTCCCTTAATATCCCCCTTTAAACATGAAGGAAACAATATGGAAATAATAGTCTTACCCACTTTCCTATAGTCCTTGAAACTTTTTACCCTAATTAACTATGTAAAGATTGTAAAAAAAAATAATAAAAAAAGAAAAGAAAAAAAAAGAAGAAAAAAGACTATTCACACCAGCTTTCTAAGATACACATGGTGAAATTACTTATAATAAGTGTCAGCTAGATCAGACTGAAAATATGAAGCCTACACCTGAGTCGGAAGTCAGATGCCTGTGAGCCAAGTAAGAGGGCTGAGTATGTGGGATAGCATTTGTGATTCATTGTGTCATGACAAAAAAAGAAAAAAAATGACACTAGGCCTATGGTTTGCTATTCAGAATGGCCTAATCTGGAAGAACCACGGGGTCATGAGGGAACATTGCAAACTATTTTTGCTTACTTGTGCTTCTATTTTACCTTGTAAGTAGAGATCCTCATGGGAAATTCTCCGTTTCAAAGAATAGAGAGAAGTATAATGCTGCATGAATTAATTAATCAAATGCCAAAATCCTTATTTAACTCACATAATATATTATTGACCTCTGTCATCCCTGAAATGCAACATGATTGATGTGTATAATTAACTTCATTTTAGAGATTAAAAAGAGGATAAGCACTATTAATATTTTTTTCTGTGAGGCATAATGTTTTAAAATATTGCATTTTTTGTATAAGATATCAGAGAGGAAATGTGTTGAAATGTGCAACTTGAATTTTAATTTTAATGATTCAGGCAAAATCGTTAAAATCCTTAAACCCAAGTATCATGTAGAGTCAAAATTACATTAAAGCCTGTTATCATTGACAAAACAAGATAAACCATGATTCTGGAAAGTAGTAGGTTGTTTCCTGAGTATATGAGTTGTTGAATAAAAGAAGCTTACTAATCTTATGGAAAGTAAAAGATTGAATTACTTTATATTTTTACTGTATGTTTTTAGGCCATACTACTTTTTTTTACAGTGCTCTCCATTCTCTTGTATCAGTCATTGTGTTGCTTCTCATACCTTTCCAGGATAGAATCAACATTGCATACCTAGAGACTTCTTCTAGATTCAGAAAATATAATCTATCACTTCTTTACATCATCCATTCAAACTCAGTAGTGTGCAATAGCAGCAAATAGATTCTTCCATCTGACAGAGAGCATCTCTGCCCAACTCCATTAGGCATTTAGATTGTTTAGAGATGAATTCTGGTACTGTGGTCTTAAAAACTTCTGCATGGGGTTTTGACAGCTGAACAGGATAACTGGCAACTTTGCATGGATCTTTTTTATTCTGATCCTATGTGATTAGTAAACCTGGAAAACTCCAAAATAAAGCCAGATTCAGCATTCTTCTTCACGAGCAGTTAAGATGCAATATTGTGCTAGGAAAAGAGGGTGATTGAAGCTGTGTTTGAATTTAGGTCTGTAATTTTGGCTTAGCATATATGTTACAAACAGAAGTATTGTAATCCACATCTGATACATCATTGACAAAACATTAGTTGTCCATCTGTATCAAAAAACAAAAGCACCACAGAGGGTGAAAGAGGGCCTACAGAACTGTTAAGCAAGCAGAACCTCACCAGGCTCCATGTGTTGCTGCCAGCAGCCTTGAAAAGTACCGAAGGAAATAAAAACAAAAACATGCTTCCTGGCTTACTTGGTCGATGTTGGTGAACTTGGTGATGACTGCTTTTTCTCTGATAGAATCAGGTTCTAGCACCAGCGGCATGAACAAAGGCCATGGTCTATGTCTTCGGTTGGTGAATTGCAGGCGAAAAGATAAACTTACTAAAATGCCCCCCTCCCTTGATTTTCTGATTTCTTTTTCATATAGGTCCTACTTCCATAACATACCCTGTGCCATGCTTTCCTTGGAGTATTGACACTGTGTACTATCAGTACATGAGTACAGTAACTCGAGAAGCTCAGAAGACAAACTATTCTCGTTTGCTCCATCTGCTTCCATGGCACCTACGTGCTGAGCGGCATGATCAAAAGAGATGAACTTGATCAACGCCGTCCTATTTACGGAGAGAAATAGCAAAGTGTTCTGAGTCATGGAGATTCTGAAACAAGATGATATTTAGGAATTATAAAACTCTTTCTAGATACCTCTTTCTTTTCAATTGATGGAGGTTCATTATTGGTAAGTTTCTGAGGTTATGTTATGAAAAAAATTGTTTTACAGTATGGTTATATTTATATTAGATGATAGCAATTTTCTTTGCCAATACTGAGAAAATAAGCACAGATTTTATTGCCATTGTTATAATGGCATAGACTTTGGCAATGAATCACACATACAATCATATGACAAAAAATAGGAAATTGTTGAATGACAAAATACAAAGGGAAATCTAATCATCCTACAGTTGAATCCAACAGTCTATAAATATTACTGACTCAGGATCCTAAACTAATTCATTTTAGGATTCAGCATGCTATGAATTAGAAATTTCAGAAATCTGATCATGTGTCAGTTGTTTTTAATAATGGCTTCCATGTTGAGATTGTGAGTTACGTAAGTGTAGAAAACTCCAGGAGATATCCAGTTATTTAGCACAGATAGCACTTGGTGATCTTTTGGGGACCCAGTGAATTCAGACAAGTTCTGGAAGGAAAGTCATTCATGACACAAATGTCACTTCTGACAATATCAATGGAACAATGAATGTATTGCTTCAAGCCTCCTGAAGCATGGTACTTATGCTCCACGCTTCTTCACAAACAACATGGGGATTTCTTGATTTCAAAGCCAATTTCAGTCCATTGCACAACCATCATATTTTTCAGTGGTATATTTTCGTGAAGATTTTATTCAATGCTATTTCATAATTTAAGCCTACTGTTAAAAATGAAATTTTCATTTTACAGCATATTGTAACCTCGTAATATTGTTTTTGATATTGGGAAAACACAATTTTTCTGTTCATCAAACTGTGGAAGTTATGTGTCAACGAGAGAGCATCCACTGAACCATGAAGATGTCAGAATTCACACTATTGCCTAATTAAGCATTTCCTCCAAATATATTCCCTAAAGCTCTGTGGTATTTACAAATTGTGTGTTACTTAATAGAAGTGGGAATAAGTGTGAATAGAAGTTAACTTTTTAACACAATTATTATAGTTGATCACCCACCCCCACATCACCATTTTGGTCTCTCAGTTAATTCATTGTCTTGCAACAACATCAACTTGCTCAGAGTAGAAGCATACCTTGAGAAAGACACCTTGAGAAGGCAAAAATGAAAGGAAGAAAAAGACAAACGTGTTATTACTCTATTGATATACTGACGATAAAAAGGTTATGTTAAAATACCGTAAGCTAGCTTGTGATGTACAGAAACTAAGACAACGGAAGAATACAATAAAATACTTTCTGTGTAATATATTTCTTTTATCCTAATTATCTGGTTTTTAAAAATCCTTTGTCTTGTACTTGATTTTTTTTAAAGCCAGACAGAACTGTAAGCATGTATTTTAAGATTAAGCATAGCATTTAGCTTAATAGATTGGAAAAGACAGTTAGTGTACCTGTGCTGCTATAGTGTCTAAGTCTTAAAAAGAATAGTCATTTCTTGGAGTTAATTATCCTTTCCATGGATAATCACAATACTGAAAAAAAGCTATTAGGTTTATATTAGGAAGACAATAGACACAAAACCTGCGGGTTTAGTCCAGAGATGCGTTATGAAGGCCCCAAGGCTAAAAGAAATGCAGGCAGGGAAGCAAGAAGGAAGTTGGAGCTGCAGACTAATTAACCCTCAAATGACTCTGTTTACACTCCAGGAGTTTTATGGAAATAATCGGGAGAATGTTGATTGCTTCCTAGGCTGTGAAGAAGCTAAAACCTGAAATTCCCATATAACTTTTGTTTTGTTTTGTTTTGTTTGCCATTCTTGAAAGGGAATATTTGGTATGGTGGAGAAAGACAATGGCCTAATGATCTTACCAATCAGCATAGACTCTCTCTGTGTTTTGGTCACACAGCTTCTAAATATTCTTTCCCTATAAGAGACTTCAGAAGAAATTCTTGTTTTCCTATAAAATTTAGCCTTTTCATTATCATGCTGCTTAATTGCTGCAGATTTATTATAGTAAAGTAAATGATATGTGCCATAATATAAATTAGAATCTTTAATTATGATACTATTGTGATGTAATTTTTAAACTAATTTTTATTGGATGAAATGTGCTAAGCATATATATACATCTCACATTCAAAATTCCAGTTTATAGGGGCCAGTATTGTGGCATAGGGGATAACACTGCCTTCTGAAATGCTGGCTTCCCTTATTAGAACCCATTCAAATTTCAGTTGCTCTATTTCCAATCCAGCTTCCTGCTGACTGTACGGATAAAGCAGTGGAAGATGGCCCAAGTGTTTGTGCCTCAACTACTCGTATGGGAGACCTGGATGAATCTCCTGGCTTTTGGCTCATGAAAGCTGGGGAGTGAATCATCAGATGGGAGGTCTCTCTGTAACTCTGATTTTCAAATATATAAGTAAGCCTTTTAAAAAATTCCCAGACCTGGTGGTACACCGTGGGTAGGTGTGGACAGTGCCCAGGCTGGCATGTGCCATGCTGTCAGAAGACCAGGCCCTGGAGCTGCAGCCAAATTGGCCGTGAATGTGGTGGCTATAAATTATCCTAGAAGGGGATTTGGGAATGTGTGAGTGGAGGGATTGTTGAGGAAGCACATTACAGGTGAGGAATGGCTTCTGGGGGACTTCCACAGACTGGGCCACCGAAGCTTGCAAGTAAACAAAAGGGGGCTGAGACAGGTGGCTTGGAGCAGGAAACCGGAGGAAATGTCTGGGTCAGTCCAGGATACCTGCCTTGGGGGAGAACTGGGCTGGGCTAAGCTGGCATTGATCACAGCCCACTGGTAACATATGAAAGCAAGGGCCTTGGGCCTGCTTGGCAGGGATGGGACACAGTACCCACCAGTGTGCCATTTTATGCTGGGCCATAATACTAAATAGCATGCAAGAGAACTGGGTCTGGGGGCAGATTCTGAGGGAAATTTGTGGGCTCATCCCTATGGGACCACAATAACCACTGGGTTTGTGTGAGAGCTGGAGGTGATAATAGCCAAGTTATGCATAACCACAGAGCTCACCAACACTCATGGAAACTGGGATTCAAAGGAGGCTGAGCTGTCCCAAGCTGGAGCACCCAAAGGCGAACCCAAAAATTTGGTGTGGGGATTGGCTAGGATACAGCATCCACCAGCACTCACAAAGGCCAAGATTGAGGGATGGACTATGCTGGGGCCTAGCTCCTGCTGACATGCATGAGATTCAGCTTTGGAAGCAGGCCTGCTGAGGGAGCTTGTGGAATTCCCCCACAAGGGCGCAGCTCTTGCTGGTGAGCAGAAGAGTTGGGGCTGGGTGTGGGCCAGTAGAGGCAGGGTTGTTCCACTTGTTGGCAGTTTGGTGGGCTGGCTAGTGGTGCAGACTGGGTAAGGCTAGATCAAGTTATAGCACACAGTGGCACATGTGGGTGACAGGATGGGATGCAGGGCTTGCTGGGCTAGATTTCTTTACCTCCTTGTTTGTATGGGAACCTGGCCTGGGGGCAGACTGCGGAGGGCTAAGATGCAGCACCCACAAGTTGGGACTGGGGGCAGGTCAGGCTATGCCAGACAAGGCCAGGCTGCAGCATCCAATGACAAAGGCCAAGATAGTAAACAGGTCGTGCCAAGCTGGGTTGAATAACCCCTGGCATATGCAAGATACGTGGCTGGGAGCAGGCCTGGTGGGGTAGCTAATGGGATGTCCCTGCTGGGCTGCAGTTCCCACTGGTGAGCATGAGAGCCAGAATGGGAGCAGTGAGCTGGGCTGGCCATGACTGAAGCATGTGTGTATGGACTGGGTCTGGGGTTATATTAGACTGGGCCAGGCTCTTACACACTCCGGTGCTCACAAGAGCCAGTGTAGGTATAGGATAGTCTGGGTTAGGTGGGATTCAGCTGCAACACCCAACAGTAATAGTTGAAATGAGCATGGACCAGTCTTGCAAGGCCACTGAACCTGCCAGTGAGTGCTGGGACAGATGGGCAAAGCAAGGCTGGTTAAGCAACCACAAGTGCTCTTGAGATCTGTGACTGTGAGGAAGCCTGATAGAGGAGCCTGGGGAACGCCTCCATCAGGACGTAGTTACTGCTGATGAGCAAAAGTAGTTCCTACTGGTCTGCAAGTGATAAGATTGTGTGGTGAGCAAGGTTAGGCTGGGCTGCAGCTTCTAATTTGACTATGAGATGGGAATGAGGACAGAACTGATCGAGCAGTTATAACCACCAATGTGTAGCAGGTTGATGTGGGTGATGGACTGAGCTGGACGCCACACTGGCTGGCACACAAGGAGTGCCACCTCAGATGTGGTCTGAGGTCTGAGGTCACCTCAGATGTGGTTTCTTTGAGGATCTTCCAACCTGGACTACTGTACTCAAAACTCCAATAATAGCGAAAACCACAGGTTCTGTTGTCTGACTGTGGAGTACATGTGTCAGAACTGGACCTCCTTAGTTACTGAAAGCCTGTGCAGTGGACCACATGCCCAGATGCCCATGGAGGATGTGATAGCTCATTGAGGATTGCAGAGGATGTCTAATATCATGGCAAAGGATGGAGGAGGATGGAGGACAGAAATCATTGGACAATTATCCTGGTCAAACTTTGACAGCAAGTATTGGGTGAGTGGAGACTCTAAGGTAGACTATGTCAGCCAGTGGACCTTGGAAGGATTTCCTCAACCTTGCAGCATCAAAATCAACAGCATCTCAGAACAATGGAAACCAGTTAAGCAGTGCCCTCAGAACATGCTCCACATCGGGGATCTTAGGATGACATCAAGTTGACGTCCCCCATCCCTAGATACTGATGAGGTTAGCTTGCTGGGCGAGGTCCTCTCCCTTTCTCTCTCCTCCAGATACTGAAAGAAAAAATAAAATTGGAAGAAATTGCCTCATCCACTTTTTGTCTGTTGGCAGAGAAAAAGTATGCAGTCAAAGCAACAAAAAAGTATGAAGGTATTACAAAGGCTCATTTTATGAATATCTTGCTATCCTTCCGGATTGCGTATTTACAACCCTCCAGACCCTAATCAGTGGTCCATAAGGATATGCATCCTTATCAACTATGTAAGCATCATCAAAAATAAACTGAATTTATAAAAATAAACCTCAATATATGACTTTTCTAGTTTGTTTTTTTTTCATAAAAACTGAATGGTTGTTTTCTAAATTACATCCTATGCTAATAATGTAGCACAGATAATAAAATTCATATTACAACACGAAGGATACCATTGACAGACTTGTTAATGAGTATTAATTCCATGAGTGTTCACATTAATCACAATAAAAAAACCTCAAAATGCTGAAATATAAAAAATTCAAATATGAAAAGTGTCATAAAATATGCACATCATTAACAATGCTTTGAAATGTTAAAAGTAATTTTTTTTAAAGATTTAGTTTTTAATTAAAAGGTAGAGTCACAGAGAAAAAAAGGAGAAACAGAGACAGCCTTCCATCCACTGGTCTACTCCCCAGTTGGCCACAACAGCCCTAGTGGGACCAGTATGAACCTAGTAGCCGGGAGTTTCTTCTGGGTCTCTCACACAGCGCCATCCTATACTTGCTTTCCCAGGCTCATTATCAGGGAGCTGAAATGGCAGTGGAACAGCTGGGACTTGAAACAGCATCCATGTAGCTTAGACTGCTACTTCAACCCCAAAAGTAACTTTTTAAAATAACCAATAACTTAAAAATAGACTTTTACTAACCAAGGTAGAGCAAATGTCAGCACATGAACAGACCATGTTTTTGTATGACTCATTACTGCAGATACTCTAAAACGGGGCTGATTTTCTTGATGTGCAAAAAAAAAAAAAAAAAAAAAAACGACCACTGACACAGGATGGTCAAGAAGGTTTGGAATTTAAGTGCAAGGCATGGAGCACAGTGTCAGGCAACTCTCCAGGCTCCTTGAGGGACTAAGGATAAGGAATCTTGTTAACAAGCTGGAATGGAGGGGTGCATGTTCAGCTTGTGTGCAGGTCCCTGGTTGGTCTGCAATGTTTGTTGTTCTTCACTGCTTAGGCAGTAATAATTTTTATGATGGCCGAGTAGGCCTGAGTCAGGCTGGTGGTAATGACTTTGGTTCATGGCTGGAGTGTCTGGAAAAGCCTCAAGATAAGAATATGACCTGTGGAGCAGACAAATGTCCTCATGTCATTCACCTCATGAATCATGAATCTTATGATGTGTGACCCTACTGGCTAAAATTCTCCCCCAATTTGGTGACCTCATTTTAATAAGGAGTGGACTGGCAATCAAAGGAAAAAGAAACTTTAAAGAAAAGAGACTGTGAGACTGAGGGTGACCAGGGCCCAAGCATTTCCAGGATCTTCATCAAAGGCCCAGACTAGGGCTTGGATTTACAAAGTGAAAGAATGATATTTACAGTTCTGGATAATTCTGGGAAAATAATAATATTATACATGACATGTGGAAAAGAATATATATTTCAAAAGTGAAGGTCCATAAACAAATTCGATTGGAATGTAGCCATCCTAATTAACTTGTGCATTATCCTGTGCTGATTTTGTGCTGTCATGGCAGAGACAAGTAGTTAGGACAAAGACTGCATGTGCTCCAAGACAAATTTTTCATTAGCTATACGAGGAGAAAGTTTGCCAACCTCTGATGGCAGACAAAAAGTATGCAGCCAAAGCAACAACAACGTATGATGGTATTGCAAAGGCTCATTTTATGAGCATCTTGCTATACTTCGGGATCGCATATTCACGGTGTTTGTCAGTCCTTTTATACTTTATATCTTGTGACTATACCTCCCATCCTAAATAGTCACTTCCATTTCTACTTTGAATTTATAATTCTGGCTTTGTCTTAATTGCCCTCCCAAATCACTTAAACTCTAGGTCCAGCAGAAGCTGGAAACACCATCACATAATAAATCACATTTTTCTGTCTCAAGTGTAGCTGAATGCATTTCTCATGCTATATGTCTGTCCTATTTATAAACATCACACATCAGAATGAAATTAGTTTTCAGAGGGCAAAAAAGCATCTAGGGTGAGACAAAGAAAAAAATTCTGCTAAATGTTTTACCTTATTAGAACTTGACCCCCTGCTAAAACATTCTCAAATATTGTTCCCAAACAGTGCAAGCTACCGGCTTGAGTCTTGGAATGGCACATTATCACTCAGAGGGTTGTTTTTATGACTGGATTTAAAATGGAAATGCCAACAGGTTTAATTATTGTACCACTGTAGAGGGTCTGTGCATTAACAATATTGCATGAAAAAATACCAATCTCCCCTGTGAATATGTTGAGCACTCTTAATATTTTTGTTTTCATTTATAAACATTCACACTTTAATTTTTATGAATGTCAAACAAGACTTCTCATAGAAATGACCTCTGAAGTTCTTTCACTTTAAAATTCTTTCTTACAGAAAAGATGGTCAGAGCATATGAAGAGCGATAATTATTAATACAAACCAAACAGGCTTGTCATTCTCTACTTTGGTCCTATTGCATTTGGCCCATTTTTCTAGGGTAGAAACAGTGCTTTGATGAACTGAACATTCAAGCTTTAGAGAAACAGAGCTATAGATATTTCAACAATTCAGGACAGTGCTATAATAAAGCTAAGAGGAGCCATTGGCTAAGATAATTTGGGACAACTAGGTTTTTTCCTTCTTTTTTTTTTTTTAAAGTCCCTAGTTATGTAAGTGGACTCTTCTTATAACTTCAAATATTTTGATTTTATATTGGAGCAGAAAGTCTTCTCATCTGAGCTTTGGTTTCCTCTAAGATACCATATGGTGATGAATGTCCTAGACTGGTTTGTTGCTACCAAAAAAGCAAACCTGAAACAAGAAATCGGTTGCTTTTATCCAAACTCGGTGGAATTGCCTTTAGCAGCCTGCCATGTTCTTAGGATGATCCAGGCCCCACTGCTTAAAATGATCCTGTGAGAAAGCTTTCACTGGTTAATTCTGTTTTTCCTTTGGGCTATAAATTTGTTCCACTACATGTGACTAGCCTCCTCAATGGACTTGGAAACTCCCTCTTTCTCTGTACATATTTATTTATTTAGCTATTTGAAAATTACAGACTTAGAATCGGGGAGAGAGAGAGAGAGAGAAAACAAAAAGAGAGAGATCTGTTGCTTCTTTCCCAAAATGCTACAATAGCCAAGTCTGAGCCACGCTGGTGCCAATGACGCCAGGAGCCCAGCACTCCAAATGCACCTGGGGAGGCAGCAGAATGAATGAGGTAGGTGCAGGATCTCCTTTCTTGTGTACAAAAATCTCATTAATTAATAACAAGAAAACAAACAAACAAAACAAGAAAGAAGGAACAGAAGGGAGCACTAAATGCAAATCAAAGGAGGAAAGGAAAGAAAGAAGAAGCACAGCTTTACTCTACAAAATTGTTCTTGTGGTAGACCAAGAGTCTAGATAAAATCTAAAGTAGCTTCTGAGGCAACAGCACAAAGCAAAACAAATAAAAAACACCTCACACACAAAACGAAACAAAAAAACCTTTTCAGATTTAAACGCATAAATTCACAAAGGTTGTATGAAACAAGACATACATGGTGTGCTCAACAACAAAAAGCAACAATTTGATCAACTCAGTCTTCACAGAATTACATGTCTCACCTGGGTCCCTTCATACATATCCTGTCTGTCATTGCGGTTAGGACTGAACTGAAGATTTAACTCAAGATGACAGCAAAATGTTAGAATGCATTAGAGCTATTTTAATGGACAGTTATAATTCCAAGGCTCACACACTCTTTCTTGCTCTCCCTCTATTTTTAATGCATTTTTTTTTTCATGTACTGGTCTCAAATCCCTTTAGAACAACACTGTTTGATGTAATTGGTGTTAGCACAGGGACATAGCTGGAATTCTTTGGTTCTCTCATATTCACTATAAATATAAATTCGCAAACTAAATTAATTTACCAAAAAGATCTTTCGGGCAAAACAAAACAAACCAGGAAACTGAGCTTTAAAAAAAGAGATGTGTGTACGTTTACCCCTACTTAAATCTGAGGGAATGGCAAGTAATAGTCTACTACGCAATGCAAGCCAGTCACTGCATCTGGCTGGGCTTTAAACAACCATTTCTTGGCTACACAGCGCATATCTGCAAGTACTGGAGTGATCAGAGAGAAAACGGTACAATTGCAGTGAAAGGCAAAAACCAGCTCTTCTAATGGTGTAGAATTGAGATCAATGATGACATAGTTCAATTACAGCATTAGTTCTTGATGTCAGAGAGGGGTTAAAAATGGATCGTAATGACTCTTTAGCAGATAAATTTGGAGCAATTAGAGGTCTGAAAATGTCTCTTTATGTAACTGAAAAAAAAATAATTGCTCTTAAATTATCTGGGCTGTGGAACCTGTTTCTTTTGCCTGATAGAAACTGTTTTAAAACACTATAGCTTCTCAATGTGGACTTAATCAAATGAAATTCTAAGCTCAGATCTCAAGAAGGGATAGATTAGATTTTTAAATTAATCCAAGTGCTAAACATTCTAAAAGGTTAGCAAGTAAGTATATAATGGAGAATAAAGAGAATCTTGATTAAATAGTATAGCGTTATACTTCGACATGGTAGGCTTCTCATAGACAACACTGAGTTACATTTACATCCCCTCATTAGTGGTCATTGAAGAACACAAACTGCCCAGTTATACCAGACCATCCAGACTGACTACCATCCTGAAAATAGTACTTTTCATCTTTTGTTTGATATAGAGATATGTTTAGTATGTTTAACTAAACTAAGCAAACAAACCCTGTTATTATAGATTTATTATACCCAAACCATCTTTTTCTAAACCACAATTTGCAATTTATTTCTGAATTCCCAGCCTGGTAATAGCAGTAAATTCAGAAATGCTTGTCATGATTCTTTCCTTTCCTTTCCTTTCCTTTCCTTTCCTTTCCTTTCCTTTCCTTTCCTTTCCTTTCCTTTCCTTTCCTTTCCTTTCCTTTCCTTTCCTTTCCTTTCCTTTCCTTTTTTTCTGGCTTCCTTCCTTCCTTCCTGCCTTTCTGCCATCCTTTCTCTTTCTTTTTTCTATTTATGCTGTTAGGATTATTAAAATGAGATATTTGTTGCTTTATTTCTATCCATCAATGAATTGCAAGGCTACAATTCACACTAGATTGGGTTTTCTTGGAGTTGCACAAACAGGCAAAAAACCCACAAAAATCGTGTTCATGGCCATTCTGCAGAAACTAGTAAAACGCTCAATTTGGCTGTAAGAATCACATTATATACCCAAAGGAGATAGTTTGGTGTTTCTTCCCCCTGTCCTTTGTCTTGAGCTGGTCATTTAGCTGTGTATATTGATGGACCTCTAATCCCTTAGGGTTCTGTTTTCAGTAGTGTCTTCATTCTTACTATTAGTGGTAACATGAATTATGTTAATGTGAAAAAAGCATAAAGCAAGAAAACAGATTTTTTTTTGCAAGTTTATTATTTCTTGATGCTGTTTCTCAAGTAAGATTCTCTGTAACAGGTACAGGAGTTTTGATTTGAAATTGTTAAAATAAATATGCTTATATGCATATATATAATTGTGTATTATTGTACTTCATAGACAAATGACCATGATTTATATCTAATGAACCCTTTAATGACTGTTGATAATCCCATGTAAAACACTTAAGAATCCTTCACAGCAGTGTTTTAAATTAGCAATTAGTAGTACACCTTGTAACATAAGTATTTATCTTCTTTTTGTTTACACACAAGGAAACTAAAGCCCTGAAACTTTAAGCAATTGACTTAGTTTTTCATTTTTGGTATTTTATACAATCAGCTAGACATCTTAAAGATGTAAAGTAGAGGTACTTTCATAAATTCTAAACACCAATAATATGATATAAGTTCCTAATGCTTTGAGATTTGGAAAATATTTTCAAGGACAATAGCTTATTTAATTACCTGAGAATCTTTTCTTTGTGTAGATTTTATTATTGCAAGGTTATGGAAAGGTCATTTGTTGCCTGTTTCACCGTGTTCATAACGAGCTCATCCTGAGGCTGTATTTCTGTGGAGTGGAAGGATCTCAATCTCCCCAGACAAGCCTCATCCTTGGTGTGCAATGTGATGGTGTCATTTCACACCAAGGCATGTGAAATGAACAGATTAACCACAAATAGTGTGTTTATTTCAATCTGAATATTTTTGAAAAAGGTGGCTCTTTCTTTTTTTATTGTGATAAAATTCTACTCCTGGATCCTTATCATATATTTAGCGTTGTTAACCCAATACTAAAAATGTCAGGCAACACAAAAATTAAGATCTGCTCATGGGTTGGGGTTTAAAACACTTCCTAACAAGGTGAAACGGTCCTTGATGTTAATTTTATTTATTTATTTTTAAAGATTTTATTTTTATTGGAAAGTAAGATATACAGAAAGGAGGAGAGACAGAGAGGTAGATTCTTTGTTGATTCACTCCCCAAGCGGCCACAACAGCTGGAGCTGAGCCGATCTGAAGCCAGGAGTCTGAGGCCTCCTCCAGGTCTCTCATAGGAGTGCGGGGTGCCAAGGCCTTGGGTTGTCCCAAATTGCCTTCCCAGGTGACAAACAGAGAGCTGGATGGGAAGTGGGGCCACTGGGATTAGAACTGGTGTTCATATGCCATCCCGGCACATGTAAGGCAAGAACTTTTAGCTACTAGGCTACCACACTGGGCCCTATTTGTTTTAAAGGATTTGTGTGAAAGGCAGAGCAAGAGAGAGGAAGGTAGAGGATAGATGAAGAGAGACCTTTTCATCTGGTCGTTCGTAGCCTAAATGAACACGATAGCTGGGACTGAACCAAGCCAGGACCCAGGAACTCCTTCTCGGTTTCCCAGGTTTCCCATGTGGTTGGAAGGAGACCAAACATGGCCCCTCATACACCACTGTTCCAGGAATATCAGTAGGAATGTGGATTGAAAGTGAAGTAAGGAGGCTAACACAGTAGCCTGATTGGCTAATCCTCTGCCTTAACAGCATCAGCATTCCATATGGGCAAAGGGTTTCCGTCTCGGCTGTTCCCCTTCCTGTCCAATTCCCTGTTTCGGTTTAGGCAGTAGAGGATGGCCCAAGGCCTTGGGACCCTGCAGGGTGAGGGAGACCAGGAGGAAGCTCCTAGTACCTGGCTTCAGATTGGCTTAGCTCTGGCTGTTTCGGCTATCTGGGGAGTGAGACAGCAGATGGAAGGTTTTTTCCTCTGTCTTTCCTTTTCTCTATGAATCTGCCTTTGAATTAAAAATGAATAAATCTTAAGAAAAAAAATAAAATAGTGAAGTACCTGGGATTCCAATGAGTGCTTTAATATGAGCTCAAAGGCTCCACCTGCTGTGCTACAACACCAGCTTTCAGGTTAATTATATATAAAATTTTCCCTTGTTTGATAAATAATAGTTCAAATGTTTCATTTTTTAGAGGTTAACTTTAACTGATCAAATATTGCGTATCTATTTCAGTTACAATAACACTTATTTGGGACAAGCACCCTGTGTAGGGAATAAGATATTCAATTCAGCAATCAGCAGGAAGCTATCATGTTTCAGGTACTATTCTTGGGTCTGGGTTTACAAATCTGGAGAAGACATATCCTGGCCTCAGTGATTTCAAAGGGCGGATCAGGGTCAGATTATCGCAAATATGAAAGTCAGATAAGAGTGTACATTGGTAGGAGATACTGACAACCTAATTTGTTGACAAATGGTTCCCCCATCTTCCCAGCGATGCCTTCTGGGTGCTCATCTGGGGCTATGGGCACGTTAAAAGGGGCCTAGGGACTTTTGGGACCACTTGAAAGTGGATGCTTATTTCCCCAAGACCAGAGTTACTGCCTTATACCTGGAAAATATCCCTTTCTAAACCTCATACGAAACTGGAAAGATAAAAAAGTGGAATTATCAGTTTAATGAACCCCAAACAATTGCATTTGCAAAGTCACCTTTATGCCTTTAATATGTAAGTCTTTTCCTTACTGACCCATGGGAGTCTGTGACCAGAGATTAAAATACTTCATCACAGAGATTAAAATATTACATCTCTTTGGAGTTTTTATTCTGATACTCGGCTCCATTTTCTTTGAGAAGCTCTCTGTTGAGTTAGTGTGGAAGAAGAAAGGATTGAAGTGATGAGCTAACCATATTCCATGCACTAACACACATTGTTCTGTCTACAGGCCTGGTAGCAACTCCGTTAAGGTCACCTTACTTGACAAGCTGTGACCTCTTCCATGTCTGAAGATTAAGACTGAAAATCATGATAGGACGTGGAGCAAAGTTTTAAGAGTACGGAAGAGCTAAAGGAAGCAATGGGCCAAAACACTAATAGGTTTCAGGGGAAGACTCCAGTGTGCCTGGAGAAAATAAATGAATCAGTGGAAGAACAAAGCTTCCCTGTTTTGCTTTTTCAGCCCATCATTTTCCTAGTCTCTCTGTCCTGCCATCACCTTTGACAGACATACCATGTGTCTAAGTAGAGAACAGCTGTCTGTGAGGCGCTAACACCTCCACCTCCCATTTGGTGCCACCGAAGATTCTGCTTGCATGCTCAAGGGAAGTGCACTTTGAATGAAAAGTGGGTGTTTGTGCCACCCCCCTAGATTTCATGGGGCAGAGGGACATGCAGAAGCGTAGAAATGTGTCAGCGGAATAGACTGCCAGAGTACGCTGACTAAAGCTGAGTAGCACACAAATGTTTAGTTCAGTAAGGGAGTGCAGCTGAAAGTAAAGTGCAGGAGCTGATGATGCAAATGATACTCACTTCAGTTACAGCAGCTGTCTCAGCACCAGCCTATCCTCATAGTTCCAGGTAATAAAGCCTTTTGAATATACCAGACATGGGCATTGCCTTTCCTTCTTGCTTTCCCTTATCTGAGCTCCTGGACCAGTTAGAAGCCTCTCCTTTGACAGCACAGGCTGTCGAGGTTAAAGAGAACAATTGAACTCTTTCTCATCCTTCTCAGAATTTCTGGCTATGCTGAGAAACTACAGTTATTTTTTCCCCCAAGTTGATCAATTATAATCTCAGGGCAAAGCTATTGGAGTTATGAATTCTGCTTTTATCATTAGTAACTGCTAATAGCAACATTTTATATGGTAACCCTTTCTCTTCACATTCCTCATATTTATGATTCAGTGGGAATTGAGCAGATGCTGCTTGGGAGAGTTGTCTAGAAATCTTTTGAATTAGATATGATCCAAAAATCAATGGCGGAACATGGTTTTGTTCTGCTGGAACATTTCTTTGTGCTTCTAGTTCTTTGAGGGCAGATACCACGCTTTATAAATCTTTGAACCCCCTACAGACTCTAGTACCAAACTTTGAACAGGAAGGATTCTCAATCAACAATTGTTCATAAATCCGTATGTGCTTTTGAAGCAATATATATGCATATATGTATATATATATATATATATATTACTTTGAAGAATGATTCATTGCTGGAATTTTAGAAGAGTGAAATACAATACTTTAATTTTTTAAAAGCTTCTTCACCAACTTCTTCAGATTAATTCCATCAGCATCTTCTTATAAAATGTTTGTAAGGAGCTGTTTGTTAATAAATTCAGACATGGATTTCCCTTTAGAATTAATGTAATCTGTTTGGGGGAGATAAGAATGAGAATATTTTTGCAATTTGTAAAATAAAAACTCACTCACTCCGGATTTGACCCTGTCAATCATATATACATGGGTTTTTCTTATATCCTGGAATCAAATGATTAAGGAAAAAATTGCTGTGTAGTTTAGTGCGAAGAGGTTTGCCATGTAAATTATCCCTACCCCTTGGAAACCACCGTTTCTGAAATGAGAGAATTATAATACTGTCTTTCCCTTTTTTGCTATCTGAGTAAGGCCTGCTTTGTAATTATTTTAGTATGTGAACTGACTGTTCTCTGTGTTCAAAACAATTTTGAGGCAATGTGGATGAAATGTTACCCTACACTGGCATTTTGCTTTCCTTCTTTTCAATTTTCTTTCTCCATTACTGTCATCCAGTCTCCCCAACCAGAAGGAAGTTGGGGAGTTTTAGATTAAAGCCAATTCTTTGACCTGGACCACTCACTTAGAGAGGATAAAATAATGGTTGAGCTAATGTCCACAGTGTGACATTGTGTGCAAGCATGCACACACACACACACACACACACACACACACACACACACACACACACACACACACACACTGGTAATATGACCTGTGCGCATCTCCCTCAATCTAACAGTAATTTGGGATTCCTCATCTGATGGGCACTTACACAATGATCTCTTTCATATACAGGGTGGTAATTTCACACTAAACACTTCAATTATTTATAAATGGATCTCAGAGACAGCAACTGGCAGCTGGGCTATAGAAGCTGCTCCGAGTGAGGCGTGGCCAATGGAACCACATGCCACTTTAAACAGTGTTATTAATATTTATGTGACTTGATCAGCTAGTTTAGATGCAGGTCTTCCCTGGGCTGTGTGGAAGACGCTTTCCTATTTTCGCTTGCCTGTAATTATAAGCTGATTCTTCTCTTTGCCAAACTTCAGGGGTAATCGAAGGTCAACTCCCTGGTCTGAAAACTGTGCCAAACACATCCAAGTCCCAGCGCTTTCTTTACTTTTCTCTCATCTCTTTGGAGTCAATTAAACTTAAGTCTGAAAGTAAGAAACCAGGAAGCTCAAACTGTCAATCTTGGATTAAGATTTTGGTTTTAGCATTTGACAGTGACATTGATTATGTAAATAGAATTAATCTGGCATAAGGGAAACTAGTAAAATAGATTAAGATCTCCGGTTAATGAATTTACAGCTTTCAAATAGAAACACATACACGCACATAGATGCAGACATGGCAGCTCTTCAGCACCTTTGAGTCATTGCTGCACATTCCAGGTGTTTCTTGTTTTTCAAAAAAATGTCCTCTGATGTCAGTGAAGGTAGATTGTATTGACATCTAAAGCGAGATCCATTCTGCGCCTTAATCTATTAAGGAAAGGGCATACAGTACTGGTGTCCAAGAGGTCTGATTTCTCAAGTCAAATAAGAATGTATGGAAGTGATATTTATAGTACTGTTAGACAATGGCGATTCTTTGGAGAAAGAGGCTGTGAGGTTGGTTTAACATCTGTCTCCTGCTCTCCCCATCTGATGACAACCTTAAGATGGTAGTGCAATAGCTATCGGCTGGCAACCCTGTAAGGTGACAACCAATAGAGGGCAGCACAGTTACATTTTCTTAGCAGTAAGCTGGAGAACCGATGAGGCATGTATTCCTTACAGCGGTCTCCATGACCGAGTCACTTGTCTGAGCCACAAGGCAATATTTTCCCTCTTCATTAAGACTGACTGATGCGGAAATTCAGAGTAAGAAACAGGCTGTATCAGCAAAGGTCTATGTTAGAATATACTTTCACTCTCTTGTAAAGTTACAATTCAAATATTACAAATAATTTCCTTTAGTACCTTCACTGTGTTAGCCAAATACTAGTTGACATTTTGGATTTAATTTTCTCATTATCTTTTCTCTCTAGAGATTTGTGGAAATACTAATCATGGTGGTGCACATAGTGTCTGGTTTGGAAAACTGAAGTTTATGAGTTCTCTCCTAGCAAAATCCAAATTCTGAAGGCTTCCATGGCCCAGCACTATAAAGAAAACACACTGTGGAAAGGACAGGCTTAACCACTGAGTAACTAACGACCTGCACTGATGACTAATCACCTTGTATGTTGCCTCATTTGTTAGATGAGATCTGGATAAATAATCTGCAATTACAGTGGAGTAGATGAAGACTGATAGGTGAAGGAAAATTTTATCCTCTGGGATCAAAGAACTTTCCTCTGACTTTGGTGATGAATTACTTGTTGCAGGACAAATAAATACAGTGTAGAATGTGATACAATTAAAAACACTCCCCACCTAAGAACCTGTCCCAGTTGATGAAAGTCTGTTCCAGGAGGAGGCATGACTTCAACAGCTGAAGAGGTGGAGCGTAGAGCCCAGTTGGTGCCCCAGAACCAGGAGTAACCCAGGAGTGCTCATTCCACGAGTTAGTGGGCCAGAAACTGGGGTAATGAGATAATCACCTCAGTGTTTAAACAACCAAACCCTACATCTTTCCCAATTCATTGTTCTTTTCTCTTTCTTTCTTTTCTTCTTCTTCTTTTTCCTAATCTCCCAAGGAATTGCTCTCTGCTCTGGCATGGCTTGAGAAAAACAATCCAAGGATGCTGAGTTTGAAAATAGACACAAATTTTCCACGTACAAGAATAAAAAAATCAAGTTAAATTTGATGATGGTTGCAGCTAATTAGCATGTAGGCAGCTTCCTTACACCGAAGAGTGAGCTACATGCCTTATTTCTTTTAAAGAGGAAATACTAAATAAAAGATGGGGCGGATTTCATTGGGTACTGCACGCTTGAATATATGGCATCAAGGGAAATATGAAAGCTCAAAAAAACATTTGGTGCACATTCTAGAGTTTGAGCAAAACCTTGTATCACTGAATTAACTTTCAATCAAACAATCTAACTATTAGGGTGAATTTTCTCTTTATTTTTCTGCTTACCTTGACATTATTTTTGATTCCTTTAACAGTGAAGTTTTGGCTTACCTGTGTTTCAGGGAGTTTGACAAGCAGTGGGAGGCAGCAACCACAGATGTGCACACAAGGACAGCTGAACTCATTGTACTTCTCACTGTCGTCTTCGCAATCAGCACCGTTGTTTTTAACCAGTAAAGTCTCATAGATAATGAGTTTAATGAAGATCATGACTTTTCGTTCCTCTAGATTAGCACTACCATAACTGCTAGAACTGGTTAACTAAATAAAGTCTCAATCAAGATTACATACATTCATATGACACCAGCTATCCAAATACAATTGTTGAGGATAGGAATTACGGTTATGATGTGGGATGATGATGTGTGTTGCTAAAGGAAGAAGGAAGCGGGGGTTGGTGAGCCATTAGGACTTCATGCCTGATCACATCCCATGACTCTTTTCCAAGCACATTTCAGTCTGGTCCTACCGTGAATGGCGCTGGACACCATATCTTTTTGTGTTATATATAACATCAAATGAATTTTCCAGCTTATGCCACCTGTTCATCAGAGCTCAACTCCTCGAAGCCAGAGGAGAGACACCAGTGTCTTAGAGATGCCTTAAATGAAGGCGAGGAAACAAAATGTCTGGAGGCCAATCAGCAAGGCGATCACAGAACTTAGACAATTAACACTTATATTTAGGATTTTATCCTGTTTCATTTTTAACAATGGCCCAAGTGAAAAATGCAGTATTGGTCACAAGAGTTCCCATGGAACAGACGCACCGGACTGACCACTCAGTTTACTGAAGGTACTTTCTTGGTTGCCATTCTCTTCTTGTTTCTTCTTCATCGAGTTCAATTTTCCTCACTTTTCGTGATATCTTGTCTTATTTATGTTATCATCAACGTTATGCTCACTTATAAAGTTTAAAAATTGCACATTTCCTCATTTTATTCCTCACACTGCATCCCTTGGAATAAGGAAAGTCCGGTTTCCGAAACTCCACCTGGGTGGGATCATGAGCCATTGTTCAGGTAGAACAACAGAAGTTGATGAGGTTTGGAAAATTGGGGACATTCTCTCTGACACTATGAGACAGGAATGGACTTCTTCATGCCAGAAGAAGCTGAAACCAGTGCCTGGTTATTTTGCAGCTCAGGGAAATTCCAGGGGATTCAGCAGTGGAGTGCTGTAATGAAGATGTGCTGATGGAAACTGAAGACTAAATTTTATCTCCTGAGATAGTGAGGGCAGTTTGCACAGAAATATTGGAACCAATCTTCTTTAAGGATCATGGACTTCTAAAATGTGGAATAAGAATGAGGTCTTCTGTAGACATTCTGGCCTGTGTGTGCACCACAACGGTGCAATGTGCAAAAGGCAAGCCTTAATATGACTAGCACAGTACTTATTGCCATCCTAGTGGGTGATTGCTAAACATAAAATTTGAAATCTAACTTAATTAAACAGATGACATTAATTTTTCTTCTTTTTTTTTAAAACACCCAACGTTGTGGGACAAAATTCAGTTTATACAGTTACTGATATCATTGATGATTGTGATAATAGCAACAACTGCTGTTCTTTATGTGCATGTTACTTCTCCATAAAATATGTCTCTATTAAATTAAGAGGAAGTTATTATTAGTAATCCCTTATTACCTGAATAAAATTGACATCATCCATCATTTGATTTCCTGATCCAATGTGCTGCATGATCTACTCAGTGAGATGCTTTTGGATATTTTTCCCTTATCTTTGGTATCATGTCACTTCCTTACACACACAGACACACACACACACACACACACACACACACACACACACACAGACACACACAGACACACACACATTTATGTGTATGCTTTGGAATGTATAATTCTCTTCTGTGAAATCTCTTTCAGCTATTTCTAAATTGCCTTTGGGACCTTTTGGTTCCAGCAATTTGGAAAATTGTGCTATTACAGTCTACATCCTTCTAAAACCCCTAGAAATAATGGACAAAATACACTTCTCACATAGATTGACACCTAGCTGAGCTTGGAAGAAAAGGAAATTTCAGGCTTACTGAGACAAAAATGTTTCATAAAAGAAAAATAGAGCAATAAGTTTGTGAACCAGTATCATAGTGTCCTGTTTGTAGGAGAGAGGATTCTGGTGATAGATAGAGGCTCCAGTAGTTAGACTGGCAGGAGCTATGGCCTTGGGCCCACAGAAAGCCTGAGGTAGAACAAGTAGGAAAAAGAGACCAAGAAATGGAAAGTAAATTGAGGAAGTCCAAGAGAAAATCTCTCAAGAAAACTTTATTGAAAAAGAGAATACAAAGAGCTTTCCAGACTTGAATGTAGTTCTGCTGCCACAGGGTGAAGTACAATTCCAGAGAAGAAAAAGATAAATTCAACCACGCAGATCAAACCAATGGATGACCACAATTTATTTTTGCAAAATATTAGAAATAGCAAGTTTGCTACTAATTACATAATCAGTGGGCTTTTTCTTCTCAATTGAGACAACCTAGGCAGGTGCAGGAGATTATGTGAGAGAATGCATGATGATAGTATCATGGAAGAGGCATATTCCGTCCTACCATTATTATCCTGGTGATGGGCTCCAGAACACTAACAGAATCACTGCTTTTGTTTTAACCACAGTGCCATATCTTTACTCTGAATATTGGTTAACTAGGGGAGATATTGGCAGCCAGGTGTTTTACTGCTGGTTGATCTTTGGTTATCTTGAGAATCATGGCGTGTACTCACAGTTACGCTTTCCTACTTAGGAGATAAGATGGTATATATTTACACACACACACAGACAATGCATTAATACAATTTTTTTCCAACACATAAGGCATAGGACAAACTACCATCGCTAAGAGGATTAGCATTGGGAGGATACTATTCTTGCAGCTCATCAATCACTTAAATTAAAAGCATTCCATAAAGATAAATTATTCAGCACAATGTTATCAAATTAACTGGTTGTGAACATAAACTAATGGCTAAAGTAATGAGTAAGTAATCCCAGTGATAACAAAACAATGATACAACAGCAAAGCAAGACAATAGTCGCTCCTAGGATTGATTCCCAAGAACAGAGTGGATAGAGAGCTGTGGGGCAGTAGCTCACGTCCCTCCTTGCTCTCAACATACAAGAAAGCTGAGTGCAGAGAATGGAGGGGTCACATGAAACCCAGGAACCAAACAATAACAATGCCAGATAGTGAGGAGCAGTCTTATGGTGGTCAAAATACTTTGCTCTATAAATGATGTTATTGGATAATCCAGGATATTTGGCTCAAGACCCATGGATTGAATGACAGCAGTGCTTGCAAAGGTGTCATTTAAGTTTTATACTTCCCCTCGGAGCAGCAGTAAGGGACATCAAGACTCGGAAAGATTGCGTGGGTATCACCAATTGCCTGGGTATCATGAAGGAAGGAAGGAATGCTCCTTCAAGCAGAATTTTTCTGATTTTGACCCTTACTGTTCCTGCTTTCAAGTAAGCAGAAGTTGGCTTTCCATTTCCTTGTCTTCACACTGCTGCTCCACTCTGATCGTCTTCTGCATGAGCGCCCTGGCTCTGGTATGGTCACAGCTCTGAGCTCTCCACATCCATGACAGTTAGTTGCCAAGGACAATGAAGAAAAGGAAAATAGAAACTCCCTGTGAACTTGGTTGAGCTTGCTCAGCTCTTTGACCTCTCATGGACCTCCCTACTGTTCACAGAAGCAGATCTCCTGAACTGTGAGACAGCTGTTTTTGCCACAACTTCAGAATGATGCTGCGTCTCCTGCCCCCCAACATTGGGATGCATTCCTGGCTCCTTGGCCTCAGCCTGTGATAGCTGGTGTCTGTGCATGCTGGTCGGTGTCTTCATCTCAGTTAACGGTTTCAGTATGTAGCATAGGAACCCCATCCACCTGCTAGTTCCAATGTGTATCTGCTTTACCACTTCATTGGGCTTTACATAAAAGAAATGGTTACATGGTTGTATCTAAAATCTATATATTTTTTTTGATAATCTGTTCAGCCTCTACAAATTAGATTTTGAAATGAAGAAGATCGGACTGATAAGTTGCATCTACCAAAACTTTCATCTTACTGAAGTTAGGAGAGCCAGAGAGGAAGATCTTCTCTGCCCATTGATTCACTTACTCCCCAAGTGGTCACAACAGCCAGAGCTGAGCCAATCCGAAGCCAGGAGCCCAGATCTTCTTCTGGGTCTCCCACGTAGGTGCAGAATCCCAAGGCTTTGGGCCTTCCTCAACTGCTTTCCCAGGCCACAGGCAGAGAGATGGATGGAAAGCAGGGCTGTTGGGATCAGAACCAGCCCCTAGATGGGATCTTGGTGTATTCAAAGTGAGCACCTTAGTGTTAGGCTACTGCACCGGGCCCCTAAGTTTGACTTTTATCAACCCATATTTTTCATAGTTCGTTGATTGTAAAATCTTTGTTGACAGATACTGAGGACAGATACTGAAGGACAAGGAACAACAAGTTTTCTGATATTTGTTTAATAAGAGTGACATAACCATCTCTGAGCAAAATTACCTGGTGACTACATAAAAGGTTTGTGTCTTAAGCTGATCATGTCCAGGTCTCCCTTCATCACAGGCTGCTTCATGGTAGCGAGGAAAGAGCTGGAGGCAACCAGCTTATTTAAGCATCATAGATTGTACACTGGCATCCTTATTCGGAGCACAACATCAACATTTATTTTTGCACTGTGACAGGTTTCAACTCACTGCTGAGAACAAGGAAATAGCTCTGTACCCTGGGATTTTTATTCACTGCAGAGCTCAGCTCATAAGCCTGCAGGAAACTCTAAATACCTATGTGGATAAATGCCTCTCAAAATTCTGGGAAAAGAGTTTGGGGGAGATAGTGCTCAGGGAGATGGAAGATTGCTGGAGAACAACGGCTAGGTGATTTCTGCTTGAAACAGCTGTACCTGTGATGTGACTGTTTTTATTAGTAACTAAGATATCCCTGGGAAATAGCCACACAGGTCTTCTTATTCTGAAAAAGAATGTTGTTTTTGCAAGCACCTGAGCGCTGCTTCACTCTCTGAGTTAAGGAAGAGAAAGGGAAGTTTCTCTTGGCTGGTACACCCCTGGCAGAGTGGTCTAGGCTTGAGGAAGTGAGGATGAGGAATTGATGTCTTCTAACACGGTTGCAATTGCGAAAGGACACATTGAACTTAATTAAATTGCTTTCTAAAATGGGAAGTTTGTCTTCCTAAGAGAACTTCTTTGTTATGTAGACCCTACCTGTGGACACCCTGAACTATCTTGTGGTGTGGGGAAAGAACCAATTTTAAGAACCATCTCACAGTCATCATCATTTAGATAGGATGCTAGGGACAAGTGACTATTAGTGCCCAGAATTTGTCATCTTTATTATCCTAGTGTTTGCAGCAGACCGCCCCCCCAAAAAAAAAATCAACAACCTGGCATAGTGCTTAGAACAACTGAAATGAGCAAAGGCATGCAAAGTTGAATATTCTCCATATTTAGATTTCTCCACTTTTCCATATGTAAATTGGTATCAGCTAAGGAGGTTTTCCTGCTGAGTGAGATTGCTCTTGTAAGGCTTAAACTTTCTCTTGCCCCACGGCATTCTGACAGAGTGAGCATTGGGAGGGACCTGTGCTCAACGCTGCTTTACAGGGGTTTGTTCATTACAGACCCAATTCCCAGGTTCAAGGCAGACCATTGCAAGCTGCTACTACTCATCCTGCATCCGTAACCGACAGGAAGCTATTATCTTTCTCACTATTTCTATTTTATGATCTAGTATTATGTGGATGTGATGAAAATCTAAACAAAAAAATTAGAATTCTCTTCCTGCTGTGTAACAGTGCTCAGTGTAAGGCCAGGAAAGACACGTCTTCCTAATTAGACATTCCAATGAGGTATCTGTGCACAGAGGAAGAAAGCTGGAAAAGGAAACAATAAAGAAAATGTTTCCAAACTATATTTGATTATAATATTCTTAAATGTTTTTAAAAAAGGGTACTTTGCTTTATGTTGGAACTCATTGAAATAGATGATCCTATGGGAAGTAGAATTCTAGAGAAGGCAAGAGAGTCATGTGGTTAGTCTAACTTTCCATTGCAGAGAACCTTGGGACCCTGGATGAAGCCACTTATTGCGATGCCCGTACTCCATTTCATAGAGCCTGGAACTGCCTATGGCCTCTGCTTCCAGTCCAATTTCCTGTTATCGCACACCCTGGGAGACAGTGTGTGATAACTGAAGCAGGTGGGCTCTTACTACTCATGTGAGACTAAGATAGGGCTTCTGAATCCTCCCTGAACCAGCCCTGGCTGTTATTGCAACTGAGGAGATATCAGAGATGCTTTGAAGAGGCTGCATAGATGAACTACTTGGTTCCTTAAATTCAGATTCTATAGAACTATTAACCACATGACCAGTTTCCATCAAGGAAAAAGGGAATTAACATGTTTGGGCTTACCGGATGTGACAGTTTCCTTCTAAACAATATGAGGCATATGTTTATCCAGAATTCATACTGGTTATTTCAATAGAGTTCTACAAGAATAACAATAGATGCTTTCAGCATACACACACACACACACACACACACACACACACACACACACACACACATGTTTTCCTGTATTCTGTGATTGATGCTCTTATGAGCCCGTGAAGTAGAGGCAGATATCTGTATTTCCATTTTGTACATGGACACAACTTTCCCAAGGCACACAAATAATTCACTGAGGACTTAAAAGGGGTGCCCAGGGGATCCCTGTTAATTACACTTTGTAGATTGCTGGCTTCTGTAACAGCCCCACAAAACAGAAGGTGGATGGACCATTTCCCAGTATCCTTACCTGTAAAATGAAATCAAAACCATACAAATGACTACAAAGATATGCTGAAAAAATCAAATATTATTTTAAGAGAGACAATGATTCAAAGGTTTTAAAATACTATTGTAAGGTGAGGGATAAAATGTTCCACAGCAATTGGCAATTCATTATAGAGTCAAATATTCCAATAACATCCCATTTGCACTTTCCAACTTCTTATTTGCTCAGTTTCTTATTTGGTGTCTATTTATTGCACAAACATTTCACAAAATGTAGAAAGATGAAAATGACAATTTTATTTATTTTCTAGTTTCTTTTTTTAAGATATATTTATTTTTATTGGAATGGCAGATTTACTGAACAGAGAGAAAGATCTTCCTTTTGCTGGTTTGAAAGGTCTTCCTGATCTTTTTCTAACCTCTCTCTTTCTACCCTCTCTCTTTCAGGAGATGTGTGTCTTAAGCTGTACGATTATGACTCACATTAATGTGATATATATATGTAATATATATATATCATTCAATTTAAGAATAAAAACATAGACAGGAAAGGATTTGAACAAGCAGGTGTTGGCAAGTTCCCCTTTATCACTATTATTGTCATATCCATTTTTGTCTAGTTAGTGTTCAATGACTGACTATTCTTCATTTAACCTAAGTATAAAAATACAATTTTTTATTAGGATTTTTCCTTTTTTGAAGGCTCTGTGCTACATAGAAATTTTATTAAGTATGTTTGTTCTGTATTTCACTTTGTAATCTCTTGTGATACAGGTATCATTCAAAAATCTGTGATGGATATAGAAATCATATTATTTCTCTTTCCTACATAGGCTATCTTTATTGTAGTAACAAAACTTCTTAGACCGTTGTTTAGGACTAGTTATACATACCATGATACTTTGAAATTCAATGAGACTGAATGTAGATTTTTTTTCCCCTATGAAAGCTTTACTTAAGATTTTAAAAACATTGATCAGATATAAATTGGAGCATAGAAATGGTGTCTTTATGAGATACTGGGGAAGAAAAGAAAGAGAAGATATATCAATAGACATTGAAGTCTAGTTAGATAAGAGAGGAAGTGTTGGTCTTCTATTGCATGGAAGGGTGACTACAGAGAGTGAAAAGGTACTGTATACTTCATAAATGCTCGCAGAAAGGATACAGGATGCTTCATTACAAAGGAAAGTCAGATGCTCAGGAAACAGGCTCACCTCCAACTGAATGTTACATACATTGTTGGGCCTTTGATAATGACACACACTACATATGGTAGTTTTTTCCATGCAGAACAATTTCGTGCAAAAAGAGAGGCTCTCTCTGGAACTCCTCTTTATCTGCATTAAGACCAGATTGCAAACAGGGGAGCACAGTTGCCCTCGATCCTCACCTGAAATTCCATTATCTATCTCAGAGAAGGATCCAGAGCAGTGCAACCACATGTAAGAGAGCGATTCCCATTGCAAGAAAAATCTTTTCTGCTAGGCTTTGTCAAATTCCAGGACTGCCTGTGGGACAGTTCATTCTCCCATCCAAGTACTACCCAGGCCCGACCCTGATTAGCTTCCGAGATCAGATGAGACTGGGCGTGCTCAGGGTGGTATGGCCGTAGGTGGGACACTTCATTCTAAAAGTTATTTGTTCCCCATCCTGACCCTCCCGTGTAATAAAGGGGAACATACAAATTCGTGAATGTTAAGTGATTAGGTAATCATACTACTGTGATTTTTTCCCCCATGCTGTGACTTTTTTGTTTTTGAATATTAATAAGTTTGCATGCCTTTTCTCCTATTTAATCAGTTTATTCTGGTGATTCTACAGAGGGAAGGGGGCAAACATTTCCATGTGCCCTTATAATATGTATTAAAATACATAAGGCCTCATAAATATGTGCATTTTATGTTAATTTACAAGATAAAAATAAATTTTGTTTAATATTAAATTCAGGGAGAAGCATTTAGTAGCGGTTAAATTGTTGCATAGATGCCTACATTCCTTATTGGAGTTCCTAGATTTAACACCCCAATAGCTGCCTCTGGCTCCTGACTCCAGTATCTGCCAGTGAAGATGCCAGGAATTAGTGGTGATGGCTCAAATATTAGATTCTGCCACCCTAGTGGGAGCCTTGAATTGAATTCATGACTTCCGGCTTAGGTTGATCCAGTTTTAGACAATAGACCCATGGGAAAGCGAACCAGTCTATGCTTCTCAAACAATTATTTTTATTGTTCATAAAAAAATATAGTTAGAAAAATTAAGATCCCTAGAAAATGACAGATTGTCTTGGTAACCTAAATTTAAAAAATGTTTATATTCTAAGAATGCTTGCGATTAAAGTCCTTTCCTTGCATGTGCCAGGATTCCATATGGGTGCCAGTTCTAATCCCGGCAGCCCTGCTTCCCATCCAGCTCCTTGCTTGTGGCCTGGGAAAGCAGTTGAAAATGATCCAAAGCCTTGGGACCCTGCATCTGTGTGGGAGACCTGGAAGAGGCTCCTGGCTTCTGGCTTCAGATTGGCACAGCACTGGCCATTGCAGCTGATTGGGGATTGAATCAATGGATGAAGATGGATGAAGGATCTTCCTTTCTGTCTCTTCTTTTCTCTATATATCTGACTTTCTCCAATAAAAACATAAAATAAATCTTTTAAAAAATTATAAGAATGCTTTTGGACAAAATCTCACTCTGAGCAATTGATTGACATTTAGAGTGCTATAGAGCTGTCTACTCAATGGAGGATACTATCTTGGAAATTGAAGACTTTCACTAACATTATTTCCTCCTTGAATGAGAGGGCAGCTTTCAGTTCTTCCAGTATGTCTTTATTTATGAAGTATTTAGTGCTTTTTACTACTAAAAAAGAAATAAGGGATGAAAGTTCTAATATGGAAAATTTTAAGAAATGAATGTATTCCCTAATGGTTAATAAATGTATGTTTATAAAGACACAGAATGTTTAGCTAATTTAAGTGATCACATCTGTGATTCAAAACACATCTGGCCTCACCGCAAACAGCTGGGTCCACCAGTCAGGCTGGTGAAGGCTGAATACATCGTACCAGGAAGATAATTGGTCTCAGAAGTAAATGTTTCCACATGTAGCTATTCAACATTACTTCAAGGAATGTCTCTGGAGGAAGATAGATCTTGACATGCCATTCTTCTTTTCATGGTGTCTTCTGACTAAGCATGAAGGCAGTGACAGTTAACAGGGGAGCTGGGGAGAAAAGCTCCCAGAGCAGCAGCAGCAGATTCATCCCTGTGGCACACAGACTTCTAGTTGATCAAGATGGGAACTCTTTGTTTCTATCCATCCTCTGCATAGCAAGCTCTAACTCTATGAGGAGGTTGACCATTTCAAGAGAGATCAAAGAGTTTTCAGGATAGGGTGAGCCTTCTGTTACTCCTTCAGGCCAACAGTTCCCAAGGTATAGCCTCCGGAGCTCTGAGACACAGAATGGCTATGATTGAGGCCAGATTTTCTTAAGTTTTCAAGTATGGGCTTTGTACACAGAAAAGATTGTTAATGAGAAACTTCATTGAATTTAAAGATTAATATTCAGTTCAATAAAGTTACTCACTTAAAATAATGGTGATCATGATAGACTATGATGATAGTCTATGTATAATACTGGTAAGTTTTTGTAGGACCCTTGATTAATGTTTGAACCCATGAACAAATCACTTTCGATGATCTCAAACTGCATTTTATTTACACATTTAGTATTATTGACTTCATTTTTTAAAAATCTGATTTAATATTCTCAAGTTCTTCAGCAGTTTTTGTAAGGTTAGTATATTTACCTCATGAACAAGGGGAGTTTTAGGATACTTTAAATCAGGGATCCTCAAAGTGTTATCTCTGGTCAAGCCACATTAGCAATAGTTGGAAATTTGTTTGAAATGCAAATTATCAGGTTCCACTGAAAGTCTGAAAAGTCAGAAAATGGAACATGGATCTAGAAAGTTGTAATTAGGCTTAGCAAATTCTGCTTGCGATTCTCATGTATGTTAAGGTTTATGAGTTCTATTGTTACATGCAAACCTATAATATTCAAGTTAACATCACAATTCAAAAGCAGAAATATATATTCTATATATGTTTCTATACATCTATATATATTCTATACATCTCTCTATATATATGCTATTTCTAAATTTAACTTTCAAAATATCTATATTAGTTTGTTAAAGAATTTGCAGTTTCAGGAAGCAGTTCTAATCAAGATGAAATTATCAAGTGAGTTAAATTTAAAGTCATCTGCTTACCTCTGTAGGTTGCTAATTGACCCAGTGTTTGCTGGGTGTGAATTTGGAATTGGTTATATGAGTGCAAGTAGCCTCCTTGTGCAGTTATGGAACCACAGAACTTGAAATTTAACAAGGGGAAGTGGTCAACTAAGGCTGTGAGATGTCTCATTCCTTGATTTTCAAGAGAAATGACCATACCCAACTTTCACTGGACTAAAGTACTTGCTTAGTTCTTCTTAAACAATTTATTACTGTCTTCTATTCTGAGTTCTTTCCTTGCTTTTCTTATCAGAGTGACAAGTGATCTCCATATTTAAATCACTTTTAGTTGGATTCAAAAGAGACTGTCTGGCTCAACAAAGGCTATGTCCATGGCAATATCATGGGGTTTGTGAAACCGTAATCACCCTACAGATGACCAATGAATTATAAATATTTGGTCTTGTGCTTATACCTACAATCACTTTTCCATTGAATGGGGATGCTACTGAAGTACATATAAAAACAGGGCATTTTAAAATGTTACTGCTTTTATAGTAGCTTTTGTTGTTCTGCATAAATTTCATCTCTCAGTATTAAAAATACAGGTACATAAGTGCTCACAAAATCATTTTGTGCTAAAATGATTCTCATTTGGAATCCACACTATAAAAATGTAAAAGAAGGGAAAGAAGGGGTCTTCCAGGCAAAATGCCGATAGTGATTTGCCTCTTAATTAGAATCTAAAGTAACACCTTTTCAGTCAAATGAATTTTTGTCAGGCACAAAGACTGAGCACAGAAAGTGAATATTGGTATGCTATGCAGGCCTAAAGAGAAAACTGCCAACCTTACTTCATCAAGAGGACACATTTGGAATAGTTTCCCAATGACATGTTCATAGAGAATACTCCACTAAACTTGCTCATAGAGTTGCTATAGATCTTTCAAAAATGGATTTACTTATATGATGCACAGAAAACTGACCCCAGGGTGATGAAAAACATAGGAGGCATTTATTGCAAAGTACACAATAATGGACCAGGTAGACATGAGTTTTAATTCCAGTCCTCTCCAAGAAGTTGGGGATGAATGTAATTACAGATTGAAGTTGAGTTGCATATGCTCAGTGTGTATCCAAGTTCCTGACTGTCATCCAGAGCTCTCTCATAGCCCTGCTTCAACCGAAAAGTAATTGTATGTCCCTTAAGAAGACTTCGTTTACTTTAATTTTTGAGAATTTATTTTCATTTGAAAGGCAGATATACAGAGAAGGAGAAGCAGAGATCTTCCACCTGCTGGTTCATTCCTCAAATGGCTACAATGGCCTGAGCTCAGCCTGGCTGAAGCCAGGAGCCCTGAGCTTCCTCCAAGTCTCCCAACAGATTCATGGGCCCAAGACTTGAGTCATTTTTTTGCTTCTTTTCCGGGGAAAAAGCAGGGAATGCACCTTCACCACCATAGCCATTGGGGCTTCACTCACCTGTACTATTGCAAGGGTTCCTTACCTGGTCCCCCTGCAACTATGCTTCCCACAAGCATCTCCCTATATACCCCACCCCATGCGTTTACCCAGCCTCTGCAGTGAACACTAAACTCCCTATGGACTAGGTCGTGCCCCTCTTCAGTTCTAAACTGTTAGATTTCTTTGCGCCTCCTTCAGAGGAAAAGACAGCTTGTCCTTAACCACGGCCTCTGAGGGCCTCCATGATGTGACCTTTGTTGATTCCGTTCTCCAGCCTCACTGGCCTGTTTGCCTAGCATATTTTGTTTGAGAACCTTTGGCTTTGCAGTTTCCTGTTTGGCATGCTCTTCCATTAGTGTTCACATGACTCACCTACTTTAAGACTTTACTCAAACAGTAGTTCTTCAATAAAGCCATAATCATCTATATGAGATTTCATGTGCACCTCTATATTGCCCTCTCTCAATCCTCTCCAATCGCATCCTTTTTGTTTGTCACAATAATTGTAATCATTTAAAATTGCAGTTTCTCTCTTCCCTGTAGACTGTGTTCTCAAATGAGATCAGGATTTTACCTGTTTTTTCTAGTCTCTCAATTTCCTGCACCTAAAATAATACCTACACATATTTACACACTCAATAAATAATGAGTGAATAAAATAAACAACTAGGATTGAAGAATAAGAGGTCAGTAGACTGTGATTTTTTTCATCTCTGCCAGTTTCCACTATTAGTCCCAGAGTCTAATCATGTGTGTTCTGTATGCAGTGCTTCCTGGAGGAATGCATCTATTCAAGGATGTGCTAATGGCTATTGTAAGGAGCTGCAGAAACTCCAGGTTTTCAGCCCTGGTAGGCTCACAAACAGAAGGGAGTATCAGAACTTTCCACGACATGATGAATAAGCACCCACCTGTTGCTTCCAACTGTAGCCAAAGCTTTGACTTTTTAAAAGCTTTCCTTTCTGCAGGTCCATCTCTGCCCTCCCACCTTCCATGCAGCCCCCCTCCACCCCTGCCCCAGAGCCATTTGCAAGGCTGCAAGTGCAGAAGAAGGAAGAACACGGCTTAGCTTTCTGCTGCTCATTTTCTCCCAGGAACATGGAAATTGAGTTACAGATTCAATTGCTTTATTTTATTTAAAGAGGAAATTGAATAAATCCCCTGGTTTAGATTTATAATCCAGTTTAGGCCAAAACATCTTTATTTGCTGTCATTCATGGTGCCTGCTGTTTAACTCAGGTCTGTACTTGCCCTTCTCTTCCAACTGGGCTGCAAGTCTGGAAAGTCCATTCCCTAGACCTCCGTTGCCAGCTGGCTTCCGAGTGTGGCCTTCCAGGGAAAGGCACTGGCAGAGGTTGCACAGTGAAAGGAATCACTCTCAGGCGAAGCTTCAGCCTTGGCTGTGACCTTGCGACCTTCTGGTGGGTGTGTGCTCTAGCACTGATGGGGGGTTGCAGCTCCCAAGTGCTGCTTAACAATGCTGTGTTTCTATCAGAATAGAGACCTGTGTGGGCTCCCGGTACCCGGTCCAGGAGTAGGAATGGCTTCCTGAGCTGGGGATAACAACAATGAGCTCCTTTGCTTTTTGGAACACTCCTCATTTCAACATTAGCAATTTCAATTCCTTTTTAACCAATATGTTTCTGAACATCCCCTTTTACACAGTGAGCTACATCCAATATGTTTTCTTTCTTTCTTTCTTTTTTTTTGTGACTGCACGTTGAGTGACTATTTAAGTCCTAAATCTAGACTGCTACCTCTACTTTCCAGATAAGTAAGTCATAACATCATAACGGTATATTGTTCTGTGAAACAAGAAAATTACAAAGGTAAACTAAAAAAGTACTTTATGTGATAAGAAATAAATCGTGGAAATTAATGATAATAAAAGGAGGACATGCAGAGGCTACTAGTTTGCTGTAAGGAGGGAGGAGTCAGCCGTCATTGCCATCATCACCTGTGTTTGGCAGACACTCAGATGTGGCCAGAAGAATAGGAATTTTTGCAGTTAAGAAAAAGGAAAGCTCCCGACATGCCATGATTGGAGGCTTCTGGTGTAAGAGGAGCTAGCCAAAGGAGGGCATGTGATAGGATTGGTTTGGGATGCATATTTGGCTTCCTCTGATGGGTTCCAAGTTGGAAGTGAAGTTTTAATTAAGGAAGCTGTCAGTTATTAATCAAGTTCTGGACGTTGTGGGTTGACTATTACTGGGGATGTTGTTGGGCTTCATGTACAAGTTAATAGAGATAACAATTTGACTTTCTGCAATTCTATCTTAAAGCAAAGTAGCTTGGAGGGCTGATTATTATTATAATGGTTAATTTCCTGGACAGATTATTGGGTCTCAGTTCTGGGTTTTAAAATGCATTTATTATTTATGTTGTTTGCTTTTATTTGAAAGGAGAAAGAGAGAAGGGTCTTTGTGCATTTGCTAGTTCACTTCTCCAATGACCACAATGATCAGAGCCTCTGTTCTGTTTTCATATGATCTGGCCATTGCCTACTTTTATATTTAGTCTTTCAGGGTAAACAGACTTGTGAATCTGTCTTTATCTATTAACCTGGAGCCCAGGCTACAAACTTAGACAAAAGCAGAAAACTGAACTTAATGTATTTTTAAGCATGTTAAGTCTTTTCCTGAGCACATGGCATAATAAGGGTTAATGACAAAACAAATTTGAAATTTCTCCTTAATGCCAGAGATAGAATTGCCTGATCAATCAACTTTCCTTCTTGAGGTTCAAATTCCTAAAGGCAGGAAAATGTAGAAAATAAATTTTAAGTATTAAATAAATGGACAAATGTTTTTCACTAAAATTATTCATTTGTTTAAATTTTATTTATTTGATCCACAGAGAGAAGGAGAGACAGAGGAAGAGAGAGATCTTTCATCTGCTGTTTCACTCCTCAAAAGTCTGCAATAGCCAAGGTGGAGCCAAGCCAAAGCCAGGAGTCCAGAACTCCACCTGGCTCTCTGTCATGAGTAAAGGAGACCTGAATGCTACTGTGTCCCTCGAACACTAGTGGAATTGGATTAGAAGTGGAGGTGGGACTTCATCCTTTTAGGATTGCCAGGAAGGCAGAAACGAGCCCCTGTGTGTGAGAAGACCAGCAAGTTCATGCATAAAGGATTCTGGATGTCTAGAAAGCCATCTGAAATTTGCAAGCCAGAGGCTGTGCTCCATATCGTTTTGGTCCTGCACCCTGGAAACCTTGTCTGGTAACATGCCAGAGGAGATGGGGAGGAAAGATGACGAGAAGAAAATCATCCTGATCCATGAATGTTGTCTCAGCGGCTTGCGTGGTCTACCAGTTGTAACCTCCAGTAAACTTCATGTGATTGCTTACTGCCTGTCTCTGTCTCTGAATCCTTTCACCTGTAAGAGAGGAACCAACTAGCAGCAATCCCAGGCAGCTCAGGCACTGGATGTAGGTATCCCAGGGGATAGTATAACCTAGAACACCACAACGTCTGTTTGAAATTTGTTTATCTTTTAGATATCTTTTTTTCCTCTCTGGAATTGTATTCTGAAGCATTTGTGTAGGTTTTCCCTTGCCTTGAACAGAGCTGCACACATTTTATCTCTCTTAGAGTTTTTGTTTTGTTTTTAAAGTCTTAAAGGAAAGTCCCATAAGATCATTAGCCACTGCCTTACCATGCCATCACATTGTACAGCTCACTGGGTGTTCCTGGCTCTCAGATGGGGCTCTGGCAATGTTCCTGGCATGACATAATTATAAATGAAAATACAACTGCAGTGAACATAAGCATTTTGGCCTGTGCAATTGATCAAGCTTTATGTCTCCTTCAGCTGAGAAGTCATGGCTTGTTAAAAATACAATATATTTTCTGCAAAAAACTCACTGCTGCTATGACTATGGCTTTTTTTTTTTTAATCAAACCAGCTTGATTTTCTCATGAATTCACTTAGTGCTGTGGACATAGTATGGAGGGATGAGAACATGGCAGAGTTATTACATAAACCCACTGGCTGTGGAAAAAGACTAGAAGGGAATACAAGCATGGAGCCTATTTTTTTCTGTGTTAATACTGCAAAGCTATCAAGTAGCATTTGCTTGCCTGTTTTTTGTTTCTTTTTGTTTGTATTCTTAAATGATCTAGATCAGCCTCAGTTTGTAGAAAACAAAAACATTTGAGTCCACCAGCCGTCTCCTGTATTGACAACTTTCATTGATTCTTTGACATTTCTCTTGCTGAGCCCACTGCTGTCTGAGCTATTGTGTTTTGTGCTGATGACACAGGGCTGAGTTTTAAGCATTCAAGCCGCTCTCACATTTTCTCCCTTCTGGAGACAAAGAGGATTCATGTCATTCGATATCCTTGAAGCAAAAGGGAGAGCTTCAAAGGAGACCCAGGAGGGTTTCAGGGTCTCTATTCCCCAGCTGCTTCCTGCATGAGGTCGCTCCTGTAAGTTCCTTCCAGAACCACTGGCATCCCTAGCAAAAGGTCGCAGGCATTCTGTATCTGGAGGTCACATGCCTTGAAGGAGCTTTTGTCGTTTAGCCTGTGTTGTGTGTGTGTGTGTGTGTGTGTTTTGCACTGATTCTACAAGCATGCCTCTGAGATGTCAAATATCCCTGGGGCTGCTGAAATGGACAAATACATGTAGATGATTCTAGGAGAGAAGATTCCACATTATCCGTCATGGCTAATGATCAACTTCTGATGAGACTATTGTAACACTAAACAGGCAACTATCTTAATGCTGAGATGTTTTTGCTCATTGATATGTAAGGGTAGTAGTTTTAGATTTATGTATGTGAAAGGCAGAGTTACAAAGAGGAACAGAGGGAATGAATGAGAGGTGAGAAAGCGAGAGAGAGAGGAGAGAGGAGAGAAGTGGGGAGAGAAGAGTCCTTCCATTTCCTGGATCTGTCCTCCAAATAGCCTCAGCCCCAGGGCTGAGCTGGGTAGGAGCCAGGTGCTCTGCCATATGGGTGGCAGGTGCCCCAACGCTTAGGCCATCTTCTGCTGTTTCCCACAGAGTAATAGCAGGGAGCTGGATGAAAAGTGGAGTAGCAAGGATACAAATCAGCATTCATATGAGACGGCTGCAGCAAAGCTGGCCTAACCTCTTGGCCACAATTCTGGCATCAGTTAAAAGTGATTTTATCTGAGTTTTGCTCTTCTCTCAATCTAGTTTTCCGCATCAATCACACAGCACGAGGCCTTTATTCCTATGAAGAAATGTCACCTGTTATCCATGAGGTCTCCTGTAGTGTAAATGAGTAGGAAGAAGGTTTTTTGTTTGACTCTTTAATCCATTCATAATCAGGAAGCAACTAGAGATTTTTCATTTGTTTTTACTTGTTTTTTTTTAATCTAATTCGATTAAACAGTGTGAACTTTAGGAAATTGTAAGAGAGCAATATTAAAATTTTACCTTGCATTATGACCTCCCAAGTGATCCATATCCCTTCGGCTTCCAGTTAATTCTCCCTTTCTACTTCAAATGAAAAAGAGCTCTTATAGCATTGACCCTTAGGGACTCTTCCTTGTTTTGCAAAAATGTGGCAGAGTACATATGCTGCCAAACTCCTGACGGTCAGAGAGGTCTTGCTGAAGATCATTTTGAACTGGAAACCACATAAGCTCATTGAGCTATATCAAAGTTCATGCAGCTTGAGCACTAATCCTCTTAGCCAATCAGGCCAAGCAGACTCACATTCCACAATGGCAGTGACATTAAGGCATCTCCAACTTTTATATACATTTTTTTTTCTCCATGGTGGAGTAAAAATCATTCTGTTCTAGTGATCTTCTCCACTACTATGTCATGGCCAAAGTTGATCTAAATGGTTTAAAACACAAACCGCTTGGGCTAAGATCCTACAACAGTTCACCTAACACTGTTACCCCAGAACCATGGAGCACTTGCACAATGTTGGCTCAGTGATCCCCTTCCCCTCCCCTCCATCTGCAAAGGATAACATCTTGGCTGTGGACAAGGTAAGCATTTCCAGTATGAATGTTTAATGAAGCTGAAGTCAGCGTGCAGCCTGCTGTTTATTTTGCTTTCCAATGAACCCATGCTCAGCAACAGCCTTCCTACTGCTGTGACTTCTTGCAATACTTTTTCAGTGTCTTCCAGACTCAGAGGAAATTTCTTTCAATATCACCCTTCCCATGATAGATTAATTACACAAAGGATGCAGAATTCAAGGTTGTAAGGAAATTATGGGCTAAAAATAATCCCCAAGAACTTTTTTAAGCTCCAAATTCCTTATGTTTGCTCATATATGACATAAACAAAGCAAGCGCTGAAATGATCAAATCTATTTTACATTCAAACTGGGTGTCAATTGTTGTGGCTGCTACCACAATAATAATCTATCACTGGTACAATAAAAGTACACGTATGAATGAATAGTTACGAACCTGGAAAGTAAAAACTGATGACATTCTAGAAATAACAGAAAAGTGTGTGAAACATGGAGGCAGGTGGATCAGGAGTCTTGTTTCAGGCCAGCACCTGTTGAATGATATCTGCAGGCTTACATAAGCCGCTTGATAACTCTGACCAATATTTGCTTTCTTAGAAGATACCCAGGTATACCTAGTGGAATATACAGGTACATTTTCTTTTAAAACTTTCGGTGTCAGCTTCACCACTATTATAACCATTCATTGAGAACTTATATGTCACCCACTATATTGGGTGTTTATATGTATTCTTTTAGAATCTTCAAAATGACTTAGAATGGTTTCTACTCTTAAGCCCACTTTAAAGTTGTGGAAGCAAAACTGCAGGACATGTGTGCCCAACTTTGAAGCTCTTCCTGTTACCTTTATTCTGCCGCATCTTCATAGCTGGCAAGAACTCTTGCGGCACTTAATAAATATGAAAAAGGAGTCACCACTATCTGTTTTATTTTCCTCTTTCCTCCACGTATTATGAAGCTTTCTTGCTTTTTGTGAGAAGGCAGATTAATGTTTCAGGAATGGAGAAATCAAATCCACATTTTTTTTTTTGCAAATTTCAAACTTAGTTTCTGATGAAAAGGAGAAGACCCAGGAATGAAAGGCAAAGAGTTAGCATATGTAGTGAACATATATTTTTTAAAAAATGCTCATTTTTAGTCCGGTGAGAAAATAGAAATAGGAATCAATGAAAAGCTAGTCATTCAAAAAATGTAATATCTTGTCAGCAGCACAGAAAGCTTAGTGTTACTAGCAAACCATGCAGCCTTAAATAGGCACCCCACATTAGCTGTCCAAGTACCTTGGTGTTCATACTGCAAACATAAAAGTAACAATTTTAAGGCTCAGGATGCATTTCCTCCTGCGTGCCTTCATGAGGCCTGAGACCTGGTAAGTCTATCAAGTGGACAGATGGAGTAACCAGCACGTTTCTGTCTAGGAATAGAAACACTGGTATAAATAGATGGGAGGATTGGAATGCCACCCAACCTGTTTCAGATATGATGAAATGGAAAGATCGGCTTTGGAGTTAGATGAGTTCCTGTTACCATGTTTGATGTTGGGAAGGTGGGAAGGTATTGAACTTCCCTTTGTATTGCTTTTAATGTCTATAAAATGAGACTAGTAATTCCTACCTCAAAGTAGAAGATTAAGTGAGGTAAGATACATGAGCATTTTGTACAATGGAGCGACATGGGAGAAACTGAAGGCATAGGATCTATCTTTATCATCCCTTTATATTTTACTCAAATCCCTCAATTCACTGTTGACTTCAACTTGTTCTTTGACAGTAGTGGAGGCATAAAAGACATTTGTTACCTTTGAGGTTATTCAAAAACTCACTGGAAAGACATGCTATCTATAGATTTCAACATTCTTACCGTAAAACTTATTGTTGGTTCCATTTTCCGTGAACATTTTGAAGTACCCTCAGACTTGAATTTCAGACAAATCCATTCAGTTCAACAAGGTCTCTGAGCCTTGATAGATGCCATTTTCACTTTGGACATCTTCTCTGACTCTTAATGTATCACTGGCTTAAGGACTAAAATTGTATAACTTTTAAAAGATGAAGTCATTATAAGAATATAATAAAAATACAATTGATAGATTCAACTCATAAATTCAACATCTGTAATTTCTGTGTTTAGGGAAAGCATATGTAACTTTTAATGTTCATTTCCAATTTGTAAAATTTGACTAACAGTAGTGCATAACTCATTACCGTGAGCTAGTACTTTTCTTTTTATATTGGAAAGTCAGTGTTAGAGAGACAGAGAGAGAAAGACCTTCCATCTGTTGGTTTTCACCTGAAATGGCTGCATTGGCCAGGTCCGGGACAAAGATAACGCCAGGAGACAGATGCTTCATCCAGGTCTCCTGCGTGGATGTCAGGAGCCCCTGTACTTGGGCCATCCTCTACTGCTGCTTCCAGGAGTGTTAACAGGTAGTTGGTTTGAAAGCAAAGCAGCCAGGATGTAAAGCTGTACCCATATGGGATGCCAGTATGACAAACTACAGCTTTACACTCTACACCAGAATGCCACACTCTAATATATTCTTTCAACTTACTTTCACAGCTTTTTTTGCATATATGTATATCTGTGCACCACAGATAGAGAAATATTTTGTCTGTTGTCTAAAATACATTTTATCATATAATGCATTTCCATTCTGTTTATCTTTTTATTTGCCATTATGATTTGGAAATTCATCTTACCTATGAGGTGGACCCGCTTTGTTTCTTGGATTTTTATATACATTCATAAACATGCAACTTTTCCATGTTTGCCTTTGTGATCTAACCTTTGGCTTTTCCCCTGTGAACCTATGTGATGGGTTCTCAGGGATGCCTGCTTGGAGATTGGGTGAGGGCTATAAAAGACCTCATTGTCATTCAACATGACAGCAAGTATGTCTTTAAGTTTTCTTTCTCTGTCTCAGCTTAAACACACAATAAATTTCTTATAATATGGGTTGTGTGCTTTCTTTCCATTTGATAATCTGAGGAAATTCCATATGTATTTAAAAACTGAATCCTTGGTCAGTTACATACATAGAGGAACAATGTGGTGGCTCTATTATCAGCACTTAATTCATTGCCTTGATTCAAATGCTTGCAGCTCCACTCACTAAATTAGGGTTGGTACTGAGGTTTAGTGTCCTCATTCATAGGACTGGCACCGCAGCGGTCACTTTCTTCAGAGTGAGAGCAAGAGAACCAAGTAAGTCATGCACAAAAGTCATTAAGAATGAAGTCTTGCCCACCAGAAGTTATCGATGGCTTTTAGACATTGTGTTTTGTTTCCTTTTTTATTCTGCTGATGTCTTACGCCACTCCTCTCACCCAGCTTCATGGGCTCTCCCTTATCCATGTTTGTGTTCTTTGGGTAAGGGATCATGATTCGTAATTTTTTTTTGTTTATTGGTTCTTACTAATTTGCCTGTACTATATGGGAGATATTCATTATGTGTTTGTGAAATAAGTGAGTGGATGCTTTTGGTGATGTATCTTCTTTCATGAATGAATTCCCCTTTCATTTTCTTAAACTACAGTCATGCACCATCTGAAGAACAGGTAATTTTCCTCTACTATTTCTGTGATTAAATTGATCGAGAAGCTCCATCTGGGGGGTTAAAGTAACTTGCCTTCTAAGGCACTGTTCCTCATGCATTTTAAACTTATCTTCAACAGAGTGAACTGCTTTCCACATATCATGATTCTCTGCAAATCTAAAACATTTATTCTATCATTTGAAACCATTATGGAAGCCTAGATGTCCCTGTGGTAAATGAATGGAAAGATATCACTGATCTCTTGATAAAAATTCTCTGAGTAAGGTCTGCAGAGACCTGCCCGAAGTCCAGAATGAATTGCAGATGGATTTAAGATCAGACACCCATCCCTGACTTAGAGGTCAGTGTTCTTAAGCTTTTCTCTACCTTAACATTTCAGAAATATTCAGATGATCTTAAGAAGTGACCTTGAGTTTCAAGGTACTCTAAAGTCATAAGAAAAATGTCTTTCCAAGTCATGGCAATTTCCCTTAATTTTACATAGTGCTTCAAGTTTTGATAACAATCAATAAAGGGTATGTTATAGAACAAAAGGTGAATGATTAGAAAGTATGTATTATTTAATTTCAGAATGTTAAGAAATCAGAAATATAAATGAGAAGGGAGAGTCAAAGGAGAAATGACACGGAATAATAATGAATACTATTTTTGCAACCCATCAAATTCTGGTAGGAGGACAGTTGTAGTGGCTCAGCGACTTAAGTCACACTTCTGATGCTTCCATCCACACTGAAATGCCAGTCTGAGTTCTGGCTACACTGTTTTCAATCCATCTTCATGCTAATGCAGCTGGGAAGGCAGCGAATGATGGTGTAAATACTCTTGTCCCTGCCACCAATGCCAGAGTACCTCCTGGAGTTCTGGATCCTAGCTTGGTCTGGCCCAATGCTAGCCACTGTATGGATTTGGGGATTGAAACAGTGGATGGGGAGATCTCTTTTTCTGTCTCTTCCTTTCTTTTTGTCACCTGCCATTCAAATAGAAAATGAACATTTTAAAATAATTTGTTAAGAACATTGTTTCCATGATGAATATTGTTGGCAAAATTATAAAGATAAATGGGAAAAATGTAATAAAAGATGTTCCATTTTTACCAACTATTGTCAAAGTAATAGGAAAGATGTATAGTGATATATTTGCCATAACTACTGCTGCACAAATGAATATTCATGATCATTTTTATAGGCTCTCATGTATTTAAGATTTGCTATGGAGCTGAGCTGTAGAAAGTAAAGATATAATAAAAACATTTCCTATATCTTAATTCAGGCTATCAGTAGTTTTTGCTTTGTAATGACTGTGTCTTCAACCAAGTGCCCTTAATGAATTTCTCCCAGCAATATTTAGCTAATGAGTGGGAATCAGACACAGAGACTAAAAAAATTTCCTGTCTAGTTTCCTCTCCTCATTGAATTTCTTCTCTCTTGAGTAAATCACATTAATGTAGCCCGGGTATGATATTTAAACAGTAAAGTTCTGATCTTTCTTTGACAATTTCCAGCTGAGTCCTTTTCCTGTCTTCCTGCAGACACAGTTAGGCAGCCTCAGGGTTTCTCTCATCCCTTAAGGACACAGGGTTGTAGGTGTTTATTGATAACACATAAGAAACAGACTGGAAATTTGTGAATTTCTTTCTCTTGCCTGTAATCATTCAGTTGTTTAACAAACAGCAATTAAGCACCAAATCTAGAAGGACCCTTACTAAGTGCTAGAGAAGCACAGATGAATAAACTGTTGTCTTTTTGATGAAAACAAGACAACTTTTCTTATATTGCAACGTAAGCACTTTGGTGGATATGCAAGAACTGAAAGGACCCTTATTTTATGTGAGAAGGGAGATGGGATAGAAAAATATTCCTGCTGAAAAGGGAGTGACCGTTGGTCATCAGAGAAGTGGGCCGATGGCATTTTAGCAAGCTGTGTGAACAACAGGTGAGATGTATGAAAGTCCATGCATGCTCAGAAAGAATTATAGATTGCCCTATTTTTATAGGAGGAGGGGAGTGGAGATTAATGAAATTGGGAGTGTCAGTGAAGACAGGGATGCAATGTGTATTTACTGCCAGGTTCATGTGTCTGGAGATGATAGAAAACCATCTCAGGGCCCTCTGCGAGCATGTGATATGGCAGTGAGGTGGAGAAGAGATTGTATAATGGCAGGTGGTAGCTGTTATAGGAATCAACAGACAGAAGTTAAAATATTGTGTTGTGCAGTAGAGATTCGGAGCAATAAAGATGGATTACTGGTAAGGATGAAAGTGAGAAAGTTGTTCTTGCTAATTTTAAAAAGAGGAGTGAATGTTCTTAAAGATTAATAGCAATACCCATATTCACACTGTAGTGTCTGGGTCTGATACTTACTTCCAGTTCCTAATTCCCGTTTTCTATACATGCAAACCCTGGATGGCAGTGGTGATGGCTCAAGTAGTTGGATTCTTGCTACTCTTGAAGCCGACTGGGACTGAGTTTCCAAATCCAGTGTCACTTTATGGTCTGCGTCAACTTCCGGCATTTGGGGAATCTTGCTGTTTCTCTGCCTTACAAACATTGAAAATTAAACAAACAAACATACCTGAGAACTTAAAAACAATGAGTGAGAAGGTAAGCTAAAATGAAGTAAGGAAAGTAAGGATGAAGAAGAGGTGAGTGATATTTTAGATTAGGTCTTGAGTATCGAGGTGATATCATTCTGGGAAAGATGCAGGTTAGGGGGAAGATCTGTGGGAGATGCGAAAATATTCCATTAGGAAAGTTTTCCATTAGGAATTCAGCAACAGTATTTTAAGTTTCAGGCGCAAGAGTTGTCTCAGTCATTCACGCACGTGTAGCAGATAAGTATCCGAGGTCCAATGGCATCTGAAAAATCAGGTTGACAGTGTGGCTATGATTACAGCTTCAAAGTTTAATGACTAGAACTTATTCTTTCTAATTATCAGGAAATAAAATGTATCTCTGTTTTTGAGAATTGATTTATTTGTAAGGCCAAGTTAGAGACAGGAGAGACAGAAAGAGATGACTTTCATATGCTGGTTCATTCATTTCACTGGGCCAGTCTGAAGTCAGGTGCTAGGGCATCTTCCAGATCTCCCACGTAGGTTCAAGGGCTCAGGCACTTGTGCCCTCTTCCGCTTCTTTGCTAGGCACCTTAGCAGAGATTTGGTTGTAAGCAGAGAAGCTAAGAATCAAACTATTGCCTCTATTTACAACACATATTTAATCCAATGCAATTATTCTGAAAAAAGAAAAATGAGCTCTTCTATATGATTTTCCTATTCTCAATTATTTAAGGCTTTAGGTTTGTGTTTGCAAAGCAAGCAGTTAATTTAGTCAACCGATTAGTCATTTTGGGAGAACAGCAAGGCTTCAGGATGAGTGATCTTCCAAACAGAAACCCCGAGCCCCAGCCGCTTGGCTGTGCTCACCTCTCTGCTTATAATACTGGCATGGACAGTCATGGCTTCTCAGGCTTGCAATGGAGATGGGAGAAGAGTTGTTGAAAATGGAAGGGTAATTGAGAATTACAACAAAAAGGTAATTCTCCAATATCTTCTGCCGATACAAGAAAATTTCTAAAAAGCTTTACATTTCATTGCATGGTGTTGCATAAAGTCATAATAGACCAGCTACAGGCATGAGCATTATCTACATTTTAAAGAAGTAAAAACTAAATACTTAGAAGTCACAAGTTTGGAGAACTTTCAGACAACAGATCACAGGCAGGTGCATAAAGGAGGTTTGTGTTTTTCAAATCCCACTTTGTGAGAGTCATCTGTTACATGGTATGATCTCCATTGTCGTAAGGAGACAAGCCTACTCTGGTGACATGCACCCTGTGGGGGCTCAACACTTATGTAAACTCAGATAATAATGATTTTGATAATGATTATCATCTGGAATGAACAAATGCCAAGTAGCCAAAGGGAGTTCATTGCAAGATAAGTGTTTATGGGATTGTACTGTTAGTAATAATGATGTAAATGCAAAACTGATGGGACATGCCAAGAAGGGAACTGGTGGAAAGCAGCTCGTCTTCATTTCAGTTTAGTTAAGCTTAGATTTTTATGGCATTGGCATACATGGGAGAGCATTTTAAAATTAGTTCTTAACAAAAAGGAAACATAAAAACAAGGAAGCGGTGACAATTTTGACATAAAGCAACTGATGAAAATCCAACTGGGGAATACCCATTAAAATGGAACATCTAGTCTAACAACGAGCAGATGTGAAACCCCTTTACCCTGAGGTCATAAGGGAATGAATTAATGAATTTGCCAGCAATTCTTTTTCTAACAGACACTTAAGAAAACTGGAGGCAATACCAGAGTAATGAAGAACCCGTGAAAAGCCATTCATTTTGCATCTGACGGATGGCAGTGTAAACCTTGAGATTTTATAATGTTGGCCCGAAGACTGTAGTGATGGGCTTGCTGCTAACAGCCACAAAATGATACACAGCAGGGCAACTTTGGTTATGGACTTTCTGGCTAGTACACACCACCTTCATTTTCTATCACTGTTGACATTTTTCTTTCCTGGCTCATTTATGAACTGAAAGCATTTAGAGTTGGAATTGTCTTTCTGCTTTAAAGGTAGCATAATCCGATCCAAATACAGTCTATTGCCAGCCAGTATTTTCTAGCAAATTCTGCTTCCTATAAAATGTTGAATTGGTCTCACGATTTTGAATAAATGACAAAGCCCTGGGAATAAAATTCCTGGTTCAGGAATTACAAGGTTTTTTTTTTTTTTTAAATCAGCCTTTAAATTGTATGCTTCCTTGTCTGTTTTATCTAGGCTGTGAATCACTACACAACTTAATTCAGTATCAAATTAGGAACATTTGCTGAATGGCTTCAGCAAGGTGAGAAGAGAAAGGAGAATTTGGAAGTAGGTGACACTTTCAGAGCTATTCAGTTCTGAATCACATTTGCCTAGGAGGTACTTGCACTGTAATCATTTAGGAGTGCGTACTGGAGACAGGTTGTGATCCTGGGTCAGGGTTCTGAAAATATCTGTTATTGAATCTCTTGTAGAGATTTTTTTTTTTTTAAATTGAGATTGTATTTAAAAGGACTCTACATTGGGGGCTATGCTGGCTTGCATGAAATGAGAGCTCTTTCCAGGAATGGTTTTTAGGGTTGGTTATGACTAATCTGCATCATGAAGCTCTGCAAGGGAAGCATCATGGTACGTGCCAGGTTCCCATACCTTTTCTTCTGCTAATTGTCAAAAATTCCATTTTCTGGGGCTGGCATGGTAGCTCAGCAGCTCCCGGCTTCTTTGCTTCTGATCTAACGCACTGCCTATGTGTCTGGGAAGACAGAGGGTAACGGCTCAAGCATTTCAGACCCTGCCATCCGCCTAGGAAACCTAGATGGAGTTCCTGGCTACTTGGTCCAGTCTGGGAAAGGCAGCACTGGCTATTGGAGCCGTTTGAGTAGCAGACTGAAGGAAAGATATTTCTCCCTCTCTCTTTTTTGCTCCTCTTCCTCTCTCTCTATCACTCTGCCCTTCAAATGAGTAAATCTAAATAAGGTATATTTCTGTTGAAAGACTTTGGCTAGTAATTAACCATGTAAAGATTGTCGAAAATTAACCAAAAAAAAATGGAAAAAAAGATAAGACTTTGACTAGGTTCTGCCCAGGGGAGGATAAAGAAAGAATTTAATTTTCCAATGAGCATACTTTTGGAAATCAATTCTTCATGGAGATCCATGCCAAATTAAAGTTTGGTCCAATGTGGTAATAGTAGCAGCCATACAAAGCAGCCCACTTGAATGTGGCACCTTGGCACTTATGCTAATTAAGCCTATATTTTATAATTCCTGAATTTTTAGACAACTCCTATGATAAAACAAGCTCCAAGAATCCCCTAAGTTGAAGTTTAATCTTGTAGAAGGACATTGTGACCCCAGAAGGTCAGGGAACACTGGACTACAATTGATAGGATAATATTTGTATGAAAACAACTGAGTGGATATCATTTGTATGAGAACAGCTGAGTGGACAGCATGTGAATGAGAACACTTGGTGGGACATACAAAACAAAAGAGTTCCAAAGACAAATATAGAAACAGTTGATGGGTTTTGTTGATAAGCTCAATACCTCCTCCCTTATCCCGTATGACCCTCAGTGTAGAAAGTCTGATGCCACTAATAAATTTTGGCTTTTGACCATCAAAGTCCACGCATGTTTTTATCTGCTCCATGCACCAAGTCCATCACTGCAGGACAGTGACCATCTATTTTCATGTTTTTTTTTCTTTATTTGTTTGGTTTTACTTGTTGAAAAAGGATTAGTTCCATTTTGACTAATTTGATTAAAATAATATTTTAAAAATGTATCAGTGGGTCATCCACTTCCCCTGTTATATTACTTATGTTAAAAAGGACATGCTCCATCTTATTCACACAGTGTTTCAAAAATATGTGATTATCTATCTATTTAAGAAAGTGTTGAAATTTGCAGCTCAAGTTTACAAAGGGAAGCAAAAGTCTCTACTGATTTACCTGGCTAATTCGATTACATAAAAATCACTATCTCCTATGTAATTCATAGGAAGTCAAGCTTTGAGTTTTCAGTCTCCTCCAAATAGGATCAAAATTAAGAGTTAACCCAAAAAGAGGCTGATATTTGTTGCAACGATTTACATGCTACATGATGTCTACAGCTCATAGAATTATACCTAAGTCTGAATCCTGCTCCACTCCAAATTCCAATGTGCTGCCAATACACACTTTAAGAAAGCAGCAGGTAGCAGCTCCAGTACCCCCAACTACTCCAGGTAATTGGGAATCAACCAGTACAGGTGGCCTCTGTTTTGATGAATTTATGCTTTTCAAATAAATTAAAGAAATTTAAAAAGTAAAATTGCAAAAATATGTTAATGTTCCTTTGTAACATTTTAAAATTTCCTGGAGCCAGCATTGTGACATAGCAGATAAAGCTGCTGATAGCTGTGACACCTGGAATCCCGTGTGGACACTGACTTGTGTCCTGGTTGCTCTGCTTTCAATCCAGGTCCCTGCTAATGTGCTGGGTAAGCACTAGAGGATAGCCCAAGTGTTTAACATCCTGCACCTATGTGAGAGACCTAGAAATTCTTGCCTCCTGGCTTTCAGATCAGCGCAGCTCTAGTCATTTTGGCCATTTGGGAGTGAAGAAGTGAATGAAAGTAATCTTTTTCTCTCTCCTTCTCTCTGTGTAGCTCTGCCTTTAAAGCAAAAATTATAATTTTTTTTTTTAAAGAAAGAAAGGAAGGAGGAGGGAGACTGTGAGAGAAGAAAGTATACCACTATATTCTTAGAATTGTATCTATAAACTCCATGAAGCCTATTCTCTTTGTAGTAATACATAAATAAAATTTTAAAAGAAAAAATACCGAGGTGGTTTTACAAAAGAAGTATAGATATTATGCATTTGGTGAACACCTCATACTAGCTTTGGCAGCAAATATACTAAAATTAGGCCAATAAAGAGTTTGCCAGTAGATGGAAGGTCTCTCTCCTCTTTCTCTCTCTGCCGTTTAACTAAACCAAATAGGTTTAAACATTAGGAAAGATTAAACAATTTTTTTACCTGTCAATTTTAAACCTTATATTATTGATATCTGAAATTATTTACATCTACAAACAGAAAATAGCTCCAGGATGTGTGGAAAGCAGCAATGAGCTTCATTTCCAATTCTTTGATGAATGAAGACAGGGGTAAGAAAGAGAGGTCGATCAGATGGCCTCTGATGACAGGGACGAGGCAGAAGGTGACAGGGACATAAAATGTGTGCCTTTTGCAGAAGGGCAGAGGTGGATTTTTTTTTTTTAAAAGCAAGAGATCCCAAGACCATTTTATGCACTATGGCTTGTCATAGAATGAAAAGCCTCCTTTCAAGTTTCATGGTTTCTCAGTCATTCTGACAGTTCGTACAGAAATCTTCCACATAGCCACACACACACGTGCACACACACCTACTCAGAACTGCCCCTGAAGCTAGAAAACCTGAAGCAGAATCATGAGACTTCTGTTGGTTCTCAGTAAAAGTGTAAACTTCATATTTTCATTAGAAATGTTATTATGAAATTTATTTTTCATCATAAAAATCGTCTCTTTTCTTCTGAGGGTAAATTATACAGTTGAAATAGCCAAGGCTGATTCATTGAAAAACAGCTTTATTGGTCTAGAATTCATATCAGAACATATTAATTTGATGGAAAAGATAATAACAGGACTACCACACAGGACTTCAACTTTAAAAACAGCCATTTCCATAGATGCCTATATGAACATTGATTTTAGGAAGACTTTGTCATTTAAATAAGGCTTTTCTTTCATCTCCAGTGAAGTTGAATCTCTTGTAAATATCTTTAATCATTTTTGCAAATAATCAACTTGGAATAAACTGTCCAAGGTTTAGCATATAGTTCTAAAATGAGGAGAAAAATGTGTTGAAGGGAAAAAGATCATTTGAAACCAGTGTGAAATATAAGCCACACTATCTAGACAAATTATTATATTTGTAGGTACTGTAAAACAATGAGTAATTGAATAAAACTTTCAGCTGGGTTGAAGATTTTAGGAGGCATAAGTTTATACGTATCTATATGAAAGAGCTGAAAATGTGGATACTTTCCAAGATTGGAGTGAGGTGGGGAGGTCGCTTGTGAATTTATTTTGCTTCTTTAACATTAGTTCCTGTATGGATACGGAATGAAAGCTTTCACCATTTCAACAGATTATTCTGAAAGGAACACACTTGGAATTCACGCTGTAGTCCTGAACCTGAAAACCCAGTTGAAGTTTGGTACATAATGAAAGAACAGAATACTTTTGCACTAACATGCCTAAAAGCAAAATAAATAATTCAATATTGGGAAAGTGAACCATGTCTATCTATACCTACAAATCTTTGTATTTGATTTTGAATTGAATTTGTGCGTGTTTTGATGCTAAACTTGCATGGAATCATTCATGCTCTGAGTGTGACAGGAGAAGGGATTGCATGACCATTGTAGTAAAATGGGGAAAATCTGTTGGGGATCAGGAGTCTGGGGGTGGGAAATCCAAGTCAATATGAAAAATAAATAAATTTAAAAAAATAAATAAGGGGAAGAAAAGCATCCATTGGACTTCTGTCGTCAGCCTGTAGGAGGTGAGACTTCAGACAACTGCTGATTTTTTTTCTTATGGGAAATAAAAGTTGTTAGGATTACTGTGATAAACATTAATATTTAACCCATGAATTGGAAATACAGCTTAAAGAGGGAAATTTGTTGAAGAAAAATCACAATTCAACAAAACTAACCATAAAAAGGAAATAAGAATCTGATGAGCTCCACAGCTATAAAAGAAACTGAATCCATTCTTTAAAACTTTGCAATGGTAAAACTTTCAGGCAAAGAGGATATAAAAAGCTTAACTTATTGAATATTTAAGGAATAAATCACAACAAACAAGCACAAATCACCTAGGAAATTTCAGCAAGAAGAATATACCCCTTAATTAGTGACTTTAGCATAACCCTGATATCAACAAAAATTACATGAGAATTCTGCTCATGTACATAGACACAAATTCTAAGCAAAACATCAGGAAATGATTCTGGCATATATAAAAATTATAATCACAATCAAGTTAGTTTAACTCCAGGAACTCAAGATGAGCTTATTCTTGGGAAATCAGTTACTCTAATTCAATGTTAACCTCATAAAGAAGAAAAATCCTATGACTATGATTTTAATGCAAAAAAAGGGAACTTTACTAGAAACCTTACATTGCTGATGAATATAACTCTTAGAAAATCAGCAGCAGAGGCAGGTTTGCTGCAGTGGTTATGACGCTAGTGCTGCCATGAATGCTTGCACTGAGCATCACAGGACAAGGGCTGGAGGACCTGCTCTGCTCTGGTACTGCTCTCTGATGATGCAGATCCTGGGCAGTAGCAGACGGTGGCTCAATTACTTGGGTCCCCTCCATCTCCATGGGAGACCTGGATTAAGTTCCGGGCTCCTGGATTTGGCCTGGCCTAACAATCAACTCTTTTTTTTTTTTTTTTGTGCTAGATAAGCAATTATACCATCTTCCTCATTTTTACTAAAAATTTTAGAAAATGGAAATCAACAATAAAGGAAAAGGAGAGAATTTCTCTAATCTTACAAAGAATATCCACAATAATACCATCACTAGTAGCAAATATAATAATAAAATGTTGAAAACTTGCCCTCTGAGTTCAAGAACAAAACAAGACCAAGACCAATACCACAATGAGAGCTATACAGGTGCAATAGGGCAAAAATTAAAATAAACACAAACTGTATAATGGGAAAGGAGATTTAAAATTTATAATGATTTATGTATCAAATCTAACATACTCCATAGATGAACAATTCAAATTATTACAGTTAGTAGGTAGCTTTACTATGGCTTTTAAATACTAAATCAGTACTGCATTTATATAAAGGAATAAATAATTAAAAGTGAAGTATAAAACATATTCATTCCAATGGCATCAAAAATATTAAATATTGGTGTCTGCACTGAGATGTAGCACATCTACCCGCAGTGCCAGCTTCCCATGTGAGTGCTGGTTCAAGTCCCAGCTCACTGGTGGCCACCCAGGTCTCTGCAAATACATCTCAGAAAGCGGAGGAAGACGGGACTTATGCCCCGGTAGTCACACAAAATAAATGGAAGAAACTCCTGGTTTCTGATTGGTTCAGTTCCAGCCATTGAAGCCACTGGAGGCGTGTATCTACAAATAAGCTTTTTCTCTAACTGTAACTCTGTGTTAATTAATTAAAAATAAATACTTAGTAAAAATCAATTAATTTTTAATAGATTTGTGTGTACAGAAATCTATAAAAATTACACAAAAGTTAAGCTTTTTAATAAATCGAAAGACTCTCTATATTAAAAATACAGCTTCCTCCTAATCCTCATTAAGTCAGAAGAAATTTTTACAGAAATAGACTATCTAATTTGCAAAAAAAAATGGATATTAGGACTTAATAGGATGATCTTGAAAGAAAAATACAGCTAGAAGACACACTACTAAATCTCTTGACTTTCTATAAAATGATCACAATTAAAACAGAGTGAAATTGATTCAAGGATAAACAAGCAGGCCACTGTCATAGGACAGAGTCTAGAAATAGACTCGCACTTATCAGGAAAACTGATTCATGGGAAAGGTGATACGGCAATACGGTGGGAGAAGGCAGCATTTTAAATAATTACCTTTAGATAAACTTAATATATGCTTAATAGAAAATATTGTATCTTACGTCATGTCATGTAGAAAGGTCGGTTCTGTATAAGACATAAACCTAAATATTAAAGTTAAAAAACAAAATTTCAACCTTAGTAATCAATCAAAGACATGAAAATTTACAAGACGATGGCAATAGTGAGTCCTGGAGAGAAACCGCCTCTCTCACATACTGCTGAGGGCAGTAGAAACTGGCAATGCTTCTTAGGAAGACTGTTAGTGCCGACTACAAATTCATTTTATCATCATTTCCTTATTTTGTAGCAAATACGTTGGCATCTTTTTAACCATTTACTTATTTATTTTTAGCTAATTGAAGGGCAGAATGACAGGGGAAGAAAGAGAGTGTTTTCATCCATGGGTTCCCCTCCCACGTGCGTGCAATAACAAGGACTGGGCCGAGCTGACAGCAGCAGCCTGCGGCCACCATGTGGGTGTCCCAGGTTGATGACAGAAACTGACCAGCTGACCATGCTGTAGCCTCAGGGGCTGTAGCAGCGGGAATCGCAGTGGGAAGTGGCCAGTGCTCAAACATCCCAAACAATGGCCTACATGCCGCCACATCCTCTCCTCTCAGTTGCTATTATGGTATTTCGTAGATATTTTGAAATTTTTTTTGTTATTTTCCATGCTATATTTAAAAAAATTAAATTTATTTTTATTCGAAAGAGAGATATACAGAGAGAAGGAAAAATAGAAAGATCTTCTATCTGCTGGTTCACTCCCCAAGCGGCTGCAACTACTGAAGTTACTCCAACCCAAAGCCAGGAGCCTCTTCTGGGTCTCCCATGTGAGTACAGGGTCCCAAGGCCTTGGGCCATCCTTGATTGCTTTCCCAGGCCACAAGCAAGAAGCTGGAGGGGAAGTGGGTTGATGGGATTAGAACCGGCCTCCATTGGGATCCTGGCATGTGCAATGTGAGGACTTTAGCTGCTAGGCTACAGTGCTGAGACCCCCCTGCTACATTTTTATGAGCACAGGGATTTTCCTCTTTCTCTCTTTTTCCCTCATTATGTTCCCCTTCCCCAGCTCCCCCTATAACATTACAGCAACTTCGTCCTTTAGTAACAGTTACAAGATGAACATTCTTCCATATAAGTTCATCATGGCATTGTAGGTACAGTCAAAGATAGAAAATTTAGTAACTTATCGACTAGATATATTTACCTTTCACTGGGAGTCCTCCTTTTGTTTGGAAGTAGAGATGCCTGCTGCAACATATCTGGTCTCCATTCTACAGTCCAACTATGAGAATATGTGTTTATACTTGTTTATGTGTTTGTTTTGTATTTTGAATGAATGCTGCCTTATATCAAAGAGAATTTGATGTTTGTCTTTTTGGGACTGGCTTATTTCATGAGTGTGATGATTTCTGGTTGGAACCATGTTGTTGCAAAATGGCCTTTTCCTTAATGGTTGTGAGGAATGTACCTGTATGATCTGGATTAATTCCTTCTTAGATGCACATATTGTCAATCTTCAATGATCTTTTATGTTTAAATCTTGGTACAAAATTATCTTAAGCCAGTTTTTGTACCTACATCGGAGTAGGCAGTGACATCATCTGGATTTTAAAATGTATTTATGCATACATATTTTACATATTTTAATATCTGAAATCCCTCCATTCTTTATATGCAAATATTTTCTACAGTACTATTCACATATTTTGTTTAACTGCTACAACTTATTTATGCTTATCTTTTTTTTAATCAATTCTGTGCCTTTTCAACAATCTAGAATTTGGTTTTAATGATTTAATCTGTGGATTTTTTTCATTACATAAAGCACATCACCTTTAATTACATTTGTATTTAATTCTGTCTGATTCTTGTCTGCTTTCTAAAATGATGTGTCTTCCTTGTCTTCACAGTTCCACTTAAGACAGTTTCACCAAATAGCTTACTAATATAAGATCTCCTTCTATCTTGCTAGGATTTCCTTACAATAGACTTCATTTTAAAGGATTGTAGACTTTGCTCTCAAATGATATTTAAGTCCAAATGTAGCTACAACATGAGAGCCTTTTGGCTTGTTTTAATCTTCCAAAGCATTCCACTGGTCGCTGGACCTAGTCCAGTTTCTAATTCTCACGTAATTCTGCTATTTGCTTCCATCCCCTCTCGAATGCTGAATTGGAAGGCAACTTACCCAAACATAACCTTCCATTGTGCATTGACATTCTCCATTCTTAGGATTATAATTGTTTTGCTCCCATTTACCGTTTGATATTACAACTTCCTTGTGATACTTGGGGATGTTTATATATATACCCCTACAGACTGGAGATTTCAAACCAATTTTCTATTCCTGTGACTATAAAGTCAACAACTCAGGAGCTACTTGTATGTGAGTTTAACCCTCCCACCCAATTCCAATGGCTTTGTATCTATGAACTCTAAAGTGTAAAATATTTTTATTCAAGAAACCATCCTTCCAACTTGTTTGCTCACTCAGCTGTCACTAGAAGTGGAGAACATGAAGATTGAAATATGTTTTGAAAACAAAGTTTGCAAAGATTCACCCAGAATGTACCGTGCTCGGAGCTTCTCCCCTTGTGGTTCCGAGTGCCACAGGCCACTGACTAGCAAAATACCGAAAGACAAAATAATCTTCTTGACTGGTTGACACTTTACTTTTCTTAGGAAAAATAAGAGACGACATCTCTGAAGCTGCCAATAATGCTGTTCAAATTTAGAGGCAGGCCGACAAGCACGAAGTTGCCATATCTTTGATAACTTCAACTTTCATAGTAGACTCTGGTCTAAAGCCAGCACTCATTCTATTGCTGCCTTCTCATCCACAGCATTGTGAGACAGATGGTTACCCCACAACAAAAATACATAGGTAAGAGAGTGAACAGGATATATTAATGGCATATTAATAATGATATATTAATAATCATTCTTATCGAGAGCAATATGAAAACACTCAGACTCAGCCTATTTACATACTTAAGTATTATTTCTAATTTAGCATTATACTCAATCCAACCATTAGCAAATTCAGAAGCAATATTTTAGCTATACGGGGATACTCATTTTTTCTGTTCTAAGCAGACGCATCAGTTATACACTGCAGAACTATGCTGCTGTTTTTCTCTTTTGTTCTCCTCAGATCTCTGTGATTGCTGAAGCGGAGCTATTTTCCGAACATGAGGAAGAAAAAGCCAACACCTTTTCAGCTCTGCAAACTGCCGTTCATTTCAGGACAATAAGTGCCTGTTGGCTGAAGATCCAGCTGCTTGTCATGTTAGAGCATGTGGTGTCTGCTGCTGCGTCCAGCTGTACAGCTGAGATCAGTACCCTAAGGACTGAGCACACAAATGCTGTGATCCCTGGCATTGATGGGTCTCTGCTAACAAGCCTCTAGACAGTCGAGATGAAATGTCATCACCCCAGCAGAGCTATCACCGAGCACGAAACAAAGCATCGAAAGACCTTTAATGACATCAGAGTTTGGAAAGAAGTGAAGCATGCTAGTAGTTTCCCACTCGGCAAAGCTTATGTCCATGACATGGGCAATCGTGACCTTGTTTATATCACCAAAACTCAGAGACAAAAAAATGGGGTAATAACAGGTTTTCCTAGTATTGGGCTGAAAGCATTTTTAAATTTGACAGCTTAATTGTCACTCACTATATAATGAATAATTACTGGTGTGTATTGTGTATAAGTTCCTCCGTACAAATTTAGGTAGATGAAAAAACTGATGGACTCTCTACCTTTGTGGTGTTTCAGGGAAGAATCTTTGAGCAACTGGTTGAGGCTTCCAAATCTATTTTATTGGTTGAATAATCTGATCTGTCTTGGAGTTCTGGTACTTTTCTGTGATGGTCTCAAGATTATAAAGGAATTAAGGTCAACTGTGGCTTTGGAAAAGGATAGTCTTGTCCTTCAGTTATCTGTTGACTCTGGTTTGTCCTGGGTCTGAACATTGTTCTGGTTAGCAGAGCCCTGCTGGCAGATGCAGAACTGATTCCTAAAGTCGGCTCAGGACACCATTTCCAAAACTTATTTCCCCTCTGGAGTCTTTTCATCTCCCTTGTGAATCCACTTGCCCCCTCTGTCCTCCTTATTGCCCATCCCGGAGAACTCTGTCTACATTGCTCTGAGAATTCCACTGTTTTCTGTGTCTGCCCTGGTTCTGTTCCCACACTTCAGGGTCTCTAACTCATTTCCTCTGGCCAAGATTTTTTTCTCTAGTGCCTGAATCCTTTCTTTCTCAAAAACACGGTCTTGTCATACACACATACAACTGTAGTATAACTTTCCTGAAGTCTGCTAGAGTATGAGGATAAACATGAGTGGGAGAGAGAAGACTCAATGGAATAGGTGGTATTGCGGAGCAGTGGATTAAGCCACTGTTTGGGATGTACACATCTGATACTTGAATGCCTAGGATTGAGTCTCACCTCTGCTTCTGACTCAGAGTCCTGCCCATGTACAACCTGCAAGGCTTGTGTTCTTGAGTCCCTACCAGCCACGTTAAAGACTTGGTGTTCTCATCTTAAGATTGGAGTTCCTGGTTACTGACTTCAGATCAGTACAAATTCAGCTGTTGCATGCATTTGACAGTGCACTAATGGATAGAAGAATTTTTTTCTGCATCACCTTTAGAAATTAATTAATTAATTAATTAGCTACAAAGATATACATTGGAAAATATGAAGTGTTTTGGAGGATGCAGAACAAATAAAGTTCTCTTACACAGCCCAATTTGTTAAAGCTAACACAGACATATCCCTATGAGCAAGAATTCCACTCCAAGGATACGCCATCAAAAGACACAGAATACAGTGTTCTTACTAGCACTCTCTATAGTAACCCCAAACTGCAGAAGACTGAACACCCATCTACAGTAAGATCTATACATTGTAGTGTATCACTACAATAATATGCTATATGGCACTGGCAGTCAGTATTCAATATTTTAGAGATGTGGATGAATTTGATAATAAACAGCTATAGAATCAAATAAGCTGAGAATAAAAAAGTGATATATAAATATACATCTATATTCATACATATGTTGTATCTATAATTCTGTTTCCTCTTCACTGGAAATAAGAGAAGGATGTAAGGTAAACTTCCAGAAGAAATGATGGTGTTGGTTAGCAAACGAGCTGTACGTTTTTGCAAAGATGCAATTTTTTAGTATACATACAATCCTGGATTGAATAATTGCCCTGCAAAGTTAATAGGCACTTGAAGAATTCTAAATGTGACTCTGACCTTAACTGGAAGTAAGATGCAATAAAGTAAAGATAAGGCAAGGCTAGATATATTGGTCCCAAGCCAATATTTTCTATATTTGTAAGAAATATGAAATTTGGACACAGATAAGCAGAGGGAAAGCATGGAACCAGAAATTAGAGTAATGGCATTACAAAATAGACAGATGAGGGAAGCCAAGAGTTGCCAGCAAGTGCTAGAAGATAGCAGAACAGCATTAACAAATTCTCTCTGTGTCCCCAGAAGGAACCATCCTTACGGATACCTTGATTTTAGATAATGGACATCTAGAATTGTGAAGCAATGAGTTCCTATTATTTTAACCATCCAATTTGTGGTGATTTGTTACTGAAACCCTGGAAGACTACTATACTATTTCTACAACTCTTGGCTTCTCTTTAAAACAGAAGCTTTCTTAATGAATAGAATCCAAATAAGTTGGGAAGATTTAGAACGGAGTGAATCAACAATACATAACACTCCAGTACAGTTTATTTGCTTTAGGCTCTGTTAAATTAATTGTAATCCTTTCATAAATTATAAGTGCAAGTGTCATTTTTTGTCACTACTTCTACCAATAATGCCAGCTGGAGAAGATTTTATATGGCACACATTAACAAAGTGCACGTTGGTTGGGATGTTTTCCTCCATGTCAATTGCTTGACTAAAACAGATCATTCCTAAGCCCCAGCTCCTTCCTGTTTGTGCAAGTAATAACAATAATAAGCCACAGGTGCTACCAGCTATCTTTCATCCTTGTCATTGTTGAAAATATAGTTCTGGAAAATGACATTATCCTGGGTATAATTTTTACAATGTCTGGTATTTTCTGGGCAGTATATATTACATGAGCATAAGCAATGAATGTTTTTAAAATATGCCAGCACTAATATACCCAAAGAGTGCCATCCATCAAAATAGCTGCTTTGGCACCACACACCTCGTCATTGTTGCCATCACTCAACGCGTTACTGGAACTCCTTTTTGTAGACTTTTCTTCAGAGACAGTTAATGAACCACAAAAGAAAATCAGCCTCATAAATTTATAGTCAGGCATAGTTTTGACCATTAAGAATGTCATCTTGTGCAATAGATCTCACCCATCTCATTCATTAAAAATGACTTTGAATAACTTTTGACCATCTCCCCAAATAAAATCCTCCATCCATGGAGGAATATTTGCCTCGAATGAGCTCACTCAAAAGAAAATAGCATTTAAAATTCCCTTAGAAAGAATGTTTAACATCGTGCCTCGTAGTTGGTTGACACCCAATAAATTGCTGTAAAAATGCTCTGAATCCACTGTGTGTGTTTTACAGACAGCACCAAAAGAGAAATTCCTGTAACAACAACAACAAAAAGTATCAAAACAATTGTACAGCTTTCTAAGATGGATTGTAGCAAGCAAATGATATTCACTTGTATGCTTATTTTATTTTTCATGTTATATATTGCTAACATTACTTTTTGACATGACAGTATAACACAAATATCTTTCTTACCTTGAAGAAAAAAATTTATAGACTGACCAAACATAAACAGTGTACACACAACTACACTTATGATTAAATTTTACTTTTACTTCCTCTTCATGATCTTAGATAATGGCTGGCAAACTGAAATATCATTTCCTGCAAAGTTATTTATTGCTCTGATCCATTTTATTGCTTGGTGCCATTCATTTCTTCTTTGTTTTTGTCAAACTATAACTGTGACTTCTAGAAGTTGCATTTGTAAAAACAGCGGGAAAGCAGTTAAACGAACTGATACAAAGACTACAGCCACTAGCATTGGAGTAACTAATGCATTGTACTGTGAATTGCCTCACACCAGGAGCAATATTGGATAAAGTTCAGAGAGGAAAAAAACAGAATATAACCGATGAATTCAATGGCAAGTGCAACTGAATATTCAGCAAAGAAGAATGTGACAGCTGTTAAAGAAATAAAGCATGTTTGTGACTTAATATATGATTAATATATGAATATATTTTTCATCTGTATCTTATCATTTCAGATAACTTCCTAATCAGCAACTTTTAAAAAGATTTGTTTATTTTTATTGGAAAGTCACATTCACACACAGGGAGAGAGACAGAGAGTAAGATCTTCCACCCGATTACGATGTTTCACTCCCCAAGTGAGCTCAATGGCCGGTGCTACACTGATCCAAAACCAGAAGCCAGGAACTTCATACAGGTCTCCCACATGGGTGGAGGGTCCCAGGGCTTTGGGCTCTCCTCTGCTGCTTTCCCAGGTCACAAGCAGGGAGCTGGATGGAAAGTGGGGCTGCCAGGACACAAACGAGGTTAAAAGGGAGGGCCAGAGTTTTACTGAAACTGGGAAAGAATCAATCATCATGGAATCTCTATGTGAGAGATGGATTTTCTGCTCAGAAACTGTGTTGGGTGAGACTGCTGACTGAACTTAGCAGGACTAAGCACTTGGATTCTGTTTGCACATAACTGGACTTCAGATGCCATCAACTTACCATTGTGTACTACGGTCAATTGCTGGTGCTACATTTTGTCTTTAATTTTACTTTCAGCTGTATTGTAGGAAAGATAATTTTATAGCTTTATCTTAAGATCATAAATTAAAAAACACCTTGTAAACAGATAAAGTCTGGTACAACATAAAGGGATTAACAACTGTCAATTCTAAGAGCATATGGCTTTATCAGAAGGTAATTATATTCTTCCTTTGCACATGCCTCAGAAAGAACAGTGGAAAGTAAAGACTACCTAATTAGTCTAATTTCTGTGTGATAAAACAAGATCTCCCCCTCATGGGTGAGCTAATATAGAATCAGTCACTGATCTTTTGCATGCATAAATTAGCTACCAAAACATCTGTGCAGTGATTCTAAGTCCAATGCACTTATAAGCTCCCCTAACCCTTGAAAACTGAGTAATGTATGTTGGAGAACAAATCAGTTAATGTTTGAACAAGTTGGAGTACTGCTATTTTTTTTTTTCTCTTTTTGGCTTTATTAAGTTGTGAATAAGTAAAATAATGTTGAGTCATTTCGATTTTTCTGCATAAAACACCTGCCCTTGAGACTCTACATTTCAGAAATAATCCATTAAATATAGTTAAAGGAAAAAAAATGGAATAAGAGTACTCTATACACAACCCTGACATTTCTTGAAAAAGCTACGCATAGAACATGAAAATCAAGTTATAAAGCACTTTAATTTATATGATGAAAATTAATGTAAAGAGGTGAATGCAAATATGTGGTTGTGTCTACTCTTACAATCCACAGTCACACTGTGGAGGAAAATATGTACATGAACCATAGTTACCTCTGAGGGAGGAGAAGGGATGCAGGGAAGCATGAACAGCCAGAATGGTAAGGACTCTTCTCTCTAGGCCAGGCTAATCCTTTGGTTTATAATTATAAATGCATTACTTACAATAAAATTTACACATGCATCTTTAAAAAGAAACATTTAAGTGACTTTTCATTGAGAGAACGTTCATGAAGTTCAACATTCTAGCAAATGATCATCATTGAAAAGCACAATAAAATGGTATGGTGGTTCTAAGTTACTGTTTAGGAAGGAAAATGTAATTAAAGAGCCAATTGGTTTTAGTTACAATGTTTGTAATTAAGAACCCAGGAATAATAGTTTAAAAGTAATACACAAAAGGAAACCTCAAGTGACACTGGTTGGCTAAGCAGCGAAAAATAGTTTAGCAGCCAGACACTGTTGCCTGGGAGAAGATCATGACCTTGAGACCAGGTGTGCAGAATAATATCTGAGGAGAGTTCAAACTACACTCGCTGAGCTCACCATTTTAAATCAGAAGATTGTTTACTTACGATCTCCAAAATGGCAAGTGCTCAAAAAATGAACTAAAAGGTATGTTTTAGTTCCTTATCTTTTTAAAAATTATTATGGCACTGAATGTATAGCAAAACAAATGGATTCATTTTAAAAACTGTTATTATACACCAGGCAAATCAGTTGAAATAATTCTGTATTGATAAATCATGACTCATCTTAAAATGGGTAAATAATGCTAATTCCAAGCCAGGTGAACTGTACCATCTCCACATATTCTTCAACTATAATTACACAAATAACCTTACACTGGTTATAATCTTTGTGATAAAAAAAAATCAACAAGGTTTGATCATTCACAAAAGTCATTTAGAATATTTGCATTGTTTGGATTCTTCTTATTATAAATACCCTATCCTGCAAACTCTTAGAGGTCAAAATGCTTATTTGGTACTCACATGAGGCATCTAATAGACATTAAATTGAAGTTTTACAGAATAGATTTATCTTGTTAGATTCATCTGTACCAGTAACTGCTTTGATGCGCTCTAGAGTCCCATGAAGCAAATTTGACCCCTTTACTTTCAGATGGAGGGATTGGTCCAGGAATGTTTGGCTGTATAATCGGAACACTTGGTGCTATATTGTAAATTGAAAAAAATAAATTAATGCATTAGAACTGATTCTGTTTTCTCCCTGACTATTGGTGTCTTTTACATCAGTTGCTGGATGCTTTGAGCCCACATGTATGTCTACCCAGAAGTTGTCTGTCTTCCTCCCTCCATTCCTCCCTTCCTTCCTTCTTTCCTTCCTTCCTCTCCTTCTCTCTTTCTCTTCCTTCCCTTTTTAAAAAACATTTATTTATTTTTATTGGAAAGACAAATTTACAGAGAGGAGAGACAGAGAGGAAGATCTTTCATTTACTGGCCCGTTCTCCAAGTGGCTTCAGTGGCTGAGTCTGAGCCAATCTGAAGCTTCCAAGAGGTTCTTCCTGGTTTTCCATGAGGGTGCAGAGTCCCAAGATTTTGTGCTCTCCTCTACTGCTTTCCGAACCTACAAGCAAAGAGCGGGATGGAAAGCGAAGCAGCCAGGACATGTACTGTTGCCCATATAGTATCCTGGTATGTGCAAGGCAAGGACTTAGCCACTGAGCCATCACGCTGGGACACTGGAAGCTATTTTTTAGATGGAGAGAGCATTGCATCAAAACAAAAACAAAACTAAATATAATTCCCAGCTCTGCTGCTTAAAAAGTATGTTACCTTGGACAATTCTTTTATTTACACTTTCGTACTGCTTTTTGGTAAAATGGAAGAGGATGATTGGGGTAAAAATGCTGGTTTTGACAATCAGACCACTAAGGTAAAAGTAAGCTATTGCTTGTTCTGGCTGCCCCATTTTGGTGGTTTGTCCCTGACTCTGCCCACACACACTACATGAGTTCAGATGTGTGGATTCACACAGTTTGGAATCTAGCCAGTCTAGACACGGCTACCGTAAGCTTGACTCTGTTTCACCCCTGCCTAGCAGTCAAGGTCATAGATTCCTCCCAGCTTTCTAGCCTTGTCCAGCACTCTCTTCTTTCTGGTTTTCTATTTTGTCCTGAATTATAATTCAGCTTGAATACTGAAACAGGGCTTTTGCTGGCTCTGATTTCATGATGCTTAGTGTAATAGCTTCTTGAGAAAGAAAATATTTTTAGTCTCTTTATTCAAGAATAAATGCATTTATGCCTAAAATTATACTAAACACAATCAAATTTTAGTGATTCAAATGCATTCATGATTTTTCAGTGACTTACAGTCATTATGTGCACCGATTGTCATCATATGCCATTGTGAAAGCATTCTGAATATTGAAGTTAAACGCAAATGGGACCACATCTCCTTGATCAATGAGTTTCATTGTTGATAGCTAGCATTTTATAAGCCTCTGTATGCTTACTATTTTTACTGCTCATTCTTATCTTGAGTTTTTATAGTGATTTTTCACTGATTCTTCTATCAGTACCTATGGAATTTTCATTTTTGCACTTCATCTACCTATTTAGAAAGGCTGTTACTGTTTTCATCTCTACCCTCTTTTTCTCTATTACATAGTCTCTCTCCCTATACTATTTTAATCTACTGATAATCCAAGGCCCAAATTAAATGAACTGGAAGCATGACATATAAAAGTATACACATGTTTCTTACTCCTAGAAAGGGGCAATAAGATATGGCCACTCCAACGTTTGTGCTAACATCAATCAAATAAAAATGTAGTTAAAAGTGATGTAAAAAACCCTATAACCATAGTCATTGTTAATATTTCATAAAACTTTAAATAATCATGAGACAACGATGATTCCAAATGTGTCAAAAAGAAAAACAGTGATTGACTTTGTTATGATGTTTAAAGAACACTAGAAACCTTCTCCTGAACAATCACCCCGCAAGCTTGACACTGTGCAAGGTGTCCCCACTTTCAGAGTTGCCTGTTTTGATGAAGCACCATGTTTAGAATTTCCCTTATTTTATGCATATTCATCTCTCAGGTAAAAAGGCACTTTCCTAACCTGAGAGTAGAGGCTAGGCCTTAGAAAAGGCAAAGAAGACACATATGTACTTTAATAAAAGAGAAAATATACAAAGAAATATTGAAAATATGATATAATGGTCATGGTAGTCTCAGTCAGGTTTAAGTTTGAGCAAGACATAAGATTGGAAGATGGAACTGACAAATGTTTACACCATCATGGTGATCCAGTCCCATGACACAGGAAGAAATAAAAGGACACAATTTATCAACATATTCAGGATGGGTGACTATCACATCATATGGAAAGGCTTTACGTGCAGGATTACCACCTATAATCAGACAAAGTGAGACATAGGCAAAAATACCCCAAGTTAAGCAGTGCCTTGTAGCATTTAATAACTTTCCCTCACAGCAGGATTCAGTGACTCATTTACCAAGGCTTGTCCAGCCCAGCTAGACAAGGGCCATTACAACAAACCCCTGGGTCAAATCTGCATACTCTGGTAGAACTCTGAAATGTTTTGGATGTTTACCATTTGTGCTCCAGCACCAGTTCCACACCCAAACTGTCTAAATACTTCTATTTGTCTGTGACCCCAGCATTTACATTTCTGTTTTCAGGATTTTCTTTTACCCTTCCCAAGTGGTGTGCTCCATTAAGATCCTTACTAGCACTGCCAGGAAGACCGTGAGAGTCCATTCTGTGGTTCTCAGAACACAGCCCAGAGTGGCATTGTAACACTCAGCTTTCAATTGTCCTTTCTGCGGATGGGAACTTCTGGTGGCAAAGTGCAAATAGCTCAGCAGGTGATTTCAGGGTGGATGTGAGAATCTGGCTGTGTTGCCAAAGGGGGATTTCTCAGGAGCTTTTCTCCATGTCAGCCTCTACAGCCGTCAGGAGGTGCCTCGTGGTTGCTAGACTGGCACATCCTGAATCTTCTGTTTTTGCTTATGTCCAGACAAGGTTTTGGTGTCAACAACTAGATTTGGGGGGAAGAAAGAAGCAGCTATTTGACACATCACCTTATCCTGGTTTCATGCTGGGGCAGCAGCAATTTCAGCTTGCCAGGTAGAGGCTATTGGAACATTTGGTGTTACAAAGCCCTTAGCTAAAGGAGAATTTGCAGGGGGCATATCCTATTTCCAGATGGGCTTTACTGAATGAATTCTACATTTAGTGCACATTTGGAAGTGGATGGCACAGCAAAGAATAAAATCAAGCTTTTATGTGGAAATGGAGAAGACAAAATCTTCTTATAATGATACCTGATTGAAACTGGTACATTGGCTCAATTGATTAATCCTCTACATCCAAGCTCCGGCATCCCATATGTCCACTGGTTCAGGTCAAGGTTACTCCACTTATGATCCAACTCTCTGTTTGTGGCCTGTGAAAGCAGGGCAGGATGGCCCAAGTCTTTGGGATCCTACAACCATGTGGGAGATCTGGAAGAAGCTCCTGGTTCCTGGCTCCTGGCTTTGGGTTGGCTCAGCTCCTGCCGTTGAGGCCATTTGAGGAGTGAAACAGAGCATGGAAGATTTTTCTCTTTATTGCTCTCTCTGTAAATCATTCTTGCCAATGAAAATAAACTAGTTTTTTTTTTAATTTATTTTTATTGGAAAGTCAGATATATAGAGAGGAGGAGAGACAAAGAGAAAGATCTTTCATCTGATGATTTACTCCGCAAGTGGCCACAATGGCCTGAACTGTGCCGATCCAAAGCCAGAAGCCAGAAGCTTCTTCTGGGTTTCCCCCAGGGGTTCAGGGTCCCAAAGCTTGGGCCATCCTCGACTGCTTTCCCAGGCCACAAGCAGGTAGCTGGAAGGGAAGTGGGGCCGCTGGGATCAGAGCCCGCGCCCATATGGGATCCTGGTGTGTGTTCAATGCGAGGACTTTAGCCTCTAGGCCACTGCACTGGGTCTGAAAATAAACAAATTTTAAAAGAAGAAGAATATCTGATTAGGAGAGTTGAAAAATTTCAGAATAAGTAATTTAGTGTGGAATATCACTTCAGTGGTAATTTACATGTGGTGATGGTCTTATCTATAGAATGCATCTCAATTAGTGGAGGATTGCATTGATTTTTATGAATATTCCAAATTCTGGAGAAACCAGTAACTCAAAATGAATTTGGAAGACTACAGAGGGAGGATCTGCTGGATATTTCTCCACCCAATTCTTTTTTTTTCCCCCATGAGCTCCCAGGTTGGCTAAGTTTGCTTGCATCTCTTATTCAGCCATGGACTATATTCAGCTGCCTGTTTCAGGAAATGTTCTGGGATTGTTCTCTTTCTGATTGAGCAGGAGAGCATCCTCCAAGCAGTGTTGGTAGCTTTGCTATACAAAGGGAAACCTGTACACATGGCCACCTTTTTAAAGGCAATCAATGCCTGTGATTCATTACCAGACAAGAAAGGTACTCACTGGCTGGGATAAGCAAGAAATAAATGTTTACTGTGGTTGGACCATGACACATTTTGGAATTTGTTATAGTAGTTAAGTAGAACAACCTTAACTAGGATCTTAAATATCACAAAGGATCCTAGAAGTATTCATGAGGAAAGTGACTCCTGTTTGCTGTGCTTTCTTCACTCAATGGTTTTAGCTTCTCTTCCCGTTTTGCAGTCACCTCTGAATGTGTTTCCTCTGTCTGTTTCATTTCAGTTCTGGTACGGATGCTTCAGTCTCAGACAATGGCAACAAGTGAGGTAGATGTGGGCCTCCACGTTGTCCCCACTCTGAGGACATAGATGAAGTCTTACTGTCTCTGATTCTCTTCAGCTGCCAAGAGTAACGTCGGTGGCACATCCAGGGGAGGGACACACACCCTCACACAGCTCCCTGGAGTGAGGGGGGGTCAGTGGCACATCCAGGGGAGGGACACACACCCTCACACAGCTCCCTGGAGTGAGGGAGGTTGGTACCATCATGCCTAAAATTGTCTGAACCAGGATTGTCTTCTCCCCAGGGACCAACTAGCTCCTCCTGCCAAACTCCTTCCAGTTAACTAGTCATTGTTATTCATTCCCAGCTCTGAGCTTCCTTTCAGTCCTAATGGAGAGTGTACTGTCCCAAGTCCAGATAATCCTGAGGCCCTATTCACAATCCTCAAGATTGCATTGAGAGGATGTCCTGATGACGGGAGGAGAGGGCCAGAAGCTCACGTTCAGTTCCATCTTCTTCAACACCAGTGTGTATGTCAATCACAGCTGAATCTGAACACTGCAACACAGAATAATGCAGAGTCATTAACAGAAGGACAATCCTGGATGGAGAACAAAGGCCCGCTCTCTTCAGCCTCCTGCCCTGCACATCAGCACATCAGCTGCAGCGTTCTTTAAGTCATAAAGATAAATATCTCACCTTACAGAGATGCACAGAAAACAGAAACAATACTGATGTCCCAGGCAATGTTCATGGATGTCTGAATATGTAGAATTCATCAGTAGCAACTTATAATCTTTTTTTTAAGAAAGCAATGATTCTAAGGGCATGAACCATATACACTTGAAATGACAGAACCTCCTTGCTTATGCCATGTGGGGATGAGAAATTTTGCTTCTGATCATAATATTATTCTGGAATGTCATTTGGTAATATGAAAAGTTCATAAACCATTAGGATAATGATTCTTAACATTACTTGTCAGTAAAATATGGAAATCATTTCTTGTTACCCATTTGTACTAATTTTATCTTACATTTATTTAGTCAGCAGCAAAGATGTTCAGAGGTGATTGTTTTCCATTGATTAATTTTCAGATGTAATAGTTCACCAGCTTATACAAAGAAATATTGCATGCAGGTATTATTTGCTTAAGGCACTTCTTTAAAGAACTTCATTCGCTTATTTTTTATTTTATTTAAAAAGCAGGGAGACATACACATAGGGACAGAAAGTGAGAGATCCTTCATGAACTGATTCCTTCTCTAAATTCCTGCCAAAGCTGAGACTGGTCAACTTAATGCCAGGACTTAGAACTCAACCTGAGCCCCTGACAGGTTGGTATGGAACCATTACCTGATCCATCATTGGTACTTTCCAGGAGTTCATAGCAGGAACTGGATCAGAAGTAGAACTGAGGCTGGAAGAAATCACGCCAAGATGGGACACAGGCATCCCAGGAAGCTTAATACTATATTATTAAGACTGTTTTATATTTTGTTGAAAAATAGCAACAGAGAAAGACAGATAGAGAGATATTCTGTCTTGGTTTATTCTCCTGATGACCCAAACTGCTTGGGCGTTTTCTACTGCTTTCCAAAGCGCATTAGCAGTGGGTTCAATTGGAAGCAGAGCAGCCAGGATTTAGACTAGACCTCTGATATGGGATAGCTCACCGACTGTGTCACAGAGCTAGCCCCTCCATGCAATGCCTTAACTACTGTGCCAAATGTATGCCCCTTGAGAGTGCATTTTAAAAGGAATACAATTTTACATCTTGACTGATTCATGTAAGGAATCTCACAAATGTGAGGGGAAGTGGAAGCCTATTTTAGCACGTGACTATTGATTCTTATGCTGGAATATCCAGAGGCCCTCTTCATCAAGGTTACCCATGACTCACTATCCTTTATAGTTGCTTTGCCTTCCTTGACCCTATGCTTTCCATTCTGCCTCTATCCTTCACTACGGCTCTGGGCAGAATTGACGAGTGGCTCCAGATACTCCATTTGGGAACTGCTATCTGGCTCTTTAAGTGGCCAAACCCTAACCCTTTCTCTGGCATATTCAGCACAATTTAAAATATATCTGCTTAATTAACTCAAAGCTTTTCTCCCTGGACATCATAAAATAATTTAAGTTAGGGGATGGTGGTTTTACAGGGAGTCACCCCTCTCAACAGTACAATCAGCCCTACAACTTCATGGCTTCAGCACCTGCAGATTTTTCCAGTCACAGATTGGAAATGCTCATAACATAGCTGTGTCTTTATTAACTATGCTCAGAGTTTTTTTTTCCTTGTCATTATTCTTTACACAATTCAAGAAAACAATGATTTATATAGCATTGACATGGCAATAAAGATCATAAGCAACATAAAGACCATGTGTAGCACGCAGGAAAAATGCTTACGTTTATATGCAAAAATCATGAATTTTATGTAAGGAATATGAGCATGCATGGATTTTTGTATCCATGAGTATGCTGGAATCAATCCCCTCTTGGATACCAAGGAACAATTTTATTTACAGTTTGATCAACTTCAACAGACTAAGCCCTATTCTGTGTCTGTGCTTCTTGTGAGTGTATCTGTGTGTGGGCTGAGAGTGCAGAGGGAGGAAGCAAAGGCATTTCTAAGGTCTGGTAAAAAATCTCTTGATTTCCCTATTCATTTCCTTCTTCTAAATTTTTGAATTTGGAGGCTAATGCCATGGCAGAGTAGGCTGCAATGCCATGATCCCAATGGCTGCTCCATTCCAGCTGCCCACTGATGTCCTGGGAAAGCAGAAGTGGATAGTGCAAATTCTCCAGCCCATATGCTCACCTGGGAGCTCTAGAGGAAGCTACTGGTTCCTGACTTCAGACTGGGTCAGTTCTGAATGAGACTATATAGGGAATGAACCAGTAGATGAAAGATCTCTCTGTGTGTGTGTCTCTCCTTGTGTAACTCTGTTTTTTCAGATAAAAATAAAATAAATAATGTTTTAAACATTAGCATTTGCCCTTAATTGTTATTTTGAGGCACTCTTTCAACTTCTTAAGCTGTGTGGGTTTTTTTTTTTTTTTTTGATAACAATGGTTGTATACCAGCCAGCCTTCTGGCACCACACCCATAGTACCTGAAAGACACGGACTTATAAGGCGTAAGGTTTAATTTTGCTAATTAGTTTTGGAAGTTCATAATCCAAATCGGGGCTGGCGTTAGTTGAGGGCTGAGGGTAGCAGGACAGATGTTGAACTGTAGCAACATGAACCAGCAAGTGCAGAGGTGGGGGGCATGAGTGTCTCGGAGGTCTCTTCTTAGAAAGCTAACATGACACATTCAGGGAACTCTACCCCGATACTCCAATCCAGACTCATCCCTTCCCAAAGACCTTACTCTCTGACGCCGCAGCGGGACTGGATTAAGGTCCCCCTCTCAGCTCTTTACTAATATAAGACTTTGAGATTCAAGCACCTGTGTAAGGTGAAAACACAAAGTAACTTTAAGCTATAGCAGATAATACTAATTGCACTAGAATGATTTCTGCCTTCCCACCATTTTCATGCACCATCTCTCTGTTTTATTAGCAGTGTCAGCAGTGAAACCTGGAGCTCTCCTCTTGTCCTGATATCTGGAAATGTTCTAAGATGGGAGTCTATGAGTAAAAGCCTCAACCTCATTCACTCACTCACAAAGATAAAGAAACTTTATTTTTATCTTGGTACAGAAAAAGGGAAAAAAAAAATGGTGCACGGCAGGGATTTGCTCCCAGGCTATGAAAACTGCAATTTCTTATTTTTGCCTGACCTCTACAAAGCCACATTTAGCCATGGAAAAAAAAAGAGGCCTTTTTTTTCTTTCCCCAGGAGAAAAGATGTAATTTTAAAATTAGAAAGAAGAGATGATAGACAATGGGAAAATAAAGTACGTGCCATCCTTCTCTCTGTTGTCTTTTTCTTACTATAAATTCGGGAAGGAAAAAAAAGAAGAAACTCAAAAACTTTTGCTAGCAAGAATTGACTGTTCTCCGGCATCAGCTGCGACTCAGGCAGACACTCCATCTCCTTCGGAAAGCGAGAGGGGCACACTGAGGAGATAGGACTTGTTTAGGCTTATGCAAAAGGCTAAGAGAGGAGCATTGAAACCCAGTGGGTAATCTTGCAGCTGCTGTTGGGATCCTGAGCAGACCCTGGGAGTCGACTGGGAGTCAGCCTGGCTTTGATAGATCCCCAGTGGGGTTCACCTACGCTGACACTGATTATACACAGAAAGACAAGCTCGCGAAACGCAATCAGGGACCTGTGGTTACTGATAACCTCTCCGTAAGGAGACAGTGATACACCTAAGAGTGTTCTGCTCTCATTGTTGCAAAGCAAAAAGCTAGTATTTACCTACTTTGATGCTTGGCTGAAGTAAAGACACTTAATATGTAATTATAATACTAAATTGTCAATTAGGTGTGACAAATACTTCTCAGTTTGAATTGTCCTGGAACATAAGGTAATCCCAGCTGTCACAGAACAATCAGATTAAACTAGACAACCAGAGATGGTTTTCTCTCTAAGGCCTCTCACGTGTTACAGTGAAATTCTGTGGGACCTTATCAGTTAATTGGAAGGCAAAAACTGACAATCTCTTCATGCAAGTTACTCAAAACTTAACCTATAATAACCATGAAGCAAAAGAAATTTGCTGAAATTGTGTTCAAAGTCTAATGTGTTTATGATTCATGAATAATAAAGAAAATGCCACATAAAAAGTAGAAATAGGCTTCCAGGTAGATGGGGTGCTTTAGAGGGAAATGATTTCCGGATGTAAGAAAAGTCAGCCTGTTAGTTCCACCATTACCATTCTGGGATTTGTTTTGTATTAAAACATTGATGAGAATGGCTAAACTGAAAGGTAAACACAAATATTGATGAACGTGGCTTGGCTATTCCTGATATTCATGGAATAACTTTCTTTATTAGAGAAGGATGCTGATGGAATTAGTTGCATGAGCATATTTTTCAGTCTCTTGGAGCTGAATAAACAAAAGGAGGTAGTTGTGATTGGAGGGAGCAGAGAGAAATGCATTCTCGTGCTGAAGTCGACAAGCCAAATACTTTGGCTGATGCTCAACCCAGACTCATGATAATGAGAAGTGTAGCAATTTCCCTCTGCAACTTGTGTTCACTCAATGTAGACCCCCCAAAAAAACAAAAAACAAACAAACAAAACTGAAAGACCCATCTCCAAAGCGCCAACAATGCAACTTTGCAAAATGAAAAGTTTGCAGATGGAAGTGTCTGTCCAACAGCTCCTCATGGCGATCATGGCAGCCTCAAGTCTATGAAAGGCATGTTGGGCCAAAATAGAGTTTTTACTTTTATTTTTAGAATTGCTTGTTTATATTTGAAAGGCAGAGGAACAAAGAGAGAAGGAGAAACAGAAATAGATTCTCCATCCTCTGGTTTCTGAAAGGTCCCCAAAGGTTCCATTAGCCAGAGCCGAGATGATTGGAAATCAGTAGGCAAGAATTTCTTCAAGGTCTCATACACAGGTGCCGAAAGCTAGGTCCCTCCTCTGTTGCCTTCTCAGGAAATTGGCAGGGAGCTGGTTCAGAAGTGGGGTCCCCTGGACTCAAACTGGCACCTGTATGAGATGCTGGCACTGCAGGCAGAGGCTTACTGAATTTTAGAAACTGATTACAATTTATTATTGTTATTCTTTCCAGAGACTCAGAAAAAAATGTGAGTTCACTTCCACAGATTGAGAACCCAAATGCACTCTCAGCTGAGGCTTAGCCAAATCTAATCATGAGTCAGTAGCTCTTTCCACATCTGCCAAATGAGTGGCAAGGATTCAACTGCGTGAGCCAGGCTGCCTTCCCAAACCTGGCGTTAGCAGGCAGCTGAGTTTGGAAGTTGTATGTCAGACCGTGGTATCTAACCCATGCACTCTGTTTCAGGAGCATCGTGTCTCTTCATCATCAGACCAAATGCCTGCATTTGAATTAAAGACTGATTTTTGATTTTTTTTTTTTCCTTTTCCACCTTAGTCTGATAGGGAATTCATCTGTCCTTACCATCTCTTGATCAAACAGATCAAAATGACTTGTTTCTCCTCTGAATTCTCAAGTTTTTGCACTATTTTAATAGTTTTATGTTTTAATCTTGTCTTGATTACACTTTTGGTTTGCTCCTTATTATTTTTTGAAGGTAATATATGGTTCGTATTCATTTCTGAATCCTTACAGCATGAGTCAAATGCCTTGTACTTTCAATATATTCCAGAGAATGAATGAATAAATTTGTAGGCAGAACATATTCCACCAAAGATAATACAATTAAATGATAAAATGAAATCACAAAAAAGTTACAAAATGACACCAAATGACATTCTGTTGAGTTTGCTCATTATGTAACACAGAATACATCCAAATCACTTTGTCTTTTTTCTTTTTTTTAATTTTAGAAGAAATGGGTATGCGTTGTTGAGTAGGTTAATGAGTAGGGAAGTAACGCTGCTTGGGACAATGACATCATTAGCCTATGACATCAAGTTCTGCCTCCACTTCTGCTTCTGATTCAACATCCTGTTAGTGTGCCAGGGAAGCAGCAGGTGATGCCCAAGGATTTGGGTACCTGCCACCTGTGAAGAAGACCCGGATGGAGTACCTGGATTCTGGCTTAGTCTGGTTTAGCCGTGGCTGTTGCATGCATTTCAGGACTGAACTAAAAGATGATCTCTCCTTCTGCCTCATTCTATCTCTCTGTCCCTTTCTCTTTATGCCGCGCTATTTGTTAAATAGATGAAAAACGAATGAATAAATTTAGAAGAATGCTGTTTAAAAGCGAAGTCAATTTATATAAATAATTCATTTTTAGCATTCACAAAACTTGCACAAACTAATCATAATAAATCCTATGAATACCTGATAAAGTGTACCATACTTAATTAAATTTAAATTTTACATAAAGTTAATATATACCATTTTACTATCAATAAGTTTAGCATAAGAATATTCTATATTTGTATGTCATACTTACTACATATTAAAATTGTTTTGTGTTTATCTGATATTCAAAATCATCTGTGCATTCTACATTTTTATTTGCTAAATTTGGAGATCCCCCCCCCCCAAAATCAAGTGAGAACCAATGGAATACCTTTGCCACAGCTAGAGGCAGTATGAAGTTCCTTGCTCCTTAACCTCTGACAAAACACCTAAATTTGATTTTGCTCTTACTGAAGAAGACTATGTAAGTCTCTAACTGCAGTCTCAGATTTTTACAATTTACAAGCAAAAAGTCCACTGTTTCCAGTCTCAGAAGTGACAATTTTGGACATTGTCTCTAAAGGTTGGGAAGCATGAAAAAACATATTTATAGAGGATGTGGTAGACTCAATAAGGTCTTAAACCAGTTAGCAAGGGTTTAATCATTCTATTTGATTTGCATGTGGCTTAGGAAATCATTAAAGCTCTCTTAGCCTCAATATTTTCACTCTTTTAATATTTATTTTCTTTATTTGAAAGGCAGAGTGGCAGAGAAAGAGAAAACACAGGGAGGAAAAAAAAAAGAGAGAGAAGTTTTCCATACACTGGTTCATTCGCTAAGTCACTGTAAGAGCTAGGAGTGGGCCAGGCTGAAGTCAGGAGACAGGACCTCCACCCTGTTCTTCCACATGGATGACAGGGTCCAAGTGCTTGGGCCAACATCTGCTGCCCTCTGAGGCCTGTTGCAGGGAACTGAGAGAAGAGGAAGAGCAGGGATTTGAATTGCTTCTTTGATGTGGGATGCCAGTAGTGCTGAGCATGCTGTGCCACAAAACCAGACCCAGAATTTATTACTCTTTAAAATAATAAAAATAACTCTATGGACACTTCAGGAAATCTAGCAGGATATTAGGTGAGAATAACTCTTTACTAGTAGTTGATGAGAACTCGGTAAATGATTGGGATGTGAACAGTGAACTCTGCTTTTGTGAAACAGTAGTTTGAGTGTCTCCCAGTGATGGTCATCTTCTGTTTTTTCAAGGTTACCATATGTTTTTAAAAAAATTTAGTCACTTTTTTTTTGCCTTATCATTTTCTTAGCTTGAAATTTGACTTCAATAAAGCATAGATATGATTGAAGGATTCCAATCAAGAAAAGACTGTCTTTATGGTTAGGGGAGAATAAGGGGAAAAAAGGTGGAGATTAGAAATAAGCAATTTTAAAGAAAAAAGTATTTGATTTGTATAATTTATGCACACTAAAAGCTAACCAGAAGTAAAAGCTAAGTTTTGCACAGCCCAACTCCTTTCCTACTTTTACTTCTCACAAAGTGATCTGAATTTAGAAAAAGATCAAAAGTCTAATGCAAGGCTTTCCCCGCTTAGAGACAATAGGCCGCAAATTATTTCATTAGAGTAGAAAAAGCAGACCACAGACTATTGCAGCTGGAATTCTAAGCTGTCTTGTATATCGTGTACATTTTTACCACAAGTCCTTGGAGAAACATTGCAGGGAAAGAAGCTTCATTTTTTTCTTTTTCATTCTTACCTTCTTTCATTCTTCCTTTCTTCTTTTTTGGTTCATAATAGGGTCACTATCTAATCACTACCTTTTCACATCATCAGAATGACTCCTTTCCCTTTTTCTGATGTAGTACGCTTTGGAATAAGGCACTAAGGGTTCTTTGTTTTGCTAGATTCCTATGTCCATTAGGGTTCAATGAAGCCTTTGCTAGCAGACAATAGGGTTGATCTGAGGCCTTTCTGCTTGGCTAACTGCTCCTCAAATGTTAACAGTGAAAGGCAGTAGAGGAGATTCCTATTACAAAAAAAAAAAAAATTATCAACAAAAGATTCAAGGAAAAAATTGCACAAACGAGGGAGATTTTTCTGTCATGCATCTATTGATTGTTCTCTTTCTGTAATCTTTCTACAGATAAAGCAGATGGCTTTGCCTAACCACCACACTGCCTACTGATATTATTGTGAACCAAAGATGGTGTGGATATTGTCTAAGAGTGATTATCGTAGCGCCTGCTTTCTCTCTGCTGACTCTAATGAGTTCTCAAACAGCATCGCTTTCATTACATTCCTTTTGTTCTGCCACAGAGAAATGAATCCAAACAACAGTTATTCAGGAGTCTTGGCATTTATTGATTGGATCAACGTACATCTGCGATTTGATTGTGCTCCTCCTAGTCTTGCCAGCTCCTATGTTTTATTATCAATCAGCCTGATTTGGCTTCCACCAGCCACAGGGTAATACTACAGTTCTGGTTCTAGAGAGAGCTTGCAAAATCCGGGATGCAAGATGAACAGAAAGCTGCCTAACAGGATCCTGCCTCTCCTTTCAGTAACCTCAGACTCTACTAGATTCCATTTAGGATGAATAAGTCTATATTCTGCGTGGGCTTAGAAATACTCCGCCTTTGTAGAGAACGTATACAAGCCCATGCAAATAATGAATCAACTTAATTAAAATCGAGTGGAAAGTGTGGTTTTTGTAGGTCAAATGTAATCACTTTGGCTATTTAGTGAGATTTCTCAGTGAGTTTCTCTCTGTAGTAGATTTAAGAGACTCACTTGGAATAACAGAGGTAATGCAGGTGAAAGCGTTAGCTGAAATGAGTTGAGCCAGGCATCTCAACTCCCACCGCAGGTTTACAACGAGGAGATCTTAGGACTTTTCAAGTATGGATGTTTGGACTTCATCTTTTGAAATTGTGACTTTAGTTAGACGATAAGGGCCTGAGTGTTGACACATTTTTAATAGCCGATCACATGATACCACTACATAACTAGAGATGAAAATAGGTGGATCTGTATATTAGGATCAGCAATAGAATTCTCTAAAATTACAACTATCTCAGTCCCATTCTGACCCAAAGAAACTGACGAGGTTTAGGATACATCACCCTAAAATTTGGCACTATGGAGTTTCAGATAATAGCAGAGCCAGGAAGCTCTTTGAACTTCTTTCTCCCTTAAAGCAAGCCACGAGAAGCTCTCTGGCCTCTCTGGGATGGAGATTATAAGACTTCCATGTGAAAACCACAAACCTGTGTCTGGAGAGAAGAAATAGCCTGATCTCTGAAGATGTAAGGACACAGAGAAGAATCTGAACAAACAGGCTTACTAAGTTTCCTCCAGTTCATTACCAATACATTTATTCCTTTTGTCTAACTGTACTTCTCGTGTATCAAGTTTAACAAATTTGGAATGTAGTACACATTTACAGGTTTACCTGTTTGGATTTTTATAAGCTCCCATGGCTCATAAAGCTATATTTAATACATTGGTAAGCTTGTCTCTAGTTCTCAGAACTTTAGCCATGAACCTAAGGATACATGAGGGAAAGATATTTATTTTCCTGTACAAAACCAAATCATTGAGACCTGAACTTGGTCATTTGGTTTTTTAAATAGCAGAATGATGGACTTGTGGTTTTTGAAGGACTATACTATACTATACTATACTATACTGTACTATACTATACTTTACTATACTATACTATACTATACTATACTATACTATACTTTACTATACTATAGGGAAAATCAGTGGGGTGGATGGTTGGAGGAAATGCGGAAGGAGGACAGGAAATCCCTGAGTCTCTGGAAGTGTATCATAAAAAATAAAAAGAGTTAAAAAACAAAGCAAAATGAAAATAGAAATGAAAGAGCCATTAAAAATATTCTCAAGCAGTTCTGATGCACAGTGAAAATTGAAGAGCACTGTTGAAGGATATAATGCACAATTGATTCAACGTTAGGAAAAATGTTCTTATAACTAAGAACTGAGCCAAGATACAACTGCTTGGGTTATGAGATCATGAGCTTCCTGCTGAGCACTTGACATTGGTAAGACTGGACAGACATTGGCTAACAGCTTTTGCTTTGCCAGAGAAATAGGACAAAGTATTTTCTGATTTCTGGAACTGAAGTCTACTTCTAGAATGTGTGAAACCTCGGGCAAATGTTTTATGTTAGTCATTTTCTCATAAAACCTTCATATTTTAAATGTATAATGCTTGTGCTATAGGAATTCACAAAGTATAGAGATTTATTAATGAATACATACTTGTAACATAATAGAAAACCAGGGCATACATATGTAGATGTATCATGTCATATATCTACATATATATTACATTATAGATTTATATGTACATACAGACACACACACACATATAAACATATCGTGTGTGTGCTTATTATGTAATCAGTGTAAGGCCAACTGTCCAGGCACCATTTCCCTGTATAGATCCATATCTGGCTAATCTTATCGTGCAATAAAGGTGGCAAGGCTCCAATTTCTTACAGTGCCGTGAGTCTTCAGAACACATTTTTATCAAAACAATATAGATTTGCTTGCTTTTTAGTTTCCATAGAGTATATATTTAACGTCAGTCACATTATTACATAGGACTGCGTCATCCACTGTGCCAACTGTGAATTCAGTATCCTATGAATGGCATTATCCAACAAAGATTTTTACAGTTTTATCAGATACGCACAAAGGCATGTCTTATTCAATGCATGCAGGGAAATGTGAACAAAAAAAAAAAAAAAAAGAAAAACACATCTTCCAACCACTCTTTAGACTATAATCATCGCACTCCTAGAATGTGACTGACATCCATGCTGGACCACCTGTTGGGAGCATAGGCCAGACACCAAGGTTAGTGTTAAGATCCAATCCATTGGACTTGGCACAGTAGCCTAGTGGCTAAAGTCCTCCTCTGGCACTTGCTGGGATCCCATATGGGTGCTAGTTCATATCCCAGCATCCCCACTTCCCAGCCAGCTCCCTGCTTGTGGCCTGGGAAAGTAATTGAGGACTGCCTAAAGCCTTGGGACCCTGCATCTGCATAGGAGATCCAGAAGAGGCTCGGGCTCCTGGCTTTGGATTGTTGCAACTCCAGCCATTGCAGTTGCTTGGGGAGTGAATCAGCAGAAGGAAGATCTTCCTCTCTGTCTCCCCTCCTCTCTGCATATCTGACTTTCCAATAAAAATAAAATAAATCTTAAAAAACAAAAAGAGCCACCTCATTACTTAACATCCCTCATCTGTCATTACTTAGAAGAAATATGGCCTCTCTGCAGTCAAAGCCAAGAGAGAACATAATTAGAAAGTCCTTCAAGTGTAGGGGTAATAAGTACAGTCACTTGCAGGAATGTTTGACATTTGTATAGCTGTGGGGTTGTAAAGGGAGAAGGGTTGCTATGGTGTCAGCTGCTGGGAACACTCTGAGTGAAAAATGTCTGTACCTCATCATCACTCCCAGGCACGGAGGAAGGGCAACATCAAGGATGCAGAGCTCAAGTTTTCTTAATAACTGGAGCCTGACATGCTTGCATCTGGCTTGCCTCTCTTCACTTCCCCTCCCTCCAAATTAGTGTACTTGCACTTTCGTAGCATTTCATTCTCTGTGATCTTTGCAAGAGATGATGTTCCAGAGAGTGAGATGGCTGCTTGCTGAACTGCTTGTCTGGTAACTGGGTCTACTACAGACTGTGATGGTGCCAGGAGATTGCCAGAGCCTAACTAATGCAGATGTGTAGGGTCTGCCATGCATGTCAGCCCTGGAGGGCAAAAAGACGACCCCACAGCTGGGAGTCACAGGGCTTCTTTCTGCATCTGGTCAACCTAGTATGAGCCTGTCTTAGAAGATTGGGTTGAAGCCTGGTCCAGGTTTGGGGCATTCTTACCTAAAGAGCACTGCTGGTCCAAGCCAATGTCAAGTACCTGAGGGGCCTTGTGAGGTCCCAGTTGTCTGGATCTAGGACCACTGTAGGATTCTGGGCCTCCATGGTACAATGAGTATATGTGATAATGGAATTAGTACCTAGGATAAATGTATTGACCTTTGTGTCAAAATCTTCAGAAAGAGAAGATCAAAAAATTAATCTGATTTTTGAATCAACCAGACACACATTTTTCCACTCTGGGAGTTGAGTTCTATAAGGTCTACTGCAGTGTAGGTTTATGAATAGCAATTATACATTTCTGTCATAGAGAAAAAAATAAGAACCGCACTTTAAAAATATTTATTTTATTTTTGAAAGGTGAGGCTTCATAGAGAGGAGGGGGAGTGTGAGAGAGAGACCCTCCATTTGCTAGTTCACTCCCCAAATGGCCTCAATTGCAGGACCTGAACTGACGCAAAGCTAAGGTCAGGGAACTCCTTCTGGGTCTCTCATGTGAGTGCAAGAACTTGGGCCATACTCCACTGCTTTCCCAGGCCACAAGCAGGGAGCTGGGTTGGAAGTGGAGCATCTGGGACATTCACTAGCACCCGTACATAATGGCAGCCTGCAGGTGGATGCCTAGTCTATCACACCATGGCACCAGCCCCTAAAAAACAGGCTTGATGGTCTGTTCTGGTTATATCACAAAATGCAGGTTATGTGATAAAAATCTATGCCCTGGTGATTTCTAGGGGTGGTTTACTATAACTCAAAATATAAAGGATAAAGAAAATCCAATGCATAACTATTTTAACAAATTTCATAATTGTATAATTAAAGTTATGTGTAAAATCCTTCCTTGATTATAGATGAGCACAATGAGTGATATCTTAATCTTACTCTTTCTTCAGACTTATTGATCTAGATATTATGCGCTCATATTTAAAATATAAAAAATATTAAATCAGATTCCCAGAAGTAATAATTTCATAGTTAATCTGAATCTTCTTACAGTTCATCTAATCATTATTTGATCAAATTTCTTGCAGAGTTATTGTCTCATAGGAATGAAAACATTAATGATTTTCCTTCCAAAGTGAGCTCGCTTATTAATGAATCACACCTGCTGTTAAGAAGCATTCCCTCATTGACATCCACACTGTTTCTTCTTTGGCTTTTTTTCCCCTAAAATCATTTATAGATATTAGCTAGTATGATTTTTACAACATAGGGATACTTTAGACAAAGGCGATGGGGAGACGACTTAAAACTCAAAAAAGCAATTATTACAACAAAATAGATAGTAAATATTGGGAAAACAATTTGCCAATCTACATCTAAATCCAAGCTCATAATGAAACAGAAACTAATGAAACTCACTAATCAGAGAAGGTGTGCCTGAATTGGAATAAATCTTAATAGAAACTATTAGGCAGTTCACATGTATTATCAAAATTACTTGCTCTAGTTTCAGCATAAGCACATTTTATTTTATAGCACAAACAACTTCAGTCAATATTTGTTAGTGTCTGTTATGTTTGGATAGGGGAGTAAGCTGAGTTAGGGAATATCAAAATGAGTTAGTCATGCCCAATTTATTTAACTGAATTGACTGAATAGTTAACTTAATCATGGAAATGTCTGCCTAGACTTTAGACTATTAGTTATTTACAAATGATTATTTATTTGAGGGTGAGAGAGAGAGCGTTAGTTAGCTCCTAACCACTGTTTAATTCTTCAAATATTTTCAACAAAGAGCTGGAACTCAATCCAGGACTCCCACTTAAGCAGTAGGGACCTGACTACCTGAGTTTTGCAGGGTGTTTTTCAGTAGGAGACTGGAATCTGGAGCAAACAAAGCTGGCAACCAGGTACTCCGATATGGGACATACATCTCACAATCAGTGTCCTAAACTCTATGCCACATTGTCCATCCCAGCGTTAAAAGACAAGCTTTAAAAAAATAATCTGGGCCCGGCGCGGTGGCGCAAGTGGTTAAAGGTCCTCGCCTTGCACGCCCGGGATCCCATATGGGCGCCGGTTCTAATCCCGGCGGCCCCGCTTCCCTTCCAGCTCCCTGCCTGTGGCCTGGGAAGGCAGTCGAGGACAGCCCAGGGCTTTGGGAACCTGCACCCGCGTGGGAGACCCGGAAGAGGCTCCTGGCTTCGGATCGGCATAGTATCGGCCCGTTGCGCTCACTTGGGGAGTGAATCATCGGACGGAAGACCTTCCTCTCTGTCTCTCCTCTCTGTATATCCGCCTTTCCAATGAAAAAAATAATAAAAATAAATCTTTAAAAAAAAAATAATCTATGAAGGCATTTGATATTTGCACAAGTATGATTACTATTTGACAAAAGCAGCCATTTCTGTAAATATTTTCCTATCTGTTTTAGAAGTGAAATAATGGCTGTCACGTGAAGAGAGAAGATGGTTATCATGCTGGAATATATGGAACGTGTGCGATTTCAAAAAACTTGACAGCAGGAATGGGTATTCAATGTAACTAAGTTATTCATTGGAAAGCCCCTATCCCTACCCAAATCCCTTCACACATTCTCTGCTTCTGATCCAGCTTCCTGCTGGAAGGCAACGGATGATAATTCAAGCACATGCTTCTCCACCACTCACATGAGAAACTTGGACTGAATTCTAGGTTTTTGTATTCAAGCTTGCCTTGCCTGGCTGTTGTGGGTCGTTTGTGGAGTCAGCCAGTGGAAGGAAGATATCTCTCTGCCTTTCAAATATAAAATGAAAGGCAAATAACAATGTTCAAAGTTAAGAAGAGATGTTTTATATAAATATATTGAAATTTATGTTGTGCTAAAACAGGAAAAATATTGTGAAATTAAGATATATGTAAGAATTTCTCTGGACACAGCTGGTTAAGCCTCCTTCTGTAGCAGTAACATCATGTATGGGCATGAACTGGTGTCCTGGGTACTCTATTTCTGATCCAAATCATTACTAATGTGCCTGGGAAGGCAACTGAAGATGGCCCAAGTATTTGGGTCCCTGCTATTCATGCTGGAAACCTGAACAAATCTGCTGGCTCCTGGCTTCAGCCTGGCTCAGGTCTAGCATTCAACTACCATTTGGAGAGCAAACCAGCAAATGAGAAACCCCTGTCTTTCCCTCTCTGTTTCAGTAACTGACTTTAAATAAATAAATATATTTTTAAAAACCTATATACATATACAAGGCAGGTATTCTTCACTTACAAGTCACTACATTATTTGTGTCTTTTAAAAAATGTTGTAACTGAATGGAATTGCCTGTGGAAGAGCAAACAGAGCATTGTTAGTACATGACGCAGGAAGGGCATTAGAGGAAGCAGCAAGCACCTTAGGGAGGCCAAAGAAACATGCCTTGGCGAAGGACACTAAATGATTAATCAGCTCGTCTGAGTTGCCTTTGAAATCACTGTCACAGGCTTTTATAAATGCTCAAATGGAGTGCAGTTGAAGTGTGGAACGTCCTACCATACAGCAAGAGCTGAAAAATAACATTGCTGTAAGATTTTTTTTTTTGGTTTTGTTTTGTATTGTTTTGTTCTCATTAAGTTCCCAAATCACTATTTAAAATTTAAAAAGGGGAAAATAATTCCTGTAATCTTTGGAAGGATTATGCGTCATCTAATAGATATGGTACATGCAATTTACCAGGCACTGAACTGGGAAGTTTGTATCTATCCCACTGAAACCTGACAACCAAGTAAAAGGGGATGCCATGGGGACAGTAAGTTTTATTTGCTCAATCCTTGAAGCTATGTAACCTCTGTAATGGTTATGCATTAAGAATGAGGACTTGGCTTAATTATGGTGCCAATGAGAGATCTTAGGTCATGATGGGTAGATCCTAAAGGGTGGTTCTCACCAGAGCACTGCTTCTGATTTGAGTTTAAGTTTGGTCCAGCATCTCTCTGTGTCTTCCTCTCTCTCCTCCCTCTTCTGCTTTCCAGCCCACCATGTGGTTGCTCTCACATACCTGCCTTGATCATCCTGTACAGACACTGGAATAGTGGCTGCCTGATCCTGATCTGTAACCTCCAAACTGTAGAAATCAACACTTTCTGTCCAAAAGAAATTTCTCTCAAGTGCTTAAAGTCACAAACTGTATACCAATGCAGAGGAGCATCCCCTTTCACATATGCACAAAGTTTAGTAATCTACCCCGAATCCTGATGCTGATGTAAATACAAATTGAACTTCTTCTGAGTCTCCCATATGGGTGCCAAGGCACAAGCACTTGAAGCATCATCTAGTGATTTCCCAGAGTATATTCACAGGAAGCTGGATTCAGAGGCAAAACACCTGAGGCTTGAACTGGTGCTCCTGTATTAGATGTTGCCATTGGCACCACATTACGGACCCTCTGACACATCAGCGTTCATAAAAATAGTATTGTAATTTACAAAATATGCTTCATATCCTCTTTCTTTAGGTACAAAATTGAGATGATGTTTAGTTTCATGGAAGAAATTTGCCATTAAAAAAAAGATTTGATCGGTTTTTATTTGAAAGGCAGAATTATATAGAAAAGGAGAGACAATCAATTTTCATTTGCTAGTTAACTCCTCCCCAAGTGGCTGCAAGAGCCAAAGCTATGGCCAGTCTCCCGTGTGAGTGCAGGCGCCTAAGAATTTGAGACATTATCCACTGCTTTCCCAGGCCATAAGCAGAGAGCTTGATCAAAAGTGGAGCAGCTGGAATATGAACTGGTGCCCCTAAGGGATGCCAGTACTTCAGACAAAGGCTTAGCCTGCTGTGTCAAGATACCAGCCCCAGAGAAAGTTATAATTTTTTTTCAATTAATTTGAAACAAAATGTCATAATGCTTTTTTTTCGTTTTGAATGACCTTTTTGCTTGTCTCTATTAAATAAATAAATACATAAAAATCACTCTACATTCCCATTTCATATCTTTCTTTGTCTGTTGACATTAACAGTTGTTCATTAATCAGGACTAGAGCTGAATAGAGGGCATATCAGGAATTCCTAAGAGATCCAGAAGGCCCTGACTTACATTTTATGCCAACTTACACACAGCACCATTGAACCCCTTTTATCTTTTACATAATTATTTATACTTGATCTATCTTTGAAAGAGTAATAACCAAGTTCTGTAGAATAAAGAGTTACTAATTTCCTTTTGAATGGCCTTGCCAAGAGCAGAATGGGGTGAGTTATGTATGAGTCTATTTGCTAGAACAACTTTTGGCCAGAAGAAGGTAAAATAGATCTGAAGCGATAATTGCAGACCTCTCAGAAAAATCATTTTAGATCTTAGCTTCATGTCATTCTTCTGAAACCTGGGCATGTAAAATAACACTGCGACCGTGTTACTGGAGAAGACCTCGCTGTGGTGCAGTGGAGACCAGTGAATATCGAGCCCCATCTTCAGCAATCTTTGGGAAATCTGGAATCTTGGCAAGGTGGGTAAACCGTTGGTACTGTCAAGTCATTACAGAAGACTTGAAAGCCCAAAGCTAAGCACCTCTTCAGAGCTGGCAGGCAGCAAAGCATCATTAATTATTCTCTTCATTGTTGTTTTTCTTTGACAAGCCATCTCAAATCTCACGAGGAAAACAGACAGGTGGGATACAATGAACTCAGTCAAGCAATAAGAACAAAAGGGAGAGAAGAAAGTATGCCGTGTCAGTGCACTGAGTAACCTTTATAGTTCTCTCAAATTCCAGAGCACTTGAATGGACTGAGGTTGAAATAGAACAGTGATTGTCTTGGCGGGTAAGGGCAGCAGGAGGAATAGTGAAGGCTCAGCGGAGTGCTGCCAATTCTATTGATGTACCTGAAAGAGATGTGCTTCTTAAGCGATCTTTCTCTAGAGACCCAAGCAAAGTTACAAAGACAAAGAAAATGCCCCTCCTATAGGCAGCTTTACGTTACAACATTGTACCATAAATCCAACTTTAATTTGTGAGAGGAATTCACTTTTGACTTAGAAATGAAGATGGGTATGAATCTGGGGTAGCAACTACTTCATTGATGCATTTGTTGATTTATAATTCAGTTCATTGAGCCAGTGATCATACATTTAGGAGTCTAAAGTAGGTGTTGTGGAGCTATGAAGACATAGAAGATGATTACCCATCCCCAAATTGGCAACTTGGAGATGAAGGTGAGTGTTAGAGAAAGCTAAGTCCTTAGGAGAGACAAGATGTGACTTTCAGGCCTACGGTGGTAAAATGGGGAGCTGCAGCAACGAGTTCACGATAATAGCCTGTGTTTCTTCACAGCTCTTGGAGATTTAATGGATTGTTTATGGATTAAGGTGAAGTGAGCAAGTGTTTTTTGTTTGTTTGTTTATTTTATCCCTTTGGCTCCAAAGTTTAAAGGTACTTTTTGTTTTCTGTAGTAGGAGATGTGATTCTCAACCTAGCTCCTGCTTTGCATCACATTGTTTGGAAGAAAAGTGAATCCAATTGGAAAGATTGGATTCTCACCTTTTAAAATGTATTATCAATTAAAGGATCAATGCCATATTTACTTGGGAGAACATTCAGCATAAACAAACAAACATATATATACAAAATGTATATATACATATACATATATATGTATATACACACAAGCAAAGGCTCAACCAGTCATGAAATCAAGCATGCTATGTCTTGTGCTCTATGCTTCAAACTTCCATTATGATCTTCCATCAAATTATGTGGAAATCCTTTGTTTTGATCCTCTGTAGGAGTGAGTTTAGAAGATGCTACTTTTTAAAAGATTTATTTGTTATTTCTTATTTATTTTGAAAGACATAATTATGGAGACAGAAAGGCAGACATATATCTATCCTCAGGTTCATTCCCTAGGCCTGGGCCATGCAGAAATTGGGAGAAAGGAGCCTCATTCAAGTCTGCTACATGGGTGTCAGGGGCCAAACTCTAGAGCCATATTCTACTGCTTTTCCTGGCCCATTAGCCAGTAGCTGAATAGAAAGTGAAACTGCTAGGATATAAATGAATGCTCATATGGGATGCTGGCATTGCAAGTATTGGCTTTACCAGCTATAACACAATGGTGGAACTAGGGTGCTGATTTTTTAATTAAGAAGAAATTGAAGAGTATGAATAATAATGATGACATCTTGGGGTGGAAAAATGGTTTTGGGTCCAGGAAAAAAGAGAGAGGAGAAAAAGAGAGAGAGAGAGAGAGAGAGAGAGAGAGAGAGAAGAGAGGAGAAAACATTGTTGCCTATAGTGTGATAAAACTAAAAGTTGTTGACAAAATGGATATTCACAGACTAAAGAGAAGACTACACACCTGACATGCTCAAAAGCCAGGGATGATTTGAGGTTTAAACCTAAACTGACCAGAAGGAATCTCGGAATTCAAACTGCTGATATTATGACAAATAGACAACTATTTCTGGGCCTGAAACAGGACCTAAGACTGACAGAAAGAGGGGTTGGGCTGTGGTGTACGGGGTACACCATCGGTGATGGTAACATCTTTCGTTGACACCATTTAACATCATGGCTGATCCACCTCTGATCCAGGTGCTTGCTAATGCCTGGAAAAAGCAACAGAAGATGGACCAAGTGTTTGGTCCCTCCCCATCCAGCACGGAAAACCTGAGTGGAGCACCGGCTTCAGGTTCTGGCTTGACTAGGTGTTGACCGTTGTGCTCATCTGAAGAGTGAACCAAAAGTGCATGGGAAATCTCTTTCTCTCTCTGCCTCTCTTACAGTCTCTATAACTCTAATTTTTAAAATAAATAATATGTATTTTAAAAACTAATAAATAGATTTCTATATTAAGTTATTTCAAATTAGCTTTTGTGAATAAACAGTACCTTTTCTTGCCTATGTTTTTACAGGTTTTTTTTTTTTTGTAAATAAATGGTAGATACCATGAAAGAAAAAAGATTTCTTATCAAAAATGTTTATATTTTGCCCTCTAGGAAGAGAGCTACTTGGTGGGGCCATGAAGAGAGAGCAAGCTACCATCTACCGGCTCACTTTCAGAGTACGGGGCCACGTCAAACCAAAGTTAGGAGGCTGAAACTCCATGGAAACCTCTGACATGTGTGGCAGGTGTGTTAAGGTCCTTGAGTTGTCATCTGCCGCCTCTCAGAATCCATTAGTAGGAAGCTGGATCATAACTAAAGGTTCCAGAGCTCAAACCAGCAACCCCATAGGAGATGCTAGCATTCTAAGCAATAATCCAACACATAACATGACAGTACTCATGATAGGAAAATATTTCTGAATTAAACAGTCCTTGAGATGTTGAAAATATACTTGAATTATTGGTAGTAGAGAAGAGAGATCTGCCTCAATTCATTATGATTGGTTTGAATTTTGAGGAGAAGCAAAAACACCTTAGAGGGAAAACATCTAGACAAAATTCACACAAAAAAACACTCAGATAAGTTTTGTGTTTCCCAAATTGTTTGGGAGGAAAAGGGAAAATAGATTGAATGATACAGGTACCTGGCTGAGAGGGGAGAAGGTGTATCGTAAAAGTGTGTTTCCAACAATTTTAGATATAAAGGCAAAGACGAGGCCTTCTTTCAGATAATTTCTTTTTGAACAATTACAGTAACTAAAGGACAGATAAATGTAAATGTCAGATTTATGCGACAAATGATTTGGACATGGAAATCAATTTAAAATGAAATTAGTCTGAGTACAAAAAGCAGACCTTATAAAATGTTAAATGTTTCCAGATTTATTAATAAAAGAAATGTGGGAGCAATTTTAAGGAAATTTAAATATATTCTAAGTATGTAAGTTAACATCGATGATATCAAATATTATTTTATATTTGACCTTTAGAAGAATTTAACAATATTCACCCAAGCAAACTTAAAAAACGATTTGGATACTTCAAAAATCCTTAGATAATAATGTGAATGTCTAAAAATAAAGAAAATTATAGCCTACATAACAAAAGACAAGCAACTCTGAATAATTGGTAGTGAAAAATGAATATAGGTAGCAAAACTAAAATTTCAGAATTTATATTATATATGTGATTAGTAAGGGGTGTAACTATTCATCACAAAAGGAAAAGACTTAATAGAATGCATTAGTTAGGGATCCCCAAATAATCAGAACCAGTAGGCTATGCATTGAAAGAGGGGATTCTGAGCAATTGGCTCTTATAATCAGGTAATTTTGTTATCTACAAGCTAGACAATCAGGGAGTCTAGTGGTGTAAAGTCCAAACTTGAAACGCCAGAATCAGCAGAATCAATGATGCAAATCCTGCTTTAAGTCAGAAGAACTGGAAGCCAAAAACAGCGGTGCCTAAGGCAGGAGGAGATGGAGGCAGCAGCTGGAGCACACAGCAACTTTCCCCTCTTCCTCCTTCCTGTTCTGGTTAGGACTTAACGGCTAAGATGCTGCTCACATGCCCTGGTGACTGTAACCCTTTTTCAGAAACACTCTCCCACACAAGCTCAGAAGTCATGCTTAGCCTGGTCAAGTTGACATAGAAAATTAGTCCTTACACAGAAAAGGAAAATACATTCTAGCCAAAGTTTATTTGTAACTTCTTACAAGAGATAGAAGCAGACATAGTACAAAAAATCAGATGATTGACAAATATGAAAATAAATACTAATTGGTTGAGTTTTTTGGTTATCATATGTCTAGATACAATAATTGCTTTCAAGGAAGTGAGCAAGAATCTCTCACCATTTCATAAATCTAAGTTGTAGGTGGAAATAGACTGAATCTGTGGCAAGAGTTCTTAGGATAATATTCATTTCTTGATTACATTTGTATATCAAAATAATTGTAGATGCATTCTACTGAGTGGAAGTGAGCCTAAAATTGCTAAGAGCTACTGAAACAAGAGAGGTTATTTTATTCTGGGGACCTCTACACGTGATGCACACATTTTCAAACCCATGCAATCGCATCAGAATTTGCACAGCCACACACAAATCCATACACACAATGCATTAGACACCTCAGTGTAAAAAGAAAGAAAAATTATCTTTGATGAATTTCCCAGCTTCATCTCTTGCCTTACATTCATTCCCTGTAAAATCCACCTTCTCTAATTTAAATAGTCTAAAGAAATGTTGACAGCTTTGCAAGCAATATCTCTATAGAGATACAAATGACATGTTTCTTTTTCTTTTTCATGCCTATTTCTGCTTTTTAATAGGAACAAATGATTAAAAGTGAAGCTATTAACACAGAGACATTGAAAACCCAGAGACACCAACAAGCATCAATTATCTTTAAAAAGAGGTTTATGGGTTTGCTAATACATAAAGGAATAGGTACAGTTTTTAATTGGAATTATTGCTATCATTTAGAGCTGCAGGAACAGCAGTGGTGCTGAATAAGTGATTTTTAATTCAAAATGAGCCAACTTGGTCAGTCAGACCGTGCTGGGGGAGTAAAGGTCAGGGAGTTAGAGGGAAAATGAAGAGAAATAAACAGGAAAAGATTTTAGAGCTTACAGAATCTAGAACAAAAGCTCCCTGCCCACCTAATTTTCCAGACCAATAGAGGATATATTAAAACTTTTAGAAGTACATCCTTACGTCTTTTAAGAAATCTCATAAGGGTGAAATGCTTTCATGAGATAAAAGTGAAGTGGTATGACTGGTTTAGAGTAACATGTGTTAAATACGTAAAGGTACATTGCTAATATTTTGATAGCTAAAAATCACATGATTAAAACAATTGCCAATCTGCAGCTTCCCCTTTTATTCACTGATTATTAAAGAGGTTCTGTCAATCCCTTCCTCTACTTCCATGTTAACAGCCTAGAATGCATCCTTTCCTGTTTTCCCCTGCATGAACTGCTCTTAGTATTCATTTGTTAAAAGTGACACACACACCTTTGTATACCTTGCTTCTCTAAAATTGGAATTACCTCTCAGAAATTTACAAAAGATGATTTTCTGTAGCTCAGTTTCATTCCTTTGAGTAGCTGGGTATTATTCCCTGTGGGTACACTGCAATTATTCAACCATTCTCCTTACTTGCTTTATTTTCATTGGGGATATTATTTTTAGGAGATTCATTATCAACAAGAAGATTGCTGGATCAAAAGATATACCATTATTAATTTTACGAAATGTGGCTAGATCAATTTCCAGAAAATGTAACACCTCATAATTTCACTCTACTGTTTTCTAGCATTGTCATCAAAAATATGTGTTTCTTGGTCTTTTAAGATTTGTCATTCTGGTGGGTATAGAATCACATCTAATTCATTAGTTTGTATTTCCCTTTTAGTGACTGTATGCTTTTGAAAAAAATTGGTCATCAAGATTCTTTTTTGGTAAGCAGCATCTAATGGTCTATTTCTTTAAAATTTATAATTCAAAATATTTCCCTAAGTATTTTAGATACTAATCCTACATGAAATAGCTTTGCCATTCATTTTGTGTCATTTATTAATCAACTTTTCCTTTGATATTCTTTATTGCATGTATATCATATGTATATATATGTATATGTATGTATATATATAAGTTGGTTTTCTCAGTTGAAAATATTTTCTCACTTGAAAACACTTCTCAGAAATTTCTCAACATATTACATACATATAGATATATTAGATATTATATGTAATATAATAATTTTCATGAGTCTTTCAGATGAGTAAAACCAATTCTTATGATTTTTTTCCATCAATTTAATTATTTAGTTTTACATTAAATAGTCTTTCAAAAATAATATTTATGTGAACTCCAATCTATTTTCTTTAAGATTAATGTTCAGTGTGCCAGTATCATTTATAATAATTATATTGATATTTAACTGAAATGCCAGCTAATTCATTTATTATACTTAATAAATGAATATATGATATATGGATAATAATTTCAAGATTTAGTCTATTTTTTTCTAGTTTTATTGGATTAAGATCAAGGAAGACACTTGTAAAATATCAGCTTTCAAAAAATTGTTAGCATGTTTTTGAGAACACATGGATTATTTTGTTTCTATTTATAAAACATTCTTTTTTAGAGTCATACAAAATTACATATATATAATTATGATCAGATTAACTAGTTGTACTAGTTAATTATTTTAGATTATTGTTTTTCATTTACTGAGAGAGAAGTGCTGAAATTCCTCACCTCATTGCCATTTTTAACGTTTTCCTTGGTTTTCCCATAGGTCTTCTCTATACACTGAATTGTCATGATGTATGGTATGCAACTACTTAGGTTTTTATATCTCATTCATGTGCATCTTTTTCATTACAAAATGTTCCTATTTCTATGTTATACCTTTAACCTGAAATTCTACCTTGTGAAACGATTAATATAATAATATTCTGGTTTTCATTTTGTTATGTCTTATTCCATCTTTTTAAATAAGTCTCCAATTATTACCTTTCTTTTTTCAAAAGAAAAGAGATGGAGAACTCCCATCTTCTTATTGACTGCTGTGATAAATATACACTGCTGATAGTTTCAGTCTAATATCTCATCTACCTTCCTTAACATTATTTTTAAAATTTTCCCATCTTATTTTTTTTATCTTGTTTTACTTTGATTGCATTTGTCAATTAATATGCCCCATGCAAACCCAGAAATTCTTTACTAATGTCCTGCTCTGTTGATGATTGCCTTTTGTATTATACATTTCTCTATTAATATTTGAAAATTATTTCATGTACTTCATTTGCTTCCATTTCCTTTTCCAATTCCATACTGTTTAAGAGTTAGCCTAAATAAATTTTATAACTATCAAGCTTACTCCCTGAATGATTTATTATTTGATTTTCTTGGTCTGTACACAGAAGAATTTCCCTTCCAAGAGCACCTAAGAATTCTAGAAGATCTTTATCATCAATCACCTACACATACTATACATCTCTGAGTCTTCTATGGCCCTTTAATCAGATTACTATTTATTTCAGCAGCCTTTCACAGTTTCACCTCTCTCATTTTAAATCGCATGGGTTTTTTTTTTTTGTCAGTTTCTCTTTGTTAATCAGTTTCTCTTTATGTTTTAATTTATGAATTCAATTGTGATCACAAAAAAAAATCTTGATCTTCTCCAACTAATACAGTTTTGATAATGTTCCTGAGTATTCCAGGTACAAGAATGGAATGTTAGTGACATTTTTCTCCCTCAGTCCTAAGTTAACATGTTTCATGTGTGATTTTTCTTTTGACTATGTTCTTCGAGAGATCTCTCTCTCTAGAATCGAAGATAGATTACCTGCCTCTTCTGTTGCAGTGCCAGTCCAACTCACTTCTCAGACCTACAGCTGAGAGGGTAATCAACAGTTGCATCATTTCCATAGATCCAATTTTGGATCAATAAAATGTAGAAGTTTCTATCACCATTAGGTAAGGATAACAGCACATACTCAGAGATTTTTATATTTGGAATATAGGATGCTTGCATTCCACCTTTATTCCTTATTTTGATGATCATCTGTAAGTTTGGCCTGAGCATCTTTATTTATGAAAATAAATTATATCGTGTAATTCTCCACGTAGCCAAGATTGCTATGCAGTGGGGAAAAAATAAAATCAACCAAGGTGTCTGTCTACTTTGGTGGATAAATGATGACAACCAAAACACGGACAATGACGGTAAGAGGGGAAATATGGGAGAACACTTTGATTTTGTTCACTGATTAATAGAAATTGACATGTAAAGCCTAGGAGAGGAATTGGGTTGGAGATAAAATTGATAACAGATAAATAATTAAGTGATATTTTAAAACATCAGCATTGGGTAGGGTTTCTTAGCTGGACAATTCAAAGAGGAAGAGAGAAAATTGGTGTTAGATCTATCATGGATAGAATCACTATTGAATGTTTGGAAGGAGACAAATCAAACAGGAGACTAGAAAAGACACCTTCTCTGTTAGTGAATATTGAAGAAGTTCAGATAATAGCCAAGTGAATTCTCCCTCAGTTACTTTGGGAATTTTCATAATTCTTGTGTTTTTTTTTTCTGATGACTACAAGTATTTACATGATAGCTTAAAGTTCAGTGTTTTTATTATTTATAGATTATTCAATATTCAATTATGTATATATTATTTCATTAGCTAGAAATAAAATAGAGAATATAACAATCATGTCTATACTATGACTTCACAGTATAGTAATTGCTACTAATGACTTGCAGCAAGTGCAATATTTGTCTTACTAGTAATGCAGTTATACTCTCACATGTTTCATATTTCTCACTGGAAAATAAAGATGGCGCATCACAATATTCAAGGAGAATTTAGATAGATGGATTTACCATTCATATAAAAGCACACTTCATTTATTTATTTTTATTTGAGAGAGAAAGAGAGAGCTTGTGCTTGCTCCCTTATCTACCTGTTTACTCCTCAGATGTTGACAGTAGCTGGGACTGATCTGGGCCAAAGCCAAGTGTGTTGGAAACGTAGATCTCCGTTAAGTGAGTCATCACTGGTATTTCTCAGAGTCAAACCAAGGTACTTATATGGGACCCAGATATCTTAATTGGGGTCTTAATCACTGGGCTAAATGATTTTGCATGAAATTAGAATTTACATTCACTCTTTATCTTTTTGTTGTTGGCAGTGTAATTTGGCATTATCTTCTGAGATTGGGCATTTCTTTTACACATGACTCACCAATTCCACATTAGAAGAAATCTCTGTGAGAAAATCTTACGTATCTACAAAGGAAACATGCATGAAAATGTTCACAGTGTGATTCTCAATAATAAAAACTGGAAACAAGTCAAATGACATTTGTGCAAGAATGGATTAATACATTCTTTATATTCGCACAATGGATTATTTATTATCCACAGTGAAGCTGGATGGATTACGGCGGCAAACTCTACCATGGAAAATGATAGCAATAAAATGTTATAGGAAAAAAATGAGTCCCAAAAGATCATCGTAT